>NC_139677.1:102778329-103518804 GCF_964106915.1 Podarcis gaigeae | reverse complement strand
ACATTTCAATAATTTTACAATCATTTTCACATTCCAAAACTTGACTTCCTTTCCCCCTCTTTCTGCAGTTCCTTCAATTTATTTTTAATATCCAAATTAACTTAATTTGCTCCTTCATTCATCTACTTTAAATATACAGTCGTACCTCTACTTACGTATCCCTCTGGATACGGAATCTTCGGGTCACGGCCGTGGCAAACTGGAAGTGTATACTTCTGGGTTTTGCCGCACGAGCATGCGCAGAAGAGCGCCTCTATTTACGTAATTTTTGGGGTGCGAACGGACCCCCAGAACGAATTCAGTTTGTATCCGGAGGGTCCACTCTTATAAAACTGCCGGTTGTTACAATAATCCCACCAATGTTCTGATCTGTTTGCAGTTTACCTGTAAATATTCAATAAGCCATTTCCCTTCTTTTATTACGAGTTTGCTATCTTGATTTCTCTCTCGCCCTCCCAGCCATCGAAGACGACAAGGAGAAGGTCGGCCGCTATCGGAAGCTCCTCAGCAGCCTCCCCGCCGTCAACAGAGCCACGGTGAAAGCGCTCATCAATCACTTGTACAGGTGAGAAGGGCGTCGCAGGTCTCAGGCCACCCTTCCGCCACCCACCTTGGCTGGACCTACCTCTGCACCCTCTAGTTGGCCAGAGAGGGGTGCTTGGACGCAGAGGTCCCCGGTGGGTGGGTGGCTGCAAGGGAGCAAAGCCAAGAGTCACCTGGATTGCCACACCCAGGCCTGCCTCTGACGGATGTCAGTCAGACATCATCCCCCCCTCAGTTGTCACCCGGGGAAAGCCATTCCATCCGGCTACGTCAGAAGGAGAAAAAGGAGGCAGGCGGCCCATTTCACACTTTGCTGGAGGTTCCTGCCCCTGAACCGGGCCAGCTGGTCATTATAGGAGCAATAAGTTAGAAATGGGCATCTGAGTTTTGCTTTTTCCTCTTCCCTCCCCATCCCTTTCCTCTTGTGTGTCGTGGGTGTTGTTGTTTTTAATTATTTTTTGGGGGAAAAAGAAGCGGCTCTGGGAGCCTTTTTGGCTGTAGAGTGTGGGACAAGCCCTGCAAATAAATACAGGCACCCCCCCATATTTACACGGGGGTTACATTCTGAGGTACCACGTGCATAAGTGAAAATGTGTAGAATTGAAACCCATTGAAAAAGCCTGCAAGCACCCCAGTCTGCCCCTGTTCTGCCATTTTAGAGACGTTTCAGGGACTTCTTTATAATGTTTCTGGGTCGTCTCACGCACATATTGATTGTATGTAAATGGGGGTGGGGGTGGGACGAGGAGGGCCCTGCCTGCACATAAATATTAAAATAAATTACCCCTTCAATAAACTAAACAAATCACACAAACAAACAAACAAACAAATAAACAACAAACCAAGCAAACATATGGTCCGAAAAAATAACTAAACAATAAGTCAAGTAAGTTGCATAAATAATAAAATAAGTCCCCCCCCTTTTAAACAAATAATAAAAGAAATAAACCCTCCAAACAAACAAGTAATGAACTAAATAAATAAATCCTCCAAATAAATGAATATTAATATAAATAAACACTTCAAATAAATGAATAATAGAATAAAAAATAAATCCAAATAATAAAATAAAACAAATTACGCAATAAATCGATAGATATCCCCACCCCCTAGCCTAAGGCGTCACCCCCCTACAGGGTCAGCCCCTTTGAGGCTCTTCTTTCTCGCTGGACGGAGAGCGGGAAAGGGCCCCCCGTTTCCCAGCGGCCGCTTTGCCTCCCTCGCAGGGTCCAGTGCTTCTCGGACATGAACCAGATGACCACGCACAACCTGGCCATTGTCTTTGGGCCGACGCTCTTCCAGACGGACGGCAAGGACTACAAGGCGGGGCGCGTTGTGGAGGACCTCATACGCTGCTACGTGGACATTTTCAGCGTACGTTTGGCTGGGGGGGGGAGACGCCTCGCTCTCTGGGGTGGGAGGGCGGCCAGGCTGGAGGAATGTCAGGGGTGGGGCTGCCAGTGGGACATGTTGGCATGCAACCAAGGAAACGGGGGCAATTGTCAGGCCCCCAGTTGGCTCCAGCCCACCTGCCGGTGGGCCAGGCAATCTCCAGTCCTTGATGCAGCATCAGCAACCCTAGCTTCAGAAGCTGGGGCACGCAGAATAAACGCTATGCAACAGACATGGCAGGAGAAGCTGTGTGAGCATATTTACAAGCAGTTTATTCAGCATACATCAGGACAAAAGGAAACATGTCTGATCTCCTTTGTCTCCAAAGCAAAAACAGCTAAAAGAAAAGCGATACACAAAACGGAAGTTCCCAGCAAACTGTGCTGGCATGTAAACAGATATGTGACATACAACAAGTCCACATGTCTGTTCTTAAGGTGGAATGGAATATTACAACGGGACATTCCCCCCCCCCCCGCCTGTCACTCGGCAGGACTGGGACGGGAGGAGGCACAGAGGTCTCCCCAGGTGGGCAATATCCTGCTTGGAGGAAGAGCACCTGACAGGGAATCCTGGAAGACTCAGGACCGGTAAAAGAAAGTCCTTCTTCACACAGCACCTAGTTGTAGAATCATAGAATCGTACAGTTGGAAGGGACCTCAAAGGTCCTCTAGACCAACCCCCCGCAAGGCAGCAATCTTAGCTAAAGCATCCATAGTTGGTACCTCGTGTTGCGTAACCTCCAGGTTACGGAATCTTCAGGTTACGGCCGCGACAAACCCGGAAGTGTATACTTCCGGGTTTCGCCCCCCGCGCATGCGCAGAAGCGCTCTCTCGCATCACACAAATGTGCAGAAGCGGCGTCTCTAGTTACGGATTTTTCGGGGTGCGCATGGCCCCCTGAAACGAATTAAATCCGTAACCACTATAGTGGTAGAAGGAATCTTAAAGGAACACCTACCATATTTTTCATTCCATAAGACACACCTAACCATAAGACGCACCTAGTATTTAGAGGAGGAAAACAAGAAAAAAAAATTCAGAATGAAACAGTGGATGTATGATTTTTGTGGTTCATGCTGTGGCCACAGACATGATATGTGATTTGACGGTGAGTTTGGGGTAGCCCAATGCAAAAATCCTGAGAATCCATGTGGATCTGTGCTTTGTAACCACATTTTTGCGCCATTGGGGCCCCACGAAACAGTGGATGCGTGTGTGGTTTTTTGGTGCAAGCTTTAGCCATGGACATGCTATGCGATCTGATGGTGAATTTGGGGTGACCCAATGCAAAAATCCTGAGGATCCATGTGCTTTTACCTCCCCCCTCCCAAGCAGCCTCCTTTATTGCTAGTGTCCCTTATCTCCTTCTTGATCGCTTGCCGATCAGCTGCTCAGGGGCTTTGTTTCAATAACCCCTTCCCTCTTTCTAAAAAAAAGAGCATGATCTGCTTTTCGCCCCTGGGCAATTTGGCTCAAGGGACCAAGAATTCACTCCATAAAACGCACAGACATTTCCCCTTACTTTTTAGGAGGAAAAAAGTGCGTCTTATGGAGCGAAAAATATGGTAGTTTGAATGAATGGAACCCATAGTTTGAATGAATGGAACCCATAGTTTGAATAAATCTCACAGGGGGTCACAGGCTTAGGGGCCCTTTGGTCAACTTCAGGGGGGTCTCCTTACATTCTTAGGACATGTTCCCCCTCTCAAGCCCCAGGGCCAAGGCAGGTCACCCAGTTCCCATTCCTGCTCTGGTCCTGAGTGCGTTGAGTGCCTCGCCTTAAGTGCAAAGAGGTTTATTGCCCAGCACTCTGGAAGGTACCAGCTGAGCTCTCAAGTGCTTCCCGCCTCTGCTCCTGCCTCAAGAGACAACAGAAAAGTGTGCCATCGGGGGCAAAGCCAAGCGGTTGGAGAGTCCGATGTGGGAGAGGCATGTTTTGTTGGGATACTGCCGGGGAGATGGGGGCATCAGGCAGCTGGCTCCAGCCACCGGCTGGCAGCCGGACGATCACTGGTCTCCCTTGGAAACAGCATCAGGGACACGAGCTTCAGATACTTTTAGAGACCCATGCACGCTCTATCAGCAGAGTGTGTAAATCTTTGCACAGCAGAAGAGGTGGACAGAGAAATGTGTAAGCGTAATATACAGCACTTTATTCAGCATAGTTCAGGAACAAAGGAAAACATGTCTGCTTCCCTTCGTCTCCAGCAAAACAGCAGCAATGCAAAAGCTATATACAAACGGAAGTTCCCAGCGAGCCTGTGCTGGAAGTAAACAGGCATGTCACACACAACAGTCATGCCTGTTCCCTTTTAAGGTGGAACGAAACTATATCCTAACATGTTTTGCTGCAGCAGAGCAGAAGTTTCTTCTCTCTGCACTGCAAAGGCAATGGATTGCCCGTGAACAAGAGGTTTGCTCGAAACGTGTCGAGGGAAGAAGCAAGGCTGTGTTTCCTTGCTCCCCTGAAATGGCCACTGCCATTTTTCTGGATCCCCGTTGGAACATTTTGCCACTGACTTTCCTTCCTGGCAGAAGCGAAGCCTTGGCCTCCCCCACCCCACTGCTTGGTTTCTCCTCTTTAATCCCCTCTCTCTTTCACAAACGCTTGGCAGGTGGACGAGGCGGAGATGAGGAAGCAGCAGGAGGAAATCACCGCCATCATGAGGATGCGTGAGGCTGGTTCCTCTAGTGCGACGCAGGTGAGATGGGGCAGGGCTAGGGATGGGCCGGCAGCCGGCCTGGCGGGGAAGCAGAGGCAGAATAACAAGGCTGCCCTCCTTTTCTCCTTCTCTGCACCAATCTTGATAATAATCATTTTATAATTTGTACCCCGCCCATCTGGCTGGGTTTCCCCAGCCACTCTGGGCTGCTTCCAACAAAATATTAAAATACAATAATTCATCAAATATTAAAAGCTTCCCTAAACAGGGCTGCCTTCAGATGTCCTCTAAAAGTCAGGTAGTTGGTTATCTCTTTGACATCTGATGGGAGGGCATTCCACAGGGCGGGCGTCACCACCGAGAAGGCCCTCTGCCTGCTTCCCTGTAACTTGGGTTCTTGCAGCGAGGGAACCACCTGAAGGCCCTCAGAGCTGGATCTCAGTGTCTGGGCTGAACGATGGGGGAGGAGACGCTCCTTCAGGTCTACTGGGCCTTTGAGGCCGTTTAGGGCTTTCAAGGTCAGCACCAACACTTTGAATTGTGCTTGGAAACATACTGGGAGCCAGTGTAGGTCTTTCAAGACCGGTGTTATATGGTCTTGGTGGCCACTCCCAGTCACCAGTCTAGCTGCTGCATTCTGGATTAGTTGTAGTTTCCAGGTCACCTTCAAAGGTAGCCCCACATACAGCGCACGGCAGGAGTCCAAGCAGGAGATAACCAGAGCATGCACTACTCTGGCCAGATGGTCTGCGGGCAGGGAGGGTCTCATCCTGCGTACCAGATGGAGCTGGTAGACAGCTGCCCTGGACACAGAATTGACCTGCGCCTCCATGGACAGCAGTGAGTCCAAAATGACTCCCAGGCTGCGCACCTGGTCCTTCAGCGGCACAGTTACCCCATTCAGGACCAGGGAATCCTCCATACCCACCTGCCCCCTGTCCCCCAAAAAGAGTACTTCTGTCTTTTCAGGATTCAACCTCAATCTGTTAGCTGCCATCCATCCTCCAGCCGCCTCCAGACCCTGGGTCCAGGCAGTTGTGTTGATGGGGAGCTGGAGGCAGCCTGGCAAAACCCTCCTCAATTGCATGTGCTGGTACCACACTTGATCTTCTGGATGAAAAGGGGGACAGGAAATTAAATGCAACTTCTAAGGTTGTTTTCAATGCAACTTCCAGTTTAAGGCCTTTGCCCGGAGCTTTCATTCTCGGCAGCAATCCTCCGTCCTTCTAAATATATGTTCTGGACTCCAGCTCCCATCACCCCTGGCTTCTAGGGCTGCTGGGAGTTGTAGTCAGCGCCTGGAATGCCCGGGGCCTTCTGCCTTTTTGACCTGGCTTCCTTCTCCACCCAGCAAGCCGGAGACTTCATTTGCACGGTGTACCTGGAGGAGAAGAAGACGGAAGCAGAGCAGCACATCAAGGTGCGTGGAGGAAGGGTCAGGGAGGAGACCCGGGAAGGGTTCGGTCACACGGGGAGGAGGCAGCCAACTGATGGCTGATATCTGTTGGGATACTGCCAGGGAGACATAGGCCATCACTGCCTCCATGCCGACTCCGGACGTCCATCGACCTCCCGTAGATACAGTATCAGCAATTAGTGACATGAGCTCCAGAAAATAGCCTTCCACATTCCAGAACTGATGCACGCTCTATCAGCAGAATTCACACAGCAAAAGTTGCACTCAGGAGAGCATTATTTAGAAAGTTTATTCAGCGTTGGTCAGAACAAAGAAAAACATGACAGCCTGCTAGCGTGTTCAGGCACCGAGAGAAAATGAAAGCAACAGGAAACATAAACATCCTGTGAACAGGAAATACGCAGACTCTGTGACTCACAAAGCCTGCTCCCTTTTAAGGTGGAACAGAAATATCCTAACAATATCTCTGGTGGGAGAGAAACCGGCCTCTCTTGGCAAGCCGTGGGGGGAGCACAGTGGCGGGACGTTGGCTGTGTGTTGGCAAGGATGGGAAACGAGAGAAAATAACAACAACAACAAAATTTATTTATACCCCGTCCTTCCTTGTTCAAAAACCAGGCTCAGGGCATCTAACAACAAATTTAAAACACTTAATTGTAAAAGCAGCATAAAATACAGTATAAAAACATGAATACGATAATCTTTATTGATAAAATCTTTACTGATAAAATCGATGCTTCCAGGTGCCATAAGAAAGCTGCAGAGATAGCGCAGGATAGTGCACACCCCGGAAATGATCTCTTTCAGCTTCTGCCTTCTGGAAGAAGGGACAGGGTTATAAAGACTAGAACTAGCCACTGAGAAACAGTTTCTATCCAAATGCGATTTTAGTTTCAAACTCAGTGTAAGGTAGTCTCTATAGGAGTATATTGTATTTAAAAATGGGTATCAGAGTTTTTAGGGGGCTAACCAGGCTGGGATAGCAGGCTTGTCGGTTTTTGAATGTCTGGTGTAGATTTTTCAATTTCGTTGTTCTGTATGGGACAATGACAATAAAGATTATCGTATCGTATCATCTCTGGAAGGTCCTTTATTCACACACACACCCCTCTCCGCCTCCAGATCCCGGCCACCATGACTGCGGAAGAGCTAACCTTCGAAATATTGGACCGGCGGAAAATCGTCATGAAGGAGAAAGACTTCTGGAGCTGCTTCGAAGTCAACGAGCGGGAGGAGGCAGGTAGGCGTCTTCTGGGGGCTTCTGGTGCTCAGAGCATCCTCTTCCTCGGGGCAGACCCCCCCCCAATCGGAGGGCCCCCCTTGGAAGTGCCGCGAAAGATGCGCCTCTCTGGTGGCCCCCTGCCTAAACTCTGCACTGGGTTTTCTTCTGTCGCAATGTTGGAGGGGGCTGCAGCTGTCTTAGGTTTCCCACGCTTCTACAGTGGCGCCTCGGTTGTCAAATGTAATCCACTCCGGAAGACTGTTCCACTTCTGAAACGTTCGACAACGAGGCTCAATGGATGGTCTGCAGAATAATAATAATAAATAATAATAACAACAATTTTTTATTTATACCCCGCCCTCCCCGGCCAACACTGAATATAACATTTTTTAAAAAACCCAAACAAACAAACAAACAAACAAACAGTTGATTAAAATATAAATTAGAATACAGGTTAAAATGCAGCTTAAAATGCAGTCTCGTTTTAGTGGTAGCCTATAGATCAAAGCCATAAGGGGAGAAAACGTCAAATCCATTGAGAAAATGGAGAAACGTGCCTTCAAAGACATTGGACTCCTGAGGCATGTTCAAAAACGGACGCAATTGCCATATTTTTCCACGTTATAACACGCTGTCAGGACTGCCACTAGGTCCCAGCTCACAGAGGACCAACGCCCAGTGGATGTTATATACAAAAGTCTTTATTAAAGTTTAGTTTCCATTTCCAAGCTCTGGGCGCGCAGACCCACGTCTCGACGCTAGACCGGCTAAGTCCCCTCTGACTCACTGCTCCACCCACACCAGTTTAAGATTCCAGCCCGGCTCCACCTCTTGCGCTGCTCTTTCCTGCGCTGGGTCCTTCTGCCCTCTGGGGTTCCCTCCTTCCTGGACTCCTCTGACGCTGAGCCTCCTGAGTCTTGCCCCTCCCTCCGGCGGGCTTTAGGACCTGGCTCCCTTCCCGGGCTCCCCGCTGTGCCGCGCTCCTGTACATTTGAACTTGGCGCGCGCGCCCAGCCGGTGACTTTCCTTCTGACCGTTTCCCCGCTTCCTGATGTGGGCGTTGCCAAACCTGACTCCTCTCCTCCCTCTGGTGGTGAGGACACTGGTCCCGACTCCTGGGACTCCCCCTCCCCACTGCGCTCTGGTGGAGACGCTGGTCCTGATCTCCAGCTGCTGCTCAGGGACTCCCCACTGGCCCCTTCCTCCTGGGGCTTTCCCCCTGGACCCCCCTTCGCTCTGGCCACCGGCGCTCCCTTCTGTGAGTCCTCCGATTCGCTAGAGAGGCTTGTGGAATAACTCTGGCCACTGTCACTGCCTGCGCCCCCCTCGTACTCCTCCTCCTCACTCTCCATTTGCTCCCCCTCCTGTGTCTCTCCTTCTGAACCCCTGACATCCATCCCCCCCTCGAAGCCCCCCCTTCCCCCCTCCCCCTCTTCAGGTGCGGGTTCCGGGTGCTCTAGAGTTGTCGGGGTGAGTTCAGGATACAGTTCGTCCCCCGAGGCGTGCAGCCATCGTGAGAAGTCCGGAAAGTCCTCCATGGGCTCGTCGACTGCGATTCCCTCCGCTTCCATCTCCTGGGCGGTGTGTTCGAAATCTGAGGCCGCCCCCAAATCACTCACAACCCCTTCTCCCCCTGTCGCCTGAGGTGCCGCCACTTCGCAGGGTCCCTCCGGCACGTCTCTGCGCCATCCCACTTTGGGTTGGTCCTCCCACCAATAAGATCCCCCCGTGCCAAAACCTGAGAGCGATCCCTCTGGGGAGCTGCCTCCCGGAGCCGAGTCCTCCGCTGACGAGAAACCCCGGAAAGTGCTGGCCGAGAGTGTGGGTGTGAACAGACAATCATCGAAAAAGCCCGCCGGCATAGGCTTGTGCGGGAAAAGTGTATGGAATTCTTCCTTGAGCAACTGCTCCTCCAATGCGTAATCTGGCACCCACCTGTTGGCGCTGGCCGGGGTGTCCTCTGTGGCGAGAAGATATTCAATCCCGTCCTCCCCCCACCTTGAGTCTAAAATCTCAGTGGCTTCGTTGAGTGGCCCCCTCCTCGGTGACCCCCCCTTTTTGGGCGCTTCCCTGAGCGGGTCTGGCGCTGTCCCTGGTGCCTGAAACCTGTGGGGCTCTTTGTAGGGTGTGAGCACTGATCTATGAAAGACCGGGTGCATTCTGGACCCCTCCGGGAGTGTTAAACGGAAGGCCACTGGGTTGATCTGCGCCTCTACTTGGTAAGGCCCTAGCTGCTTGTGCCCGAGCTTCTTCTTGGCCAACGATCTGGCCGGAACTGCCTGGGCTGCTAACCAGACCCAGTCTCCTACCCGGATATCTTCCCCAACCCTCCTGTGTCGGTCTGCCTGCACTTTGTAAGCCTGTTTCGCCATCTCTAACTGCCTCCTGAGCTGCTCGTGGATCTCCTGCAACTCCGCTGCCACTGCCTCTGCTCCCTGCGGCTCCCCCACCCTCACTTTCTCCAAACCCGGGAAGGTTCTGGGATGCCGCCCATTGTTGGCGAAAAACGGTGTCACCCCCGTGGACACGTGTTTCGTGTTGTTGTAGGCAAACTCGGCTAGCGGTAGGTAGTCCACCCAGGTCGAGGGCTGCTGGTTCGCGTAGCATCTCAGGTACTGCTGCATGATGGCGTTGACTCTCTCCGCCTGTCCGTTAGTCTGCGGGTGTCGTGCCGACGCCAGGCTGACCTTGACGTTCAGGAAACCCATCAGCTTTTGCCAGAAGTTGGATATGAACTGGCGCCCCCTGTCGGACAGGATGGACCGTGGTAGGCCGTGCACCTTGAACACGTGGTCTATAAACAGCTTGGCGGTCTGCTCGGCTGTGGCCACCTTCGCGCAAGGAATGAAGTGGGCCATCTTGGTGAACAAGTCTACTACCACGAGTACTGCCGTCTTGCCTCTCGAGCTGGGCAGATCCGTGACAAAGTCCAGGGCCACCCTCTCCCACGGCTCGAACGGTGTCTGTAGCGGTTCCAAGAGGCCCGCCGGCGGCTGGTGTACTGGTTTGGCCCTTTGGCAGGTGTCGCACCTCCTGACGTATTCCGCGACATCCCCCCTCATCTTGGGCCACCAAAAGTTTCTGGCTACTAGGTCCACCGTCTTCTCCTTGCCGAAGTGTCCCGCGCTGGGCGCGTCGTGCAGCTGTTGCAGGACCCTCGCGCGGAGGTTGTCTCCCGGCACGTAGAGGGCTCCTTTGCGGATGAGCAGGCCGTCGCGTATTTGGAAGTCGTCGTCCCTCGCCGTGCTGCTACGCACCTCCTCCATCTTGGCTCGCGCGAAGGAGTCCGTCTGCGCACGACGCACCGCGTCCAGGTCCACCGTGGCTGACGCGCATGCCCACGCCTTTGGTGCGAAAATATGCTTGGCCGCCGCCGGCGCCTCTTCTTCGAGATACTGCGGTTTCCTGGACAGCGCGTCCGCCATGATGTTGTTGTTTCCAGGGATGTATTCTATTCTGAAGTCGAAATCTGCAAAGAACTCCGCCCAGCGGATGTGTCGCTGGTTCAGGAACCTCGCCGTGCGCCAGTACTCCAAGTTCTTATGGTCCGTACGGACCTGCACCGTGTGTTTGGCCCCGACGAGGAAATGCCGCCACGCCTTGAAGGCTGCATGTATGGCCAGTAACTCCCTGTCCCAGATGGTGTAGTTCTGCTCCGACTTGCTGAGTTTCCTGGAGTAGAAAGCGCACGGCCTCCAGTCCCCCTGGTGGTCTTGCTGCAACAGGACGGCCCCCACGGCCCTGTCTGACTCTCCGTCTCCACTCTCATGGGCCTGCTGGGGTTCACGTGTAGCAGGTGTTCCTCGGACGCGAAGAGGTGCTTGAGCTTCCGAAAGGACTGCTCTGCCTGCTCCGTCCAGATGAACTTCTTCTTCTTGGAACTGAGGGTGTCAGTGATGGCCGCTGTCTGCATGGCGAAACCTTTGATGAACTTGCGATAAAAGTTGGCAAAGCCGACAAACCTCTGGACTTCCTTTCGATTGCGTGGGCTCTTCCAGTCCAGCACTGCCCGTACCTTGGTACTGTCCATGGCGAGTCCCTTGTCGGACAGTTTGTAGCCCAGGAAGTCCACCTCCGTCTTGTCAAACTGGCACTTCTCCAGCTTGGCGTAAAGCCGGTGCTCCCGCAGCCGCTGCAGTACTTCCCTGACATCTCTCTCGTGAGCCTCCGGCGACTCCGAGAAGATGAGGATGTCGCCCAGGAAGCAGACGCACTTCTTGTAGAGAAGACCCGCCAAGACATGATGCATGAATGCTTGAAAACAGTGGGAGCCATTTTGTAATCCAAAAGGCATAACTCTATATTCATAGGTGCCCAGCGGCGTAAACATGGCCGTCTTCCACTCATCACCCTCCCTCACTCGTATGAGATTGTACGCTCCGCGTAGATCCAACTTGGTAAAGATGCGCCCCTTCCGCACCGTCGCCAGCAGGTCATCGATCTTGGGCATGGGGAAGGCTGAGGGCTTGGTTTTCGCATTTAAGACGCGGTAATCAACTACAAGCCTCTTTTGGGGCGTGTCCCGCTTCTTTACAAAGAATACCGGGCTGCCCCCCACCGCCTTGGACTCTCGGATGAATCCCCGCTTCAAGTTGTGATCTATGAACTCCCTGAGCTCCTGCAATTCATCCTCAGACATGGAATACAGCTTCCCCGCCGGGAGCGTCGCCCCCGGCAGGAGGTCAATCTTGCAGTCGTAGGGTCTGTGGGGAGGCAGCTTGTCCGCTTCTTTCTCGCAGAAGACCTCCAAAAACTCTTTGTACTTATTAGGTACCACTTGCAACATGCCCAAGTTCAGCTGTGGTCCATCCTCGTGCCCCTCATCGTCCAAGTCAGCCAGGATGCAGTGTTCTGCGCAGTAGGAGGAGCCGAAGGTCAGTTGCCGCTGGTACCAAGCTAATGCCGGGCTGTGCCTATCCAGCCAACTCATGCCCAACACAATGGGCGTGTCTGACAGGCGGGTGACGTTGAAGCTGATGACTTCGCGGTGATTACCAATGCACATCACCATTGGCGGCGTCTGCTGCAGCACTTGCCCTCCCAGTAGCTCCCTGCCGTCCACTGTGACGACTTTCAGAGGTACCGTCGCTGGCAGAAGGGCTATGCCATGTTGCTGGATGAAGTCCATGCCTATAAAATCTGCATTGCTCCCAGAGTCAATCGTAATGGGGATTTCCACAGTGAGCCCATTGGGAAGTTGAAGGGATGCGGTGAGCTGCACTACTGGTTTGGGTGGGAGGGGGTCTGTGGGCTGTAACATTACTGGGGATTGCTTCACTGACTTGTCTGGCTGGCCCCCAGTGACTCCATTTCCAGCCAGACAGTGGAGTTTTCCTGCTGTGATTCACTCTGCTGAACTGCTTCTGTTACTGTCGCTGCGGCTGCAGTGTGCTTGTGAAACCGCTGGGGACACTCTTTCGCCATGTGCTGAGCACTGTCGCAGATGTAGCACTTCCTGGTCCCTCTAGGAGGCTTCATTTTGACTGCTCCCGGCGTTAGGGCTCCGGCTGTGGACTGAGCCTTAGCACCACCTATCTCCATCGGCTCCTCTCCTCCTCCCAGCGGAGGCATGGATCGAGCGCGTGCCGCTTCCTTGGGAAAGGGGGGTGGTGCTTTCGTTGGCGTGCGGCCCCAATGCACTTCCTCTTTGTCCCAAGAGCGTCCTTCCAGCCTAACCCCAATGGCGAGTGCCCTCTCCACAATGTCCTTGGTGGTTTGGGGTCTCTCCCCCCTTGCAATTTCATCTTTCACACCTCCGTTCAGCCCCTCCCAGAACAGATCTCTGACGGCAGGCGATTCTCTCTCCCACCCCAATGCGTTCACCAATGCGAAAAAACGTGAATGATATTGCCTTACAGTGGCTCTACCTTGTCTTAGTCCGTGAATCTGTTTCCTAGCGATATCCACATCAATCTCAGACAAAAAACACGCATCCATCACTTTAAGGAAGGCACCCGCATCTTGGAGGGCTGGATCCTTATCTCTCCAGAGATTGCGCAGCCACGTTTTCGCCTCTCCCCGTAAATGCGAAACAATAAATCCCACTCTTTCTTCCTCATTTTTAAAGTCCTTGTCAAGCAGCTGCAGTGCATTTAGTACATCTGCTCTGAAGTTAGGATACTCCTGCAGGTCCCCATTGAAGTGAGACACAAGGCTCCCTCCTCTGTTCCCCAGCCCAATCCCTTCTGGTCTGGTGGCCGGTAGCCTCTGTGTAGTTAGCACTTCTAACCTGGTTCGCAGATCCTGGCAGGTAACAGCTGCTTCCTGCTCCTTCTTTCTGGACGCCGCAATTTATGCAGTCAGCTGCGTCACTGCGTTTTGCAGACTCGCTATCTTCTCTTCGGTAGTCATTTCCCTGGTTTTCGTGAGCTCGCGAAGCACCAATCTTCACCCCTCGCTGCTTTCCCACACTCCACGAGGTTTTAAAATTGGTGGAAAATGGCGAGAGGGGACTTACTGTCAGGACTGCCGCTAGGTCCCAGCTCACAGAGGACCAACGCCCAGTGGATGTTATATACAAAAGTCTTTATTAAAGTTTAGTTTCCATTTCCAAGCTCTGGGCGCACAGACCCACGTCTCGACGCTAGACCGGCTAAGTCCCCTCTGACTCACTGCTCCACCCACACCAGTTTAAGATTCCAGCCCGGCTCCACCTCTTGCGCTGCTCTTTCCTGCGCTGGGTCCTTCTGCCCTCTGGGGTTCCCTCCTTCCTGGACTCCTCTGACGCTGAGCCTCCTGAGTCTTGCCCCTCCCTCCGGCGGGCTTTAGGACCTGGCTCCCTTCCCGGGCTCCCCGCTGTGCCGCGCTCCTGTACATTTGAACTTGGCGCGCGCGCCCAGCCGGTGACTTTCCTTCTGACCGTTTCCCCGCTTCCTGATGTGGGCGTTGCCAAACCTGACTCCTCTCCTCCCTCTGGTGGTGAGGACACTGGTCCCGACTCCTGGGACTCCCCCTCCCCACTGCGCTCTGGTGGAGACGCTGGTCCTGATCTCCAGCTGCTGCTCAGGGACTCCCCACTGGCCCCTTCCTCCTGGGGCTTCCCCCCTGGACCCCCCTTTGCTCTGGCCACCGGCGCTCCCTTCTGTGAGTCCTCCGATTCGCTAGAGAGGCTTGTGGAATAACTCTGGCCACTGTCACTGCCTGCGCCCCCCTCGTACTCCTCCTCCTCACTCTCCATTTGCTCCCCCTCCTGTGTCTCTCCTTCTGAACCCCTGACACACGCCCCCTTGTATAAGACTAGGGGGCTCAGGATTAAGAAAATGGGGAGAGATTGCCCCTGTGTATAAGGCTACACCCCCTGTTAACATTATACTTCAGTAAAGAAAACTTAATCTTATAGACTGAAGTTTTCCGTCTCTGCAGTCAAACGAGCCTGGCTTAATTGACTACAGTATAGTGTAAACGCGGGTGGTGCTGTGGATTAAACCACAGAGCCTAGGGCTTGCCAATCGGAAGGTCGGGGGTTCAAATCCCTGCGACGGGGTGAGCTCCCATTGCTCAGTCCCTACTCCTGCCAACCTAGCAGTTCAAAAGCACCTCAAACTGCAAGTAGATAAATAGGTACCACTCTGGCGGGAAGGTAAAGGGTGTTTCCGTGCGCTGCTCTGGCTCGCCAGAAGCGGCTTAGTCATGCTGGCCACATGACCTTGAAGCTGTACGCCGGCTCCCTCGGCGGGTAAGGCAAGATGACTGCCACAACCCCAGAGTCATTCGCAAGTGGGGGTCCCTTTACCTAACTTTTTATATTCACTGGGAAAGCAACAAATAAAAATGTTGTGGCTCGCTTTATTCCGATATTTGCTAACTTGCAGTGGTCTGGAACCGAACCCACAGTACAGCGTTCGAAATTCGCCAGGCACATTTGTACCTGGCTGTTGCCTGCTTGCGACCAAGTGAAGATGCCTGGGTGTCAGGATGGCACCTTTGTAGAGGTGCATGCCTGGGGTTCCTTGAGTAATAATAATAATAATAATAATAATAATAATAATAAAAAATTTATACCCTGGTTTCCCCAGCTACTCTGGGTGGCTCCCAACAGAATTAAAACATCAGGCATTAAATACCTCTGGGCTGTTTCCACACACTAATTCCGCATCCTGTAGAATCCTGTTTTATCTGAACAATCAGAAGGTATTTCAGGAACCAAAAAGTCCCATTGAAAAATGCTACTTTTGTGCCACTTGACCCAAAAAATGGTTGCCAGGCATTCCGTTTTGGTGACTGTACCCCTGGTTTAAGGACATGACATCTTTCCACAGGGCCTGCAAGGCTGAGCTGTTCCACCGGGCCTTTGGCTAAGGCACAGCCTGACCCCCTCCTTTGGTAATCCTGATAGAACTCTAGCCCAATGGTTGCCATTAATTTGATTTTTAATTGATTTTAGAATGAATTGATTTTAGAATGCTTTTATTGTTGTTAGCTGCTCTGAGCCCAGCTTCGGCTGGGGAGGGCAGGATATAAATAAATTATTATTATTATTATTATTTATTATTGGCATCTAGCTTATACATCTGAGTTTCTAGCACTGCTGCAGAGGGATGCCTGTACATCCATATCATATGTTTTTCTGCCACTCCCCCCCCCCCTCTGTATTTTCTCCTTGGAAAGTCTAATTTAGCCTCCTGTTTCTCTCTTTTTCTCTCTCGCACGCAGAACGGCCTTTGCACTACAGTGAGAAGGTCCTCCCCATTTTGCACAGCCTGGGCAAGGACAGCTACCTGGTGGTGAAAAAGCAGCTCTCGATGGAGAACATGCTGCTCTATCTAGGTAGGTAGGCAGGGGCAGAGGCTGCCCATTGCCACCCAGGGGGAAGGGGCAGACCTGGGCACCGGCCAGGAGCAAGACCCCGGGGTTTGTAACAGAGAGCAGAGAGAAGACATGGACCCCGGGGTGCAGCAAATTCCAGGCTAGGGGTCATTAGGAAAGGAGCTGGAAACAAAACTGCCCATATCAAAAGACCGTTATTTCATTTCATTTTCCACTTTTAATTTGTATATGGTGGTACCTTGGTTCTCAAATAGTTTCGGAACCCAAATGCTGAAAACCCGGAAGTAAATGTTTCCATTTCCGAACGGCTTCCGCTGAGTTATTTTTCAATTTTCTCTATTGAATTTGCACCTTGGTTTTCGAACGTTTCGGAAGTTGAACGGTCTTCCGGAACGGATGACATTCGAGAACCGAGGTTCCACTGTGTCTCTTTTCTCTTATTACCGTATTTTTCGCTCCATAGGGCGCACCTAGTTTTTAGGGGGGGAAATAAAGGGGAAAAAAATATTTCCCCCCAAGCCCCAAAGAGCAAAGAAGCCAAGACAGGAAATGGGATCCATCCCGTTGGCTGTCTTGGCTTCCTCTTTAGCCGCGTGCAACCTCTCCAGCTGGGAAAGGGTGAGCGCAGCTTTGGCGGGAGGAACTCCCACCGCGCTCCGAAGGCTTGCGGATAGCTTCCTGAAGCCTGGAGAGCGAGAGGGGTTGGTGAGCACCGACCCCTCTCGCTCTCCAGGCTTCAGCGAAAGCAATGCGAAGCCTCCGGAGCGTGGAGGGAACGCTCCCTCTGTGCTTCAGAAGCTTCCCATTGCTATTGCTGAAGCCAAGGAGCCTGCATTCACTCCCCTTCATTTTTGGAGGGGAAAAAGTGTGTCCTGTAGAGCGAAAAATATGGTACTATACACATGCGGTTTGCAGCAGCAAAACAGACAGCAAAGATCACCCGTCTTGTAATAATCTGACCCAATATAATGATGTCATAATTTTAAAATAAAGAACTTGTATCGAACGACGTAATGTTCAATAATCCACTAGGTCGCATTAGTACACAATGCAATTAAGTCTCAAAATATTGGCAAACAGCAATTGAACGGAAATAAACTCATAGCAATTGCAATCAAGAATTACGAAACTACCCTCAGTGAAAATAATAGCAAGTCGCAATGCATGAACTGCCACCGTACAGACTCCCCTACGAAGAAAGGTTTCAGCATTTGGGACTTTCAGATTAGGGAAAAGGCAAATAAGTGGTGATATGATTGAAGATTTTAAACTGCTGCCTGGCATAGAGGAAGTGTCACTGAGCGTCCCTAATTTGTCTAAGAAATAAAATCATGGCATACCATATTTTTCCGTCTATAAGACGCTCCCTATTTTTGGGAACTCCGATTTAAGAAAATGGGGGGAGATAATACCCGTGTATAAGCCGAGGCCAGATTTTGAACGTTATTTTAGATTGAAAAAACAAGTCTTATACACTGAAAAGTACGGTGATTTTTTTAAAAAAAAAATTCAGTCATCAGCATCATCACTTTTAATTTTTGTACCGTCTTTCTATTTTACAATACCCAAGTCGGTTTGCAAGCTGAAGAAAGCCACCTCCCTCCTCTGTTGCCCCCGTAAGCCTTGTCATGGCGCTAGTCCTCAAGCCCTTGGCGCCCCCACCCCCAGTTCCTGATGCCTTTGTTCTTCCCCAGCCAGCAAGGTGGGCGACAGCAAGCATGGCATGATGAAGTTCCGGGAGGAGAAGAATGTGCTGGGCGTGGGGCTCAGCACCGGCTTCCACGACCGATACTTCATCCTCAACAACAGCTGCCTGCGCCTCTACAAGGAAGTCCGGGTACGAGCAGAGGTCCCCTTGACAACCCTCTCTGGGCACCAGCCCCGTCGCCTGCCTGTTTTGAGAGTCGTGCCGGCATCATGTGGCTGGCAAAGGTCATGGTGACTCCCAGACCTACATTGGCTCCCAGTATGTTTCCAAGCCCAAAAGTGTTGGTGCTGACCTTGAAAGCTCTAAACAGCCTCGGTCCAGTATACCTGAAGGAGCATCTCCACCCCCATCGTTCTGCCCGTACACTGAAATCCAGCTCTGAGGGCCTTCTGGAGGTTCCCTCACTGTGAGAAGCCAAGTCACAGGGAATCAGGCAGAGGGCCTTCTCGGTAGTGGCACCCGCCCTGTGGAACGCCCTCCCACCAGATGTCAAAGAGAATAACAACTGTCTGACTTTTAGAAGACATCTGAAGGCAGCCCTGTTTATATAATAATAATAATTTATTGTTTATACCCCGCCCATCTGGCTGAGTTTCCCCAGCCACTCTGGGCGGCTCCCAATCGAGTGTTAAAAACAATACAGTGTTAAATATTAAAATATTAAAAACAGTTAAACAGTTAAAAACAGTACAGCATTAAATATTAAAAACTTCCCTGAACAGGGCTGCCTTCAGATGTCTTTTAAAGATAGGATAGCTGCTTATTTCCTTCACATCTGAAGGGAGGGCGTTCCACAGGGAATTCTTTAACCATGATTTCTGCATTGCAGGGGGTTGGACTAGATGACCCCTGGATACCCTTTCAGCGCTGCAGTTTTGTGCCGATGAGTCATAGATTTGTAAGTTCCCTTTCTGCTCTCTCACTCTTCTCCTCCTTCTCCAGAGCCACAAACCGGAGAAAGAATGGCCAGTGAAGAACCTGAAGATCTACCTGGGAATAAAGAAGAAAGTCCGTCCTCCGAGCTGGTGAGTGTCTGCTCTGAGTTCAGGTGCCGCTGCCTCTTCATCTATGCCAGTCTCATCCTGGCTGGACACCTCTTTATCTGTGCTGAATTTTTGTAAGTGCCCCTGGACCTTCTCCCCCAAAAGATCCGCTTCCAGAACCTTCAGGATCACCGAATCAGAGAATTTTAGAGGGGACCCCCATGGTCATCTAGTCCAACCCCCTGAAGCCCATGGCAATGTTTTGTTATGTTTATGTGTTCTGCGTGAAGCATCCCAGAGTGACTGCAGCAACCTAGTTGGATGCATGGGGTATATAATAATAATAATAAATAATAGTAATAATAATATTCTCATCATCACCATATTCAGAGGAGTGCCACCTGCATCTCTGCATGAGTCCCTGAGTCTGTAACCCTCCAGATGCTTCTGGACTCTGACATAGCCGTAGCCAGAGGGACAAGAAATAAATACATAAAAATACTTAACAAACTGGCCAATTGCATCGCAGATAGCTTGGTTCTGTCCCCCTCCCCCCGAACATAAATCCTGGCTGTGCCTATGGACTCGCCCCCACCCCATCCTTCCTGCCAGTTTGGAAGATTCAGAGCCGATAAAAGAAAGCCCTTCTTCGTGCAGCGCAGAGTTAGACTGTGGAACTCTCTGCCACAGGAGGCAGCGATGGCCAACAAGGAGGAGAGGGCTATCGAGGGCCATACTCTGCCTCCACAGTCAGAGACAGCAATGCTTCTCAACATCAGTTACCGGAAACCACAGGAGGGGAGAGCCGTTCTCGGGCCCGGATCCAGCCTGCGGGTTTTGCACCGCGAGAACAGGAGGCTGGGCTGGTTGGGCCCGTGGCCTGATCCTGCAGGCTCTGCTTACCTGTTCTTCCTGAGCTCATGCACAACCCGCCCTCGGCCGCCAGGTGGCAAACCTGCTTCGCAAGACGCACAGCTCTGTTAAGTGGTACCAGCTGAGCACAGGGTTTCTCCATCTGGGGGAAACTTTTGAGGGTCTGGGGAAAAAACACCCGCAGGGCTCTCAGCTGAAGGAAGGACCCTGATTTTGCTGCAATCACTGCTTATTAGGGCTAATTGCAAAGAGGAGGTGTGATGCTTCAGAGAGGAGCTGGAACTGATGTTCAAAGATGTGCTCTGTTGTGTCATGGCGGGATTTGAAGGGTGGGCATTGGTGGTGGGCTGTGGGGTGAGTTTTCAGCCCTTCCGGGAGATGCTATCAGGGATTAGGGACTAGGGACCTTCGGGATGCTGTTCAGGTTATTATTATTATTATTATTAATTATTATTATTTGGGGGGGTCCCTTCCAGCTGTACAGTTCCATGATTCTGTAAATGTTTGTAACCTTCCCTGCCCACCTTCTTAACCTGGGGAAACACTGAAACCCCAAGGAACCATTTCCCCCCAGGCAGCACAAAAAATGGGGTGGAGGTGGCTGATTCCTTTGCTGGCTTGCTCTCCTTTTGACTCTTCCTCCCTCCCTCTTTTCCAGCTGGGGGTTCACCGTCTTCTTTGAGAACGAGAAACTGGAGAAGCAGCAATGGTAAGCAGCTGGGGGGGGGGTCCAGACCCACAACTGTGGCTTTTTGCTTGTTTGTTTCCAGCCCATCCCATTGCGATAAAAGCTGGGGAAATTCCTTTTTATTTATTTCGTAAAATTTATATACCGCCTGGCCAGGGGGGGGGGGGATCAGAGTGGTTTACAGAAAAAAAATAAATCAACAAAATTTAAGAAAAATGGGCAGCAATAATTTATGGCTTTCGAAAAAGTTTGGTAGGCAGACAGCCTTTTTTCGAAGGTAAGGGATGCTGGGCACATCCTTCCCTTCTTTTCATTTTGTAATGATTTCCCCCCCCCCCCATGGTTTTATCTATCCTGTGAGCCACCTCAAGTCCCCGACATGGGGAAAAGCAAGGAATAAATAGAAACAGTAATAATGTGGGTTAAACCACAGAGCCTAGGACTTGCCGATCAGAAGGTCGGCGGTTCAAATCCCTGCGACGGGGTGAGCTCCCGTTGCTCGGTCACTGCTCCTGCCAATCTAGCAGTTCGAAAGCACAAAGTGCAAGTAGATAAATAGGCACCGCTCTGGCGGGAAGGTAAACGGCGTTTCCATGCGCTGCTCTGCTTCGCCAGAAGCGGCTTAGTCATGCTGGCCACATGACCTGGAAGCTGTATGCCGGCTCCCTCAGATAGTAAAGCGAGATGAGCGCCGCAACCCCAGAGTCGGCCACAACTGGACCTAATGGTCAGGGGTCCCTTTACCTTACCTTGATTCTCAAACTTAATCCGTTCCAGAAGTCTGTTCCAAAACCAGGGCACGCTTTCCCATAGAAATTAATGCAAAACGGATTAATCCGTTCCAGACTTTTAAAAACAACCCGTAAAACAGCAATTTAACATGGATTTTACTAGCTAACGAGACCATTGATCTGTAAAATGAAAGCAATAATCAATGTACTGTACTATAAAATAAATGAGACGGTATTGTAGATGATAATAATAATAATATTTTTTTCTTACCTGCACTGATAATGTTTGGATGGGGGGCTTTTATCCATTTCCGCAGTCGCACACTCACTCACTCACTCACTCACTCACTCACTCACTCACTATCACTCAGTAGCTGAACTGGGTTCCATACAGTCACATAAACAAATTAACCAAGAAAGCCTCGGAAACAAAAACGCAAAATAAAGAGCAAAAACAAAAGCGCCAAACTTAATCCATTTTGGAAGTCCGTTTTACTTTCAAAATGTTCGAAAACCAAGGCGCCCCAGAAACAATAGCCAACAGCCGCATCGGACTTTCGGCATCTGAAAAACGTTTGAAAACATTCACTTCCGGGTTTTTGGCGTTTGGGAACCAAGGCGTTTGAGTACCAAGCAAGACAGAGCTGTTCCGCCTGGCCTTTGTTTTTGACTCAGTCCAACCCTTATGTTTCCCTCCCCTTAGGATTTTGACTTTTAAAATGAGGCTGCATTTTAAATTGCATTTTAATCTGTATTTTAAATTGTTTTTTCTTTTTCTTTTTTTCTTCTTATTATGTTTTTACTGAAATTTTATTGATGTTAGCTGCCCTGAGCCCAGCTCTGGCCTGGGAGAGCAGGGTATAAAGAATTTATTATTATTATTATTATTATTATTATTATTATTATTATTATCTCCCCCCCCCCAGGTATCTCTGCTGTGACACGCAGATGGAGTTGCGGGGCTGGTTTGCCACCTTCCTCTCTGTGCAGGTAAGAGGAGGGGTCTCACCCTGACCTACCTTGCAGGGTTGTTGCAGGGGGTTGGGCTAGATGGCCTCTGGGGTCCTTCCCAACTCTACAATGCTAGGGTTCTATGAGGGTGGAGCAGGAGGAGGAGAACTGGCCTGCGACTAGCCACTGGGCCTGATCCACCTTGTCCCTTCTTGTGCTCCTTGTGACCAGATAATACTTTATTCGGCTATAAGCCCACAAGGTAAAACAAATCAATAGATAAAATAGCATTTTACAATCTAAAATATCAACTAAAATATTTCAACGCATAATCTCCTTCACATTACTTACAATCTCTAGATGTACCATATTATGGCCTTGAAGATCAAGATGGTGCATAGAGTTTACTGGATTTTTAATAGTTATGCAGCATTCCATGAAGTCTTTTATATGAAAGAACTGAAATCAGGAATCTAGCAACCTGTAATGTTCTATAAGAGTCAATGTCCTGGAGTAGATAAGCTAGATGTAATTCAGGTGATTTAGCAGCAATTTCCAGAATGATTGAACTCAGGATCCTTGATCGGGGAACAATGTATAATTAAACAATTAAACAATAATTAAACAATTAAACAAGATATGATAGAGGGATTCTATTGATTTGTTGTCACATGCGCATAAAACAGAGGTTTTACCGTTAGAAAATCTATTGCTCAGCACATTTGAGGGGAACACATTAAATCTGGCTCTAACAAATGCGAATCTATGCGACGCAGCCGATAAAGTAGACAGATATCGAGGTATCTGGGACATAGATGTAATGCCCTGATTTATCGGGGAACATGTACCTCCACCTGTAGTAAGATTTTGTTGCAAATCTACCTCCTCCAATCTTTGTTTGATGACCTTTTTAGCTGTAATTAGATCTAAATTAAGTATATCGGAAGGACAGATTCCTTAAGACAACAGTTTTGAATGGATTTTTGTTGCCCATGGGCTGGTGAATTCATCTCTCCAAAGGCACTGAATAAGATGGTAGTTTGGCAATTTATGCCAAAGGGACAGCCAATAATTAAAGGCATGTCTCCACATCAGAATCTCTAGGGAGGGGATCTTAAGTTCTAGGCAAATGGCAGAGTTGCTTACACAGGAGGGTAGTTTCAAAAGGCGTCTTAGAAAAAGATTTTGCAATGTCACCAGAGGCAAGAGGTTTACAAAGGCGCCCCATAAAGGGACCGCATAGGCCATAGTTGCAACCACTTTCGCACTATAAACTTTAAAGGCGGATGGGACATGCATAGCCCCCTCAGTAAAGAAGAAGCGTAATAGAGCATAGATAAGGGCTTTAACCTTATTTTGTAAATATGTGATATGCGCTTTCCATCCCATATTATACTGGAAGTAAATTCCTAGATATTGAAATTTGTAAACTTGTTCAATTGGCTTCCCCTCGAGTTCCCATCTATACAGTTTACGACTCCTGGAAAAAATTAGGACTTTAGATTTGGAATGGTTAATAGTAAGTAAATTTGTTTGGCAGTATAACGCAAAAATCTTAAGGGCCCTCCTCAAACCGATTCGAGAATAAGAGAGGATCACCGCATCGTCAGCGTACAATAATAAGGGGCAGTGATAGTCTGCAAGGCTGGGTGCATGAATGGAGGTTTGGGCCTCAGCTAGGGGCGTTCTCATGTCACTAATATAGAGGTTAAAAAGATAGGGGGCAAGGATGCACCCTTGTCGTACCCCCTTATTTATTGGTACAGAGTTTGTGAGATCGCCCTCATGTGTTAACCTCACCCTAGCGGCCGTCCCTTCATGTAATTTAATCATAAGCCACAACAGCCTTTTATCTATGCCCCACTTTGCCAGTTTTTCCCATAACAGCTCTCTAGAGATACTGCTCCTTGTGACCTCTTCCTCCCTCTCTGGCCTTCCCAGCATGGCGGGAACATCTGGCCGCCGGAGTCCTCCAAGGTTCGGGCGTCCCGGACGCAGCAGGATTCCCGGCTGGGGAACATTTCCCTGATCCCTCTGCGAGGCAACGAGAGCGAGATGAGGAACAGCGTTGCGGCCTTTGCAGCCGACCCACTGACGGTGAGGGCAATGCACAGGTGCTGCCTATGGGCACAGGTTGCCCGCATTCTGCTGGGCGCTAGGCACCTGGAGGGAGGGCAGCAGGCAAGGGAAGGCTGCTCAGCTCTGCATCCTTGTTGGCAATACCCCAGCAGAGACGTCCGCGCTCTGTTTTTTTGCTCTAAGAAGCCAGCGTCAATTCTGTGTCCAGGGCAGCTGTTTACCGGCTCCATCTGGTGCACAGGCTGAGACCCTATCTGCCTGCGGACTGTCTCGCCAGAGTGGTGCACGCTCTGGTTATCTCTCACTTGGACTACTGCAGTGAGCTCTAAGTGGGGCTACCTTTGAAGGTGACCCGGAAACTGCAACTAATCCAGAATGCGGCAGCTAGACTGGTGACTGGGAGCGGCCGCCGAGACCACATAACACCAGTCTTGAAAGACCTACATTGGCTCCCAGTATGTTTCCGAGCACAATTCAAAGTGTTGGTGCTGACCTTCAAAGCCCTAAACGCCTCAGTCAGGAGCGTGTCCACCCCCATCGTTCTGCTTGGACACGGAGGTCCAGTGCTGAGGGCCTTCTGGTGGTTCCCTCCCTGTGAGAAGCAAAGCTACAGGGAACCAGGCAGAGGGCCTTCTCGGTGGTTGTGCCCGCCCTGTGGAACGCCCTCCCACCAGATGTCAAGGAAATAACTACCAGACTTTTAGAAGACATCTGAAGTCAGCCCTGTTTAGGGAAGCTTTTAATGTTTAATAGACTATTGTATTTTAGTGTTTAGTTGGAAGCCGCCCAGAGTGGCTGGGGAAACCCAGCCAGATGGGCGGGGTATAAATAATAAATTATTATTATTATTACTGTCCCTGATCCCCCCACACATAGCTGGGTCTGGCTTATTTCTTTGGTAGAGCAAGCCTACAGGCTTGAGAGGCAGTGTGGTGTAGTGGTCAGAGTGTCAGACTAGGACCTGGGAGAGACCGGGGTTCGAATCTCGCACTTGGCCACTCACTCTCAGCCAACCTCGCAGGGTAGTTGTTGTGAAGATAATAGGAGGAGGAGGAGTACTTAGGCCACCTTGAGCTCCGTGGAGGAAAGGTGGGGTGGAAATGCAATGAATCAAGGTTTCCCCATCTTGGGTCTCCCGCTGTTTTTGGTCTACAGTTCCCATCATCCGTGACCACTGGTTCCACTAGCTAGGGATGATGGGAGTTGTAGTCCAAAAACAGCAGGGAGACCCAAGCTGGGGAAACCCTGCAAGAAGCAGCAGCCTTCCTTATGAGGCCTGTCAGGCCCCGCCCTGGGCCAGATGGCGAGACAGGAGGGCAACTTCTCCCTTTCTAAGCTTGTCTCCTTTCCTCTCCAGCTCCTTCGGGATGTATGAAACCGGACACCGAGCGTGGCAGGTAACTATTGTCTCCCTGGGCCACGGATGCCAACTTGCCCCCACATGCAGTCTGCATGGCTGCTGAAAAGAGACCTGCCCGGTTTTGGAAAGACCACTGAGGTCTCTCTTAGCCCTCTTGACCAAAAGGTTTCTAAAAGCTACAACATCCTGCCTCAGGAGCAGTTTCACGCCAAAGGCGATTGACTAATCCTTTTCTACGGGCAGTTACAGATAGGTAGCCGTGTTGGTCTGCCATAGTCAAAACAAAACAGAATCCTTCCAGTAGCACCTTAAAGACCAACTAAGTCAGTTCTTGGTATGAGCTTTCGTGTGCATGCACACTTCTTCAGATACACTGAAACAGAAGTCACCAGACCCTTCTATATAGTGAGAAGGTGGGGAGGGGTATTACTCAGAAGGGTGGTGGGAATGGGTGATTGGCAGATAGCTGTGATGAGCCTGTTGACCTACAGCAGTCGTTAAGAGTCGTCAACAGGCTCATCACAGCTATCTGCCAATCACCCATTCCCACCACCCTTCTGAGTAATACCCCTCCCCACCTTCTCACTATATAGAAGGGTCTGGAAACTTCTGTTTCAGTGTATCTGAAGAAGTGTGCATGCACACGAAAGCTCATACCAAGAACTAACTTAGTTGGTCTTTAAGGTGCTACTGGAAGGAATTTTTTTTTTTTACTTCTAGGGGCATCAACTGAAGTCCACTGTCCAGATCAACGTAGAAAAAATCTGGTATATGCACAAATGGCAACCAGGGGATGGGGTATTGTTAAGAAGACATTGCCTGAACAGACCTAGCCTAGGATCCTCTTTCCCCCAGTGGCTAACCAGAGAGAGAGAGAAAAAAAACTTTATTGGCATTAGCCAATGGCCATAGCAACAGTGAAGCATTGCAGTATATGCAGAAAAGGAAATTTGACATAAAAGCACAATTTGAAGTCCTGAATCAGCCGTCAGTTAGTGGCCCTTATTCTGATTGCCCCTGCTATGCATCTAGCAACCTTTGCTGTTATCTGATAGAAGAAAGGGCATTGTGTCAGTGGTTGAGCGCCCTGGGATGCTTAGTGCGAGTGGGGTGATGATCTCATTCCCCAGGTCTTTGTAGTTTTGTACAGGACAGGTGTGTAGAGAGTACAGGACAGGAGGACATGTTCCTGAGTGTAATTTATCGTCTCTCTTTCCTCCTGCAGGATGGTTGGCCAAAGTCCAAGGAGGCGAAGGAGCCGTCCGGAAACGAAGAGCCCTTGGCTGGTCCAGCAGGGAAGGGAGGGGGGGATGTTCAGGAACAAAGCCTGCTCTTTAGGGACTCCCCATCTCCCTGCAAGGCTGAGCCAAGGACTCCCAAAGGAAAGGAGGGAGCTTTCTTCAAGGACAGCCCTGGAGACGGTCCTCAGGAGGCTGGGACATTGATAAGCCGACTGGAGAAGGAGCCCTGGGAACCCAAGACAAACCCCAGGAGGACGTTGCATCTCTGATCGACATGTGCCAAATTTACTACCGAACCGGCATCGCTCCTGCCCCCTGTCCTGTCCTGGTGGCTTTACCCACAGGTGCCCCTTGCCCGCGACATCCTTCTTTCGGATTGTGCAGGAACTGTGAGACGCCTCCCCTGGCCACACCGTGGATTTTGAGCCCTTTCTGGAGGTGCTCCAGGGCTTTGCCAACCCAATTTTGTTCTCATTGAGAAACAGTGGGGCAGAAAGGACTGTGACCATTTTGGATCCGGCCGAGGGCTTCCTGGCAGTATCACACAGAGAAATCCTGCCGGATCGGGCCAGTGACTCGTCTAGTCCCGCATCTTGTTCTTGCAGGGACCATGCTGATGCCTCTTGAGGGGGAAACCGCAATCAGGATTCGAACACAGAGCGCACTTGCTTTGCATGGACTGGTATTCAGAAGCATCTCTGCTTCCTGCTCTCACTCCAGAGAGTTGGCAGGAGAGAGATGCTGCTGTCTACCTCCCTCTGCCCTCTCTCCGCATGGCTTTTTGCCAACCCCTTTGCCTTGACCTGGTGGGTTGCGGGTGCTGAGAACGTCTGCCTGTCTCCCTCGGCAACACCGGGTGCTCGTTTTTGGTACCCGGGTGGACGGAGGAGGGACAAAGGAGCATCGCCAGAGCCACCGAGCCGCAGTGCTGGGTGCAGAGAGGTGTCAGGGCTGGGTGCTTCTCGCCCACCTCTGTTTGGACAGGGAGGAGGCCAGCGAGGCTTAAAGCCCAGGAAACCCCCCCTGCGTTCTTTGTCTGATGCTGGGAACCTGTGGGAAACGGGGGCAGGCGGAATCTTTCCTTAAGAGCAACACCTCTTCCTGTTGTCTTTTTTTGTAATGTTAATAAATACCCTCGGAGAATCCCGTGTCGTAGTGTCTCTGACATTTTATCTGGGGCTGCTGAACACCTGAGATGGAGGTTTTTATAGAATTGTCGGGCTGGAAGGGACTAGAGTATCATTTATTCGCACCTGCTGCTATGCAGGGATCACAGTTTTGCTAAAGGGCCCTCGCCAAGATACTGACTGAGGAATTTGAAGGTGAGGAGGGAGACAGATTTCTTACTTTAATAATAATAATAATAATAATAATAATAATAATAATAATAATAATAATAATATATTTATACCCCGGCCATCTGGCTGGGCTTCCCCAGCCACTCTGGGCGGCTTCCAACAGAATAGTAAAATACAATAGTCTATTAAACATTAAAAGCTTCCCTGAACAGGGCTGCCTTCAGATGTCTTCTAAAAGTCTGGTAGTTGTTCTTCTCTTAGACGTCTGGTGGGTGGGTGTTTCACAGGGCAGGTGCCACTACCGAGAAGGCCTTCTGCCTGGTTCCCTGTAACTAGGCTTCTCGCAGCGAGGGAACCACCACTGAACGATGGGGGTCGAGACGCTCCTTCAGTTATACTGGACCGAGGCCATTTAGGGCTTTCAAGGTCAATACCAACACTTTGAGTTGTGCTCGGAAACATACTGGGAGCCAGTGTAGGTCTTTCAAGACTGGTGTTATGTGGTCTCGGTAGCTGCTCCCAGTCCCCAGTCTAGCTCCCGCATTCTGGATTAATTTCAGTTTCTGGGTAACCTTCAAAGGTAGCCCCACGTAGAGCGCATTGCAGTAGTCCAAGCGGGAGATAACTAGAGCATGTACCACTCTGGCGAGACAGTCCGCAGGCAGGTAGGGCCTCAGCCTGCGTATCAGATGGAGCTGGTAAACAGCTGCCCTGGATACAGATTTGACCTGTGTCTCCATGGACAGCTGGGAGTCCAGAATTAGACTCCCAGGCTGCGCACCTGGTCCTTCAGAGGCACAGTTGCCCCATTCAGGACCAGAGAGTCCTCCACAGCTGCCTGCCTCCTGTCCACCAAAAACAGTACTTCTGTCTTGTCAGGATTCAACCTCAATCTGTTGAATGCATTTATATCCCTCCTTTCTCTGCAAGATGTTGCTTTCACGACTCCGAACCTCCTACCAACATTGCAGTTTTCTGTGATTCCCTGCCTTTGTTGCTTTGCGGGAGCAAATTCATGGTTTAACCAGCGACTTGTGGCTGAGCAGTGGTTTGTTCAGAGCGACCTGTATGCGCCCCTTTCTGCTTTCCCACACACCGTGGGGTCATGTTTGCTCCTTCAGAGGCAGTTTCTGGGCCGCCCAGGAGCTGAGATCCTCTCCCAACGTGTTTTCATCTCGGCTTTTTCCTCTTGCACTGAACATTGCAAGTATCCTTTATTTTTATTCTTGTTAGGATTCCAATGCATCCATTAATGCCAGAGCAGCGGATGCTTCTGCAGCTAATGGAGAAGAGTCTCTTCCACTGTGTCAGTTCCCAAGGCTCCATTAGTCTCCCTGGGCTATTAGGCATCCATTTGTGGGGGGGGGGGGGGGGAGAGGAGGAGATGATGGCGCAGGGATCCCATGTCCCTTTTAAGCAAACGAAAAGACAGAGCGCAGCATTGCAAAGCAGGTAAGGGAAGTTTCTCTTTGGAAAGAACATTATTATTTATTGCATTTCTATGCTAGCTTTTCTTCCAAGGAGCTCCCAACAACCTTGTGAGGTAGGATAGGCTGAGAAGCACTGACTGGCCCCCCAGGGTCACACCCAGTGAACCAAGTGGAGATCTGCACCCAGGTCTCTAACCATTGCACTGCACT
This sequence comes from Podarcis gaigeae, assembly GCF_964106915.1. NCBI lineage: Eukaryota > Metazoa > Chordata > Lepidosauria > Squamata > Lacertidae > Podarcis > Podarcis gaigeae. The sequence goes on along the minus strand of NC_139677.1, from coordinate 103,489,246 downwards.
GCCTGTCGTGAAATAACACAGAACAGGGACTCGGACTTTTCTATTTGTTCTGGATCCTAGGGCCCAGCCCAGGATGCAAGAACCAGAATCTGGAGAGTGCCTCTGAACATGTGCAAAGGGCATTTCCCTCCCTCCAGTCAAATAACCTCTGGCAGTGACTCTTTGCAGGAGAGATTTGTCTGTTGTTTTTTTAAGCATCAGAATACTCATGGGGAAAACCAGAACTATTGCTTATCCCCACCTAAACGGGAAGGGAGGGGGGCATTGTCCAGTGCAAATCAAAATAATGCAATGAAATCAGACCCTGTCCTGTGTTGCAATTAGTCTATGTTTCGTTTTCATTTCATGAAAAAAATACTTTACAGTTCAGTGTTGTTTTTATTTTGAATTCTGTGGGGCCTTAATCTGGCTTTGGGGGCAGCAGTGCCTCTCATTAGCAGCTTCTGGAAGCTGCAAGAGGAGTGAATCATAGACTCATAGAATTGTAGAGTTGGGAGGGACCCTGAGGGTCCTCTAGTCCAACCCCCTGCAGTGCAGGAATTTTTTGCCCAACGTGGGACTCGAATCCACAACCTTGAGATTAAGAGTCTCCTGCTCTTACCAGCTGAGCTATTGAGGGTGCTATTGTGCTCAAATCCAGCTTTTAATTTTTATTATTGCATTTCTACTTGCCCCCCTTCCCGGCCCCGCAGGAGTTCAAGGTGCCACACGGTTCTCCCTCTTGCCATTTGATCCCTGCAACAGCCCTGCGAGGTAGGCTGGCCTGAGATACTGGTTTCATATTGCATTTATTTTGAATTACACGTATCTCATCTTTTCGGTGCTTGGGGCCTTTCAAGGACAGGATCCAGCCCAGGAGGGTGGCAGTGCTGAATCCGAGAATCATGTCCCTCAATGTGCTTTGGCTGTAATTTCTGCGTTGCAGGGAGAGTCAGACCAGATGACTCTTGGGTAGGGTTACCAGACGTCCCCAGTTCCCGGGGACAGTCCCTGGGTTTGCAAATCTGTCCCTGGACAAATTCCATCCCCGGAATGTCCCCAGATTTGCAAAATCTGTCCCTGGGAAACGTGGCAGCGGCAAGCCGTTGCCCAGTTTTTTTAAAAAACTGCGCATTTATGTTTCACAGGGTGCAAAAGAAGGGCTTTGCACCTTTAGACAACATGCATGTGTGCTTGGGCCCAGGGTCTTTTGCCTCACCATCCCCACCACTGACTCCCTGTTGCTACTCAGCTTCAAAAAAAGACCCCGGATTTATTGAAAAAAAATCTGGTAACCATACTCTTGGGGGGCCCTTCCAACTCCATCATTCTATGACCTGACCGGATCTCTCGCTGCCTTTTCATTTCGGAAAAGAAACCCTGGAGCCATGCTGACATTTACTGGGTTCAACTGGGCAGGGGAGAGAGGCGCGCTCTGCAGAGCGAGAACGGGAGGCGACGGAGGAAGAAGAAGGACAGCACTCGCATCACAATGGCCACCCTTGGCAGGTTTTGAATAAACATCCACAATTTTTTACTGATAATAATTAGCTAAACAGTTGGAGGATCTATACAACTCTGTAACATGCAGAAAATAGCATTATTGGAGAAACCAAAGACTGGAACTGAGGGAAGTCGGGGGGTGGGTTTTTTTTGGGGGGGGAGAAAAAAATGGGGGGGGGAATAAGGCTATGTTTTTGGAAAATATGTTTGGTTACAACTTTGAATTATTTTTTTTTTTTAAAAAAAAGAGAATACATGAAAGCCAACAGTTCCAAGAGGGGGGAAAGGGTATTTGAATGGGAAACACACATCTTTGTTCTTAGACAGTGTTAGACAAAACTAAGATGAAATGCTGCTATAATTGAACATGGTTTTGGGGTGAAAGCACATTCTAAGGGAAATGTACTGGGACATGTTGCTTAATACAACAGTACTGTAGCTTTGGACTTTATTAAAACATGACTAATTCCAGCAGCTCAAAAAACAAAACACAAACAAAACCAAAAAACAATGGCCATCCTCGCAGGGGGAGCATTTGCGCCCGCGAGATGGAAGGAGCCAGCTGAAGAGAGGTTGCAGGCAATGAATGGACAAGAGGCAGAAGCGAGCCAGCTCCGTCTTGGGCTCAGAGTGCTGATAATTGTTTGAGATAATCAATGTGGGAAGCCTTGGCAACCTTGAGATGGAGACGCGTGCTGGTACAAAAGAGCGAGAGGAATCCGCACTCTGCTTCGAAGGCTCTTGAGGTGTCTCTGCGTAAGCGAGACCCGCTTTCGAAGGCCGGGGAACAAGTGCCAGGCAGGCTGTCCGTCGAGTGGGCGACAAATTAGTTTCCCTGCGACTTGTTCTGACTTGGTGCGTTTTCTTCCTCGAAGCAGAGCACAGGGGAGGCCATGCGGAGAAGGGATGGCGCTCAATGTGACTGCAAACTCTGAGCGTGCGAGGGGGAAAGGGCCAGGGCAAGGAGGGCTAGCAATGGATCCAGGGCCGGATTGAGGTTTGATGAGGCCCTAAGCTCCTGAAGGTAATGGGGCCCTTTATACTGTCATACCTCAGGGTACAGATGCTTCAGGCTGCGTTTTTTTCAGGTTATGGACCGCGGAAACCCAGAAGTACCGGAATGGGTTACTTCCGGGTTTTGGCGGTCACGCATGCGCAGAAGCACTAAATCGAGCTTTGTGCATGTGCAGAAGTGCCAAATCGGAACCCACGCGTGCACAGATGCGCAGCTGTGGGTTGCAAACGTGCATCCCGCACGTTTTCGAAGTTCCCAAACGATCGACTGATGGTTAAGGCCAGTCAAAGGTGACTATGGGGTTGCAGTGCTTCCAGGCCAAGGGAGTCGGTGTTTGTCCACAGACAGCTTTCTGGGTCATGTGGCCAGCAGGACTAAATCACTTCTGGTGCAACGGGACACCGTGACGGAAACCAGAGTGCACGGAAACGCCTTTTACCTTCCTGCTGCAGTGGTACCTATTTATCTACTTGCACTGGTGTGCTTTCAAACTGCTAGGTTGGCAGGAGCTGGGGCACAGCAACAGGATCTCACCCTGTCGTGGGGATTCAAACCGCCGACCTTCCAATCAGCAAACCCAAGAGGCTTAGTGGTTTAACCCAAAACTACTGTATACTGAACTGTAATTTTTTTTTAATGAAATGAAACATAGACTAATTGCAACACAGGACAGGTCAGTGGTTTAGACCACAGCGCCACCCGTGTCCCTGAAACTAAAAGTAATAATACCCTCAGTGGGTAACAGAAAGGGATGGTTTTGGAGTAATTTAAGAACTTCCCAAGACCTTATATCCGACCTCAGTCACTGAGACCATGCAGAAGAGCACTGTTAATTGCCCCCATGTTTGCAAAAGCCAAGCAGGACTCATCCAGAGATCAGGTGTTCAGTGTTGCTGTTCCCAGACTGTGGAATACTCTTCCAGCAGAGATCATAGAATCACAGAGTTGGAAGAGACCCCAAGGGCCATCGAGTCCAACCCCCTGCCAAGCAGGAAACACCATTAGAGCACTCCTGACATATGGTTGTCAAGCCTCTGCTTAAAGACCTCCAAAGAAGGAGACTCCACCACACTCCTTGGCAGCAAATTCCACTGTCAAACAGCTCTTACTGTCAGGAAGTTCTTCCTAATGTTTAGGTGGAATCTTCTTTCTTGTAGTTTGGATCCATTGCTCCATGTCCGCTTCTCTGGAGCAGCAGAAAACAACCTTTCTCCCTCCTCTATGTGACATCCTTTTATATATTTGAACATGGCTATCATATCACCCCTTAACCTCCTCTTCTCCAGGCTAAACATGCCCAGCTCCCTTAGCCGTTCCTCATAAGGCATCGTTTCCAGGCCTTTGACCATTTTGGTTGCCCTCCTCTGGACACGTTCCAGTTTGTCAGTGTCCTTCTTGAACTGTGGTGCCCAGAACTGGACACAGTACTCCAGGTGAGGTCTGACCAGAGCAGAATACAGTGGCACTATTACTTCCCTTGATCGAGATGCTATACTCCTATTGATGCAGCCCAGAATTGCATGGCTTTTTTAGCTGCCGCGTCACACTGTTGGCTCATGTCAAGTTTGTGGTCAACCAAGACTCCTAGATCCTTTTCACATGTACTGCTCTCAAGCCAGGTGTCACCCATCTTGTCAGGGACGAAATCTTCAATGCGCCACAACTAAGGATCCTGCGCGGAGATTCATTTTCCTGCTTGGACTTCCTTTCTGAGCGCGGGATTTGGCTCACTTGCGTGAGTCACCAGAATCTTCCTTTGCGAGGTGCCGGCTCACAGCCCACGCTGCGCAATGTCACATCACGAGGACATTTTATTTATTGTTTCCTAACATTTATGTGCTGCTTGTTTGCAAAGCCAAACCAAGCCCCAAAGTGGTTTGCAAGAAAGATAATACAGTAAAATTGCCCATAAGAAAGATTACCAGCGATAACTTAAAAGACTTTCGGAAAACTAAAATGACAACAGAACTAAAAGCAGATTAAAACTCGCATCAACCTCCTGAACATCTGCGTAGGCTTGTCTACACAAAAAAACTGTTTTTAGCAGGTGTGTGAGTGGGGAGAAAGAACGGCGAAGGCACCTGCCTGGTGTCAATTGGCAGGGAGTTCCAAAGTTCTAAGTTATTACAAAGGCGGAATGGGTCTTATGTGCATCTGTGAGAGTGCCAGTTCTGTGGATCAAAGTGGTCGAGTTTGTGTATACAGTGGGACCTCAGGTTAAGTACTTAATTCGTTCTGGAGGTCCGTTCTTAACCTGAAACTGTTCTTAACCTGAAGCACCACTTTAGCTAATGGGGCCTCCTGCTGCTGCCGCACCGCCAGAGCACGATTCTTATCCTGAAGCAAAGTTCTTAACCTGAAGCACTATTTCTGGGTTAGCGTAGTCTGTAACCTGAAGCGTCTGTAACCTGAAGTGTATGTAACCTGAGGTACCACTGTATGGAATAAGGAGATCTCACAGGTAAACTGTTCCCAGGTTGTTTTAAGAAGTGTTAGTCATTTGTGAATGAGACAGAATGGCAGGACTGGGTAGAGCCAGATTCTGAGCTATTAACTCTGCTATAAGCTGTAAACGGTAAGGTAAAGGTAAAGGGACCCCTGACCATTAGGTCCAGTTGTGGACGACTCTGGGGTTGCGGCGCTCATCTTGCTTTGTTGGCCGATGGAGCCGGCATACAGCTTCCAGGTCATGTGGCCAGCAGGACTAAGCCGCTTCTGGCGAACCAGAGCAGCGCACGGAAACGCTGTTTACCTTCCCACCGGAGTGGTACCTATTCATCTACTTGCACTTTTGGGTGTCCTTTCAAACTGCTAGGTTGGCAGGAGCAGGGACCGAGCAACAGGAGCTCACCCCGTCCATCACAGGGATTCGAATTGCTGACCTTCTGATCGGCAAGTCCTAGACTCTGTGATTTAACCCACAGTGCCACACGCGTCCCTGTAAATTAGGGAGGGAAATGTCGTCGCGCCACTCCTTGGTGTGTGGAGTGCCGCAGGGCGCAATTCTCTCCCCGATGCTTTTTAACATCTTTATGCGCCCCCTTGCCCAGATTATCCGGAGCTTTGGGCTGGGCTGTCACCAATATGCTGATGACACTCAGCTCTATCTGCTGATGGATGGCCACACTGACTCAGCCCCGAACACACTGACCAGATGCTTGGAAGCTGTGGCTGGATGGTTTCGTGGGAGCCGATTGAAACTAAATCCTTTGAAGACAGAGGTCCTATGGCTAGGTTGGGATGGCATGGGGATGAGGGACCAACTCCCTTCTCTTGCGGGGGCCCAATTAGTGCCATTGCCTTCCGTTAAGAGTTTGGGTGTAATACTTGATGCCTCCCTTTCCATGGAGGTGCAAGTTACAGCAACAGCCAAGGCGACATTTTTCCACCTTCGCCGCATCAAGCAGTTGGTCCCTTACCTTTCCCGCCCCGACCTGGCCACAGTGATCCATGCGACGGTAATCTCCAGGCTTGACTACTGTAATTCGCTCTATGCGGGGCTGCCCTTGAAGCTGTCCCAGAAACTCCAGCGGGTACAGAATGCTGCAGCGAGGCTCCTCACGGGGTCTCTGCCATGGGAGCATATTCACCAAGTGCTTTTCAAGCTGCACTGGCTCCCGGTGGAGTACAGGGTCAGATTTAAGGTGCTGCTTTTGACCTTTAAAGCCCTTCACGGCCTAGGACCCTCGTACCTATGGGACCGCCTCTCCTGGTATGCCCCACGGAGAGCCTCAAGGTCCATAAATAATAACACCCTAGTGTTCCCAGGCCCTAAAGAAGTTAGATTGGCTTCAACCAGAGCCAGGGCCTTTTCAACACTGGCTCCGATCTGGTGGAACGCTCTGCCTCATGAGACCAGGGCCCTGCAGGATCTGATTTCTTTCCGCAGGGCCTGTAAGACAGAGTTGTTCCGCCTGGCCTTTGGCTTGGAGCCAATTTGATTCCCTCCCTCCCTCCCTCCCTCTCTCTCTCTCTCTCTCTCTCTTTTCCCCTCCTCTTTCTTTCTTTCTTTTCCTTCTCCTCCTGCGATGAGGCTACATTTTAATATTTTAATGTTCCATTATTTTAATGTTGTATTTTATTTTTGTTTTTAAGTTGTAATCATTCATCTTGTTTTTATTATTGCTTGTAAGCCGCTCTGAGCCCGGCCTTGGCTGGGGAGGGCGGGGTATAAATAAAAAATTATTATTATTATTATTATTATTATTATTATTATTATTATTATTATAAATGGTTTGTGTGTGTGTGTGTGTGTGTGTGTGTGTGTGTGTGTGTACATCTGGTGCGCAAGCGCATTATTTATTTCAGGCCCTAATCTTCTTATTCATGGACCTGCTTCCTATCACAAATTGCACGGGGAATATTTCTTTGCAAAAAGGAAGGAGGCAATCCATTAGACGCTCCCCTGCTTTCTGACAAATGCAAAAAGAAAGGGGGAAGAGAAACCCAGTGAGAATTAAGTTGAAGAGCACAACCAAGGGAAGAAAATTGAAATAAGGACAAAGAGGGAAATTATTCTGGGTTCCTGGGGAAATGAAGCCCGCTGTTATTTCGGTGATGCATATGTTTGCATAGAGAGGAGTGCTCCTTGCTTGCTCCCGCACAGAGATGTTTGTGAGCTGGCCCTTTCCAAAGGGAGCTTGAAGTAACCAGGCAGAGGGCCTTCTCGGTAGTGGCGCCTGCCCTGTGGAACTCCCTCCCACCAGATGTCAAGGAAATAAACAACTGTCTGACTTTTAGAAGACATCTGAAGACAGCCCTGTTTAGGGAAGTTTTTAATGTTTGACATTTTATTGTGTTTAATATTCTGTTGGGAGCCGCCCAGAGCACAATTTCTGTTCTCATCCTGAAGCAAAGTTCTTAACCTGAAGCACTATTTGTGGGTTAGCGGAGTCTGTCACCTGAAGCATATGTAACCTGAAGCGTATGTAACCCGAGGTACCATTGTATTAGTTATGAGATTTATTTTTTTATTTTTTTAATAATATTTTTATTGATTTTCCAACACATATTAAACACAATACAATACAATATACTATACTAAGACAAACAAACACATAAGCACACACAAATATAATTTCAAAACCTTCTTTTCATAAACCTTACTTCTCCGACTTCCCCATACCTCTCCTTTCTGCATCCCTATTTCCAAATCTCTTTCAGCAAGTCCTCACTTGATTTAACATTTACAGCTGGAATCCTCTTTTTTCTCTAACCTCGACATTTTAGCACTCATTAATTTTATAATCATTCTTAAGATAAACTTTAAATTTCTTCCAATCTTCCTCCACTGTCTCTTCTCCTTGGTCGCGGATTCTGCCAGTCATCTCGGCCAGTCCCATGTAATCAATCACCTTCGTCTGCCATTCTTCCAGAGTGGGCAGTTCTTGTGTCTTCCAATACTTTGCTATAAGCACCCTTGCTGCTGTAGTAGCGTACATAAAAAAGGTCCTGTCTCTCTTTGACACCAATTGGCCGACCATGACCAGGAGAAAAGCCTCTGGTTTTTTATGAAAGGTACATTTAAGTACCTTCTTGATTTCATTATAGATCATTTCCCAGAAGGCCTTAATCCTCGGGCACGTCCACCAAAGGTGATAGAAAGTACCTTCAGTTTCATTACATTTCCAGCATTTGTTATTGGGCAAATGATAAATTTTAGCAAGCTTGACTGGGGTCATGTACCACCTGTAAATCATTTTCATAATATTTTCTCTTAAGGCATTACATGCCGTAAACTTTATACCGGTGGGCCATAACTGTTCCCAGTCAGCAAACATAATATTATGACCAATACCTTGTGCCCACTTAATCATTGCTGATTTAACTGTTTCTTCTTGTGAGTTATGAGATTTAAATGTAATAGTGAAAGTAAGAAATGGATACTAAGTGATTAGATTGGATGTGATTGATGGAAATCAAAAAACCGTATAAGATGTAAAATTATGTTTAATTATTGTTGAAAATGATATGGTAGAACAAATAAAAATTTATATTTATAAGGAAAAAGCTCAGCGGAGCTGCCTCCCTCCTGCAGTTGCAGAGCAATGACTCATTCCCGAGACCTTCCTTCTCCAAAGCTGCTCTTGCAACGTGCCAGCCGAGCTCCATTGAAGCCAAGCTGTCTTTGGAGAGCTGTCGAGAGCATTTAGAGGCTCCTCGAAGCCCTGGAGAAGGAGGCACAAGTGGGAGAGGAAGACTCAGCGGAAAGCGAGGCCTCTTGGCTCTCGAAACGCAGGCACCTGCCTTCGTCGGAGGCAGGGAGCGGGGACCAGGTGGAGTGGCCAAGGAGGGTGACTCACGGGGCTCCAGAAGAATGTCGGAGCGCGCGCGTCTCGCTTCTGCTCTCTCTCCAGAGCCCCGGGATCTTTTGTCTCCTGCGAAAGCGGGAGATCTTAATCGGGCGACTTGTCATTCAGAGAGCTGCTTTGCGGGAGAATAAAAGAAGCCAAGATACGGACACTGAGGGAGCTGCGGAGAGAAAGGGTTGTCGTTGCACAAAGAGGTGGGCCCCCTCAGATGGGCGCTCAGGTGGATGTGAACCGGAGGAGGAGATAAGGGCATCCTTTCACCCGAGCGCTCTTCTTCGCAAGGAGAGATTTCCACACGCAGGGAACGCGTGGGGAAGAGGAGGCCTGGCGGAGGAAAACAGCGATTTTCTGAGCCGATGGCCGTCACTTTTCGTTGCGGCGTTGAATTCCCCTGTGTTGTTTGTGAGCTGAATGGAAAAATCGTTTCGGGTGCCAGGGTGAGAGCCTACGAGGAGAGAATCGTGGCATCCCAACATTGGATGGGACCCCTGCGAGCCATCTAGTCCAACCCCCTTTATTGCAGGAAGAAATGCAGCAAATGTCAATCGATTTTATTGCATTAGCCATGTGGCCATAGCATAATATACATAGAAATAACAACATAAAATGGGGGTGGGGAGGTAAAAGTGGATGTCGTCCTGGGCGAATACTTTGGGGGGAAAAAAGGGGAGGATAACAAAAGTAACAGGGGATTTAAAACATCGAGTGACAGAGAATACAAAAACAGGTTCGATAGTGCGGCGTATCGACTACATCTGTGGTATTAAAGAAGAAGTTGGTGCCGCTTTCCTCTTCATCACACTAAGCAGGAAGTTAGCTGTCATCTCGGTAATCCAACAGTCAGAATCCTGCAGAAGAAGGGACACTATGCAAGGCTGGATTGGGAGAGCCGTGTCATTGCAGGTGCATGTTCTATTTGCGATGGAAACTCTGGTGTAACGACCCGACAAAACTGCTGTAGGAAAACAGTTGAGAGGGCACAGGTAAAGGCCCTTCGCTTAGCCTCCGAAGGAATTGTGAAGCAGTATAGAGGGATCCCTTCGGGGGGTGGAATAGCTAGGGCTAAGCCTGAACACGGCTCTCTTGCATGGGAAGCTGTGTTAGAGAAGTCAAGTTGCTACAGCAAATGTCAATGAGAGCAGGAGTCCTAGAAGTATGGAGCGACTTCTGGCTCCCCAAAGGGAGAACCGGCTGGTCCTCCTGGGAGATCAGTTTTCCTGGCCGACAGGGGTCATCTTGGTCGTCTTGTCAATATCCTTCTTAAACTGGGGTGCCCAAAAGGAGGAGGGGAATTCTCAAGATCTCCTTTCTCCAAATGAGGCATCATTTTTCTAATCCATGTTTAAACTTTGGAACTCCCTGCCACAGCAGGCAGTGATGGCCACCAACCTAGATGGCTTTTGAAGAGGATTAGACGAAGAGAGGCCTATCAAAGGCTACTAGCCAGGAGGGAGCAATAATAATAATAATAATAATAATAATAATAATAAATATATTATTTATACCCCTGGCTGGGCTTCCCAAGCCACTCTGGGTGGCTTCCAACAAAATATTAAAATACAGTAATGCATCAAACAATAAAAGCTTCCCTGAACAGGGCTGCCTTCAGATGCCTTCTAAAAGTCAGGTAGTTGTTGTTCTCTTTGACATCTGGTGGGAGGGTGTTTCACAGGGCGGGCGCCACCACTGAGAAGGCCCTCTGCTTGGTTCCCTGAAACCTCATTTCTCGCAGGGAGGGAATTGCCAGAAGGCCCTCAGTGCTGGACCTCAGTGTCCGGGCTGAACGATGGGGGTGGAGACGCTCCTTCAGGTATCCTGGGCCAAGGCCATTTAGGGCTTTCAAGGTCAGCACCAACACTTTGAATTGTGCTCGGAAACATACTGGGAGCCAATGCAGATCTCTCAGGACCGGTGTTATATGGTCTCGGCAGCCACTCCCTGTCACCAGTCTAGCTGCCGCATTCTGGATTAATTGCAGTTTCCGGGTCACCTTCAAAGGTAGCCCCATGTAGAGCACATTGCAGCAGTCCAAGCGGGAGATAACTAGAGCATGCACCACTCTGGTGAGAGAGTCTGCAGGCAGGTGGGGTCTCATCCTGTGTACCAGATGGAGCTGGTAGACAGCTGCCCTGGACACAGAATTGACCTGTACCTCCATGGACGGCTGTGAGTCCAAAATGCATCTGAATGCCAGCTGTTGGAAACTACAGGAGAGGAGAGGGCTCTTGTGTTTGAATCCTGCTGGTGGATTTGCTTTTGGGGCATCTGTTTGGCCACCGTGAGAACTGGTCTACATGGCCCATTGGCCTGATCCTGCAGGCTCTTCTTATGTTTCAAACCATTTAAAAAATATCTCTGCCTTTGGCCCCTGGGCTGGAGTCCCTCTCCCTCCCTGCCATAACAATTGAGTTAGTTTTGTGGCTTGAAAATATTTCCTTTGCTTCTTCCCGAGCAGAGAAGCTGTGACAGCCGTGATAACGTGCGATCAAATTATTACTTAAGAAGCCTGGAATGTGGGTGACGAAGAAACTGTGTTTCTTTTAACAGAAGTTCTAATTGTTAACAAATATTGAATTAACTTCTTAAGTGACAGCTCATACAATGCTGTTCCAAAATACTAAATTTAGACGAGGTGAACAAACAGCCAATGGTATGAGTTATTAAATCTCCTTAAGTCTCTTAGCTACCTGGTTCTCTGAGGCTGACGTCATCCCATGCCCCAGTTTGGGCTTTTTCTGCCAGAAAGTTCTTCCTGGTGTCCGAGTTGGAATCTCCTTTCAAGTAACATGAAGCCATGGGTTCGAGTCCTACCTTCCAGAGCTGGAGAAAACCTTGGGGCTAGACTCTTGCAATGTGCTCTGTGTGGGGCTGCCCCTAAGCTTTATGGTGTTTATGGAAGACAATCTTACTTGGCTATATGAAATATACTCGGAGTCGAGTGTGAATTTCATGCTCTTTATTCAGCCCATGGACGTGGGTGATGCTGTGGGTTAAACCACAGAGCCTAGGACTTGCCAAACAGAAGGTCGGCGGTTCAAATCCCCGCAACGGGGTGAGCTCCCATTGCTCAGTCCCAGCTCCTGTCAACCTAGCAGTTCAAAAGCACGTCAAAGTGCAAGTAGATAAATAGGTACCACTCCGGCAGGAAGGTAAACGGTGTTTCTGTGCGCTGCTCTGGTTTGCCAGAAGCGGCTTAGTCCTGCTGGCCACATGACCCGGAAGCTGTACGCCGGCTCCCTCGGCCAGTAAAGCGAGATGAGTGCCGCAACCCCAGAGTCGGCCACAACTGGACCTAATGGTCAGGGGTCCCTTTACCTTTACCTTTATTCAGCTCATAGTAGCAATGAATGAAGCTTTCCCCAAAACGTCTAGCTATATATACATTATTTACACAATGGGCCCCGTGTGATTGGCTAATTCCAGGCTGCTCCTGTAGGCCAATCAGGTTGCGGATTCACTTCCTCCAGAAGCCTGATTGGCTGCTCCTGCAGGCCAATCAGGTCGCTGATCTACTTCCACCTGGAGCTGGATTGGGTGGCTCCTGTGGACCAATCAGACTGCTGCATTCTGGATCCTATTGATCTAGGATTCAGCTCAGTACATAACCCCACAAGTGATTGCAGAAGAAGAAGAAGAAGAAGAAGAAGAAGAAGAAGAAGAAGAAGAAGAAGAAGAGGAGGAGGAGGAGGAGGAGGAGGAGGAGGAGGAGGAGGAGGAGGAGGAGGAGGAGGAAGCCGCCTTTGAGCTGGGTGCAGAAGCTCCATCTGGCGCAGGGATTCAGAGGCAAGGCTGCAGACTGGACCAGTTAGCAACACAGGACATCATTTTAAAAACATCTGCTCCATCTGCCCATCTGCTGCAGAGTCGGGTTCTTTTGTAAATTTACAAAGCCCTGAAGTACTTCGGTCCAGAGCGGCTGAGAGATTGCCTGAAGCATTTTCTCTCTCGAATGGTCACTGAGATCATCTCTGTTTGTCCCCTGAGAGGCTGAATCTCGCCTGATGTCAACACATAACCAAGCCTTGAGCTGTCGGCCCAGTCTTGTGGAATCCGCTTCCAGCAGAGACTCGGCAGGCATCTTCAGTATTAGTTTTTAAACATTTGGTTCCTGCCTTGCAGGTGTGATAGGAATTTTGAGGTCTTAGATATATGTTAAATGTTCATAAGTGTACCAACCAAGCACGTACATATGTAGATCAGCACAGGAAGACCGACCTGAAACCATTTTGATTCGCAAACTGACCAAATGATTTCTCTGCAAGGAAAATGGAAAAGCCTCCCCATTGTCTTTTCCTTCACAAATCCTGTCTTAAGGGTATGTCTGCATTTGAATAGGGTGTGAGCCTGTGACCTGGCCTAGGAACTACCGTATTTTTCGTCCTATAGGGCACACCGGCCCATAGGACGCACCTTGGGTTTTTTTTTGGGGGGGGGGGAAATGAATTTTTTAAAAAATTATCCCCCTCCCAGTCGCGGCTGCAGCCCCAAGCCTTGCGGACACCCGCCCAAAACACGGGGCGCCCTCCGGAGGGCTCCCCGTGCTTTGGGCGGCAGGCTGCTGCCCGCAAGCCTTGTGAGCCCGCGGGACCTCCCGCCGGGCTGGCAAGGCTTGCGGATAGCTTCCTGAAGCCTGGAGAGCTAGAGGCATCGGTGCGCACCAACCCCTCTCACTCTCCAGGCTTCAGCGAAAGCCTGCATGCACCCCATAGGACGCACACACATTTCCCCTTCATTTTTGGAGGGGAAAAAGTACGTCCTATGGGTCGAAAAATACGGTAAGTATTTATCACTACCAGTGGCGTAGCATGGGGGTGCAGGCCGCACCGGGCGCAACATCTGGGGGTTAGGGTTAGGGGGTGCAAATCCACGGGTTAGGGGTTGCAAATCCACGGGTTAGAGGGTGCAAATTACTTGCCTTGCCCCGGGCGCTGACAACCCACGCTAAGTCACTGATCACTACAAAAGACTAGCCAGGCTCTCCAGGCAATCCAATCAAGTAACCTGCCAGACAGGAGATAAACAATGACAGGAGAAAAACAACATTCAAATTTCTGTTTTAAGGCTGCCTTTTTTGTGATGTAGGTATGATGTATCTGAGGGGTGGTCTTAGGTTACACCCCTTCTGTGATGTATGTATGATGTTTCTGGGGGTGGTCTTGATCTACAGGGTGGCAATTTCAAAAGTCTTTATAAGGCCTTGCGGGCCATTTTTCTGGGTTCCTCCTCTTCTCCTGCGGGTGAGGGGAGCACCCTGTTGCAACAGATCAATAAAGATCAGGCTTCCTAGCTGCTTTGCTTCTCAATATTCTCTGGTTGGCCTCTGTTATTCTCTCCTACCAATAGGGAACCTATGTAAGGACTCTATATGGGCTCTTGGATACCCCATAAGGGAAAAAAGGGCAGATTTTTGTTTACAACACAGGGGGTTGGACTAGATGATCCTTGGGGTCTCTTCCAACTTTACAGCTCAATGATTCTGTGCCACCAGGCTTATGCAGACAATTAAAGAGAGTGTGGGGAATCTTATACAGTTAGCTGGCAACCTTTGATTTTGATGCGCCCGTGTATTTGCAGCACATCGCTTGAATGTGAATGAAATGGTGGTCTATCTGTATCTTGATCAATTGAACCAATTAATGCAGAGTTTGCAATGACCGCCAGGAATGGAAAGTGGCAGAAGGTTTTGCGCAAAAGGGTTTTTGGGGGGACTGCCCGGAACAAAAGAGGCGCGTAATAACAAAACGGTGCCTCTGTTGTTGCAGAGCCTTTGGCCTCTGGAATAAATGTCAGCGAATGTCTGGAATTCGATGTCAGTGTTGCCAACGCGGCGAGACTACGGTAATTCATGGAGGAGAGGGCTATCAATGGCTACTAGCCATGACAGCTATTCTCCAAACACCCCCCCCCCCGGGTTATGTGGTTGCTCATTGTGCAGAAGCAAACATACCTCAGCTCCTCTTGATGTACCCTGAGCCGTCAAACATTCAACCCAACAGACTTTCTCTTTTTCTCTCCCCATGCCTACATCTGGCAATGCATTTAACAGATGGCGACATCTTTGACCGGTAGCTGAGAGTTAAAGCTGCGACCAATCCAATTTGCCAGAAAGCTCAGATAAGTGTGGTCTTTTGTTAAAATTTGAAAAAATAAAATAAAAAGAGATCTCCGCAAAGATAAGACGGAACGTACTGACAGTTCTCAGAGCCTTGACCTCAGAAGGAAGAGAGGGGACAGAGCTTCACGTAAATGAGATGATTAAATGAATCCCAACTCTGGAGAGACAAGTTTGGTCCTAAGCGCAGAGGGAAGATCTCCTGTCTCACAAAAGCAGGTCTGACGTAAGAGTCAAAAGTATCTGAGATGCTTTCAGTTGGCCATGGGAACTCTGCTTCCGTGTTCCTTCGTGTGCAGGCACGGGCCGGTAGCAGCGCTCTGTGGAAGAAGGCCAAGTCTGCAGCTGTGGTTAGAATCATAAAATCTTAAAAGGGACCCTAGGGGTCATTTAGTCCAACCCCCTGCAAGGTAGGAATCTCAGCTTGATAGTCAGCTGGACTTTGTGATTCCTTAAACCCACGTGCCAATTTTATCATTTTGCTTTTCATCTTTTAATTTCCCTCCGTTGTTATAATGGTTTTATATGATTACAAAATGAAATAATAATAAAAAACCACCTTTACTGAAAAAGGAAGAAACCAGAGGCGTGTTTCTTTCTTCGCTGTAAATAATTGCCCTCTGCTCCCTGCCCCGACTTCCGTGTCCCTTTCAGTTGCTCCATTTGCAGCCCCGCAGTGCTGGCAAAGCGTGCCAGGACAGATTAGCGCTGGGCAGTGGCATTGCAGCCGGTGGCCCTCGAAGCTGCAGCTCATCACCCTCCAAAGCTGGATTTCGACTTCGATTTTCTTCGAGACGTTTCCCTCCAGCGTCTTGAGGAGTTCCCCGGCCAAATCATTTGCAGCCTCGCATGAACCCCATCTCTCAAGAGCCTCTGTCTGCCACTTTGGGTTTAACGTACCAGCTGCTCCCAGCTTCTCAGCCGCGGCGGAATTGGAGCAGTGGAGAAATGATTTGTGCCGATTTCCTTGGGGCCTCTCTGGCAGCCACAGAACTGCTCTGAGACTCATAGAACTGTAGAGTGGGGTCCCCAGAGATCGTCTAGTCCAGCCCCCTGCAATGCAGACAGTCTCTCGTCCTTTATTTTGCCCGGCCAAAGGTAGCAACTCTAATCCAATAAACCCCCGTGACGGTATTACTTTCCTCGTATATTTTTATTCATTTTCAAGTGTAATATCTAGGGACAGGATAATAGAAATGTGCAGGTATTTGTCATTTTTTAGTCAGTAACATTTATTGCAAAGGTTGAGGGATGCAAAATAGATCAATAGAACAAATAACTATCACCCCCCACCCTCCAGAAGACGCTCCCCACCGCCAAATAAAATTCTCTTGTTAGCATCCGCCAGAATAACACTTCAGCAAAACTCTATTACGAGTGGGAGACAAAGAAGATAAATAAGGCCAGGGAAAATGTTTGCAAGACGAGGTAACAACATTGAATTTTGAAGTGCAGTGTACTGACAAAGGAAGAGCGATCTGAGCTCAGCCATACTGTCTAGTTCACACAAGAAAGTGTTCTTCAACAGCCTGGGATCTTGGCCAGGGAGAGCTTTCTCCCCAGTGGCGTAGCGTGGGTTGTCAGCACCCGGGGCAAGGCAAGTAATTTGCGCCCCCTAACCCCTGGATTTTAGCACTCGAGTGCGAGCGCCCCCCCCAGATGTTGCGGCCGGCCCCCCTGCACCCCCCACGCTACGCCACTGGGGCTGGGGGCGAGCGAAGGAGCCAAGGACCCCCCCTTAAGGCTCAGCAGGAATTTATTAAATTAATTATCTGCGGCGCCCCCGCGGGCCGAGGCAGCCGAAGCCCCCTCCCCTCCGGGCGCCTCCCCGCCCCCTCCTCTCCTTGGGCTGTAGGTGGAGCCCGCGCTCCGAGGCGCTCCAGATCGGGGCTTGGCGAGCGCCTCTCCTCCCCCCGGCCTGGTCCGGGGGCTTCCAGCCGCGCTCCGTCCTCGCCCGACCCCCCCCCCCCCGCTGAGAGTTGCGTGAGAGCCGGAGCCAGCGGCGCTCCCTTCCGCCGGGAGACCCTCGCCCGCCCGCCGGCTTCCTCTCGGAGGGTTTTGGGGAGCGCAGGGCACGGCGAGGCCCCTCGGAGCTCTCCTCCCTCCCAGTCGGCAGAAGCAGCTGCCGCCTGTGGCTGGGCCGAGGGGATGGCGGCGGCGGCGGGTGCGAAGGCTGCCCGTGCCCGGCCAGGCGCTGGTGGCGGCGTCGGCGCTGCTGCAGCGGCTGCTCCTCCTGCGAGCAGTGAGTGGAGCGCAGCCGCGGCGGCGGCGGGGGGCGCGCATGCGCTAGGGCGCAAGGCTGGTGGTGGCGGCGGGGAGCCCAGCGGAGGAAGGAACTTGTCCCTTCCCTCTGGACTCGCGCCCCCCCAGAAGTTGCGCCCGGTGCGGCCGGCACCCCTGGCACCCCCCACACTACGCCACTGTTTCTCCCTGCACCTGCAAGAGCAGTGTCCTCTCTTTTTCTCCCGTGTAGCTCCTCAAACAGCTGAGGAAATGCCAGGAAGTCTGCATCACCTCCCAATTGATCCCAGAGGTACTGGGGCCTGTGTTCATCACTTGGCACCAGGTCATTGTGACACGAGCCTTAGATTAGGCAGGAAGAACCAGACGCACAAATATCAGATGAAGGACACCTGACTTATTAGCAGTACATGTGAAAAGGACCACAAGCTCAACATCAGTCCACAGAGTGATGCAGTGTGACCCCAGAAACGTAAGGATAGGTGGTTCAGATTTTCTGCAGTAGCCAGAAGCGTTCTTCAGAAGCGTCAACTTGATTGTGATAGATGGTCACTCGGAGAGAGCGGTCGGAGGCTAATTACTCGTATGAAATAAATCTTCTGTTAAATGACCTCTTGCATGCTGTTTTCTCAAGCCGGCCACCAGCCAGCTCCTGACAGTTACAGCGCCTGCTGTGGCTGCAGAAACCGATCCGGGAGAGAGATGTTTTGTTGCAGATGGGGCAGATTGTGGGGTATTGGGAATGCAGTCAAAACCAACAACGCATGTTTGCTAGATAGGAACGTGATAGGAGCTGGAGCTCACTGAGTTTTCCGGTAAGAGGACTCTGTGAAAGACACTCTCGCTGTGCCCTGGCAGGGAGAAGGAGTAGCTATATTTAGTCTATTGTATAATGGCATTAGGGCATTGGGCAGTTCCCCCCCACAAACCTTTTTAAATGATTCCTAGCATGGCATTTGCCTCTTCCACAGTGGCCACACACTGTGTGCACACGTTCACCGAGTCCCCCACGATCACCACAAGGTCTTAGATCTCACCCAGAGACCTACCTAACCTACCTTCTGCCAATCTCTACTCTAGACACTGTTTTGCCAGCCCTGGAGGCACTGTGGCAGTAATGTTTTGCAAAGCTGCCTCGATTTCATACCAGAAAACAACAACAACCCTGAATGGCAAGCCAGAGGTTAGAGGATTGCACTGGCTCCCAGTCGAGTATCGGGTCAAGTTTAAGGTGCTGGTTTTGACCTTTAAAGCCCTTTGTGGCTTGGGGCTCTAGTATTTATGGGACCCCCTCTCCTGGTCTGCCCCGCAGAGGACCTTAAGGTCCATGAATAATCATAGTTTAGATGTCCCGGGCCCTAAGGAAGTCAGACTATCCTCCACCAGGGCCAGGGCCTTCTCCGTGATGTCTCCGACCTGGTGGAATGCTCTGTCCCAGGAGACCAGGGCCCTGCAGGATTTAACCTCCTTCCATCAGGCCTGTAAGACAGAGCTATTCCGCCTGGTTTTCAATTTAAACTTAGCCTGATCTTTTATTCCCCTTCCTTCCCTCCCCCTCCTCTTCTTATGAAGATTACCCGCTTTGGGATCCCACAGCTAATTCTCCCCTGGTCTCCTCGCTGGCCCAAGTGGGACTAATTTAGCCAGGTAGCCCTGGTGATCATCTAATGTTTATTGAATGGCTTTACCCCTAAATTGATTTTTGAATTCAGAATTTATTGTTATTCATTTTTCATACTGTATTTTGTGCTATTTTTTGTTGCATCAATTAAGTGTTTTAAATTTGTTGTTAGCCACCCTGAACCCGGTTTTTTGAACCGGGAAGGGCAGGGTATAAATAAAAATTTATTAGGAGACCAGGGTTAGAATCCCCACTTGACACTCACGGGGCAATGTCAGCCTAACCTACCTCACAGGGTTGTTGTGAGATTGGAATGGGACGAAGGAGAACCTTGAGCTACTTGCGGGGGGGGGGGGAGGTGGGACATAGATAGACGAGGGTCCCATCTTCTGGCCAGCGGACGTTGGCTCAGCTCCACAGGCTGGACATCCAACAGGTGCAGCAGGCAGGTGCTGTGGCGAGGAGACCGCTGGCTGGGACCGCAGGGGGAAGCCACTTTTGTGTTTCAGGCTTTGCAGAGCCTGGATCCTGTCACACTGAGCAGTCGTGGAGAAAGCGAGTTGGAGCAGGGTGTGGGGGAAAATTGACAATTTAATGGGGCGTCTGATGAAATAATGACTGTTTTAAAGTCTGGCAGAGCGCGGCGGCTGTCCTATTAAAGAGACGCTGTTCCTAATCGGCAGCAGTTATTACTTCGGCGTGGGTTGGGGTGGGAGGCGGGGGGGGCATCTTCACGGGCTTCAACGGCAGGAGGCTCAGCGCTCAGCTCTGCACGCAAGTGAAATTTCACACCCCCCCCTCTTTTGTGCACAAAAGCATCAGAGGGGCTGGAGAAGAAATGAGGACCAGGAGTTGGGCTGGGGGTGGTTAAAGTCTTATGCAGAAGGAAGGACAGGACAGAATGAGGGAATGCAGGATTTAAGGTCAGGATTTAAGGTCAGTTTTGTTGATGAAGGTAAAGAGAAGAAATAAGAAATTAGAATATAAGAATAGCTTGCTCGATCAGCCCAGTGCCTCATCTGGTCCACCCTCCTGTTCTCACAGGGGGCAACCAGAGGTCCATTCTTCTTTGGCGATCCCTCATAGCCGAGTAAGATTGTCTTCCATAAACACGGTTTTAACAGTGAGTCCGCAAGTGACTGTGGAGGCCAATTCTGGACCCACACGTCCTTCCACAGCGGGGACATTGGTTTCCAGGCGGGAGTTGATCACGGCGTGGATTTGCCAAGCGTGCCTTCCTCTTAGCACGTTTCTCCCTTGCATCCTGAGTTCGAGTGTCTCCAAAGCCCATGACACCTTTGGTAAAGGCTGTTCTCCAATTGGAGCGCTCGCAGGCCAGTGTTTCCCAATTGTCAGCCTTTACACTACATTTTTTAATATTTGCCTTGAGAGAGTCTTTAAACCTCTTTTGTTGACCACCAGCATTACGCTTTCCATTTTTAAGTTCGGAATAGAGTAGCTGCTTTGGAAGACGATCATCAGGCATCTGCACAACATGACAAGTCCAAAGAAGTTGGTGTTGAAGTTGAAGAATCGTTGCTTCGACACGGGTGATCTTTGCTTCTTCCAGTACACTGGTATCAGTTCACCTGTCTTCCCAAGTGATGTGTAAAAATTTTTGAAGCTACTGTTAGAAGAGAGGGAGGAAAACTTTATTCTACCCACTTTATTCCTTTAATTGATAACTTAAGGATATTTGAGCAGCCTTTGGGGATCCTGGTCCAACACTACAGTTCCGTGATGGGAAAGCTCATAAAATAAAAATAAAGAAATCACAAAGTTGGCAACTGTGAGAGTGAGGATTAACCCTTCCCTCTCCAGAAAGATTGTCCCATTCAAGGCGGGAGGGACCTGTCAAGTTGCCATATGTCCTCTTTTTCCAGGAAATGGCCTCCTTTTCATGGGTAGGTAAAATGAGAGTGATCCATAGTTAAAAGTAAAGGTAAAGGTAAAGGGACTCCTGACTGTTAAGTCCAGTCGTGGACAACTCTGGGGTTGCGACACTCATCTCGCTTTACTGGCCGAGGGAGCCGGCGTACAGCTTCCGGGTCATGTGGCCAGCATGACTAAGCCGCTTCTGGCGAACCAGAGCAGCGCACGGAAACGGCGTTTACCTTCCCGCCGGAGTGCTACCTATTTATCTACTTGCACTTTGACGTGCTTTCGAATTGCTAGGTTGGCAGGAGCAGGGACCGAGCAACGGGGATTCGAACCGCCAACCTTCTGATCGGCAAGTCCTAGGCTCGGTGGCTTAATCCACAGCGCCACCCACGTCCCTTAGTTAAAAGTAAAAAGTCTGCAAATGTGTCCTCTTTTTTGCTCTTCAAAATATGGCAACTCTATGACAGCGGCCACTCAGAGTGGCTGGGGAAACCCAGGGTATGTATGTATGTATGTATGAATGAATGAATAAATAAATAAACAATAAAAACAACTGCAAGCTGTATTTGAGCACCAGAGCCATTCTCCCCTCCTGTGGCTACACTGGCAACTGTTATTTTGAAGCATTGCTGTCTGCAAGTGAAGAGGCAGAGCAGAGCTATCTGGGCTTCTTCTCTGCAAATTTTGGAGGAATGCATGGCCATTGGAAGCGGGCAAAAGCATGTTTCTCCATTCAGGGAGGAGAGGATGATTGATGGCTGCTAGCCATGATGGCAAGACCCTTGCTCATCTCTGTCGCCCTCCTCTGCCCACGTTCCAGCTCGTCAGCATCCTTCTTCAATTCATAGAATCATATAGGATCTTAGAGTTGGAAGGGGGCCTCGAGGGTCATCTAGTCTGACCCTCTGCAATGCAGGAATCTCAGCTAAAGCATCCAGGACTGATGACCATCCAACCTCTGCTTAAAAACCTCCAAGGAAGGAGAGTCCACCATTGCCCAAGGGAGTCGGTTCCACTGCTGAACAGCTCTTGCTGTCAGAAAGTTTCCTTTCTCGCAACTTGAAGCCACGGGTTCGAGTCCTACCCTCCATAGCAGGAGAAAACAAGCTTGCTCCATCTTCCAGGTGACAGCCCTTAAGATATTTGAAGATGGCTCTCATATCTCCTCTCAGTCTCCTCTTTTCCAGGCTAAACATACTTACCTTCTTCAACTGTTCCTCATAAGGCTTAGTTTCTAGAACGTTGATCTGTTGACTCATGTCCACCAAGATCCCTAGATCCTTTTCACATGTACAGTGGTACCTCGGGTTACATATGCTTCAGGTTACATACTGTCAGAGCTGCCTCTAGGTCCCAGCTCACAGAGGACCAACGCTAGGCTGTCGTAATGTACAAAAGTCTTTATTGAAGTTCGGTTTCCATTTCAAAGCCGTAGTGCGCAGCCCTACGTCTTAAACCCTAGATCGGCGAAGTCCCGTCTGAGTCTCCTCCCCCCTGACACCAGCTTAAGATCCTAGCCCTGCTCCACCTTCTGCGCTGCTCTCTCCTCCTCTGGGTCCTTCTGCCCGCTGGGGCATTGCCCTTTCTGGACTCTTCCGACGCTGAGTCGCTTAGCTCCTCCCCCTGCCTCCGGCGGGCTTTAGGACCCGGTTCCCAATCCTCATTCTCTGCTGTCCCGCGCTCCTGTACATTTGAACTTGCCTCTCGCGCCAAACCAGTGACCTTTCTCCTAACCGTCACACTACTCGTGTCACTGCTTCCCCCTTCTGGGACGCTGGCCGGATCTGACCTCCCCCCCCCCCCCCCCGTTGTCTGACTCTCCGATGGAGGCGTGGTCAGCCCTGTCTCGTCTTCTCTCCCTGGTGGGGAATGCACTGGCCCCGATGCTTGGGACTCTTCCCCCCCACTCCGCTCTGGTGGGGAAGCTGGTCCTGATTTCCAACTGCTGCTCTGGGAGTCCCCGCTGGCCCCTTGCTTCTGGGGCGTTCCCCTTGGGAACCCCCTACCCCTGGCCACCGGCGCCCCCTTCTGTGAATCTTCCGATTCGCTGGAGAGGCTCATGGAATCCCTCGGACCACTGTCATCTCCTACGCTCCCCTCGGATTCCTCCCCCTCGCTCTCCATCTCCCCTCTCCCCTGTGCCTCTGCTCCTGAACCCCTGACACATACGCTTCAGGTTACAGACTCCGCTAACCTAGAAATACTACCTCGGGTTAAGAACTTTGCTTCAGGATGAGAACAGAAATTGTGTGGTGGCAGCAGCGGGAGGCCCCATTAGCTAAAGTGGTGCTTCAGGTTAAGAACACTTTCAGGTTAAGAACGGACCTCCGAAACGAATTAAGTTCTTAACCCGAGGTGCCACTGTACTGCTAGCAAGCCAGGTGTCCCCCATCCTTTATTTGTGCATCTGGTTCTTTCTTCCTAAGTGCAGAACTTTAACTTTGTCCCTACTGAATTTCATTTGGTTAGCTTGCACCCTGCTCTCCGATCTGTTCAGGTCGTTTTGAGTTCAGATTCTGTCTTCTGCGGCCTTAGCTACCCCTCCCAGTTTGGTGTCATCTGCAAATTCGATGAGCGTCCCCTCCATTCCTTCATCCAAGTCACTGATAAAGACATTGTGGTTGTGCAAGCCGACAACCCCAAAGCCATCAAGCACGTGATAAACGACCTCCCTAAACCACAGGCACCTAGAAGCTAAGTCTGACCCCTGGCCCATCCAGGCCAATTCTGTCCGCACTGACTGGCAGCCGTGATTGGCACCAAGTCTGCTGCCCCGAGTTCCTTGAAAGGGAGAGATTATAGCATCACCAGTAGCCAGCAACAGTTACCATAAACCTTATTAAAGTCAAGATGTATGTGGGCAGGAAATCAAGTGTGTGTGTGTGTGTGTGTGTGTACTTGTACACTGGGAAAGCTTTTAAGCGTGCCAGAAAGGGAAAGCGAGACCCCCTCCCTTCAAAACCCTTTCAGACTCCACAGGCCCCCCTCCCTCTGTGTTCCTGCTTTCCCCTCCATTAGCTGCCCACACGTTGCTTTCTTTCTTTCGTTGCACGTGAAATGTCAGGATGACAGCTCTACTCACCAGAACGGATCGCCTACTCAGCCCGTCTCTCCATTCTGCTTCGGATCGGGCCTCCTCGTTCCAGATCTATGCCTCCCAATATGGCGCTCCCCCAGAACATCCAGACCCTCCAGGTGTCCCTTTTTCCCGGTTTTACAGAAGCTGCCCCTGTTTCCGATCTGAACCCAGAACACTCAACTTTTCCTTGTTGTTGTTTAGTCGTTTAGTCGTGTCCAACTCTTCGTGACCCCCTGGACCAGAGCACGCCAGGCCCTCCTGTCTTCCACTGCCTCCCACAGTTTGGTCAAACTCATGCTGGTAGCTTCGAGAACACTGTCCAACCATCTCGTCCTCTGTCGTCCCCTTCTCCCCTTCCCAACATCAGGGTCTTCTCCAGGGAGTCTTCTCTTCTCATGAGGTGGCCAAAGTATTGGAGCCTCAGCTTCAGGATCTGTCTTTCCGGTGAGCACTCAGGGCTGATTTCCTTCAGAATGGAGAGGTTTGATCTTCTTGCAATCCATGGGACTCTCAAGAGTCTCCTCCAGGACCAGAATTCAAAAGCATCAATTCTTCGGCGATCAGCCTTCTTTATGGTCCAACTCTCACTTCCATACATCACTACTGGGAAAACCATGGCTTTTAGGACACCCCTATTTTCGTGGGAGAAATGTTGAAGTATATGGAACATCTCTCCCCACCCCACAAATCTGCAAACTCCCCCCCCCGGACAATTCAAACTGGATCCCGAAAGAGCATTGGAAAGTTTGGCCACCAGTGTGGGGGTCATGTCTTCAAAACCCACATTTTTGGGGGTGGTGTGGAGCCCAGTGCAAATTTCTCAGCTATCTTTGCAAACCTAAGCAAGTTGACCGTGTCCTCTGATGCTTTTAAATAAAGAAGGCAAGGTGCTGAGATATGATCACATTACGAGAACTCAAGTATATAAAAATTATTTATTAATTGCCTTTCTATTCCTTGCCCCTTGCAAGAAGCTCAAGATACCATACCCTCCAGCATATTTGTCTGATGAAAATAGGGACGTCCCATTCCATAATGATAATTTTACTATTTATACCCCACGCATCTTATTGGGTTACCCCAGCCACTCCGGGCAGCTTCCAAAATAGATAAAAATATAATAAAACATTAAACAGAAAAAATTATTCCTATACAGTACAGGATTGCCTTCAGATGGCTCAGGGGTTGGATAAATCCATCCATCCATTTCTCCAATGAAAATAGTAAAAAGTATAGGGACCCCTGACTGTTAGGTCCAGTCGCGGACGTCTCTGGGGTTGCGACGCTTTATTGGCGGAGGGAGCCAGCATACAGCTTCCAGGTCATGTGGCCAGCATGACTAAGCCGCTTCTGGCAAACCAGAGCAGCGCATGGAAATGCCATTTACCTTCCCACTGGAGCGGTACCTATTTATCTACTTGCACTTTGACGTGCTTTCGAACTGCTAGGTGGGCAGGAGCAGGGACGAGCAACGGGAGCTCACCCCGTCACGGGGATTCGAACCGCCGGCCTTCTGATCGGCAAGCCCTAGGCTCTGTGCTTTAACCCACAGCGCCACCCGCGTCCCCCAATAAAAATAGGGATGTCCTAATGAGGCCTCTAATCATAAGCCTGCATTTTTATCAAAGCTTATATGTTTGATCAGGGCTTGTATTTTAAAATGAGCTTAAATATTTTCAAATGTTTCATGCCAGGCAGATGTCCAGCTGCCTAAGAACCTTGGCAATGTTTTTCCTCCTAGACAAGGGGGCCCCCTGATTTATAGCAGAAAACAATTCTCAAAGTCGTAAAAAAGGGAATTACAGGCTGAGAGCAGGACACTGACCTTGCATGTTACAGAGTACAATTAAGCTGTAAGAATGGTCAAAATTAAGAGTGGGTAAATAGTAAAATAACACCATGTGCCTCCCATTAAACTTGAGCCATATTTTCCTAAGGTTGAAAGGTCAAGAGCAAATTGAAAAGCAACTGGTCTGGCTGGCAGAAAGGGAGGGAAGTCTTTTTCTAAAGTTGTTTGTTTCTTAAACTGAGATCCTTTTAAGATTTCTTTTCCTTTTAAAAGGTTATTTATGTATTAAATATATTGGCTTAAATGTAATTATGTAAAGGATTTTGAAACTAAGAACTGTTAAATCCTTATGCTAGATTCTTATTTCATATAGTTGTAAGAGTTGTAACTATCCTGAAA
Organism: Podarcis gaigeae; assembly: GCF_964106915.1. Classification (NCBI taxonomy): domain Eukaryota; kingdom Metazoa; phylum Chordata; class Lepidosauria; order Squamata; family Lacertidae; genus Podarcis; species Podarcis gaigeae. Next base: position 103,463,316 of record NC_139677.1, on the reverse strand, counting down.
TTAAGTCAGCCACCAGCCCAGCCCCCCTGCCAAGCAGGAAACATCATTAGATATATGGTTGTCAGGCCTTTTGTTTAGAGACCTCCAAAGAAGGAGATCTTTCAATGATGATGTGAACTCAAGATCCTTGAAGATAAAAAGTTAAGATTAACCATCTGTTTTGGAAGGCAATAGGGCAAGGAGGGCAAGAGGTGAGCTGGTAGTTAAGGTTCCTTGTTGAGACACATGTAAGATATATTACTACTTATTTGTCATTTATAGATATAAGAATATATAGCTTTTTGTGTCCCATAAAAGGGCGAAAGGAAATGGGTGTATCTTTTGTGATTGGTTCTAGCAAACAGCCAATAGGAATTTCAACCAGGCTGATTGGACAGAGGCAGCCACAGGAGGAGCAAGGGGGCTGGATTAAGGAAATATAAGTGCTGGCCAGAATGGCAGGAGGCCAGGCCAGAGCTTGGTAACCATATACCACTGTGCCTCTCATTTATTTGTCTGACAAATAAATTACTATTTTAATTTCTCTATTGCTGCGTTGAATATTTCATTCCAGCTAAGCGTTAACCACAAGCAGGGTGCTACACTAAGGAAAAGTGGGATATTCTGGGATCAACTAGGGGTCCTTGGGGGGGTCTGAGATACAGTGGACGCTCAGGTTGCGAACCTGATCTGTGCGGGAAGCGCGTTTGCAACCCACAGCGCTGCGTGTGAGCATGTGCGGGTCGTGATTTGGTGCCTCTGCGCATGCACAAAGCGTGATTTAGTGCTTCTGCACATGCGCAAGCGCCGTGCACAACCTGAAGTGTCTGACTGTACATGTTTCTCTTCCTCCTCCTCCTTTACTTCTCTACAACAACCCTGTGAGGTAGGTTAAGCTGCAATGATTTGACGATGCCACAGGCTTGAAGCTGTTATGTACTGAGTTGAATAGGATCCAAAATGCAGCAGTCGGACTGGTCCTAGGACAATAGGTTTCAAAATGCAGCAGTCTGATTGGTCCTAGAACAATGCAGGAGTATGATTGGTCCGCAGGAGCCACCCAATCCAGCTCCAGGTGGAAGTGAACCTGATTGGCCTACAGGTGAATCCCGGAATTAGCCAATCACGTGGGGCCCATTGTGTAAATAATGTATATAAAGCAGACATTCTGGGGGAACTTCCATTCCTCCTCACCACTATGAGCTGAATAAAGAGCATGAAATCCACTCTCGACTCTGAGTATATTTCAGATGCCAACCTTGAACATGCACCCAAAGTCTGAGCCTCCTGCCCTGGCACTGCTGACCCTCCTGGGTTGCCCCGGTGCTCCCAGCGGGTGGGGGTTTAGCTGCCCTCCCTCCTTCCTGCACCTCGCCTCGCCTCTGTTTGCAGGAACCAGGAGCTCCGGTCTCTCGCCGGATGTGTCTGTCTTCATTAATCAGACATTGGATTTCGCTTTATTTTTAAATAACGGAGCCCAGATTAGCGCGGCCTGCTTGGCAAGCTCTGCCTGAGGGGCCCCGTCTGCACCGAGCTGTTTTCGCTCTCCGGCTCTGGAAAGAGCAGCTGCTGCAGTCAAATCCACAGGTGGCAAAAAACAATTTCCTTCTTTCTCTCCCTTGGTGCTTTTTTGCTTTCAAAGGACCAGGCCAACCTGGTGGAGGGGCGGGGAAAGAAAGTGGCTAGAGAAAAGCTTTTATCCTACAGGGACAGACTTTGGTCATCTTTGGCAATAGGGCGCTCCTAGTGAAGCCAAAAACTGGCACCTCCAAATGGATCTAACAACAACAACAACAACAACAACAACAACAACGACAATAACAATAACAATAATAATAAATTTATTATTTATACTCCGCCCATCTGGCTGAGTTTCCCAGCCACTCTGGGCGGCTCCCAATCAAGTGTTAAAAACAATACAACATTAAATATTAAAAACTTCCCTAAACAGGGCTGCCTTCATAAGTCTTTAAGAGAAGATAGCTGCTTATTTCCTTGACATCTGAAGGGAGGGCCTTCCACAGGGCGGGCGCCACCACCGAGAAGGCCCTCTGCCTGGTTCCCTGTAGCTTTGCTTCTCGCAGGGAGGGAACCACCAGAAGGTCCTTGGAACTGGACCTCCGTGTCTGGGCAGAACAATGGGGGTGGAGATGCTCCTTCAGGTCTACTGGGCCTTTGAGGCCATTTAGGGCTTTCAAGGTCAGCACCAACACTTTGAATTGTGCTCGGAAATGTACTGGGAGCCAATGCAGATCTCTCAGGACCGGTGTTATGTGGTCCCGGCGGCCGCTCCCAGTCACCAGACTAGCTGCCTCATTCTGGATTAATTGCAGTGGTTAGATTGGTCTCAACTAGGGCCAGGGCCTTTTCAGTACTGGCCCCAACTTGGTGGCACGCTCTGTCACAAGAGACCAGGGCCCTGCGGGACTTGACATCTTTCCGCAGGGCCTGCAAGACAGAGCTGTTCTGTCTGGCCTTTGGTTTGGACTCAGTCTGATCCTTATGTTTTCCTCCACTTATGGTTTTGATCTATGGGCTACTTTTAAAATGAGGCTGCATTTTAAATTGCATTTTAACCTGTATTTTAAATTGGGTCCCCCCCCATTATGATGTTTTTATTGTAATTTTACTGGTGTTAGCTACCCTGAGCCCAACTCTGGCTGGGGAGGGCAGGGTATAAATAAATTTATTATTATTATTATTATTATTATTATTATTATTATTATTATTATTATTACTTTCTGCCCTCCATGCAGATGCCAGGGACAACCATTGGGTCTGAACCCCACACCCCCTTTGGGCTTCTTCCTGCGTTTCGTTCCAGGGCCCAAACATCATCCCAGCAGACATCATTTTCATTGTCAAGGAGAAGATTCACCCCAGATTTAAGAGAGAAGACGATAACCTGATCCATAGATCAGGTCCACTGGCATTTCTTATGTTCTTATGCAAAGGGCCTAGTGTGGACTCCCAAGGGGCCACGGCTGAGGGTTGCCTGGTGTCTCAGGAACTGGTTTAAGGTTTAGTGTCAGGCAAGGAACCTTCAAAGGTTCCCCAGTTCAATTCTGAGATCTCAAAGAGCAAGGCTGGCTCATACTGATTCGTTCAGTCAATCTGTTGCATCTTTCCATGTAGCTTGCAATCACCCTATAAAACCCAGCAAAACTACAACACGCATCAATTTAGCTGTGGACATTTATGGGTTCCTGGGAATTTTTTAATGTATAGTTTTGATTCAACTGCGGGCACCGCAGTTTAAGAAGGATATTGAGAAGCTGGGAAGCGTGCGGAGGAGGGCAACCAAGATGATCAAGGGTGTTGAAACTAAGCCTGATGAGGAATGGTTGAAGGAGTTGGGTGCATTTAGCCTGTAAAAGAGGAGACAGAGAAGATATGAGAGCCATCTTCAAATATCTCGAGGGCTGTCACATGGGTAGGGACAATTAAAATTTAGAAAGAACTATCTAAAGGTAAAAGCTCCCTTCATTAAAGGGGGTTGGACTAGATCAGGCTGTGACCAACTCCCAAGAGACTGTGATCTACTCACAGTTAAAGACTGGCAGTGATCTACCCCTTTTTGAGGGGTTCAGGTCAAAGTTGTTGAGTTTTTTTTAGGGAGTAGGAAAGACCCATTTTTGTGGGGTGCAGGACGTATATGAGCTTCTTTTGGGGGGAGCCATTGATGTACCACAGACATCCAGTGATCTACCAGTAGATCACCATCTACCTGTTGGACGTGCCTGGACTAGATTCTATGATTTGTTAGATTGCTGCTTATCTATTTTACCTTCTTTGTCAGCTAGAGGCTATTTTTGCACAGGCAAATCATAAATCCAGCAAACACACAACCGTCTAAAATAAAAAAAATCAATCTTCACATAGCAAAGACAGCATGACTTGACAGGACATCAGCGAATTCTTTTTTTAAAAGCACAGCGAAGTACTAAATGCAGCTGCTAGATCCCAACTAGAAAAAGCAACAGCAGCAAAGTGGAGATTGTTGAGCTTTGCTGGGGATGGAATTATATCCGGAGGGTGCCACCACCGAAAAGGCCCTGCCCCTTCTCCAATGCTGAAGGAGTTTTGGAGCAAGGCCCCACCTGAAGATCTTAGTCCAGAAGATGGGTCTCTTATGAGCCGAGAGGAGACCTCGCTGCTGGAGCCTGCTGGCAGTCAGAGCGGACAGCATTGGGCCATTGGCTCAAGTTAGCGCAATGCAGGTTCATGCCTGTCTTCTGAAGCCCATTGTCAACTTAGTCCAAAGTGGCCATGTTGGTTGGATGAGCTAGCCATACACTTAAAATTTTAGGAGGAAAAGCAGGTATTTGTAGAGAGGGGCCTTGCGGGGACGAGAGGGCCCCGGGTTCCAAACTCTGTTACTTATAAAGCTGGGGTTTCTGCGTCGCAGAGGGCTGGACTGGATGACCCTTCCAACTCAGCTCTATGATTCCATGAAAGGAAGGCTGGCTAAGTTTGCATTGGCCTGTGGCCAGCCCTCTGGGTCAGGGTTGTGGGTTCCAATCCCTCCCAGTCGTAGGTGTAGCTACCCCACATTCTCATGCATGCAGGTGCACAGAAACACATGCAAGCTCCCCAGAGATCAGCACCCATCAAATGATAAATCGGATGACTGGGGGAAGAGGCAGTTTGTCTCCCCCTCAGGGCACTGGACTGTGTGGATAGGTTTAAACCTCTTTGCACCCTCAATTTTGCTGCCCAAATTTGATGGAGCTCTGAGGGTGAAGGCAACAGGCCCCTTCTCTGGGAATCAGCCATCTCTGCTATGCTATGAAGGGAGCGCTGTGCTTGTGTAAGCTTTCCAAGGCCATCATCACCTCCACCACCAACTTCACCTCCAACCATGAATGAGAAACAAACAAACAAGCCCCCCAACGAGGGAGAAAAGCCATTCTTTCCCACAGGCTCCCTCAGGATTGGTTGCCATCAGAGCAGTATCCCGTTGGGAGGTTTCCATGGCTACCTGGGGGACCTTGGCAACCGGAACCTATTGGGGATGTGGATGCAACAGGCCTTCCATGTGCGCAAAAGCACATGTTTCATAACACCGATAATAATAGTAGCAGTGCACCTTGAAGCCACTCGCTGGGCAGTGCGCTGGCATTAATGCTTTCTTAGCTTCCTGCGGAGATGAAGGCGCAGAGAACTGGGAGGAGGCTCAGAGCATCTCCTGCACCCGGGCAGAGGGCCTGTACCTGTAGCATCAACAGGTGTGCGCTCTCTCTTCTTTCTTTCTTTCTTTCTTTCTTTCTTTCTTTCTTTCTTTCTTTCTTTCTTTCTTTCTTTCTTTCTTTCTTCCTTCCTTCCTTCCTTCCTTCCTTCCTTCCTTCCTTCCTTCCTCTCTCTCTTTCTCTCTTCTTCCTTCCTTCCTTCCTTCCTTCCTTCCTTCCTTCCTTCCTTCCTTCCTTCCTCTCTCTCTCTCTTTCTTCTTTCTTTCTTTCTTTCTAGAAAGTATTAAGCAGTTGGTCCCTTACCTTTCTCGCCCTGATCTGGCCACGGTGATCCATGCGACGGTCACCTCCAGGCTTGATTATTGTGTTGCAGGAATTTATGTATAGGCTGGGGGGGGGGGTTGCCCCTCCAGCAGGTATCCTGCACATGCAGCCCACTACCAAAATCAGCACAATCGCTTTTGAGACTTTTGTGATTTGTCCCCACAAAACACTTCATCACAGTTTCTTCCTGTCTATTCAAAGGGCCTCTGCTGCAGAATACCAAGTGTAAGAATTCACTGATCAATGTATCTATGTGCTGGCTCACTGGGAAAACTTCAAAATTCATCTAGACATGTGAGCTCAGCTACTCAACAGCCCCTCTGCCTGAGTGATAATCCCTGACATCCTGATACCCGAGTGCCAGACAGGTAGCCATTCCAGAAATAACAAACTCAGATGAAGACAAAAGGGTGTGATGAACTTGGCTGGGAAACAGGGAAATGGAAATATCCCTTTTGTTATACTCCATGGGTGTTTGGTGGAGGGCAAGGGGAACCATGGAGCAGGGTCCAGGATGCTCAGATTACTGCCACCAGACCTCCCCTTTCATGATGTAACTGTGATGTATGAGTGATGTTTGGGGGGTGTAACATGGGGATGAGCAGCTAATAAAAGTTTGGGGGCTCTTTTGTTCGGGGCTTCCATCTTGTTCCACCTTGTGGCAGGTGGGAATCCTGTTGCAACAGTCTTCAATAAAGACCAAGCCAACTGGCTGCTGTTTTGCTCTGGTATTCCTGGCTGGTGTCCTTGTTTTTTTGTCCAAGGGAGCCCTCAGATTTCTCCCTTAACAATTGTAACTCGTGGGGCTGCCCTTAAAGCTGACCCAGAAACTCCAGAATGCCGCGGCGAGGCTCCTTACTGGGTCCTTGCCGCGGGATCACATTCATCCAGTGCTTTACCAACTGCACTGACTCCGGGTGGAGTACAGGGTCAGGTTTAAGGTGCTGGTTTTGACCGTTAAGACCCTATGGGACCGCCTCTCCTGGTTTGCCCCGCAGAGGAACTTAAAGTCCACAAATGACAACACTTTGGAGGTCCCAAGTCACAAGGTGGTTAGATTGGTTTCAGCTAGGGCCAGGGCCTTTTCAGTACTGGCCCCAACTTGGTGTCACAAGAGACTAGGGCCCTGCAGGACTTGACAACTTTCCTCAGGGCCTGCAAGACAGAGCTGTTCCGCCTGGCCTTTGGTTTGGTCTCAGTCTGACCCTTATGTTTCCCTCCCCCTTATAGTTTTGATCTATGGGCTACTTTTAAAATGAGGCTGCATTTTAAATTGTATTTTAACCTGTATTTTAAATTGGGCTTTTTTCCATATTATGCTTTTATTGTAATTTTATTGGTGTTAGCCTCCCTGAGCCTGGCTCTGGCCAGGGAGGGCGGGGTATAAATCAAATTATTTTTCTTTTCTTTTCTTTTCTTTTCTTTTCTTTTCTTTTCTTTTCTTTTCTTTCTTTAAGTGCAGCAAAGCTCCTCCTGGCTGTTTCTCCGGCTCCCGACACCTCTGCTCTCCCCGGCTGTTGTTCCCTCTGGGATGCTCCAACAGCTGGGCTGAGGTCATCTTTCGCTCTGCACGCCTGTCCTCCTCTGCATACAACCATCCGGTAACGTATTCCAGAGTCAGCTTATCAGTCTCTACAGACTCGAGGGAGTTGACCAGCATATCATAGCTGTCATCGAGGGAACTCAGGACTATAAAGACTTTGTCCTCTTCCCCCACAGGCCTCCCTCTTAAGGCTAGCTCCTGGAAACAGCCTGTTAGGAATTTTAGGTGGTTTACCAGGGAGTCCCCCGGTTTCTTCCGACACCAGTACAGTCTCCTGGTCAGTGTTATCAGTGAGCCAGCTGTCTCTCGCACATGGACAGCCTTGAGCGCATTCCACGCCTCACTTGCCATCACCTTCTCAGCTACGTAGACTAGCTGGCTGTCGTCCACTCCAAGGATGATCATAGCCAAAGCTTTCTCATCCCTTTCATCCTCCTCAGAGGGCTGCGGTGGATCTTCCACCACCTTCCACAGGCCCTCACGCTTGAGGAAGTGTTGCATGCGGACCGACCAGGTGCTGTAGTTCGTGGCCGTCAGCTTCTCCAGCAACACGCCACTTCTGAACTGCTCCATCCCTGCAGCTCACCTCCAGCACCCACGGCTAGATAACTGCCACCTGTACTCTTGCGCAGCGGAAGCGTGCTGGGCCCATAACCCTGTCGCGTATTCCACGCGGCGCTTTCAGCGAAACACTAAGAGTTCCAGGTTTTTCCAGTGCAGTCTTTCTTAATGTGAGCTTTATACAGGCATTTACAAAAGAAACAGTCCATACAGAGTACTTACAAACGAATACTCTCGACCACAGCACCACCACACTACAGCACAACCACCACACCCACTGTTAAACAGGCTTTCCTTTTAAAACAGGTGATAGCCAATCACACTAATCACACTCCCGCTGAGTCACTCTGACCCAGCAGAGTATTGCATCATCCTGTTGAAGCCTGCAGACTTATCCAGGATCCTGCAAATCCCAACACAGACCACCCCTTCATACATCGTACATACATCACAGAAAGGGTGTAACCCAAGACCACCCCCCACAAACATCATACCTACATCACAGAAAAGGTGGTCTACAACAGAAATTTGAATGTCATTGTTTTTCCTGCCTGCCAGGTTATCTGATAATGCCTTTCCTGGCAGTCTGCCCATTGCTTTGAGATGGTGATTTCTTAATTCCTGAGACAATGGGAAAATTCCCTCACCCCCTCCCTCCTTGCAGAGAAAACATTTCATCAGTTTGGGAGTCAAAATGGTTTCAGGGAAGGTCTTCCTGTGCTGCTCCAGACATGTGGTCCACGTATCTATGTACGTACTAGATTGGTACATTTATGAACATTTATTATATATATAAGACTTTACATTTTTTACTTCACTGCCATCACCCTCGGATTATTCTATTATCCAGAAAGTGCTTTGCGACCCTTCTCAGAACCTGTCAGTTGCACAGCGCTCAAGATCCAAGGGGCATGGCGCCTGGGATGGCGGTCGTGGGGTCCTGCGAAATGACAAGCCCCCTTCGAGCTGACTGACAGCCAGGCCAAAGGTGCTTTGCTCAGCATGAGAGCAAAGGTCCTTCCTCGAAAGGTCAGGTTTCCTGGGAGACAGGACCCTTGGCTAGTTGTGACAGCTGGCCCCACGTGCTCAGAGGCAGGGGGCGCCCCATGCCTTGCCCTGGGTGTCAAGGGATGGGCTGTCCTTGTCTTTCATCCAGGCTATGCATGCTTCATATCAGGTCTGAACAGGCTAGATAGGATTTCTGCTTGCAGGGTAGTGGATAAGAAGCAAGATGGCGGATTACGGGCACTTATGGGAGCAGTAAGGGACCAAGAAGGGGGGAGGACTTTATAAAAGACTGGGGAAAGTTCATGGATTATCTGAAATGTTATTGTACACATAGATAAATTCATTAGCAGGATTAACTGAAACCAGTGGTGTCCAAACTTTTTTCAAAGAGGGTGAGATTTGGAAGTGAAAGGCTGTGAGGGCCGACCAAATTTGTTTTTTTTAGGATTGGAGCTGTTGAGGCTTTTTAAAAGGATTTTACACCAGGAAATAAACTGCCACAGGGGCCGGATTAAACCGACCGGCGGGCCAGATTGGGCCCCCCCGAAACGGTGGCTGACTTAAACCAAATAAACTGGGGGGTAATTGTTAATTGGAGTAATGAAGGAGATGCAGTCTTATAAATTTAAAAATATAATAAACCACAAAAAGGAGGGGGGGGGGAGAAGTCAAAATACATATTTTGTGAAATTATTATTATTATTATTATTATTATTATTATTATTATTATACCCTGCCCATCTGGCTGGGTTTCCCCAGCCACTCTGGGCGGCTCCCAACAGAATATTAAAAACATGATAAAACACCAGTCATTAAAAACTTCCCTAAACTGGGCTGCTGTCAGGTGTCTTCTAAAAGTCAGATAGTTGTTTATTTCCTTGTCATCTGATGGGAGGGTGATCCACAGGGTGCGCGCCACTGCCGAAAAAGAGGGGAAGTCACTGATATCTTAAGGATGTAAAATGTAGAATTGTAGCATTTGTTATGGACTGGGGGGGTGGGCCGTGTTGGGATACTGCCAGGGAGACAGGGGCATCAGCCAAGTCCCCAGTTGGCTCCGGACAATCACCGGTCTCCCGTGGAACAGCATCAGTCAATTAGCGACACGAGCCTCAGGTATGTTCTGAGACCCGTGCACACTCTGTCAGCAGAGGGTATAAATCATCCACAACGGAAGATACAGACAGAGAGAGTTGTGCAAGCATTTTTACAGCATTTATTCAGCGTGTTCAGGAACAGAGGAAAACATGACGGCTTGCCTTCGTGTCCAGCAAAACAGCTGTAATACAAAAGCTATATACAAATGGACGTTCCCAGCAGACAGAGCTTGGAGTAAACAGGCATGTGATACACAACACTCATGCCTGACCCTTTTAAGGTGGAATAGAACTATATCCTAACAGGCGGGACCTCCCCTAAACCTTCTGATGATTTGGGATGTGAAGGGAGAGATACAAGCTGTAGATGAGTTCCAGAGCTAGCCTATGCAAAACGACCTGGCCAAGCTAGGGCCATTAAGAAACAAGAGAGGTCCATTGAGAGCCATTGGCAATGGGAGAGAACTGTCCTTCCTCTTTGCCCCGAGGTGTGGAAGGAGATTGGGGGCTTGGAAGGTTACCAGGGGAAGTGGGTGTGAGGTGATGGGAAAAGAGAGTTATTAGCAAGGTGTTTTGGGAAGAGGAAGGAAGAAGAGAAACTGGGAACCATCTTGGGCAGGCTGGCTGAAGGCTGGCTGGCTGGCTGGCTGGGAGAGATGCCTTGGTCTCCAGGTCTGCACAGCTATGGGGGACAAGTACCTCTTGAAAGGACCATGCTGTAAGATCTGGACTCCCTCCGTGTAGACGGAAAGTGTAAATAGGGGACTAAGCCACCTTTCTTAAAGCTTAGACAGTCTCCGCCGTGCCTCAATCTCCAAAGGACCACAGACCCTGGGTGAGTGCCTGGAACCCCCTGGACTCTTTGTTAGAATTCCTGCTCCATGATTGCAGTCATGGGATTGTTGTCGATTGATGGTGTATGTTTTGACTCCACAGAGTGGGAAGTGACAGAGACAGGATTTTTGCGTTATTGTGTTCCGTGAAGTGGGACTATTGTCCTTTGTTCTTTTTCTCTTTGCTATCTGTTGCTAGAGAGAGAGGGAGCCATGTTGCAGTGCTCCGTGTGTGTTTATATGTAAATAAAGTAGATTAGCCAAAATGCTGAGTTGCTGAGGTCTGTCGCGCAAGGTGCAAAGACTCTGCTGATCCCTAAGTGTGCCGATGTTGGTTGGTATTGGTCGCTGTGATGTTTAGGCTGAAGAAAGCTTTTGAAGCTCCCAAACAATTGACCAGGAGGGAGAGAACATGCCAGTCGGGCATGTGTCTCTGCCAAGGTCCTACTTGAGCGTAGGATGAGCTCCTGACACTCTTGCCACTCGGCAGAGAGAGGGGGAGGCACCAAGCATTTACAACACATTGTAGCATTGGAAGGGACCCCCGAGGGCCATCTAGTCCAACCCCATTCCATTGTGGCAACTGTAACTTAAGTTTCAGGTGCCATTTGGCACCTAGCTTTTATATCTGACACTGAGAGAAGGCACTGGCTGGACCATGACTACCCACGTCAGCTTCTTGCCCAAGTGCAGGATTTGAACCTTGGTCTCTCCCAGGTCTTATTCCGACACCCTAACCACGCTGGCATGCTGGCTCTTGGTCCGAAATCCCGGCGTCTCCATGGTTTGCAGGATAGCTGCTTCCCTCCTTTCCTCCCTGCTCACTCGCTGTCCAAGAAAACAAAAAGCTCAATCGGCACAGTGCTGAGCCGTCAATTAAATGTGCAGGAGGGCAGTAATGGATTGCCTGGAATCAATGCCAGGCGGCATAAAGGAGGCCTTTGTGCGGAGCTGATCAGCCGACGCATTACACGGAGCCGTGCCGATAAAGCCTCTTGTATTCGAAGAAAGAGACACGAGCACTTAGAGCACTGATGGCTCTCTGGCCTGGGAGCCCCACAGGAATCAGCGGAAGGAAAAATCACTTTGGCTGCTCTCAGACTCCTTTGAGCAGGAACTGGAAGCACCAGGTAGATCCCAGCCTGTGGCAAGAATGCCCACCAGAATCCATGGGATCCCAGATTTGGGGTGGGTGCACAATCATAGAATTGTAGAGCAGTGGCGTAGCGTGGGGGGTGCAGGGGGGGCCAGCCGCACCGGGGGCAACATCTGGGGGTTAGGGTTAGGGTGCGCAAATCCACGGGTTAGGGGGAGCAAATCCACAGGTTAGGGGGTGCAAATTACTTGTCTTGCCCTGGGTGCTCACAACCCACGCTACGCCACTGTTGTAGAGCTGGAAGAGACCCCAATAGTCATCTAGGAATCACACCCGAAGAATGAATCCCTGATAGATGGCCATCCAGCCTCTGTTTTAAAACCTACAGGGAATCATATAAATGTAGAATTGCAGGCAGGGCTGGATTTAGGTTTGATGAGGCCCTAAGCCAGGGGTCAGCAACCTTTTTCAGCTGGGGGCTGGTCCACCGTCCCTCAGACCTTGTGGAGGGCCAGACTATATTTTGGAAAAAAATAATTAACGAACTCCTATGCCCCACAAATAACCCAGAGATGTATTTTTAATGAAAGCACACATTCTACTCCTGTAAAGACACCAGGTAGGCCCCACAAATAACCCAGAGATGCATTTTAAATAAAAGCACACATTCTACTCATGTAAAAACACGCTGACTCCCGGACCGTCCGTGGGCCAGATTTAGAAAGTGATTGGGCTGCATCTGGCCCCCGGGTCTTAGGTTCCTACCCTTGCCCTAAGCTACTGAAGTTAATGGGGCCCTTTATATGTCCAGCTGTTTTTTGTCAACAATGGTTGCTGTTTTTTGTGTTGAATATATGCTATATAGTAATTTATGGATCTAGTAGGTATCTAAAGCCATTTGCACATAACAAAGTACGTATTTTATCAAAGTAATTGTTGAACTGAAATACAATTAAGAAGAAGTATATTAATAGTGAGATGCAATTAAGAAGAGGTATATCAATAGCGAAATAATTATTAAGCTCTAACTTAAACTGATTATTTATTCATAACAAACATAAGAATGCAAACACATTGGCATTTGGCAATAACAAAAGCTCATTGAGAAACACAATTGACAAAGACTCATAACCTAGTCTCTGGAAACTCTGGAAATAATAATAGGTGTAAATATATGATGCAAACTAGTAATAATTATGAATAGCTTTATTAATATGAAATTAAGCATTATAACCTGTACAATGCAATTGTAGGTTTTATTTTATTTGTTTTTTTATCTTATATTTTGGAAATGTACATCCAGGGTTTTTTTTCTTTAATTTTTTGGGGGCCCCCAACAGAGTGGGGCCCTAAGCTGTAGCTTGTTTAGCTTATACGTAAATTTGGCACTGATTGCAGAGGAGAAGGGACCCTCAAGTGTCATCTAATCTAACCCCCTGCAGTGCAGGAATCACGTCAGAAGAAGCCTTGACAGATGGTGACCCTGTGGGAATGTTCAGGGATGCAGGAGAGGATATATTGTTTGATTATAGCCTTTCCAACTTGTGTTAACAAGTTCACAATTTAGCAGAGTAACATTCCCCTTTTTAAACTTGCAGCAGATGTGTTTGCTCAGGCCCGCTAAAGCCTCCATAATAACTGTCCTGGTATTTCCCCCTTATTCCCTTATAAAAAAAAGACACGTCACAGTCTTCTAGAAAAGTATAAAAAGAGTTTACTCACTCACATTCTGTTCACAATCGGATCCCAGAAGGCAGACTTAGCTTAGAAAAGTAACATATACCTGGAAACTATCTCATAAGGAGACAGTCCCTTCTTCGACTAAAGTAGTCACAGAGAGAGAGATGGCTGTCCTGCCCTGTGCTTTTGTCATTACCTGCACAGGTGAGGCAACGCCCACCTCTTGTCACATGCAGAGGAAGTCTGTCCCAGCCCAGAAGGAAACAGGAAGTTTACCTGCTGGCTGGACAAACATTCCTCCCCATGTGTAAACTTGTTCACTCTAGGAATGTTGTACTTGACTGCTCTTGTGTTTCACATCCCACACACCCAACCTCTGCTTAAAGACCTTCACCTTTCAAGGGACTCTGTTCCCCCATTGAGCAGCTCTTACTGGTACAAAGGTCTTGCTAATGTTTAGTTGAAATATCCTTCCTTGTCACTGGAATCCATTGGTTTAGGTCCTTCCCTCTGGAGCAAAAGAAAACAAGCTCGCTCCATCATCCGTGTGGTGGCTGGCTCTTCAGATATTTGAAGATGGTGATTGTACCTCCTCTCAGTTTTGTGGTGTGGCAATAAAACTGCTTGCAGATTTGCAAAGCTAAGCAGGGTCCGGTTTGGTTTCAAATTGGATGGGGGACTGCGTGTTGAGATTCCTGCATTGCAAGGAGCTGGACTCAAAAAAACGAAGATCATGGCCACTGGTCCCATCACCTCCTGGCAAATAGAAGGGGAAGAAATGGAAGCAGTGAGAGATTTTACTTTCTTGGGCTCCATGATCATTGCAGATGGTGATAGCAGCCACGAAATTAAAAGATGCCTGTTTCTTGGGAGAAAAGTGATGACAAACCTAGACATCACCTTGCCGACAAAAGTCCATCTAGTTCTGGTTTCCCCAGTAGTGATGTATGGAAGTGAGAACTGATCGCCATCATCCGAAGAATTGATCGCCGAAGAATGGATGCTTTTGAATTATGGTGCTGGAGGAGACTCTTGAGAGTCCCATGAACTGCAAGAAGATCCAACCTCTCCATTCTGAAGGAAATCAGCCCTGAGCGCTCACTGGAAGGACAGATCCTGAAGCTGAGGCTCCAAGACTTTGGCTACCTCATGAGAAGAGAAGACTCCCTGGAGAAGACCCTGATGTTGGGAAGGGGAGAAGGGGACGACAGAGGACGAGATGGTTGGACAGTGTTCTCGAAGCTACCAGCATGAGTTTGACCAAACTGCGGGAGGCAGTGGATGACAGGAGTGCCTGGCGTGCTCTGGTCCAGGGGGTCACGAAGAGGCGGACACGACTAAACAACCAAAACAACAAACAACGGACTCGATTACCTTTGGCAACCCTTATTAGGGGCTGCAGAATATTTGTATGAATCTCAGATCAATAAACAAAGCTGTTTGAAACAGATTTGGGACTTTTCTGCACTGAAGGGGGATCTTTCCAAAGCGCTCAGAGATTTGTGTTTTTTAACAAATAATATTTATTGAGGTTTTGAAAGATTACAAAAAAGAAAAAAGAACAAAAAACAGAAGAATAAAAACAATAAAAAAGACATATCAATCTTTCCATCACTTATCTTTCATTTGCTTGTTTCCTTGACCTCCTCACACCTCCCTTTTTTGTATTCTAGTTCAATTAACTATTTCAGCAAATCCTTTCCATCTTTGTTTTTATCCTAATAATTTATCTTAATATAATGTGACTTTACATTCTCACCAATTAACAACCTATTTTTACTTAATTCTTTATAACATTTCTGCTAAAACCACGTAACTTAATTCCAACATCTTTCTAACATTCCTTAATTTTACAATGTTTCTGTAAATAAACTTTAAATTTCTTCCAATCTTCTTCCACCGACTCTTCTCCCTGGTCTCAGATTCTGCCAGTCATTTCCGCCAGTCCCATATAGTCTATCACCTTCATCTGCCATTCTTCCCGGGTGGGTAGATCTTGTGTCTTCCAATACTTTGCGATGAGTATTCTTGCTGCTGTTGTTGCATACATAAAGAAAGTTCTGTCCTTCTTTGGCACCGATTGGCCGACCATGCCCAAGAGAAAGGCCTCTGGTTTCTTCAGAAAGGTATATTTAAATACCTTTTTCATTTCATTATAGATCATCTCCCCAAAAGTCTTAATCCTTGGGCATGTCCACCAAAGGTGAAAGAATGTACCTTCAGTCTCTTTACATTTCCAACATTTATTATCAGGCAAATGGTAAATTTTTGCAAGCTTGACTGGTGTCATGGAAAAACCTCCCCATTGTCTTTTCCTTCACAAATCCTGTCTTAAGGGCACATTTAAGATATGAATAGGGTGTGAGGAAGATTTGGACATCAAGGAGAAAAATGCTGTTGTGTGTCTGCAAAAAAGTTACATCTATCGCTCCAAACTTGCCAGGTAAGGAGACCACCAGAGGGGTAGGAAAGGGGGCATGGAGCTTCTTTGTGACTGACACAAACAGCATCCTATCCGAAGGACTGATCTCACCAGGGCTGTCCAATCGCCGTGCCTTTGGGAAGGGATGCGGATATATCAAATTTGCCTCTTCTACGTTCTTCGCTAGCTGTGCTCACTTAGGAAAAGCTGGGCTTCCATGTCCTTCCAACTGCCATATGCCTCTAACATCCACACCTGTCAAATCAGGTTTGCACAGGGTTTATGTGACATTTGGTGCCAAACTGAGCAGAATGCAAGCCTGCAGCGGCTGATTTCGTTCCCCATCACTCCCCAGCCCCTGACCTCATTTTGCAGGCTCTGCTCCTGGGGCACCTCCACGATGTATGCCATTTTTGAAATGAAATCATTGCCCACAAAACCACAGGGAAGGCAAAAAAATAAAGACACATGTTTCGAGTTCTTGAGAACTTAAGGCGAGCCTCCTTGATCAGCGCAATGGCTCATCTATCCTAGCATCCTGTTCTCACAGTGGACAACCAGACGCCCCCATGGGAAACCACAAGCAGGATTCGAACACAAGGGAAGCCTCCTGTGGCTTCCAGCAGCTGGGATTCAGAAGCACCACTGCCTCCAGACATGGAGGCAAAGCATAGCCATCCTGGCTACAAGCCATCAATAGTCCTCTCCTCCTCCCTGCATCTTCTTTTAAAGCCATCCAAATTGGTGGCAATTGCCGCTTCCTGTGGCAGGGAGTTCCACAGTTTTTACAAAACCAAACCAAGGTAATATCAAAAATGTGTGATACATTATTGGAGTGGGAGGTCAAAGACGAACAGGTCAAGGAGGTAATAATGATCAAGTGGGCTTTAGATATTGGGAAAACCATTAACGTAACAGCGTGGGAAGAAGTATGAACTGGAAATTTACAGCCTGTGAAGTATTGAGGGAAAACCTGATCAAGATGTTTTCTAGATCAGTGTTTTTCAACCACTGTTCCGCGGCACACTAGTGTGCCGCGAGATGTTGCCTGGTGTGCTGTGGGGGAAATTGAAAAATTTGAAAGATTTAAAAATAAAGTATTTTATAATTTTTCATATTTCTGTTTACTTACTATTTCATAATAAAGTAATTATAAAATACTTTCTTTGTGTTTATTTGATTCCTATTCAAGAGAATTACTTTATATATAGTCAATACTGTATAGGCACAGAGTTAATTTTTTTAACATTTTCTAATGGTGGTGTGCCTTGTGATTTTTTTTCATGAAACAAGTGTGCCTTTGTGCAAAAAAGGTTGAAAAACACTGTTCTAGATGGTCCTTAACACCTACCAAAATAGCTAAAATGTATAAGACGAAAACAAATCTGTGCTGGAGGTGTGGTAAAACAGAGGGGACACTTCTACATGTTCGGTGTGAAAAAATCAAAAGCTTCTGGAAAACAGTATATGAGGAGCTTAAAAAAATGTTTTAGTATAACTTTATAAAAAATACAGAAGCTTTTCTACTAGGGATAACGGACACAGGTATAGCAAGAGAAGATCAGAAAATATTCCTCTATGCCAAAGGAGCGGCAAGGATCCTAATTGCCAAAAAGTGGGGAAAAGGAACTGTGCCAGCAAAAAAGGAATGGCAGGATAAACTGTTAGAGTATATTGAACTGGCTAGAGTAACAGAGGCAATGAGAGATCACACTAGATAAGAGTTTCAAAAAGCATGGGGAAATTGCAGAGAATACTTCGCAAAACAGTGCCCTAAAATACATACCTGGACTTGTTTCGATTAATGTCTGCAGGAGACTTTGTGGATATTTAAGTTATAATTAGAAAAATCTTAATAATTATTCATAAAGGAAACAGTTTATAGGAAGTAAATAAGGAGGCAAGATACAGGATAAAGGAAGTCCTTTATTTGGTTGTTTGTATTGTTGTAGGTTATGCTCACTGTGTGTTATGTTCATGTTTAATGAGGTTGGATTTGTGTATTGGGGGGTGGGGGGTTTATATTATGTTGTAAATAAAATTCCAATAATTTTTTTTAAAAAAGTACTTTCTTCCCTCAACTTTAAAAGTGCCTAGCACAAAACTTAAACCTAAAATTTGTGAGATTTCTTACCTAGGGGCACCTCTCTCAGTAGGCTATTTTCATACAAATCACCCACAAAACAATAGCAGATCTTAAATGGCTAATTTCAAAACTGCAGATACCTTTATGAAATTTGACAGGATTCATTTGCTCCGGAAGATGCTAATAAGTCTGCAATTTTTACCCAGTTCTTCCAAGAAATATGAGAAAGGTCCCCTTCCCCCCCAATCAGGGTGGGATTTCAGATTTCAAACGTGTCCAGCAGAAGATATATTTGTCTGGTTTTTGGCAGGTATTATTCAGTGATGGAGGGTATAATGTGCCTGCAAATTTCATCCAATTCTGCAAAACATGCAAGGGGTAGAGGTTAAAAATAAACAAACCCTATAAAAAGTTTATAGGGGAGATATAATAATAATAATAATAATAATAATAATAATAATAATAATAATAATGTATTACTTATACCCCACCCATCTGGCTGGGGCGGCCAGCCACTCTGGGCAGCTTCCAACAGGAAATTAAAAATACATTAAAACATCAGCCATTAAAAAACTTCCCTAAACAGCTTTGCTATACTGAATTAGGATTAGAATTTGGGCTTTGAGCTGAGCTGGGCAGCCCCCAAAGTCCTTTGGACTAAATTTTGCTCTTTTCTGAAGCAGGGTCTGAACTGAAGTTTATGCTCAGTGCAAACCTCTACTGTTTGTGTATGTACCCACATAGTGACTGGCTCCAAAGGTCACCCAGTGAGCTTCATGTCTGAGTCAGGATTCGAACCCAGGCCTCCTAGGTCCTAGTCCAGGGGTCAGCAACCTTTTTCAGCAGGGGGCCGGTCCACCGTCCCTCAGACCATGTGGTCTATATTTTGAAAAGAAGAAGAAGAATGAATTCCTATGCCCCACAAATAACCCAGAGATGCATTTTAAATAAAAGGACACATTCTACTCATGTAAAAACATGCTGATTCCTGGATCGTCCATGGGCTAGACTGAGAAGGCGATTGGGCCGGATCCGGCCCCCTGGCTTTAGGTTGCCTACTCCTGTCCTAGTCTAACCACCACACCACAACAGATTGCATTGCCTCTTTCTTCCACAGGAATAGGCAGGAGACTCAAACAAGGACCTGTTCCGGATTTCTTTTCTCGGCTCCAGAAACTTTGCCTTTATTTACCGTATTTTTCGCTCCATAAGAAACACCTTTCCCCTCCTACAAAGTAAGGGGAAGTGTGTGTACGTCTTATGGAGCGAATGCAGGGGGGAGGCAGGCAGAAAAAGCCCCCAAGAGCCGCACACAATCTCCACGTGGCTCTTGCGGGCTTTTCCCCAGGAGGGAGAAGGGACTGACGCGGCCAGTCAGTCCCTTCTCCCTCCTCGTAGAAAAGCCCACAGGAGCTGCGCGCTCCTTAAAGGGTGCACGGCTCCTGTGGGCTTTTGTGGGAGGTGGGGGAATTAAAGAGGAAGTCAAGACAGCGAGTGGGATGGATCGCACTCGCTGTCTTGGCTTCTTTAGCCACGCACAACCTCTCCAACCGGGAGAGGCTGAACGCGGCTATGGCAGAAGTCAAGACAGCGAGTGGGATGGATCCCGCTCGCTGTCTTGGCTTCTTTGCTCTTTGGGGCTGGGGGGGGGGGTGAATCGGCAGCCCCGATTTTCCCCTCTAAAAACTAGGTGTGCCTTATGGTCCAGTGCGCCTTATGGAGCGAAAAATACGGTAATTTAAAGACTAGCTTCCTTTCTGAGAAGCCACGCTTCCTTCGCTCGCCTGAAGAGGGCAGGCAGAGGCACTCGTCATCACCCCCATCACAGAGCCTGTGTGTTTTTCATCTGAACATTTTCACCGAGGTTTTTAATTAAATCTCCCAGTTGCGAAAAGCATTAGTGGCGCGCAAGGAAAGTGCTCTGCACCCAAAGAGCTCTAAATGGAACTTTTCAATAACAGCAATAAACGCGAATCTTCAAGGACATGGTGCCATCACACAAACTAGTGATGAAAAAACGGGCCAGCAAACAGCAGGACTGTTTGGGGAAGGAGAATTTCATCTTTCTCAGGGTGTCTGGAGGCCTGGGGAGAGGAATGTTTGCCAGGAATGACTCAACAGATCAACCTCTAAAATGAGGAAGCAGTCATAACTCCATGGTAGAGACCCTGTCTGGCATTCAGAAGGTCCCAGGAAGCCCTGTAAGGGGAAGTTTTTAATGTTTGATGTTCTTTTTTTATAAATATATCTTTATTAATTTAAAATAAATACATTTATGAGAAAACAGACGTACATACAAGTAAACAAACATACAAGCAAGCAAGCAAACAAACAAACAAACAAACAAACAAACAAACAAACAGACAAATAACAGAAAAATCAAACAAACCACCACACTATAAGATACAAGAAGATTAATATATTTATCATCATATATACTCCTGATAGGGACGCGGGTGGCGCTGTGGGTTAAAGCACAGAGCCTAGGACTTGCCGATCAGAAGGTTAGTGGTTTGAATCTCCGCGACGGGGTGAGCTCCCGTTGCTCAGTCCCTGCTCCTGCCAACCTAGCAGTTCAAAAGCATGTCAAAGTGCAAGTAGATAAATAGGCACCACTCCAGCAGGAAGGTAAACAGCGTTTCTGTGCGCTGCTCTGGTTCGCCAGAAGCAGCTTAGTCATGCTGGTCACATGACCCAGAAGCTGTACGCCGGCTCCCTCGGCCAATAAAGCAAGATGAGCGCTGCAACCCCAGAGTCGGCCACGACTGGACCTAATGGTCAGGGGTCCCTTTACCTTTAGCTTTTATACTCCTGATACTGAACATAATTATGAAACTTAAAGAGGAGAAATTTAAAACTGACTTCCAATTAATCTCACTGTACTTTATCTAGCCATTACTTCATACCGCACAGTTACATATTTCTTATATAATTTCTTTTTACCTCCCTGTTTGATATTCTTTTATGTTTTTCTATGTGTTGGAAGCCACCCAGAGTGGCTGGGGCAACATAGCCAGGTGGGCGGGGTATAAATAATCAAATTATTGCTATTATTATTCTTGGAGGTTTTTAAGCAGAGGTGGAATGGCCATCTCTCTTGGAGCCTTTAGTTGAGGTCCCACCCAACTCTGTGATCTCTCTCTGAAATCCTGTAGAGCCCCTGTCAGCACTAAACCTCTTGACATTTTTTAAAGAATTCTAAGGTCTCAAATATAAATTAAATGTTCATAAATGTACAAGGCAAACACATGCATAAGTATATCAACCATGTGTCTGAAATAGTACAGGAGAGCAATCCTGGGGCCATTTGGACTCTCCCAATGACCTCAAATATTCCTCTGCAGTAGGGAGGCAAATGGTGAAAACCTTCCTGTCTTGCAAATCCTGTCTAAAGGGCACATTTGTGCATGAATAGGGTGAGCCTGTGACCTGGATTCAGAAACTAAACTATTAACCATCACAAAAGAATGGCCAGGCTGCCCAGGTCACGCAATCAGTGACCATTATCAGGTATCCTGGAAAACAGGATTTTTGCTGTAGACTGCCTCCTTCTGTGATGTACGTATGCTGGGGGTTTTTTTGGGTGGTGGTGGTCTTGGGCTGCAGGGTGGGCAATTTCAAAAGTCTATATAAGGGCTTGTGCACCATTGTTTGGGGTTCTCTCCTCCCTCCCACGTGTGAATACTCCATAAGGGGAAAGGAGCAGGGTTTTTTCTTATGTTTTAAGTCAGTGAAATGGTGAAAACTGTAACGGCAAAGAGCAGAAAGCAAGTCTTAAAGGGATCCCAAAGAATTTGGGCACATTAGCGGGGTGTGTGCATGTGTGGATAACAAACGGAACGTTGCAAAGGAACACCCAAGAAAAAAAGCATTGCAATCTTTTCTTGAACTTCCTTCATTCCTAGATGGCTCCCTGAAGTAGAATCAGGCTTGCATTATCCTGGGACATTCGCAGGGAAACTAAAATGCTTGTTTACAAAGCTATTGTACTACCAACCTTACTGTACGCTTGTGAAACATGGGCTACTTATAAACACCATCTCCAGCTCCTTGAAAGATTCCATCAATGGTGTCTCCGAAAAATTTTACACATCACTTGGGAAGACAGGTGAACTAATGCCAGAGTACTGGAAGAAGCAAAGTGTTGAAGCAATGATTCTTCAACATCAACTTCGTTGGACTGGTCATGTTGTGTGGATGCCTGATGATCGTCTTCCAAAGCAACTACCATATTTTTCATCCCATAGGACGCTCCGTCCCATAGGACGCACCTAGTTTTTTTGGGTTGAAATAAAGGAAAACATTTTTTCCTTTATTTCCCCCCCAAAAGCTGGCCGGGGAAACCAAACCAGGTCAAGGAACAGCGGGATGGCGGCGCTGCGCCTCCCTGCTGTCCCCCGAGCTTGTGGGGCTGGCCGATGTCTGCCCGGCGCGAGGGGCGCTCTGCTTCAGGGTGCCCCGCCCGCCGGGGGGCAGGCTGCTATCCGCAGCGTGGGGAGCCCTGCGGGGAACTCCTGCAGGGCTCCCCATGCTGCGGATGTCTGTCTGGCGCGAGGGGCGCTCTGCTTCAGAGTTCCCCGCAGGGCTGCCTAGGCTGCGGATGTCTTCCTGAAGCCTGTAGAGAGAGAGGGGTCATTGCACACCGACCCCTCTCGCTCTCCAAGCTTCAGCGAAAGCCTGCATTCGCCCCATAGGACGCACCCAGATTTCCCCTTCATTTTTGGAGGGGGGAAAGTGCGTCCTATAGGGCGAAAAAATACGGTACTCTATTCTGAACTTAAAAATGGAAAGCGTAATGCTGGTGGTCAACAAAAGAGGTTTAAAGACTCTCTCAAGGCAAGTCTAAAAAAATGTAGTATAAACACCAGCAATTGGGAAACACTTGCCTGCTAACGCTCCAATTGGAGAACAGCCTTTATTGAAGGTGTCATGGGCTTGGAAGATGCTCAAACTCAGGACGCAAGGGAGAAACGTGCTAAGAGGAAGGCACGCTTGGCAAATCCACGCCGTGATCAACTCCCGCCCGGAAACCTATGTCCCCACTGTGGAAGGACATGTGGATCCAGAATTGGCCTCCACAGTCACTTACGGACTCATTGTTAAAACTGTGATCACCAAAGAAGAAAAAGAAGAAGATCCTGGGAGGTGGAAAATCCCCTCCTCACCAGCCCTAACAGGAAGACATACTTATCAAAGTGTATGCACAGACACAAGGTCCTCATTCATGCCGGCTTGTAGCAGGAAGAAGGAAACAAAGCGACTGGTGGCAGCACCTTGATCAAGCAGATTTATTGCATCTTTTGTGAACTATAGGAGTGCAGTTTATCCTCGGCTGACAGAGAGATTATCCACACACACAGAGGCGGGTGCAAATAGGACACCAGGAGCCCAGGGCTCACCACACAGGAGCAGAGACCCAGTTCCTAATCACAGTAGCAGGAGCGATTGCCTGGGATGTTAATTGTTAAGTTGTGGGTTGACATAGCAGACGACACAGTGATTTCTCCAAAGCAGCTCTTTATTTTGTAAGCTGGGATAGAACTAACTGAGGAGCTCAGTCAGCCTGCTTATGTAGAGCTACAGAACAATTGTAACTGTTGCAACATTCTAAAACTATCCAATCACTGAACATCACTTTTCGCTCCTTCATTTGCATACAAAACTATCTAATCACTGAACATCACTTTTCGATCCTTCATTTGCATAACTATCTACAGTATCCCCCTGCTGCCCCAGGGTGAGAACTTCAGTACATAACATTAATGGTCATTCAGCTAGTGCAAATGACTAATGTTTATGTATGCCTGTCTTTCTTTACCTCTTTGCTTTTATGAATCACTTTCCGTGAATCATCCAGAGTGACTTTCCAAAACAATGGACCACACAATCATCTAATTGTAGAGCTTGGTTCCCCAAGGGTCATCTAGCCCAACCCCGTGCAATCACAGCTGAGGAATGTCGTACACGAAATCTCTGCCCTTTTTCCTTTATGGGGTATCCAAGAGCCCATACAGAGTCCTTACATAGGTTCCCTATTGGTAGGAGAAAATAACAGAGCCAGCCAGAGAATATTAAGAAGCAAAGCAGCTAGTAAGCCTGATCTTTATTGATCAGTTGCAACAGGGTGCTCCCCTCACACGCAGGAAAGGAGGAGGACCTCAAATAATGGCACGCAAGGCCTTACACAGACATTTTAAATTCCCTCCCTGGAATCCAAGACCACCCCCAGAAACATCACACATACATCACAGAAGGGGTGTAGCTCAAGACCACCCTCCCAGATACATGATACCTAAATCACAGAAAAGACGGTCTACAGCAGAAATCTGAGTGCTTTGTTTACCTCCTGTCTGCCAGGTTACCTGTTTAATGGTCACTTGATTGGATTGCCTAGGGAGCCTGGCCAGTCTTTTGTAATGATAAATACTTAGTTCCTGAGCCAGTCACAGGCTCACACCCTATTCATATCTTAAATGTGCCCTTAAGACCGGATTTGCGAAGGAAAAGACAATGGGGAGGCTTTTCCATTTTCCTTTGACCTTGCAGAGAAAACATTTGGTCAGTTTGGGAATCAAAAATGGTTTCAGGTCGGTCTTTCTGTGCTGATCTATGTACGTGCTTGGTTGGTACACTTATGAACATTTAGTATATATCTAAGACCTCAAAATTCCTATCACAGGAACCCCTGACAGGTGACCATCCAACCTCTGCTTAAAAACCTCCAAAGAAGGAGAGCCCAGCACCTTTGCTTCTAACTGTGCAATATTCATATTAATTTCTGCAATATGTGTGGCCCTCCTGCCTTGCATGGGGCCTTCCCAAAGGGCATTTGGTCTGGACAGAGGCTTCTTTGCAGCCTGGGACTCAGTGTGGGATCTTAACTTAAGCCCAGAAGTGTCCTCTTTGCCAGCATGGTGGTGATTGGCAGGTAGCAACGTGGCTTGGCTTCTCCTGGGGAGAAACAGATGCAAACACAACCCTCTCTGGACTCCCATTGTCTTTTGGCTCAGGCTGCAAAGTTAAATAAACAGCTGACCTCCTTGAGCATCTATGCCTCCCGCATTGATCCTCGGACAAATCAATTCACCGCAGTGTGACTTTCCAGCGCTAATTGCTGTAGAGATTTCCAATCGGAGCGAAAGACAAAATGGGCTTCGCCCAGAGTGGGTGTTCTTCCTAGCCCATGGCCTCCAGGCGAAGGCAGGGAGCATGGGAAGAAGGCTGTGGAGGAAAGCAGCTTCCAGGAAATTAATTCAGCAAAACTACTAAGCCATCAAGAAAGCAATTATGGGCTTGCTGACAGCACAAAGATGGTTTGATTGAGGACGTATTTATCCCCTCTTTGCAGAACACCTGGGTCAAAAGGAAACAACTGAGTATCACTCAACTGTAGAGCTGGGAGGGACCCAAACGGGCATGTAGTTCATGCCTGGAAAGCTTGGAGGAAAGGTAAGTCCAGAATCTCGCTTCCTGTCGGGTGGCAAACATATACCATCAGCCCTAGAAGTCTTCCAAGTTAAACCCCCAGCACAGCTACTATATGGGGCTCAGATTTGGACTGGTAACCACCTTAGCACTTTGGAAGCTGTTCAATCAAAGTTTCTAAGGCAGATTTTTTCTGTACCGCCATGCGTCCCAAACGCATCATTGCGACTGGAGGCAAGTCTCCCTTCAGTAGAAGTATGGACTTGGCAAAGAACTGTTAACTTCTGGCTCCGCCTAAACTCAAATCCCCCCCCCCCCCGGTTTACTATCCCTAGTACTTCAAGACTCCCATAAAAGTGCCTGGCTTAAAACAGTCTATCAAAAACTTCACTCTTGTGGCCTATCCCCACAACACCTACTCCGTTGCCCTGTCCCAGCTCCTGCCAACCTAGCAGTTCCAAAGCACACCAGTGCAAGTAGATAAATAGGTACCGCTCCGGCGGGAAGGTAAACGGCGCTTCTGTGTGCTCTGGTTTCCACCACGGAGTCCTGTTGCTCCAGAAGCGGTTTAGTCCTGCTGGCCACATGACCCAGAAAGCTGTCTGTGGACAAATGCCGGCTCCCTCGGTCCAAAAGCGAGATGAGCGCTGCAACCCCATAGTTGCCTTTGACTGGACTTAACCGTCCAGGGGTCCTTTACCTTTTTACCTAATCACTACACCACACTGACCCATATATCCCTAAAGAGGGGGAACAGTCTTATTTTGGCCAGGGGCATTTTTATTTCCGGCTTACACCTCCTTCTGGAAGTACAGGGAAATACACAAACACATGTGGAGCAAGCTGTTTCTAACAGTCTGTCTTTTGTGGCAAATTGGAACTTGGCTTCTCATCCAACTTCTCAGCTTCTTTATCTTCCTGGTTCTTCCTTCTTTGGCTCAGCTAACCAGGCTCTCCACCCCCACCCGCACCTCCACCCCCAACGAACCAGCAGCCCTGCCAGGTTCTGTGCACACACCATAATCACTTCTCGTTTTAACATCTCTGATTATGGCAATTGGTGCTTTGACCAGCTGCAGCTGACTCACTTGGTCCAAACATGGTGCCACATCAGCAAACATCAATCAGTCCTCTGGGGCTTCCGGTGTGGGGGTTGGGGTGGGTCAGCCGTTGGGCCTGAGAGCGTGCGGTGCTGCCTGGCTCCCGCCCGCTCTCTCCCTGCGGAGTGCGGGCAACACTGTCTGACATGAAGGCAATTAGCCGGCACAGAATTTTAAGGGCGAGCTTACATAATCTATTTTTGACGCTGCCACGGTGTCACAACAAGGTGACATTTCCCTGCGAGGAAACAGATTCTTCTAAAAGAAATTGGAGGGTGACTCAGTGGAATCTGTAAAGGCCCCATCATAGAATAATGGAACTGTAGAGCTGGAAGCGGACCGCCAAGGGTCATCTAGTCCAACCCCTTCACGACGCAGGAATCTCAGCTAAAGCATCCATGATAGATAGCCCTTTCTTGTAACTGGAAGCAATGGGTTCAAGTCCTACAATCCAGAGCAGGAGAAAACAAGCTTGCTTCTCCTTCATTGGGACAGCCCTTGAGATATCAGAAGATGGCTATCATATCTCCTCTCAGTTTCCCAGACAGATGGGCGGGGGGTGGAAATAATAATAATAATAATAATAATAATAATAATAATAATAATAATAATTTATTTATTTATACCCCACCTATCTAGCTGGGTTTCCCAAGCCACTCTGGGCAGCTTCCAACTGAATATTAAAAACAATACAGTATCAGACATTAAAAACTTCCCTAAACAGGGCAGCCTTCAGTTGTCTTTTAAAAGTGAAATAGTTGTTTATTGCCTTGACAACTGCTGGAAGAGTGTTCCACAGGGCAGGTGCCACTACCGAGAAGGCCCTCTGTCTGGTTCCCTGTAACCTCACGTCTCGCAGTGAGGGAACCACCAGAAAGCCCTCGAGGCTAGATCTCAGTGTCAAGGCTGGATCATGGGGGTGGAGATGCTCCGAGGCAGTTTAGGGCTTTCAAGGTCAGCACCAACACTTTGAATTGTGCACGGAAACGTACTGGGAGCCAATGAAGATCTTTCAGGACCGGTGTTATGTGGTCTCGGCGGCCGCTCCCAGTCACCAGTCTAGCTGCCGCATTCTGGATTAGCTGTAGTTTCTGGGTCACCTTCAAAGGTAGCCCCACATAGAGCGCATTGCAGTAGTCCAAGCGGGAAATAACTAGAGCATGCACCACTCTGGCGAGACAGTCTGCGGGCAGGTAGGGTCTCAGCCCGTGGACCAGATGGAGCTAGTAGACAGCTGCCCTGGACACAGAATTGACCTGCGCCTCCATGGACAGCTGTGAGTCCAGAATGACTCCCAGGCTGCGCACCTGGTCCTTCGGGGGCACAGTTACCCCATTCAGGACCAGGGAGTCTTCCACACCCGCCCGTCTTCTGTCCCCCCAAAACAGTACTTCTGTCTTGTCAGGATTCAACCTCAATCTGTTAGCTGCCATCCATCCTCCAACCGCCTCCAGACACTCACACAGGACCTTCACCGCCTTCGCTGGTTCTGATTTGAAAGAGAGGTAGAGCTGGGTATCATCCGTATATTGATGGACACCCAGTCCAAACCCCCTGATGATCTCTCCCAGCGGCTGCATGTAGATGTTGAAAAGCATGGGGAGAGCGGATGGCAGCGGAATCCCCCCCCCTTCAACACAGCCCACCCCCGTAAAGTCTCCCAATTCAGCTCTGAAACCAGTTGTTGCCTGGAGCGAAAAGTGGGTCACACCAAAGCTTGAGTTGAAGAGGGCAGGCGGGATCATGTGCGACGCTGCCGCCCCCATGGGGGATCTTGCACTCAGATCAGGTGCCGGCTCTCTGCTGTCTGCGCATATTGCCAGCCTGTGATTTTGCTCCGATTTCCTTGCCAAACTGCCGGAAAGAATGTCCTTATTAGCAGCTTCCCCAAACCTAGACTGCATCTAAAAAAGCAGAGACATCACCTTGCCAACAAAGGTCCATATAGTTAAAGGTATGGTTTCAGCAGTAGTGATGTATGGAAGCGAGAGCTGGACCACAACGAAGGCTGATTGTCGAAGAATGGATGCTTTTGAATTATGGTGCTGGAGGAGACTCTTGAGAGTCCTATGGACTGCAAGAAGATCCAACCTCTCCATTCTGAAGGAAATCAGCCCTGAGTGCTCACTGGAAGGACAGATCCTGAAGCTGAGGCTCCAATACTTTGGCCACCTCATGAGAAAAGAAGACACCCTGGAAAAGACCCTGTGGTTGGGAAAGATGGGGGGCATAAGGAGAAGGGGATGATAGAGGACGAGATGGTTGGACAGTGTTCTCGAAGCTACCAGCATGAGTTTGACCAAACTGCGGGAGGCAGTGGAAGACAGGAGTGCCTGGCGTGCTCTGGTCCATGGGGTCACAAA
The DNA here is from genome assembly GCF_964106915.1 of Podarcis gaigeae. Classification (NCBI taxonomy): domain Eukaryota; kingdom Metazoa; phylum Chordata; class Lepidosauria; order Squamata; family Lacertidae; genus Podarcis; species Podarcis gaigeae. Next base: position 103,434,610 of record NC_139677.1, on the reverse strand, counting down.
GAGGCGGACACAACTAAATGACTAAACAACAACAAAGCAGCTCCCTGCTAAGCCACACCCCCTCAAGTGCTAATTGGCTGAGGAGGGGAAGGAAAGCCCATTGCCCAGGGAGAGTCTCAGGCCAAGGAGGGCAACAGAGCTGTGAGGTTTGGCCAAAGGGTACCCACTTGCCTTCCGAGGTGGTGGAGCAAGCTGGGGACGCCCATCAGGAAACCTGCAAGTTCCCTGGGGAGTCAACTGGCCACAGTGTCAGGTGAGAACATAAGAAGAGTCTGCCGGATCAGACCACTGGCTGTCCAGTCCAGCATCCTGTTCTCACAGTGGCTGACAACATGCCCCAAAGATGCCACTATTGGGAAACCCTCAATCAGGATTCGAACATAAGAGCAACTCTCCCCTCCTGCAGTTTCCAGTATCTGGTTGGTTTGTTTATAAAGCAAATCTATTAATTTTACTTTGAACAAGATTATTTACTTTGAACAAGATTGTGGTGTGTTTATTCTTTTAAGAGGGATATAAGGGAACTTACCAGGAACCTGATAGTGAGAGGCTCACACAAGCCTGCAACCAGCTACCCGTTGTGCATTTAAAAAGGGGGATGTGAAACTCTGCTAAGTAAAGGAACTTGCTAGCACAAGTTAGGAAGGATATTAATAAACGATATATCTTCTCCTGCCTCCCTGAACATTCCCACAAGTCCCATCCCCTGCAATGCAGAACCTCATCTAAAACATCCATGACAGATGCTGTACAGAAGCAGGCATGATGTTTCTCTCAGGATAGGAAATGGCAGGTTTTGCTGTTTTTAACTGTTTATTCAGTTTTTTTTACCATAGGCATTGGTTTTCAGGACATTTCAAAACAGTGTCTTTGCAGCGGTTCACGTTGTCTGCTGGCAATATTTGTCTAGTTCTGAAGCCTTCTTCGTCCTCCATGGATGTGGTTTTTATTTTTTAAAACAGAACTTGTAGCCATTGACAGTTGTCTCTAAATAATGAAGCCTGGAGTGACGCCATTGAAGAGACAATGTGGGATGTAAAAGGCGATTTAAGAGTCTTTTAATAGCCTCGACTTGTGACTTCACCTCATCCTCCCTCCAGGATAACACATTTCCCCCAAACCCCTGACTGATAGAATATAATTGCATTTGCTTTTTAGTGGCATTTATACTGTTTTGCCTCTCGGATTAGGAACATCCACGTGGGGGATTGGATCTGATTAACAGATAGCCATTTGTCACACAAACCAAGCAGGGCATTGCAATCTCCCAAATGAAAGGATTTGAGGAAGCAAAAATGCAGAGAGATTTTTTTTTGCGTCAGGATTGTCATATAGGCAGAATGGGTGCAGCTAAATTGATCTGTTACAGTGCAGAAGGGGGGGGGGGAACCATACATAAAGATCTACCCTTTTTTTCTTGCTACATCAGCAGAGAGAAACATCAAAAGCAAAATTGACAGGCAGAAAGCGCTATGAGCAGCCATCCAATCTATATCCTATTTCTAAATTTGTGTGGATGTTCATCTGTGTGAGAGCTTCTCATGGCTGGAGCAAACGGAGCTCTAAGTGACATGTCAGATAAAAGCGGAGAAGGAATAGCCTATGTTTTTATCTGCAGAAAGCAAAAGACACAAACTAGGAAGGCACAGGTTTAGGTGAGCAATCATAGAATTGTAGGGATCCCAAGGGTCACCTAGCCCAACCCGCCTGCAATGCAGGAATCACAGCTATGAGAGAGAGCTGTTGTCGTGTGTTGGTATGGCAGTGCTCCTCAGCCCTTGGTTGTGGGTGGTTCTGGTTGCCTCACCACAAAAAGGATATTGCAAAGTCCAGAATAGAGCAACCAACAGGCTTTGGCTGGGGAGGGCAGGATATAAATAAATGATGATGATGATGATGATCAAGAGGGTGGAGCGACTTCTCTAGGAAGAAAAGTTGCAGCACTTGGGGCTTTTTAGTTTAGAGAAAAGGCCAGGAAGAGGCAACATGATAGAAGTTTATAAGGTAAAAAGGTAAAGGTAAAGGACCCCTGGATGGTTAAAATCCAGTGAAAGGCGACTATGGGGTTGCAGTGCTCATCCAGGCCGAGGGAGTCGGTGTTTGTCCACAGACAGCTTTCTGGGTCATGCGGCCAGCAGGACTAAACAGCTTCCGGCACAACAGAACATTGTGACGAGTGCCAGAATGCATGGAAACGCCGTTTGCCTTCCCACCGCAGCAGAACCTATTTATCTGCTTGCACTGGCATGCTTTTGAACTGCTAGGTTGGCAGGAGCAGGGACAGAGCAATGGGAGCTCACTCCACTGTGGGGATTTGAACTGCCGACCTTCCGATCAGCAAGCCCAAGAGGCTTGATGGTTTAGATCACAGCCCAACCATGATGCCTTGCATGGAGAAAATCACCCCCCCCCATAACACTAGAATGATTCAGGATAAAGAAAAGGAAGTCATTCTCCATGCAGCACATTGTTAACCTATGGAACTCACAACCACAGGAGGCAGTTATAGCTACCAGCTTTGATAGTGGTAAAAGGGGATTAGACAAATTCATGGAGGAGAGAGCTGTCCCTGGCTACTGGCAATGCTTCTGAGTAGCAGCTGCATGAAACCACAGGAGGGGAAGAGCGTCCTTGTGCTTGGATCCTGCTCGGGAGTTTCCCACGGGGGCATCTGGTTGGCCACTGTGAGATCAGGATGTTGGACTAGATGGGACATTGGCCTCATCCCAGTACACGGCCTCGGTCCTGTATACCTGAAGGAGTGTTTCCACCCCCATCGTTCTGCCCGGACACTGAGGTCCAGCGCCAAGGCCCTTCTGGTGGTTCCCTCGCTGCGAGAAGCCAAGTTGCAGGGAAGCAGGCAGAGGGCCTTCTCAGTAGTGGCACCTGCCCTGTGGAACGCCCTCCCAGCAGATCTCAAAGAGAAAAACAACTACCAGACTTTTAGAAGACCTCTGTTTAGGGAAGTTTTTAATGTGTGACATTTTAATGTATTTTTAATCTTTGTTGGAAGCCGTCCAGAGTGGCTGGAGAAACCCAACCAGATGGGCGGGGTACAAATGAATTATTATTATTATTATTATTATTATTATTATTATTATTATTATTATTACTACTACTACTACTACTACTACTATCATCATCATCATCATCCAGCATCCTCTTCTTAAGTTCTTGACTTGCTGTGATGTCACTAAAGCTTACGGAGGGATGTAACGCAGGAAGGCAGCAGGGACTGCAAGACTGGGAAAATAATAAATAATAATAATAATAATAATAATAATAATAATAATAATATATTATTATTATTATTTATACCCCGCCCATCTGGCTGAGTTTCCCCAGCCACTCTGGGTGGCTCCCTAATCAAGTGTTAAAAGCAATACTTTAATATTTAATAAATATTTAAAACTTCCCTAAACAGGGAAGTGAGCAGAAAGAGGGGTTGCTGCTCTTTTCAGGCCTGTGAGCACATTTGCTGGGGCTGATGGGAGTTGTAGTCCAAAAAGCATATGGTGGGCACTAGGTTGGGGAAGAGCGTTCTAGGCAAGACTAAATTTGCTAACTGGAAACGTACGCACACCTTGCCAGGAGGCTTTGCTTTATCACGGGTAGTTTGTAGCCGGGGGAAAAAGGTCCAGATATAAATCAGTCGAGGTAATTTAAATAAAGCAATTAACATGGAAAACTGCAGTCAGAACAGCAGAAGCCGTAGATCAGGCTTCCAGAAGCACAATAAAATATTCTCCTTACTCAAGGAGGGATGTGGAATTAATCACATTTTGATGAGCTAAAGCATCACTTAATGACATAATACACCCTTTTGGGTGCCTGCACACTTAAGTGAAACCAGTTTGGTATTAGCTCTGCTCTCAAGACGTTTCAGAGGATAATTGCATCGAGTTTTGCAGCATTACAAGGTGCTGAATGTATAATCCATGGGGCTTTTCTCTGGACTAGGGACCTAATGAGAGAGAGAGAGAGAGTAGAAGAAGACGAAGGGGAGGTCGAACCCTCTCCACAAAGTGCCCCAAATTGGCTTCAATTCCATCAAGGCATTTCACTGCTGAGTTCTGCCATAATGGCCACACTTTGGGTTAAATAGAGCCTCCATCTTCTGGGCTTTAAAACTGAGTCAGAGGTAGACCCAGGCCCAATGAAAGGAAGAGCTCTAGATGGCTTTTCCACAGAACAAAGTAGAGCCATAGTGATGTGGGTTTTTTTTGGGGGGGGGGGACGGACGATATATTAAAAATTTGCTCGTGTCCATTTGCTGAAAAACAACACGGCTCAGTGAGGAAATGAACAGAGGAGCATTTGAATTGTGTTATGGCGATGGATTTCTCCTGCGGAGCCAGGACACAAACCGGAGGATTCAAATTGCAAGAAAGGACTTAATATTAGGAAGGTAAGTGCCATCTGGGACCCCTGTACCTACGGATCGCCTCTCCTGGTCTGCCCCGCGGAGGACCTTAAGGTCCACAAATGACAATACTTTGGAGGTCCCAAGCCACAAGGTGGTTAGATTGGTCTCAACCATAGCTGTCAACTTTTCCCTTTTCCTATTCAGAATAAGGGAATTTCCCTTAAAAAAAGGAAAACATTGACAGCTATGGTCTCAACTAGGGCCAGGGCCTTTTCAGTACTGGCCCCAACTTGGTGGAACGCTCTGTCACAAGAGACTAGGGCCCTGCGGGATTTGACATCTTTCCACAGGACCTGCAAGACGGAGCTGTTCCGCCTGGCCTTTGGTTTGGACTCAGTCTGACCCTTATGTTTCCCTCCCCTTATGGTTTTGATCTGTGGGCTACTATTAAAATGAGGCTGCATTTGAAATTGTATTTTTAACCTGTATTTGAAATTGGCCCTCCCTCCCCCATTATGTTTTTATTGTAATTTTACTGGTGTTAGCTGCCCTGAGCCTGGCTGGGGAGGGTGGGGTATAAATAAATTATTATTATTATTATTATTATTATTATTATTATTATTATTATTATTATTATCTGACAGTGCAATGGACATCCTTGGAAGGTGGTGGGCTCTCCTTGGTTGGTGGTCTTTAAACAAAGGTTAAAGGGATTCCTTAGACCTGATTCCTGCATTACAGGGGGCTGGCCCAGTTGACCTTGGGAAGTTTCTTGCAATTCTATGATCCTATGACTTAGACAAAACGTAGAGAAGAACTTGCTGAAGGTAAGAGCTGTTAGGTAAGTCATGGGGGAGGCAGCCTTGGTTAGGGCTCTTGAAACAAAAGTCTGGGTGGCCACCTGCCAGGGATGTTGCAGCAATGGATCCCTGGCAGCTGGCAGTGGGCTGGACTAGATGGCATCTGAGGGGCCCTTTGAGGGCTAAAATCATGGGTAGGCAAACTAAGGCCCAGGGGCCGGATGTGGCCCAATTGCCTTCTCAATCCGGCCCACAGACGGTCCGGGAATCAGCGTGTTTTAACAGGAGTAGAATGCGTGCTTTTATTTAAAATGCATCTCTGGGTTATTTGTGGGGCATAGGAATTCATTCATATTTCCCCTTCAAAATACAGTCTGGCCCCCCACAAGGTCTGAAGGGCAGTGGACCGGCCCCCTGGTGAAAAAAATTGCTGACCCCTGGCTAAGATCCTCTGGTCCTCTGCCCAGCACTGCCCTGATCACACTGACGCCTGGTGGGCAGAGGTTGGCTCATCGTCTGCCTGTTAATCAAATCAAGAGAAAGGGGAAAACACACTCATGATTAAATAAAGGCAGAGTCTGAATAGAGCTTGTGTCATCCCCAGAAAGAGGCTGAGCTCACATACAGACTTGCCAGGGCCCGGCTGACTGGAGGAGAGCCCTCTTTGCCAAGAACAGCGTAAGTGTCCTGATCTCTCCTTGTCACGGCGTGTTGCAGCCTTTCAGGGCAGAGAGAAGAAAGGACTTCTTCATACAGCACAGAGCTAAACTACGGAACTCCCTGCAACAGGAGGCAGCGAGGGCCAGGAGCTCGGATGGCTTCAAAAGAGGACTACACAGCTTAATGGAGGAGGGGATGATTAATAATAATAATAATAATAATTTTTTATTTCTATCCTGCCCTCCCCAGCCAAAGCTGGGCTCAGAGTGGCTAACAACAGTAAAAATAGCACAATTTTCATAAAATCACAGTCAATTAATTGAAATGCGTTCCAAAATCAGTTCAGAATCAAATTAATGGCAACCATTGGGCTAGAGTTCTATGAGGATTACAGAAGGAGAGAGGGGATCAGACTGTGCCTTGGCCAAAGGTCAGGCGGAACAGCTCCTTCTTGCAGGCCCTGTAGAAAGATGTCAAGTCCTGCAGGGCCCTAGTCTCTTGTGACAGAGCGTTCCATCAGATTGGGGCCACAGCCAAAAAAGCCCTGGCTGTGGTTCAGGCCAGCCTAACCTCCCTGTGGCCCGGGATCTCCAAGATATTTTTGCTTGAAGACCGTAAGGTCCTCCATGGGACATACCAGGAGAGGCGGTCCCGTAGGTACGAGGGTCCTAGGCCGCCTAGGGCTTTAAAAGTTAAAACCAGCACCTTAAACCTGATCCTGTACTCCACCGGGAGCCAGTGCAGCTGGCATAGCACTGGGTGAATGTGATCCCACGGCGGCGACCCCATAAGGAGTCTTGCCGCTGCATTCTGCACCCGCTGGAGTTTCTGGGTCAGTCTCAAGGGCAGCCCCACGGGCTCAAGGGCTGCTGTCGATGGCTACCCCAGTTGGAGGAGCAATGCTTCTGAACTCAGTTGCTGGAAACCAAAGGAAGAAGAGAAGAAGAAGAGTTTGGATTTGATATCCCGCCTTTCACTCCCCTTCAGGAGTCTCAAAGCGGCTAACAATCTCCTTTCCCTTCCTCCCCCACAACAAACACTCTGTGAGGTGAGTGGGGCTGAGAGACTTCACAGAAGTGTGACTGGCCCAAGGTCACCCAGCAGCTGCATCTGGAGGAGCGGAGACGCGAACCCGGTTCCCCAGATTACGTGACTACCGCTCTTAACCACTGCACCACACTGGAGGGGAGAGATGTTCTTGTGCTCTAATCCTGCTTGCAGATTGGCCCCTGTGAGAACAGGATGCTGGACTAGGAGGGCCATTGGCCTGATCCGGCAGAGTTCTCCCTATGCCCTGATGTCTCTTTTGCTTAATCCGATGTCGTCTGGCTCCTCTACTCCCCACCACCACAACCCCAATTTGCTCCCGCAGCTTGAGCTGCCTCTCCCCAACCGGCCTTTGTGATCAGGAATCATCCTGACCCGATTTCCGAGGCTCCCCCTGTTTCTTACAGTCTGCCAGCGAAAAACGGATTAACATACGCAGCGGCTCCTTTCCCTCTCCATTGTAGCAATGCGAGGAGGAGAAGAAGAAAAAAACCCTGCGCGAATTAAATTACCAACATGCACCCGGCTAATAATAGCTAGAGCGATTTCAGCAGTGGAACAGCAGCCCCCAAATCGACCAGCTCACTCATTAGCCACAATTAGGCATTCTTGGCCCAAGCCAGGCTCAAGGCGGCTGCTTTGGGGAGAGGGAGATGGGTTGGCGCACTGGCAATGGTGTGTATGCATTGGCGATGGTGTGTGTGCATTGGAGGTGTGGGTAGGGGCTGTGAGAGGATTCCTGCAGGGTCCTTGATCCTAGCAGGAGGGAAGGAACACCATTTTGAAATGGGACAGGAGAGCAGAGAACCCTTCACAGTTGGAGGCAGCCACACTTCTGAACAGGGCTGTCTTAAGCATATCCGGCGCCGTGGTGCAAAGATCTGTCCGACGCTGCCCCTTTCCCAGAGTTGACCATTTTTAGGGCTGGAGGAGGCGGGCAGCTGCTGGAGGGCGGCTCCTATGATGGGGAAGAGGTGGAGGCTGGACGCGGCACCTCCTGGCTCGTGCATCACTCCCGCCAATCATCGGCTCGGTTTTTTCCCTTTTGGTCTTCTGGCACCCCGCAGAATCAGTGCCTGCAGGCTAAAAGGGGAAAAAACCGAGTTGACGCTCTGTGAGAGTGGTGCATGCACCCTCTCTCACTCAGCGCGCTCATTCGGTGTTCCCTGGACTCTCGCCTGGCGCCCTCCAGAACTTGGCACCCTGGTGCCCCATACCACTAGCCTCTGTGGGTAAGATCTGAATCCCAGTTGTGGGAACCACTGGATCGAGAGGGCTCTGGTGCTCGAATCCTGCTTGCAGTCATCTGGTTGGCCACTGAATACAGGATGTTGGACTACAAGCCCCATTATCCCTGGCTGCTGGTCCTGCTAGCTAGGGATGATGGGAGTTGTAGTCCAAAAAACAGCTGTTTAGGAAACCCTGTTCTAAGGGGACCAGATATTCAAGAAGGGTCCTCCGGGAGAAATAAAAACCGGGAGTCGGGGAGGGGAGGGGCGCAGGGAGGGCTTGGCTGGAGACCAAGTGCAAGAAGACGGTCGTAGGGTAATATAGCGAGTCTCTGCCTGCCTGTGTATTTTGGCTCTCAGCTGCAAAGTGCTGTAAATAAACCCACTGGTGGAGGAAGAGGAGTGTGGGGGGAACGCGCAGCCCCCAGCAGCGCGATCCTGGTAGGGTGCCATCATGGCTGCCCCCCGCCTGCATTGGGCGCCACGCCCCTGCAGGCAGCATGCCCTGCCCCCAGGACGCATGCCACGCCCCTGGGCTGCACGCCAGCTCTGCCCCTGCCTGCTTTCCACCCCCCGGTTCTGGAGCATGAAGCTCTGCCACTGAATAAACCCAATGGCTCAGATGCTCCAGCCAGAGAAGAGGATTTATTGGGCACACACACGAACCAGCTTCTGCATAAACAGACACACACTGTAAGAGAGGTTTGCTGGACTAGTCATATGGCCCATCAAGTCCACCGTCCTCTTCTTGTAGTGGCCAAGCAAATTCCCCAAAAAGAAGCCCCCAAGCAGGCCCTGGGCAGAGTAGCGCACTTGAGATACCCTTCAACTAGTATTCAGAAGCATTGCTGGCTCTCACAGTAATCCAATCCAGCTCCCGGCACTCTCTGGCCTGGTTCACATGCAGGGCTAAGCTAAGGCTCATCAAACCGCGGCCTGGCATTATGTCTGAACCCAGCCCAGCAGCTTAAGTCGAGTTAACGTAAGAGAAGCCTGCTGGGTCAGGCCAATGGGAGCCCACCAAGACCAACATCCTGTCCTTGCAGGGGCCAACTAGGTGCCCCAATGGGAAACCCACAAGCAGGATTTGAGCGCAAGGTTTCCTGCGACTGGTGTTCAAAAGACTTGTTGCCTCTGAATGTGAAGAGCCATCCTGGCCTGAAGCTATCAATAGGCCTCTCCTCCTCCATCAATTTGTCTAACCCTCTTTCAAAGCCCTCCAAGTTGGGGGCCATTGCTGCATCTTCCAACCTCCAAGGTGGGGCCTCAGCCCCTGGGGGTGTGAGAGGCCCTCCATAGCCCTCCATGTGGCCCCTTGGGACTTTCCCCAGGCCATGCCCCCCACTGGTCCTGCCCTCTCCTTGGGCGCATTGGACTGAGCGCCACGTGCTCTTGAACTGTGATCCTGCCTCTTCCTCCTGCCTGAATGGAAAATGGGAAGAGTCACGGGCGCAGAAACCTGTGGTTCAGGTGTGGCTGGAATGTATTTATTTGGGAGATTTTTACCCAACTTTTCACCTGAAGTCCTCAAAGCACCTTTCGATGCCTCTAACACACAGCAGATGCACTCAAGAGCCCAAACAGAGATACCTGCTTGATCAGTCCTGTGGAGATCCTGTGATCTCCAGTACAGACTAGCCAGACAGCTCAGCGAAGAGGCAGGACAGAGTGTCTGTCCCCACCTGCTTTTGCCAGGGTAGCATATTGCTACTGAACAGAGAGGCAACTTTCTTTCTTTTTTTTAAATAATTTTTTATTAGTTTTCCAATCATACAATTATTATCCAAATCTTAACAAATTTTAACAGATTGTTCTTTTTGGACTTCCTTCAGCTTCTCTGGAAATCATCCGTAATTACTCTTTAATACGCATTCCTTTGATTGCATTGCCATTTGTCTTCCCTCCCTTTTCTATTTCTTTTGACAATACCTCTTAAGCTTTTACAGTGCTTCTTGAAACCCCACCAGCGTTGTTTGCACATCACATACATTTTTCAGATAATCTACAAATTTTCCCCAATCTTCGATGAACTTTTGGTTTCGAACATATCTTATTTTCCCAGTCAGTTTATCCAGTTCCGCATAATCTGTCAATTTCATTCTCCATTCTTGAATCGTCGGTATTTCCTCTTGTTTCCATTTCTGGGCCAGTAGAATTCTTGCTGCTGTAACTGCATACTGGAATAATTTACAGTCTTTTCTTCTTATTTCTTTTCCTGTAATCCCTAAAAGAAAAGCTTCTGGTTTCTTAACAAAAGTATATTTTAACATCTTTTTCAATTCATTATATATCGCTTCCCAGAAGCTCTTCACTTTCTTACATTCCCACCACATACGATAGAACGTTCCCTCTTTTTCTTTACATTTCCAACACTTATTACATGTTTTATACATTTTTGCAAGTTTTACTGGTGTGATGTACCATCTATAAAACATTTTCATAAAGAGAGGCAACTTTCTGGCTGTTTTGGCTAATCGCTGCTGATCGGTCAACTGACACTGCCTGTGTCAATTTGCCTAATTTGCATACTCTAGAGGTCACCTGCTGTGCAAAGGTAATGAGTATGTGCTTAGAGGGTAAAACTTGGATCTGGGAGACTCGGGTTCGAATCCTCACTCAGCCCATCAAGCTCACCGGGTGACCTTGGGCCAGTCCGTCATGCTCAGCCTAGCCAACCTCACAGGGTTGTTGGGAGGATGAAATGGGGAGGAGGAGAACCATGAGCTCCTTGAAGGAAAGCTAGGATATAAATGTAATAAATTAAAATAAAGAGCCGCACCCTTTTCTCCATCCACTTTTTTTTGCCTCCCCCCACATCTGGCATTTGACTAATAATAATAATAATAATAATTGTACCCCACCCATTTAACTGAGTTGCCCCAGCCACTCTAGGCAGCTTCCAACAAATATAAAAGAGTACCTTAACATCAGACATGAAAATCTTCCTGATACATGACCACCTCCAGTAGGTTCCTCATGGGGCAATGTGGTCTTCAGCATGAAAACAGCTCCCAACACCTGCTCTGGAGCATAAACATGTTCTCATTAAGCACAGCAGCCTCCTTATTAACTATCCCACAGAGCTGCTTCAGTGACAGAAGAGAATCAGTGTGGTATAGTGGTGAGAGTCTGGATTAGGACCTGGGAGATCAGGGTTCAAATCCCCAATTCAGCCATGAAGCTCAGCTGGGTGACCTTGTGGGCCGGTCACTCTCCCTCTCAACCTAATCTACCTCATAAGGTTCTTGTGAGGATAAAAATGAAGGGGGCGACAGAAATGTGTGTAGCTACCTTGAGGTCTTTGGAGAAAAGCTGGAATATAAATGCTATAAAGCTCATGCACCTAGTGTTGCTTACTCACTGGCCTACAAAGAGGGGCTGGAGCAAACACCAGTTTTGTCCTGGACCCCACAACTGGAAGACCCACATCCTGGATATGTGGGGAGATGGGGAGGCTGGGCGGCAGCACCTTGAGGAAACGCATCCCTTAGAGCAGCGGTTCTCAACCTGTGGGTCCCCAGATGTTTTTGGACTACAACTCCCATCATCCCTGAGCTCTGGTCTTGCTAGCTAGGGGTGATGGGAGTTGTAGTTCAACAACATCTGGGGACCCACTGGTTGAGAAAGGCTGCCTTAGAGTGTCAGAGGCCCCCCGCTTCTGTATTGCTGTTTCCTTGATTCCTGTGTTCAGGTTTTGGGGCTGATCTCCAACGAGCCTTTGCGCCTTCACCCCTGCAGTGTTGTGAAATGCTGCTGGGCTCGCTGTCAACAGCTCAGGGCGGTGGTGCATATTCTATACCCCACTTTTCCTTTTTTTTAAAAAAACAAACCCAGATGTGTCAGTGAGCAAGAGCCAGCCTTTCCGCACCGCCTAGTCCTGGCAGAGGCGACAACACGCCTCTAACCCTCTCTGCTTTGCGACACCACGAAAGAGCTGCCACGAAACCGACCCGCGGGTTCGCCAAAGCGGGCTCCTCGCTCGCTTGTTCACGCCACACATCCACGCTCTCTCTCTCTCTCGCTCCCTCTCTCGCTCACTCCCCCCTCCTTCTGCATGCTTCGGCAACCTGCATTAGGATCCGTTACAGCATCAGCCTTGAGAGCAGAGCAGAGTGAGCGAGCGAGCGAGAGGAGAGTCCCTAACACAGCTCCATCATTTGCCTTCTTCGGTGGAGGCGAGCGCGGCTGCCTCGCCCCGGGGGCCACTGGGGCGGCATCCCTGGCCACCGGCCCCTGCCTTCCCGCCCGCCCGCCCGCCCGCCTCCTCCTCTTCCTCCTTCTGGCGAGGCTGACGAAAGGATGAGGAGTCATGGGCCAAGCTTGCGGCCACTCCATCCTCTGCCGGAGCCAGCAGTACCAGCCGGCGGCATCTGACTTGTGAGTGGTTCGTCCTTCCCTGGCCGCCGCCAGGAGTTCGGAGACTTATGGGGAATTTGGGAGGGGGGAGGGGGAGAGGGAGGCGGACGGGACCGGAGCCGAAGGAGCCTGGCTGGCGGAGAGGCGGGGAGAGAGAGACAGAGAGGCGAAATCGGGAGGTGGAGAGAGTTGGAAAGGAATGCAGGCAGTTCGGAAATAGCAGCCAGGAAGAACAAAAGGCTTTGGAGAAAGAGAGAGAGAGATGGCGGGGAGGGGCGCGCGCGCACACAGAAACGCTGGGAAGAGTGAATAGACCGAGATGGGAACGCGGGGGGTGGGGGGATAGAGGGGGAAAGGATGATGGAATGTGGAAGGAGAAAGAGGGGGTAAAGGGGGGATTTAGAGGGGGTGTGTGGAGAGAAAAGTTCTGCCTGCAGCCGGATGGAAAGCGTTGAGCTGGACCAAAAAAAAAAAAAAAAGCCAAGAGGGCTTTGCTCCCCTCTGGGCTGGTCCCTCGGCTGCAGGCACACCTGTCCAAGGTAGAAGGGAGTGGGGCGCGCGGCATCCCCCTCCCCAAGCGGTTGCCAGGGTGACGCCGAGGGATGCTGTGCTCCGCCTGCCTTAGAGCATCCCTGCATCCCACGCCGGCCGCCCTTGGGTACCTCTCGGCGAGCGCTGTCCGTGGTGCTGAAGGCGGGAGGTTGCGCGGAGCAAGGCGGAGCGCCTGGCGAGGGGAAGGGCGAGAGGGAGGAAGATGCTGGCTCCACATGGGCGACTTTGCCAGGTGCGGAGACACCTGAGGATGCGGCTGGGCAGGTAGCTGGGATTCCCCTCGCTGAGCTGGGCTGCTCCTTCCTCCGGGGTTGAGTCGGTGTCACTGTGATGGTCGGCTGGCCGGGTGCAAAGAAGGCAACAGTTTGGGGTGGGGGTGGGGGGTAAAACGGTTTTGGTCAAGTTCTGCCTTCCGTTTCCTCCAGGATATGCTGGCGCAGGGCGGGGTGGGGAACATCCTCTGAGGGAACAGGAGCCTGAAAAGTGTTCCACCGGTAAGGCGAGCTCCCCTTGTCGTGTTGATACAGGGAACCACATTCCTCAAAGTTTGGTTGCTGCTCAAAACTAGAAATGCATGGAAAGGTGTGGATTGTGAGGTATGGAAGGGCTACTTTGGATCTTGTGGGGGGGTCAGTCGGATTCCCCTAAGAGTGGTCATTTGATGTTTGCAAGCATTTAAAGTGACATGTCATAAAGAGCGAAAGGTGAAAGTGGTCCAGTGAGTGGCTGCAACCTTGTTGTGGTTTTAAGCTTTGCATCTCTTTCATCCAGAGCGCTGGATGTTTGGCACCATGTTGAGAAGAAGCCTCAGTTTGGTTAGGGCTATAAACGAAGGTCTCTCCCACCCCCACCCCACCCCAGCTGGTTTTGTGTGCTCTTGGGCTAAAGGGAGGAAGACCAAGATATTGTTATTTCTGCTTAGATTGCAGTATGTGGCTTGCTTCAGAAGAGACACATCACTTTGATGGTCTTCAATGAAAGGCAGAGGATGGAAATGGAATACATTACTTGCTATCCAGTGCCCTGGATCAAGAAACGTCTCCCCTCTTATCTTTTAAGCTGAAGGAGCAAATGCTCTTGTGATCTTCCATGATCTGATGGTGTGGTTCGCTGTTCCAGTTGAAAAGTGGAAAGGCTCAGGCCTTTGCATGTCATGGAGTTGCACTGGTGCAACACCCAGGGAGTCTGTCTCGAGTGGTGCAAATGCTCTGGTGCAAGTGTGCAAAATGGGGAGGAAGAGGGTGTGGGAAGACACAAGTCAAAGGAGTGACAGCAGCAACTCCAGTCCTGAGCAGGACAAAATACACTTCTTGCAGGAGTGCAACCACCAATGATGATGCTGATGATTTATTTGTTGCATTCATATCCCTCCTTTTTCTCCAAGGAGCTCAAGGTGGTGTACATAGTTCTCCCCTTCCTCATTTAACCCCCACAACAATCCTGTGAGGTAGATTAGGCTGAGAGGCCATGACTGGCCCAAGGTCACCCAGGCCCTAGGCCTACACTCTAACCATTATGCCACACTGCCTCTTACCAAGACTCCCAGGTGCAACAGACCACAGGATGCTGAGTAGGTATTGCAGCACAACGTACAAACAGTTGCACACCAACAGCCCTATAGAATAAAACTAAAATCTCAGAAGTTTTCAAGTGGTTCAGGTGACAATTTTCACAGATGGCTGAGGAAGAGCCCTGTGCTGCTCTGAAGCTTGGCAGCCTGCCAGCACAGCTAGTCCTCTAGAAGAAGGCAGGCAGGCCCCATTAAATGGTACCCACTGAAGACACTGAACAGAACCATCCTCATTATCCATTCTATGTTGAACAGGCCTTCAAGAGCCTACTTTTTGTGCTATGCTTTGATACTTTGAGCCCACGTGAAAGTCCTCGCTTGCCTACATCTTCCAGATAATTAGGATGACTTGCGCATTGTGGAAAATATAATGTGAGAAGTGGGGGCACACCATGGTCATGTCTCTGGCAGTCATGCTAGGGGTTGTGGGAGTGGCACAAAAACCCGTTGTGTGACCCACTGTGCTAATGATGTCATCACTGCTCTTCCGCTATTTACACAGGTCACGTAAACCAGCTGCTGTGCTTGTAGACTCTTGTAAAGCCTTTAGGCGAAGTAGGTATGTTGTCCTCCCCCCACCCCCTTTTATGAATATATAAGAGCAAAACACACAGCCAGGGAATAAATAGAAACACATCAGACTGTTAAAATGACAGCTAAACTTCAAGAACCAGTTCAGCTCATGCATATATGAAGTCATCTCACTAGGCAATTTGGGGCAAGGTGTCATCAGCACACTGACGATGCCCAGATCTCTTTCTCTGTAGCATCTTAATCACAAGAAGCTGTGCAAGGCCTGGAACGGTGCCTGGACTCAGTGATGGCTGAATGAGGGCCAGGAAACAGATTTTGAATCCTGGCGAGATGGAGACACCGTGGGAGGATAGTTCCTGAGTCTGGATAATTGATCCATTGTCCCATGGTTGATCCTGCAGGAGTTGTGTGGCCAAAGCATACAACATGGGCTCAAAAGCTGGTTATGGGGAGCACATGGCTCCCATGTTGCAAAAACTCCACTGGTGACCCGTCTGTTTTGAGGCACAATTCAAAGTGCTGATATGACCTATCAAGCCCTTTAAGGTTTAAGTCCAGGCTATCTGAAAGACCGTATTCCCTCATATGAACCTACCTGGGCTCTGAGGAAGACTTTCTCCCACCACTCTCACAGGGACATTTGATGGGGATGTGGAAGAGGGTCTCCTCAGTGGTGGCTTCTCCTAAACAACTTTGGAACTCCCTCCCTAGAAAAGCCAGACTGGCTCACTCCTGCTTTCCTTCTACCAACAGGTGAAGGCAGTTTTATTCCAGCAGGTCTTTGGGAACTGACTGCATTTTAAGGAAAGGGAGTTTAAAGAGTGCTGTGCTGATTTTTATTATCTGTACTTCAATAGATTTATATATATATATATTGTTTTAATTCTTTTAACGGTACTGTTTGATATATTTTAAGCTATTTGTGTTTTATGTACTTGTGTGGTTATGGTTTGTGGAAGCCACTTTCAGTCCTGGTTTGGGGCCTGAGATATTATTATTATTATTATTATTAGCTTTGAGGAGGTGCTCTCTTTTTTCAGAAAGTAGTGTTGGCATAAAGGTGTTATAAGAGGCTCCTGAATTACGATCCTCAGACAGCAGCAAAAGTGTCTCTTCTTGGCAGATTTATACCGAAACTGACACTCATACGCATCTTAATAGAGGGATAATCTTCATGGAACATGCATACAACATCAAAATATAGACATCCATTGCTGCAATGGGGAGCAGCCCAGCAACAAATGTCTACATTTCTTTGGTTTGAGAGAATTAGCTATTTTTTTCTAGCCATGACTAAGCTCTCTCTCACACACAAAACATACACACGAGGAGAGGCATAGATGGCCCACAGATCGCCTCCTTAAATCTGCTCTTTTCTGGGCTAAACATCCCCAACCCCTTCAACCGTTCCTCATAGGGCTTGGTTTCCAGACCTTTGATCATCCTGACCACCTGCCTCTGCACACTTTCTAGCTTGTCCACACCCTCCTTAAACTGTGGGGCAGGGCGAGGTTTTAGTCTCACGAGGAGAGGGCCCATCTCTCTAGGCTCCCCTCTGCTCCCTCCAAATATTGGAGTGCCTTGCTCACTTTCTGTGCACAAGCCTTGAGGCCATTGGTGCAACTCTCTCGGTGTCTCTTTCGCACGATGACGCTAGTCTCCCTGCCTTGCATATGAAAACCCACTGGAACCATTTTCAAAAATCATATGCCGGCTGCTGAAGCAGGGTGTCTCCCTGGCTCTTGCAGCCAGCAGCCTGGCAATATTAAATATCCAGCCCGAGGTGTTTTGTGCTCTGAGTCTTGATCTGCTTATTTACCCCCAGCGGCTGCTGGATGGAAGTAGGTCACACTGCATGAGTTGGATCGTGTCTTCCTCTGCACTCACTGCATGGTCATTGCAGGACATCCAACAATTGCTCCTCCGCCTTCCATTGACCGGCCCTTTGTCCTCGCTTAGTAAACTCTTTCTCTCTTTCCTCTCCTTTTCTTTCTGTATATTTATTTACTTATCACGTTTCTATACTTATCACGGCCTAGGACCTTCGTACCTACGGGACCGCCTCTCCTGGTCTGCCCCACGGAGGACCTTAAGGTCCACAAATAACAACACTTTGGTGATCCTGAGCCTCAAGGAGGTTAGATTGGTCTCAACCAGAGCCAGGGCCTTTTCAGCACTGGCCCCAACGTGGTGGAACGCTCTGTCACAAGAGACCAGGGCTCTGCAGGATCTGATTTCTTTCTGCAGGGCCTGTAGGACAGAGTTGTTCCACCTGGCCTTTGGCTTGGAATCAACTTGATCCCCTTCCCCTCTTTCTTTTTTCCTTTCTCCTTCTGTGATGGAACTCCTATTTGGGGACTTCCCTGGCTTTTTTCTGGCCCACTTAGGACCAGTCTGGATAGCTGGCCTTGGTGAAGACTTGGCGTTTTCATCCCCAAAAAAGTTTTTGATTTGAGTTTCTACTGAAATGAGGCTGCATTTTAATGCTGTATTTTGATCTTGTTTTTAAGTTGTATTTTAATCAATTGCTTTTATACCTGGTGTTAGCCGCCCTGAGCCTGGTCTTGGCTGGGGAGGGCGGGGTATAAATAAAATTTATTATTATTATTATCCCACCTTTTCCTCCAAGGAACTTAGGGTGGGTCACGTGGTTCTCTTCCCTGTGAGGTAGGTCAGGCTGCATGGCCATGGCTGCCCCTCCAGGTCCACCCAGTGAGCTTCATCACCAAATGATAATTAGAACCTTGGCCTCCTTTGGTCATGGTTCCCATTTCATCATCACAACAACCCTGTGAGGTAGTCCAGGCTGAAAGGCAGCCATCGGTCCAAGTTGAGCCAGTGAGTTTTATGGCCAAGAGAGAATCTGAACCCTGTTCTCCCAGGTCCTATTCTGACACCACTGCATCATAATTTTCTGTGAGCCCATGTGGACTCCTACCTACCAACAGAGGAGAGGACACGTAACCTGAAAAAGTAGGGTACGGTGTTCTCCATTAGCCTTGAGGTTGTTGCAGACCCAGGAGTAATGTTTCATACAATGGTTTTGCTTGGTCATCTCTATTCATGAAAATGTGGCGTTATTTGTTTAATTATTATTTTTGCAATTAATTCTAATGCATGGTGAAGGTTAGGATCTGTATCATGCAATAAGGCTTGTCCACATTTACCACTTGGAATCATAAAGTTGGAAAAGAACCTAAGGATCATCTAGTCCAACCCTCTGCAATGAGGAATATGCAAGGATCGAACCTGCAACCTTGGTATTATCAACACCGTGCTCTAACCAACAGAGCTATCCAGGCTCCCTTGATCTCTTCATCATCTGTAAGAACATAAGAGCCTTCCGGATCAGGCTGGTGGCTCATCTAGTCCACCATCCTCTTCTCACAGTGGCCAACCAGATGCCTGTCGGAAACCTCCCAAGCAGGATTCAAACACAAGGGCATCGCTATCCTCCTGTGGTTTCCAGCAACCGAGATTCAGAATCAGACTGTGGAGGGCAGAGCATTGTCATCGATAGCCCCTTCCTCCTCCATGAATTTCTCCCATCCTCTTTTTTTTTTTAAAAAAAATATTTTTTATTAGGAACTTCAGCATAACAATTTATCAAAAACATATCATCCTCATTCCCCCCCTTTTCCCTCCCCCCTCACCAAGAGAAACCCACCCTCCCGCCCCCACCCGGACTTCCCTCAGCTCCTCTCTCTGGTTTTTCAACACATTGTTCTCTGCATATTATAAAATTGTAAAAATCCTTAAATTATCTGTCTGTATGTTGCCAATAATAAATTTGTGATTGTTTGTTCAAAACCTGCCACGGAGGCCAGTTCATTTTGTTGTTTCTTTAGCTACTTTGTTAAAGGTTCCCATTCTTCTTTAAAGTCACAGTTGTCCTTTTCACGCAGTTTGTGCATCAGTTTCTCCAGTTCCACATAGGTAGTCAGTTTCCATTGCCACAGTTCTTTGGTCGGGATTTCCTCGTTCTTCCATCCTTCTGCTATTAAGACTTGCCACCGTTGTCGCATACATGAATATGTTCTTCAATTTCCTTGGCAGGTCTTTTCCTACAATCCCTAACAAAAATGCTTCAGGCTTTTTTACAAATGTTAATTGGAACATTTTCTTCAATTCATTGTATATCATTTCCCAGAATTTTTTAATTTCACCTCACATATGATTTTATCACACCACATATGATAAAAAGTCCCTTCTTTTTCCTTACATATGTTTGAACCGGTTTTGAACCCATCCTCTGTTAAGCCATACAAATTGGTGTCCCTCACAGCCTCCTGTGGGAGGGAGTTCCGTAGTCTAACCGTGCAGTTTCTTTATCTGTCCTGAATTTCCCAGCATTCAGCTTCATTAGGTGCCCATGAGTTCACACACAGCCTCACAGAAGTCTGCTTTGAAGATGCGTCCTTCTATTGATATAGACACATCCTTGATATTCTGACAATCCCTTCATTTCTTCCTCTCTCTGCTTGACTGACGGGATGAGAGAGAAAGGGAGAGAGAGAGAGAGAGAGAGAGAGAGAGAGAGAGAGAGAGAGAGAGGAACATCTGTGGGATGGGATGCTGAAATATCGGTTGACATGGTGTGATAAAAGGAACATAATATCAAGGCAGCTTATCATGTATTTATGCAGCATGGAGGCACATCTTATCAGAGCAATTATGCTTAATAAATGAGTTGCAAGACAACAGAGACCCCAGAGTGAATAATTGCCTTATTGGGCCATACCCAGAGCTAGGTTAAGGCTTGACTGCCTTGCTTACGTAGGAAACTGCAAATTCACCAGAACCTAAGTGATGGAAATGCAACTCCTTCAAGCTTTCAAGGGTGGTTTTTTTTGGGGGGGGAACAGTTACTGTCCCATACTTGGTTCACAGGCCGTGACTGACAGCGTGTCAAAAACCCCAGAGGGGTTTTCCTAGAATAGAAAAAGAGGAAAACGGGATCCTTTTGTGTCTGCTCTGCCTGTGACATTGCAAAGCTGCCTGGGTGCGGAGGGAGGCCAAAATGTCTCCCACAGGCCTCAGGGTGATTTCGGTCTGTGAAAAGAGTACAGAGGACCGACAAAAGATTTTTTTTTAAAGCCAAATGTTCAAAGAAGAACATGGTCTAAGCCCAAATAAGGAACCCTGGAAGAAAAAGGAAATGTTTAGAATTTTTTAGTTTAGAGAAAAGGCAAGTACAGTGGTACCTTGGTTCTCAAACTTAGTCCATTCCGGAAGTCTGTTCCAAAAATCAAAGTGTTCCAAACTCAAGGCACGCTTTCCCAAAATGCAAAACGGATTAATCCATTAATCCAGACTTTTAAAAACAAGCCCTAAAACAGCAATTTGACATGAATTTTACTATCTAACAAGACCATTGATCCATAAAATGAAAGCAATAAACAATGTACTGTACTGTAAAATAAATAAAACAATATTGTAGATGATAAAAATAAAAATTAATTTTTTCCTCACCTGCGCTGAAGATAGTCATTGTTTGGATGATGGACTTTTATCCATTTCTGCAGTCACACAATCAATCAATCAATCAATCAATCAGTAGCTGCACTGGGATCCACACAGCCACAAAACAAATTAACTGAAAAAGCCTTGAAACAAAAAAAAAAAAACGCAAAATAAATAGCAAAAACAAAAGCACCAAATATAAGCTCCAAATTTCACCTCAGAAGACTGCAATCGGAGACGGAAGGCTTGAATTACAATGGGTGGGACGCAAATTAGCAGTGCAACAGGAAACACAGGGGGACAAAAAATGGGGCACGTTCAGCTTCCAAAAAAAGTTAAAAAACCGGCACACTTACTTCTGGTTTTGCAGTGTTCTGGTTCCAAGTTGTTCATGAACTAAGCTGCTCGAAAACTGAGGTACCATTGTAACAGGTGGCACAATAGAAATGTATAAAATTATACAGTGGTGCCTCGCAAGACGAAATTTATTCGTTCCGCGAGTTGCTTCGTCTTGCGATTTTTTCGTCTTGTGGAGCACGGATTCCCTGGGTATTAACGGCTTTAAGAAAAAGGAAGCAAACCCGCAAGACGTTTTCGTCTTGCGAAGCAAGCCCATAGGGAAAATCGTCTTGCGAAGCAACTCAAGAAACGAAAAACCCTTTCGTCTTGCGCGTTTTTCGTCTAGCGAGGCATTTGTCTTGCGAGGTACCACTGTACATGGCATGGAGAAAGTGAATAGAGAAACATCTATCATCTATCTATCTATCTATCTATCTATCTATCTATCTATCTATCATCTATCTATCTATCTATCTATCTATCTATCTATCTATCTATCATCTATCTATCTATCTATCTATCTATCTATCTATCATCTATCTATCTATCATCTATCTCTATCTATCATCTATCATCTATCTATCTATATCTATCTATCTATCTATCTATCTATCTATCTATCTATCTATCTATCATCTATCTCTATCTATCATCTATCATCTATCTATCTATCTATCTATCTATCTATCTATCTATCTATCATCTATCTATCATCTATCTATCTATCTATCTATCTATCTATCTATCTATCTATCTATCTATCTATCTATCTATCATCTATCTATCTATCTATTAATCTATCTATCTATCTATCTATCTATCTATCTATCTATCTATCATCTATCTATCTATCTATCATCTATCTATCTATCTATCTATCTGTCTATCTATCTATCTATCTATCTATCTATCATCTCACGACACTAGAATTCATGGGCATCCAATGATGATGAATGCTGGAAAATTCGGGCAAGATAGAAATAAGTCATTCTTCACACAATACGCAGATACACTATGGAACTCCTTCCCCCAGGAGGCAGTGAAGGCCACCAACATGAATGAATTCAAAAGAGGATTAAATTCGCAGAATCATAGAGTTGGAAGGGACCCCCGGGGGTCATCTAGTCCAACCCCCTGCAATGCTGGAATCTCAACTAAAGGATCCATCCAACCTCTGCTTAAAAACCTCCAAGGAAGGAGAGTCCACAAGGCGGTGGGCTCTCCTTCCTTGCAGGATTTTAAGCAGAAGTTGGGTGGCCATCTGTCATGCATGCTTGAGTTGAGATCCCTGCATTGCAGGGGGTTGGACTAGATGACCCTCGGGGTCCCTCCCAACTCTACAATTCTATGATTCTGTGTGCCTTTGCATTGTGCTGTGCATGAGGGTGGGGAGAATAAAAAGGAGACCCATAGCTGTTTCCCGCTGCTTCACTGTCAGTCTGTGATTCAGCCCTCAATCACTGCCTCTTAGCTAACCCTGCAGTTTTGTCCCTCCATGGGGGACATTTTCCTCCCTGATTATCTGGTTATCCAAGTGTTTTATGGCTCTGGCATCTAAGCAAATGCACAACGCTGCCTCTTCCGGATGGCGCAGAGGCCACAGAAAGAGCGGAGCCACAGCATGCAGCGTTGGGGGACAGTAGCCCCCCGTCCTTTGCAGAAAAGACCTGGATTTCCAAAACACGATGGGACAGGGATATTTCCGCGAGGCCTCTGCGCACGCATTTCTGCTGCAAGAAATGCACGGCAGCCTCCGCAATGGGGCTCTCTTCATGAAACAGGAGGGTGAAACAATGGGGTTTATTATTTGCAATGGGCTGCCCTTCGCGGCCTCTGATGCCATGGTCGTCATTCCACCACCGAATGCCAGGCACGGGTTACAATTGTGGTGTTTATGTCAGCTGGCCTCAGAGGCTGCCTCTGCCTACGGACATTTTTAGATGTGTAGTAGCAAGACCAGCACTTTTGAGCTGCACACTTGACCGCTGTCGATGCAACCTAGAATTGCGTCAGCTTTCTCCCCTGCTGCTTCACGCTGCTGGGCTTAAATCTGGGAGGGGGCTCTGCTGAGGCCTTCTTGCCCAAACCCACCCACCCCACTCTGTGCTAGACTTAACACATTCCACCTGCCCCCATTTGCCCATGTGATCTCTATGTGATCTCTTACCTGCTGTGCCATGTGAAATGCTGTCCCTGTTTGGCCTTGTTAAAAAATGTGATGCCTTTGTCAGGAGTTCAGCCTACACTTGAGTAGGACACTGGCAGAGACACATGCCCAACTGGCATGTTCTCTCCCACCTGGTCAATCGTTTGGGAGCTTCAAAAACTTTCTTCTGCCCAAACAAAACAGCGACCGATGCCAACCAACACCGGCACACTTAGGGATGCGCAGAGTTTGCGCATTTTGCGTGACAGACCTCAGCAACTCAGCATTTTGGCTAATCTACGTTATTTACATATAAACACACACAGAGCACTGCAACATGGCTCCCTCTCTCTCCAGCATCAGACAGTAAAGAGAAAAAGAACAAAGGACAATAGTCCCACTTCACGGAACACAGGAACACAAACATCCTGTCTCCGTCACTTCCCACTCTGTGGAATGAAAACTTACACCATCATGTGATAGACAACAATCCCATGACTGCAATCATGGAGCAGGAATTCTAAGAGCCTTGTGAGTGACTTGGTATCTCTCAGGGTCCAATTCCTTCGCCCCCTGGATTCCTAGAAGTTAAACAGCATGCCTCACTTCTATCTTTCTTTTAAACATATTTTTATTAAAGTTTTCTTGGTTTACAAAGGTTTGCTCAATGTCTCTTTTTTCAAGTTACATTTTCCATAGGTCAGTTTCATTTGCTGAGACTTTAGGGTTACATTAGGAAGAAAAGGGGGGAGGGAGAGGTGGAGGGGAACAAGGTGAGTGGGGTTGGGGTTGGGAGGTGATGTTTCTAATCTGCTTAATGTATGTGTGGGGTCTGGTGTCAGCGTTGTTTCTGTGGGTTCTCTTTGTTATTCACTTGTGTTGCTTTGGTGGTGAGAGAAATAGGGGTTGGCCTAGGGTGCAGTTGCTTGTTTGTGATTGGCTGTGGTAAACTTTGTTTTTGTGTGTGAGTGGGGCGGGTGGGTGTTTTTGAATCAGCCATATTGATTTGTATGCTGGTGGTGGATCTTGTCGTTGTCTTGTAGAGTTCATGCTCATAGAACTGTAGATCGGGAATGTTATGTAGTGAGTTGAATAGGATTCAGAATGCAGCAGTCTGATTGGTCCTAGAACAATAGGATTTAGAATGCAGCAGTCTTTTTTTAAAAAATAATAATAATATTTATTAAAGTTTCAAAAAAGTTACAAAAATGCAAAGAAAAAAGAAAAGAAAGAGAAAAAAGAGGCAAAAAATACAAAGTACAGAAAAATAAAGACAATTAAAAACAAATCAGTCTTTCCATGTCTTGCCTTTCATTTGCTTGTTTCCCTGACCTCCTCACACCTCCCTTTTTTGTATTCTAGTTCAATAGTTGTTTCAGCAAGTCCTTACCATTTTTGCTTTTATCTTGAGATCTTATCTTAATATATTGTAACTTTACATTTTCACCTGTTAACAATCCATTTTTACATACCCCTTTATAACATTACTGCTAAAACCACATAACTTCATTCCAGCATCCTTCTAACATTCCTTAATTTTACAGTGTTTCTGTAAATAGTCTTTAAATTTCTTCCAGTCTTCTTCTACCGACTCTTCTCCGTGGTCTCGGATTCTGCCAGTCATTTCCGCCATAGAATGCAGCAGTCTTAATGGTCCTAGAACAATAAGGTCCAGAATGCAGCAGTCTGATTGGTCCACAGGAGCCACCCAATCTAGCTCCAGGTGGAAGTGAATCCGCAACCTGATTGGCCTACAGGTGAATCCCGGAATTAGCCAATCGTGGGGCCCATTGTGTAAACAATGCATATAAAGCAGACATTCTGGGGGAACTTCCATTCCTCCTCACCACTATGAGCTGAATAAAGAACATGAAATCCACTCTCGACTCAGAGTATATTTCAGGGAAGAAGAAGAGTTTGGATTTGATATCCTGCTTTATCACTACCCAAAGGAGTCTCAAAGCAGCTCACATTCTCCTTTCCCTTCCTCCCCCACAACAAACACTCTGTGAGGCGAGTGGGGCTGAGAGACTTCAGAGAAGCGTGACTGGCCCACGGTCACCCAGCAGCTGCAGGTGGAGGAGCGGGGAAGTAAACCCAGTTCACCAGATTACAAGTCTACTGCTCTTAACCACTACACCACACCGGGACCCAAAGAATCATCTAGTCCAACCCCCTTCAATGCATGGGAATTTCATTTACACTCCCAATCCCACCCCCCAGGAGCTTAAGGGCTTAAGGTGCTCAAACACACAATTTCATTTATATCCCACTTTCTCCAAGGAGCTCCAGGGGGCATACGCTGTTCCCCACAACAACCCTGTGAAGCAGACTAGGTTGAGGGGAAATGACTGACCCAAGGCCACCCAGGGAGCTTCATAGCTGAGCGGGGATTTGAACCCTAGTCTCTCCCAGGTCCTAGTGTGACACTCTAACCGCAACACTATGCTGGCTCTGATAATCCACCCTGCTGATAATACAACTATATATATATTGCTGTGGTCTTGAAAGACCTACACTGACTCCCAGGACGTTTCTGAGCACTATTCAAAGTGTTGGTGTTGACCTTGAAAGCCCTAAATGGCCTCAAAGGCCCAGTAGACCTGAAGGAGCGTCTCCACCCCCATCGTTCTGCCCGGACACTGAGGTCCAGCTCTGAGAGCCTTCTGGTGGTTCCCTCCCTGCGAGAAGCCAAGTTACAGGGAACCAGGCAGAGGGCCTTCTCAGTGGTTGCACCCGCCCTGTGGAACGCCCTCCCACCAGATGTCAAAGAGAATAACAACTACCAGACTTTTAGAAGACATCTGAAGGCAGCCCTGTTTAGGGAAGGTTTTTAATGTTCAATAGACTATTGTATTTTAATATTCTGTTGGAAACCGCCCAGAGTGGCTGGGAAAACCCAGCCAGATGGGTGGGGTATAAATAATAAATAAATAGTAATTATAATAATTAATAATAATAATAATTTATTATTTGTACCCCGCCCATCTGGTTGGGTTTCCCCAGCCACTCTGGGCGGCTTCCAACAAAGATAAAAGATACACTGAAATGTCACATATTAAAAACTTCCCTGAACAGGGCTGCCTTCAGATGTCTTCTGCATGTCAGGTAGATGTTTATCGCTTTGACATCTGATGGGAGGGCGTTCCACAGGGCGGGCGCCACTACCGAGAAGGCCCTCTGCCTGGTTCCCTGTAACCTGGCCTCTCGCAGTGAGGGAACCGCCAGAAGGCCCTCGGAGCTGGACCTCAGTGTCCGGGCAGAACGATGGGGGAGGAGACGCTCCTTCAGATATACTGGACTGAGGCCGTTTAGGGCTTTAAAGGTCAGACAGCACAGACACTGCAGCTGTGGAGGCATGTTTTGAAGTGTGCCGGCCTATTGTCAGGCAGCGATGTTTTCCTGCTGCATCTTTAGCTACCTTGCTGTGGGTTAAAGCCTCAGCGCCTAGGACTTGCCGATCGAAAGGTCGGCGGTTCGAATCCCTGTGGCGGGGTGCGCTCCCGTTGCTCGGTCCCAGCGCCTGCCAACCTAGCAGTTCGAAAGCACCCCTGGGTGCAAGTAGATAAATAGGGACCGCTTACCAGCGGGAAGGTAAACGGCGTTTCCGTGTGCTGCGCTGGCTTGCTAGATGCAGCTTGTCACGCTGGCCACGTGACCCGGAAGTGTCTTCGGACAGCGCTGGCCCCCGGCCTCTTAAGCGAGATGGGCGCGCAACCCCAGAGTCGGACACGACTGGCCCGTACGGGCAGGGGTACCTTTACCTTTACCTTTACCTTTTGAATTGGTGGAAGACAGGCTATTATCAGAGGCAATGACTCCCGCAAATCGAGAAGAGGAGAGCCTTTGGCGATGGCTTGGGGGGGAGCTGTGTCAGCATTGGCCTGGGAACAGGGGTGCTGCAAGCATGACTCTGTTTCTGCAGGGAAACACGGGTGTGCTTGGGATGTTATCTCCACAGAGAGGTTCCTGGTGTACTCATAGAATCGTAGAGTTGTATGGGAATCGCATTTAAACAACTTCTGACCTTCCAACCTCCATTTGAAAACCTCTAGTGAAACGGAGCCCACCACTTTTGAACAGCTCTTAACTGTCAGACGGCTTTTCCTGATGTTTAGTCAGACCAATGGCTCCAAGTTGCAAGAAAGGGGATTTCTACTACAGTGGTACCTCGGGTTAAGAACTTAATTCGTTCCAGAGGTCTGTTCTTAACCTGAAACTGTTCTTAACCTGAAGCACCACTTTTGCTAATGGGGCCTCCTGCTGCCGCTGCACCACCGGAACGCGATTTCTGTTCTCATCCTGAAGCAAAGTTCTTAACCTGAAGCACTATTTCTGGGTTAGTGGAGTCTGTAGCCTGAAGCGTCTGTAACCTGAAGCGTCTGTAACCCGAGGTACCGCTGTAAACACCAGGAACAACTTTCTGGCAGTAAGAGCTGTTCAAAAGTGGAACAGTCTCCCTTGGAAAGTTGTGGACTCTCCTTCGTTGGGGGTTTTTAAACAGAGGGTGGATGGCCTTCTGTCAGAGATGCTTTAGCTGAAATTCCAGCATTTTAGGGGGCTGGACTAGATGACTTCTTGGGTCCCTTCCAACTCTGTGACTCTGTGCAGATGTGACATCGCAGCCACCCCTCGTCTACCTCCACTTTGTTGTTGTTGTTTAGTCGTTTAGTCCTGTCCGACTCTTGGTGACCCCCTGGACCAGAGCACGCCAGGCCCTCTTGTCTTCCACTGTCTCCCGCAGTTTGGTCAGACTCATGCTGGTAGCTTCCAGAACACTGTCCCACCATCTCGTCCTCTGTTGTCCCCTTCTCCTTGGGCCCTCCATCTTTCCCAACATCAGGGTCTTTTCCAGGGAGTCTTCTCTTCTCATGACGTGGCCAAAGTCTTGGAGCCTCAGCTTCAGGATCTGTCCTTCCAGTGAGCACTCAGGGCTGATTTCCTTCCGAATGGATAGGTTTGATCTTCTTGCAGTCCATGGGACTCTCAAGAGTCTCCTCCAGCACCAGAATTCAAAAGCATCAATTCTCCATTGATCAGCCTTCTTGATGGTCCAGCTCTCACTTCCATACATCACTACTGGGAAAACCATAGCTTTTACTATACGGACCTTTGTTGGCAAGGTGATTTCTCTACTTCTCAAGATGCTGTCTAGGCCTGTCATTGCCCTTCTCCCAAGAAGCAGGCGTCTTTTAATTTCGTGGCTGCTGTCACCATCTGCAGTGATCATGGAGCCCAAGAAAGTAGAATCTCTCACTGCCTCCATTTCTTCCCCTTCTATTTGCCAGGAGGTGATGGGACCAGTGGCCATGATCTTCGTTTTTTTGATGTTGAGCTTCAGACCATATTTTGCGCTCTCCTCTTTCACCCTCAATAAAAGGTTCTTTAATTCCTCCTCACTTTCTGCCATCGAGGTTGTGTCATCTGCATATCTGAGGTTGTTGATATTTCTTCCGGCAATCTTAATTCCGGCTAGGGATTCATCCAGCCCAGCCTTTCGCATGATGAATTCTGCATATGAGTTAAATAAGCAGGGAGACAAAATACAGCCTTGTCATACTCCTTTCCCAATTTTGAACCAATCAGTTGTTCCATATCCAGTTCTAACTGTAGCTTCTTGTCCCACATAGCTTCTTGTCCCACCTCTGCTTTAGTCCTACTCTTAAAATACAGGCCTAACTTTCACAAGACAATAGGTGCTTTATTTCAGCAGCAAGTTTCCAACCAGCCTGTTTTTATTAAACCTCCTCATAACGGAGGCACCGCCGTCTCCCTTGAGGGCTCTCGGAAGAAAGAACATAACTTAACGTCTACCTTGTTGCAATTTAAACCCATTCTTCTTGGCTTCCCTTTGGTTGCCATGGAGAGCGTTTGTGGCATGCACACACACACACACACACACCGCATTGTTCAAAGATCCATAGGATCATGTGGCTTGGAAGGAACCCATATTCCATTTTGTCCAATGCCAGTCCACAAAGCATGTCTCATGCAGAA
Source organism: Podarcis gaigeae (assembly GCF_964106915.1). Taxonomy (NCBI): domain Eukaryota; kingdom Metazoa; phylum Chordata; class Lepidosauria; order Squamata; family Lacertidae; genus Podarcis; species Podarcis gaigeae. Next base: position 103,405,551 of record NC_139677.1, on the reverse strand, counting down.
TGCCGGTCCAGATTCCTTTATATGCAGCCTACACCTGTGCGACTTTTAACAGGTGCTCAACAGGTAGACATTAAGCGAATAAAGGCTTCCACACCATCTTGCTTTGAAGCTGTTACGGCAAAATCTGAAATGAGCTCAGCCATAGACAGGAGCAAACTGCAGAAGATCCAAGTTTATTGCGCAACAGGTTCAAGGCGAGATTGAACAGTGAGAAAGGGGTGACATGAGTTTTTGAAACTCCCTCCATGTCCCAGAATACAGTGCAAAACACGTCATGAATACATTAAAGAGAGGTTTGGTTACACAGATTACATCATGAATATATTAAAGGGAGGTTGGGTTACACAGATTAACATATGGAAGAGGGAGGGGGGAATATGCAGAGCTGGAGATATGCACAGATAAACACTTCCTGGGGATGAGAAGACAATGGTCCCAAATATGCATAGTCTGCCACCTGACATTGCCTGGAGGAAAGGCTGATCAGAGTGATTTGACAGGATTAGGGTCTTAACACCTTGCTTGAGGGATTATGCTGGACAGGGGAGGTGTGATGGAGTCCTAGAGAAATTGAGAAAACTGGCACGTTGATTTTCTATGAATTTTATAGATTTTAGTCCCTTTTGACATTGACAATTGGAAATAAATTGATATATTGTAGCGAAGAAGAAGGTGAAGAAGACATGCCCCCCCCCTTCCGTATCAAAGCGAAGAAAAATAAAAGACCGACTTTGTGTGTGGATCAGGCTGCTGTCGAAGGGGCAGGGACGGAGCCAGGTTGTTGTTTTTTAGCCTCTCCTGCTGCAAGAACAGAGCAAAGGAAGCACATCTAGATCAGCATTGCAGACCCTGACTGGCAGGTTCTCTCTCCAGGATTTCACCCAAAGGTGTCCCCCAGACCTACTGGAGATGGTGGGGCTTGAACCTAGGACCTCTTGAACACAAAGCAGACGCTCTCCTCACCGAGATACACTCCCTGTGCTCAGGGCTAAAGCGCTCTGCTACTATGGGACTCTTGGAGAGGAGAAGTGTGCTCTAGTATTTTTTATTTATTAATGCATTAATTTGGAGGTTTAAAGTACTTATTTGTACTGAGTAGGTTTGACACTGATTTGAAGGAATGTCTCCTTATTTGACATTACATTTTAACGTTACTCAATTGCAGGGGGGCTGGACTAGTTGGCCTTTGAGGGTCCCGACTCTACAACTCCATGATTCTAAAGAAGGGACTGTTCCTTGAAATAAGGAACAGGTGGGATGGGGAGCTTATTTACATTCTTTTCTTCTTCCAAAGAGCTCAAGACAGCATACACAGTCTCAATTTTTAGTACTTCAGTCAACCAGTGAGGTCACTTTTACTGAGTGGAAGCCTCACGGCTGTGGAATGTGATACACAAGTAGCAGTCAAATACAACATTCCTTAAAACAAAAAAAATTCCTTCCAGTAGCACCTTAAAGACCAACTAAGTCAGTTCTTGGTATGAGCTTTCGTGTGCATGCACACTTCTTCAGATACACTGAAACAGAAGTTTCCAGACCCTTCTATATAGTGAGAAGGTGGGGAGGGGTATTACTCAGAAGGGTGGTGGGAATGGGTGATTGGCAGATAGCTGTGATGAGCCTGTTGACGACTCTTAACGACTGCAATAGGTCTTACAGGAAAAAGCAAGGGGTGAAAAGGTGAAAAATGGCTTTGTCATGTATAATGAGATAAGAATCCAAGGTCTTTGTTCAGACCAGGTTTCTCCATGGTTTTAAGTTTGGTGATAAGTTGTAATTCAGCAGCTTCTCTTTCCAGTCTATTTCTGAAATTCCTTTGTAGTAAAACAGCTACTTTGAGATCTTGTATAGAATGTCCTGGGAGATTGAAGTGTTCTCCTACTGGTTTCTCTGTCTTGTGATTCCTGATGTCCGATTTATGTCCATTTATTCTTTGGCGTAAGGTCTGGCCTGTTTGTCCAATATAGAGAGCTGAAGGACACTGTTGGCATTTGATGGCATACACAATGTTAGACGATGAGCAATTAAAATGCCATTTTTCACCTTTTCACCCCTTGCTTCTTCCTGTAAGACCTATTGCAGTCGTTAAGAGACGTCAACAGGCTCATCACAGCTATCTGCCAATCACCCATTCCCACCAGCCTTCTGAGTAATACCCCTCCCCACCTTCTCACTATATAGAAGGGTCTGGAAACTTCTGTTTTAGTGTATCTGAAGAAGTGTGCATGCACACGAAAGCTCATACCAAGAACTGACTTAGTTGGTCTTTAAGGTGCTACTGGAAGGAATTTTTTTTGTTTTGACTATGGCAGACCAACACGGCTACCTATCTGTAACTACAACATTCCTTGTTTTCCTAGAGTGGACATGTGGGGGAATGTTTAGTCCAGCCAGTCAAAAACTTCCAGTTTCCTCCTGGCTGGGACACTCTTCTTTTGCATGTGACTAGAGGTGGGTGTGACTTTACCTGTCCAGGTGATAAAAGGACGAGTCACACACACACCAAGCCCCCATATGATGTGTCTTGTACTCAACATATCATATGGGGACTCTCAGTGAGGCAAAATGGGGGGCGCCATGGCAGTGGGCAGCTCCTGGAGCCAGCCAGAGCCAACTGAGCTACCAGGCTGCCTCTGGGCTGCTGAGACTGCTGCTGCCGCCGCCACATTTCCTGGGGACATTAGATGAAATCTGGGGGCATTCCAGGGATGGAATTTGTCCGGGGACAAATTTGCAAATCCAGGGACTGGCCCCAGTAAACAGGGACGTCTGGTAACCCTAACTTGGCGTCCCTTCCAACCAGCGCTGTCTTTAGCATATCCACCGCCAGGGTGCAAAGATCCGCCCGGCCCCTCCAAATTTAGCCCCCAAATTAACTTTTATTATGCTCATGTCAAACACCACGCTTACGCCTTATCTCTTGTTTACGAAAGAAGGGAGGAAAAAGAAACAAACTTTTTTATTTGCTCATTTGTTTACAATGCACTTGTACAGTGCTACCTCGGTTTACATACGCTTCAGGTTACAAATGCTTCAGGTTACAGACTCCGTTAACCCAGAAATAGGACTTCGGGTTAAGAACTTTGCTTCAGGATGAGAACAGAAATTGTGCTCCGGCGGCACAGCGGCGGCAGGAGGCCCCATTAGCTAAAGTGGTGCTTCAGGTTAAGAACAGTTTCAGGTTGAGAACGGACCTCCAGAACGAATTAAGTTCTTAACCCGAGGTACCACTGTACTTAAGTATACAACACCACCACACTTAAACTTATAAGTATTGTTTAGGTACCTACTTAGGAGAAACATCAGTCGTGTCAAAGGGCCACTAACCCCGCAGCTGAATAGCAGCTCAAAACAATACGTAACATAATATTTTGATGTAAGAGTTAATTTTGCACACCATTGTGAATGACAAGCGCTGTCGTTGAGTCTGACAAGTGCAGCTGCTGGGGCGGCACGTCTTTGGTAAATGAGCGCACAAAGTCGAAAGTCCTTTAGTGAAACAGTAGGTATACATTTTGGTAATACCTAGGTATACAGTCATACCTCATGTTGCATTTGCTTCAGGTTAAGCATTTTCAGGTTGCGTCCCGCGGCGACCTGGAAAGATTACTTCCGGGTTTCGCCGCTCGCGCATTCACAGATGCGCAAAATGACGTCACGCGCATGCACAGAAGTGGCAAATCGTGACCCGCGCACGCGCAGATGCACAGACGTGGGTTGCGTTCTACTCATGTTGTGAACGGGCCTCCGGAACGGATCCCATTTGCAACCAGAGGTACCACTGTATATGTATTTTGTTTTTCTACCTTGATCAAAATTATTTATAACTTCACAACAGGTAGATAGTTAAGAGCTTAGGCGGCTTCAGCAGCGGGCGCCTGGCACCCACCAGAATTCGGCGCCTGGGTGCCCTGCACCCCTTGCACCCCTGGGTAAAGCTGGCCCTGCTTCCAGCTCTGCAGTCCAATGGTTCTATGACTTGGGAAGCAATGGGTTCAAACCTGTTGAGAAAATGCATTTGATGCTGTGCCCCGTTCATCAGTAACTTGACACACTTCATTTCACTCTCTTAATGATAATAATAATAATAATAATAATAATAATAATAATAATAATTTTTATTTATACCCCGCCCTCCCCGGCCAGAGCCAGGCTCAGGGTGGCTAACACCAATAAAATCACAGTAAAAACATAAGGGGGGGGAGAACCAATTTAAAATACAGGTTAAAATGCAATTTAAAATCAGCCTCATTTTAAATAGCCGATAAATCAATACCATAAGGGGAGGGAAACATAAGGGTCAGACGGAGTCCAAACCAAAGTCCAGGCAGAACAGCTCTGTCTTGCAGGCCCTGTGGAAAGATGTCAAATCTCGCAGGGCCCTAGTCTCTTGTGACAGAGCGTTCCACCATGTCGGGGCCAGTGCTGAAAAGGCCCTGGCCCTAGTTGAGACCAATCTCACCTCCTTGAGGCTAGGGACCTCCACAGTGTTGTCATTTGAGGACCTTAAGGTCCTCTGCGGGGCATACCAGGAGAGGCCATCCCGTAGGTATGAGGGTCCTGGGCCGCATAGGGCTTTAGAGGTCAAAACCAGCACCTTAAACCTGACCCTGTACTCCACCGGGAACCAGTGCCTCGAGAAATCTCTACATTTCCCCAAATCACCGATCCTGAAACAGGTTGGTAGTTAGCTGCTGCCAGAAGACAAACTTAGTCACTCTGATGTCAAGGGGAATGAGTTCATGAGTGTCCGCCTGGGAGTATTCAGGTCTCCTTGAGCTCTGCACCCGCCTTCCCCATGCTTGAATTCACTTCTCCACTCTTTATTTCTGTTTTGGATCTTTCCTGAATCTCATGCATACTCAAAACTAGGAAGATGCCACAACAATGCCCTCCAGCAATGCACCCTTAATTATTGCTCTCACTTCCCATCCGAAGTGAGAGGCGAAGCTGTGACTTGCTCAAGGCTCTGTTGTAGCCTGCCGGATGCAGAAAGGACGTCTGAAATTGTTCCTCGCCAAGCCTCACCCTGTCTACTTTCCTGCCTGCAAAATAAGATCATTTTTTTCAGTTTCCTAATGCAACCCCTGAATTTGTGGTGCTCATGAGAGCATCCACCCATCAGCCATCATGCTTACCCAGCACAATATTAAGACTCACGTCAGATAAAAGTTAGTCCTTCTTCAGGCAGCACATTGTTAAACTGTGGAACTCCCTCCCACAGGAGACGGCTACAGCTGCCATTCTAGATGGCTTTAAAAGATGATTAGACAAATTCATGGAGGAGAGGGCTCCGCCATTGCTCTTGTGCTTGAATCCTGCTTGCAGGTTTTCCACAGGCATCTGGTTGGCCTCTGTGAGAGCAGGACGCTGGACAAGATGGGCTACTGGCCTGATCCTGCAGGTCTTATGCTCTTATGTTCTTAAATGGTGGCTGGGCAAGAGTCAGACACAAAGGCCTTTGATTCATAGACTCGAAGAGAGGAAAACACACACAGAAGGAGCAAGAGGAGATGTGTTGAGCTGCTTTGCCTGCGAAGACTTCCTGATTCTTCTTCCAAGCAACCAGTTACTATTTCAGTTGAGGGGAAAGACTGAATCACATGAAGCCTTGGTTAACTCTGATATTGCTCAGCAGAGCACATGGCTTTTATGTGGCCGCAAGCAGAGGCAATTTCAAGATCCGCCCGCCTGGCTTTGAGAAAGCTAAAGGAAAGTGCTGGCCAAGTGTCAGACTGTATTGTTATGAGTTTGGGGGCCTGTCTGGATGATGACCCGAGTCCCTTCTGTAAAGAGCTCATCCTACACTTGAGTAGGACCTTGGCAGAGACACATGCCCGACTGGCATGTTTCCTCCCTCCTGGTCGATTGTTCGGGAGCTTCAAAAGCTTTCTTCAGCCCAAACATCACCGCGACCGATGCCAACCAACACTGGCACACTTAAGGATGTGCAGAGTTTGCACAACTTGCACGTGACAGACCTCAGCAACTCAGCATTTTGGCTAATCTACTTTATTTACATATAAACACACACGGAGCACTGCAACATGGTTCTCTCTCTCTCTAGCATCAGACAGCTAAGAGAAAAAGAACAAAGGACAATAGTCCCACTCCACGGAACACAGGAACACAAACATCCTATCTCCGTCACTTCCCACTCTGTGGAATGAAAACACACACCATCATGTGATAGACGACAATCCCATGACTGCAATCACAGAGCAGGAATTCTAACACCCTCCATTTCTTGGGGTTCTGTGTGCAGCAATGGTTAGCTTCTAATGGAAGAGGTTGTTGAACTTCCAGTGAGCACTCAGGGCTGATTTCCTTCAGAATGGAGAGGTTTGATCTTCTTGCAGTCCATGGGACTCTCAAGAGTCTCCTCCAGCACCAGAATTCAAAAGCATCCATTCTTTGGTGACCAGCCTTCTTTATGGTCCAGCTCTCACTACCATACATCACTACTGGGAAAACCATGGCTTTAACTATACGGACCTTTGTCGGCAAGGTGATGTCTCTGCTTTTTAAGATGCTTTGCCAGGTTGTATATACCTGTGCATAAAAGCATATCTCCTGCAGACACCACGGTCTGCGCTGACCTTCCTTCCAAGGAAACCCAACCTGTGTAAGTGTCTGAAATCCAGAACCCCTCCCCATTCAGAGATTGGGGTGGCGTGCGACAGTGTCTCTGGAGCAGGGAGGTCACTTTCATAAGTGATGTTACAAATGTCATTTTTGTCTGTGGCATATATTTCCTCCCCCTAAAAAAGCGTGACTCGATATAGCACAGGGAACATGAATTTTTAATGTGAACTATATCATCTTTTAAAAGATATATTCTTATTTATAAAGCATCCAAGAAAGGGTTGGCAAGGTGCTGGTCGAAGATAAAAATAAATGGCAGGCTTTAGCCTGCAGGAATGCAATCTGAAATGTCCCTGGGTTACGGCTATTACAACCCAAGTGATCTGGAAAGCGTGCATTTGCTTGTTCACTTAAACAGACATGGTCCTAGAGGCATTTATCGTTAGTAATAGTCGTTGAGGGCCATCTTTAGCTGCATCTACACAGCTGTAAAAAACACCGCTCTGAAAAAAACACACGTTTTAAAGCTCACAATGGAAAATTTCATCGAGTTCCGAATTCAGCTCTACAGCGCCATCTGGTGTCACGGTGTTATATCGCATTTATGTTGTTGTTGTTTAGTCGTTTAGTCGTGTCCGACTCTTCGTGACCCCATGGACCAGAGAACGCCAGGCACCTCTGTCCTCCACTGCCTCCCGCAGTTTGGTTAAACTCATGCTGGTAACCTCGAAAACACTATCCAACCATCTCGTCCTCTGCCGTCCCCTTCTCCTTGTGCCCTCCATCTTTCCCAACATCAGGGTCTTCTCCAGGGAGTCTTCTCTTCTCATGAGGTGGCCAAAGTCTTGGAGCCTCAGCTTCAGGATCTGTCCTTCCAGTGAGCACTCAGGGCTGATTTCCTTCAGAATGGAGAGGTTTGATCTTCTTGCAGTCCATGGGACTCTCAAGAGTCTCCTCCAGCACCATAATTCAAAAGCATCAATTCTTCGGCGATCAGCCTTCTTTATGGTCTAGCTCTCACTTCCATATATCACTACTGGGAAAACCATAGGTTTAACTATACAAACCTTTGTTGGCAAGGTGATGTCTCTACTTCTCAAGATGCTGTCTAGGCCTGTCATTGCCCTTCTCCCAAGAAGCAGGCGTATTTATAATTTGTGTTTATAAATCGCATTTATAATTTGTGTTTTTTTTACTAAAGTAGCTGAGTCCTTTGTCAAAAAGGAACCTGGAGCAAACAGGTTTTGCTGCTGCTACTGTGTGTGAATGCAGCCTATGACCCTGTTCTGGGAAGCAAATTGGGGAGGGTTTCTGTGGCTAGAAGTGCCTTTTGTCAGCTACAAGTGGTATGAGAGCTATGGCCATTACTAGACTGGGAAAGCTGTTTGTGCGCTGGTTCCTTTGGGCCAAAATGAAGTTCTGGAATAGCTGACCTGGTAGAGCACGAGATTCTTAGTCTCAGGTTCATGGGCTCAAGCTCCACATGGGGCAAAAGATCCATGTATTGCAGGGGGTTGGACTAGATGACCCCCGGGGTCCCTTCCAGCTCTGTGATTCTTTGATTCCATATCTAGATGGAATAATAATAATAATAATAATAATAATAATAATACCCAGCCCATCTGGCTGGGTTTTCCCAGCCACGCTGGGTGGCTTCCAACAGAATATTAAAAGCAAAAATAAAAAGTCAAACATTAAAAACTTTCCCTAATCAGGGCTGCCTTCAGATGCCTTCTAAAAGTCTGGCAATTGTTTTTCTCTTTGACATCTGGTGGAAGGGCGTTCCACAGGGAGGGTGCCACCACTGAGAAGGCCCTCTGCCTGCTTCCCTGTAACCTCACTTCTCGCAGGGAGGGAACCGCCAGAAGGCCCTCGGCGCTGGAACTCAGTGTCCAGGCAGAACGATGGGGTGGAGACGCTCCTTCAGGGATACAGGGCCGAGGCCGTTTAGGGCTTTCAAGGTCAGCACCAACACTTTGAATTGTGTTTGGAAACGTCCTGGGAGCCAGTGTAGGTCTTTCAGGACCGGTGTTATGTGGTCTTGGCGGCTGCTCCCAGTCACCAGTCTATCTGCCGCATTCTGGATTAGTTGTAGTTTCCGGGTCACCTCCACTGCAATGTGCTCCTGTGTGAGGCTTCTCGTGCGCCTGATCCGGAAGCTGTAGTTGGTGCTGAATGCTGCAGCATGATTGCTGATGACAGTCAGGCCTTGTCAGCACAGAACACATAATTTGCCCTGGTTGCCAATTTTCTACTTGGCCAAGTTAAAACCCTCAACAATTTGGGACGCCTTGGTGCTCAAACAACTTGGAACCCAAACACTGCAAACCCGGACATAAGTGTTTCAGTTAGTGAACTTTTTTTGGAAGCCAAACGTGCTCCATTTTTCACTTTTACACTTCCAGTTTGAGTGCCACACTTCCGTTTTGCGCATTACACTGTCTGTTTTTGCTATTTATTTTGTGTTTTTGTGGCTCTTTTTGTGTATGTGACTGTGTGGAACCCAGTTCAGCTACTGATTGATTGATTGTGTGACTGCAGTACATTGTTTATTGCTTTCATTTTATGGATCAATGGTCTCGTTAGATAGTAAAAATTCACGTTAAATGGCTGTTTATGGGGTTGTTTTTAAAAGTCTGGAACGGATTAATCCCTGTTGCATTACTTTCTATGGGAAAGCGCGCCTTGGTTTTGGAACGGACTTCTGGAACGGATTAAGTTTGAGAACCAAGGTACCACTGTACCTGACTGCACTGTCCAAGCAAGCCAATAGCTTTTTGCCTCCCAAGGAGGGAGGGATCTGCAGAGACTAATGATCTCACGCCGCTGATTCCAGGAATCTATCCCCCTCTCCCTCCCGGCACCTCTCAGCCTCTGAGCTTTTATTCTGCCTTTTCCTGTCTCTTTCTCGGCTCCCACGTGGCCGGCTGATGGGTGTGTTGGGCCTTCGCCAGGGCTGGTGAGGAGGAAGCTGCCGGGAGTCTCTCTGGAGAAGCCCAGACAGGAGCAGCGGCGAGGAGTCGCTGCACCTTCAGAGGGGATGGGCAGAAGCGATGGAGGGGGTGGGAATGCATGGAGCTTTCAGAATCCATTCCGCCCCACTCCCAGCTTGCATTCCCCATTTCTTTCCTGTCGATTCTCCTCCTCATACCTACTGCATTTAAAACTCAAGCCGCCCAGATTTCATCTTCAGAGGCTGAAGCAATGGGGATCTTTTTATAGAATTGCAGAGTCGGATGGGACCCGTAAGGGTCATCTAGTCCAACCCCCTGCAATGCAGAAATTTCAACTAAAGGATCCCTGGCCGTGCAATGTCTGTTTAAAAACATCTGATGAAGGAGAGTCTAGAACCTCCCAAGGGAGTCTGTTCCACTGTCAAACTCATCTTATTTCGAATGAACGTATATAAATGAAAATATCAAATGCTGTGCTCATGTAATAATGTGGTCACTGCAGATGGGCTTATGAAGCGTTCTATATCTACGCAGGACGCGGGTGGCGCTGTGGGTTAAACCACAGAGCCTAGGGCTTGCCAGTCAGAAGGTCAGCGGTTCGAATCCCCGCAATGGGGTGAGCTCCTGTTGCTCGGTCCCTGCTCCTGCCAACCTAGTAGCTCGAAAGGACGTAAAAGTGAAAGTAGGTACCGCTCCGGCAGGAAGGTAAACGGTGTTTCCATGCACTGCTCTGGTTCGCCAGAAGCGGCTCAGTCGTGCTGGCCACATGACCCAGAAGCTGTATGCCCGGCTCCCTCGGCCAATAAAGCGAGATGAGCGCCGCAACCCCAGAGTCGTCCGCAACTGGACCTAACGGTCAGGGGTCCCTTTACCTATATCCACCCACCACGCTGATGAAGAATTCTACAAAACAGTAGTCAATATCCGGAATTACTGTTCAGTGTTGGACATCATTGTTAAAAAACTGCCTTGCGGAGAGTCCTGCGACGGAGTTAATGATACTAGCTTAGTTCAATTAAGTTTTTAACTCAAGGTTTTAAGGTACTGAGACCCTGAAAGAAGATATATATATATATATATATATATATTAAAATCCTTTTAAACTTCCTGATTATTACCGGGGGAGTACCAGAGCCTTTGCGGTATTCATTTTGTAGCAGTAGAAGAAGTAAACTCATCTCTGCTTCTCCATCACATTGTCTTTCTCCTCTTTTACAACTACCTCATGTCTATTTATCTCAGCCAATGCTTTGTAGCGTGTTTATTACAACAAAATAATCTACAACAATGAAGAAATAATTTACAACTTTAAAGAAACAATGGTGACGACCAGGAGTGGCTGCAAAACCTCAGACTTGTCTCTGAAGGCTGTAAGACCTACCTCTAAAAGAGCCACTCTAAAGAAAACAACAACGCAAACAAAAATCACTCGCTTCTATACGAACAGAGAAAAATGTGGAACAAATGAGGAAACGACTGAAATAAATGAGAACGAGAACGAGAAGGGAAGAGAAAGTCTACTCTCTCCTACCAATCTCTCTCACAGCCATAGTGAAGGGCTGGCTATGCAAAGAAAGGAGTGTACCAAAAGCAGTGATAAATGCCTGAATATATTGGAACCAACACAAAATATCCTCAATACAGTCGATGAAGCATCCCCGAAACTGAAAGCCAAATCCCAAGTTCCCCCCGAACCATCGTTAGATCAAAAAATGGAGGAACTAATGTTAAAACAAATTTCGGAACTGGCCTCGGGAAATATTAAACCTTCGAAAGACTCTTATCCTCATTCCCACGAGACAAATGAAGGGGGTCGCTCAATCATCAAATGGCTAGTGCTCCTTACTGAGGACATTGAATCCATAAAGTCCTACTTGGACATTTGCACAAAAATTCTTACCATCATGGCTGACTCCTGTAAAACTCTCTGGAGAAAACCCGTCGGAATGCCTGCAAAATCGGAAAGTAATCATAGCCTCGCCCCCACCCTCTGTAGGAGTGGCCCTTTAAGGAAGGGTAAGAAAGCCTGCAGAGCTAATGCTTGTAAAAGGAGATCCATAGTTGTAAAAAATGTTTAAAAAAGTAAAAACATAAAAAATCTTAAGACAGTGCATTATTAAAAAATGGTTTTTAAAAAGCTTTTTAACCTACTAGAGAGCGCAACAGCCTCTGGGACTACAGGGAACCTGGTGAAGTCTTCAGCCAAGAAGTCAGTTAAACAGGATTTGCCCCCAAATGGCTGTGCTGATAAAGCGCTGGATTGTCTAAAACCTTCAATGATCAAATTACTTTAATAGCGGCCGAATTTTTAAGAGCTGTCCATGAAGAAAGAATGGGCCATGATAAGGAGACTTAGTGGTTGTTAATGGTAGGTGATGATGTTGCGTTGTATTATTATTTTATATTATATTGTATTATGTTATTTATGTGTGGTGTGCTATGCCTAATAAAGGATTTTGAATAGATTGAATAGAAGTTAGTACTTGAGCAAGCACTTGCTAAATTATCATATTCTCCTGCCTAATAAAGGATTCTGAATAGAATAGAATACACAAAGCTTCACAGCTTGTCTTCCACCATGCAGCGTCTGGTACCTTGCTTCATTTAAAGATTTTCAGAGACTTTGAGATTAAAGATTACATTTTGAACTTTTAATGATTTGAAGGAATTCTATAAAGATTGTCTATTACGTATATATATGGTCATCGTGTTGCCTAGACATTGTTGACGTTCTCTTGGCAACACAGTGGTTTGTTTGGATGCAAACTGCTCTTCTTGTCAGAAAGTTATTCCTGAATTTTAGCCGTAATCTCCTTCCTTGTCATTTGAATCTATTGGTTTGGCTCCATCCTCTTCCTCTCTAGAGCAGCAGAAAACGAGCTTTGTCCATCTTCCCTGTGGCAGCCCTTCAGATATTTGAGGAAGGGTGGCGCTGTGGGTTAAAGCCTCAGCGCCTAGGGCTTGCCGATCGAAAGGTCGGCGGTTCGAATCCCTGCGGCGAGTGCGCTCCCGTTGTTCGGTCCCAGCGCCTGCCAACCTAGCAGTTCGAAAGCACCCCCAGGTACAAGTAGATAAATAGGGACCGCTTACTAGCGGGAAGGTAAACGGCGTTTCCGTGTGCTGCACTGGCTCACCAGATGCAGCTTTGTCACGCTGGCCACGTGACCCGGAAGTGTCTCCGGACAGCGCTGGCCCCTGGCCTCTTAAGTGAGATGGGCGCACAACCCCAGAGTCTGTCAAGACTGGCCCGTACGGGCAGGGGTACCTTTACCTTTACCTTTATCATATTACTTCTAAGTTCTCTCTTCCCTCTCTAACTCCCTCCACCATTGCTCACAAGGCTTGCTTTCTAGGCCCTTTCTATTATATATATAATTTCTAAGGATCATTTCATAGAGTCGTAGAATTTGCCATAGGATAATGGAATCGTAGAATTGTAGACTTGGAAGAGACCACGTGGGTCATCTGGTCCAACCCCCTGCAATGCTCAAATCTTTTGCCCAGCATGGGGCTCAAACCCATGGCCCTGAGGTCAAGAGCCTCATGCTCTCCTGACTGAGCCAACCCTTCGTGTGTTGCTTGCTTTGAACAGCCCTGTTTTGCAAGATGCCTCCACTTATGAGACAACAGCAGCAGGACTGCAGATACGGACTGCAGCAGGGCCTTCTCTGTGTGGGCACTTTCACTTTGGTGATGCTCATTCCCCAAGAGTCTAGATTCAGGTAGGTAGCCGTGCTGGTCGGACAAAGTCGAAACAAATTAAAAAATTAAAAAATTGTCCAGTTGCACCTTAGAGACCAACTAAGTTTGTTCTGGGGATAAGCTTTCTGAAGAAGTGTGCATGCACACGAAAGCTTATACCCAGAACAAACTTAGTTGGTCTCTAAGGTGCTACTATGGGACATGAGTGGTCTAAACCACAGAGCCTAGGGCTTGCCGATTGGAACATTGGCGGTTCGAATCCCCGCAACAGGGCAAAAGCACATCAAAGTACAAGTAGATAAATAGATACTGCTCCAGCGCGAAGGTAATACTACCAAACTTTTAGAAGACATCTAAAGGCAACCCTGTTTAGGGAAGTTTTTAATATTTAATAGGTTATTGTATTTTAGTGCTTTGTTGGAAGCCACCCAGAGTGGCTGGGGAAACCTAGCCAGATGGGCGGGGTATAAATAATATATTATTATTATTATTATTATTATTATTATTATTATTATTATTATTCCGTGCGCTGCTCTGGTTTCAGTGTTCTGTTGCGCCAGAAGCAGCTTAGTCCTGCTGGCCACATGACCCGGAAAAACTGTCTGCGGACAAACATCCGCTCCCTCGGTCTGTAAAGCGAGATGAGCGCCGCAACCCCAGAGTCGTCTGCGATCGGACTCTACTGCCGGGGGTCCTTTACCCTTTTTTTATGGTGCTACTGGACAATTTTTTAATTCCCCAAGAGGTTAACCAAGTTGGTGAATCGAAGGGAGGAAATGTGCAAAGAGGAAGCTGCGAACCGATGCTCACATTGGTCCATCTACCTCAATATTGTCTACCCTTTGGGCATGCAAGGTAGATGCTCTAAGAGTGGACCCAGGTGAGAGCAGAAGGGAGCCACAAACCCTCAGCTTGAGCTCTTGGAGGGGCCTCTCTCTCCACCTCTGTGGGTGGTGTCTCTCTCTCTCTCTCCCCTGTTGGCACCACGGAAATAGCACTGTGCATGGGCTTACCGGAGAGTTGACTCACATCTCCCAGGCAGACAGCTGGGATTAAGATGCCAGGGCTCCCTCTGGATATCTTGTGCATTTCACAGGCTCTGCACGATAGCTTCTGGCAGCAGGGTTCCTGCCAGAGTGGCTGGCTAATACCAGTTGCGAAAGCTCCGTTTTATTTTGGAAGAAGGGGGTGGGAAGGTGGGGGGGGGGGCAAGGACTCTCAGGAGAAGGAGGAGGAAGCAGCTCCCAGACCTGGAGAGTTCTTCCTTGGGGCACAACCTTTTGTCTCTTGATCTCGCCACAGACTCTGGATTCCTGGTGCCTCTGAATTCTCAGCCACACCATCTGCACATCATTTGAGCTCTCGGCCCTTCAGAAACTGAGGTCTGCGCTTTTCAAGATCATTTCTTAGAACGTGGCTGTCTAGCTACACTGAAAGCTGCCTTATTCTGAGTCAGACCGTTCGTCCATCTAGCTCAGCATTGTTTACACACGGACTGGCAGAGGCTCGCTAGGGTTTCCGGCAGGGATCTCCCGCATCCCTACGTGGAAATGTGGGAATGTTCAGGGATGCAGGAGAGGATATATTATTTGATTATAGCCTTTCCAACTTGTGTTAACAAGTTTCACAATTTAGCAGAGTAACATTCCCCTTTTAAACTTACAGCAGATGTGTTTGCTCAGGCTCGCTAAAGCCTCTATAATAACTGTTCTGGTATTTCCCCCTTAAAAGGTAAAGGGACCCCTGACCATTAGGTCCAGTCGCGAACGACTCTGGGGTTGCGGCGCTCATATCGCTTTATTCACTGAGGGAGCCGGCGTACAGCTTCTGGGTCATGTGGCCAGCATGACTAAGCCGCTTCTGGTGAACCAGAGCAGCGCACGGAAATGCCATTTACCTTCCCGCCGGAGCGGTAACTATTTATCTACTTGCACTTTGATCTGCTTTTGCACTGCTAGGTTGGCAGGAACAGGGACTGAGCAACGGGAGCTCACCCCATCGTGGGGATTCGAACTGCCGACCTTCTAATCGGCAAGTCCTAGGCTCTGTGGTTTAACCCACAGCACCACCTGCGTCCCTTGAGACTGCTTAGGGTAGTGATAAAGTGGGGTATCAAATCCAAACTCTTCTTCTCTTCTTCTTCTGGGTACCAGCTGCAGGAAATCACAGGAGGGGAGAATTGCTCTTGTGCTCAGTTCTTGCTTGTCGGTTTTCCAGGATTGCCCCTGGTGGGCCCCTGTGAGAAATGGACTAGATGCCACCTTGGCCTGATACAGCAGGCTCTGCTTACCTTCTTTTGATTCCCTGGGAAGACAGAGCGAGTGAGCATTTGAACCAGTTTGTTTGGTAAATATATCGACAGTGACTCGCATGCAGCGCCCCAGGGTGCCTATGGCATATCCCGCACAGCAAGTGTAAGGATGCAGGTGTCTCTTCTTCTCACTCACTGCGGTCCACTGGGGCATGGAACAGGAGCCTAGAGGCAGCAGCAACACGATGGGCATAATCACTGGGATGCCAGCCCTCAAATCCTCAGATCCGCATCCCATTCAGGCCACAGACAGGCAGCCAAGCTGCTTCTCAATCTCAGGTTCCTTTATGAATTCACAAGAGCGCAAATGAGTTTTGCTAATCAAGTCTTTATTAGGTGTCTCCTCTTGCCCCCCCATATTTCTCCTTTTGTACTTTGCATTGCATTAATCTCTCAAACTCCTCTGGAAGCGCATCACAGTGCGTTAATTACAATGATATCTTTGGAGCGCAGCAACCGTTGCCTCCCATTGTATCCGCGATCCGAGCTGCAGACCTTTCAAAATTCCCTGCTCCGTCCTTGTGCGTACAGCCCCCCCTTCCCCCCACCTCCCCTTTCCTCCCAAAACAACCGCTGATGAGATGAGAAGGTTCATCGTACCTGGCCTCTCGCTTGTAAAATTACTGGTGACAACAACTCTAAATGCTGCTAATTGTATCAAAGCTTCCAGGCTGCTTTGGGCTCACCTCAAAAGGGCTATTATAGAGAGGTGCTGGAAAAGGCAGCCAACATGATGAAGGCAAGGGAGCGACTCTCCTGTGAAAAAAGCATGTGAGAGGCGACATGATGGAAGTTTGTGAAATTTTGCCTGGCCTGGAGAGAAACTTTCCTCCCTCTCTTGTAACGCTAGACCTCATGAGCATCCTCATGGGCAACCCCCTGCAATCTTTTTGCCCATTGTGGGGCTTGAACCCTGCACCCCATTTATCCAAAGCCTTGACTGATGCAGCCCCAGCATCAGAGGTAGCACATGTTTCACCCAAAGGGACTGTTTCAATCAAAGTCCTGGTTGATATCCCACCTGGGGCAAGGAGATGTGGGACTCTTTCAGATTTCCATAATTCAGAGGATCACAGCTAGAGCTCCTGGAAGCCAGAAAGGCTTTGGTGCAAAGCTTGCCAGACATTCAGTCTGCCGTTCCAGAGCAGTGCCTGTATGAGAACGGCAGAGCAGTAGCAGCTACATGCAGTTTTAAAAACAGGGCTGGAATAGATCTCATCACTGCATGGAGCTTAGAAATTAGTGGGAAGGTGCAGAATTCAGCACCTAGGAAATCTCCATGTTCTTTTTCCAAAGCAAGTTTCTTCCTGTTTTTACTTCTTTCATTCTTGCTCATCTTCCCAAGGATCTGAGTTGCTCCCGCTGAGGAGGAGGAGGAACTGGCTCAAGGGAGTGCCATCTGAACCACAGATTATAGAATTGTAGACTTGGAAGAGACCCCAATGGTCATCTATATTTCAGATATTAATATTCTGCAGTTTGAAGCAACTGGAAGCATAAGAACGGGCTCCTTTTGGAAGAAATCATTGTCCAGACCCATAAAAATACTATTCAGACTTTTAGTTGCAGAAATTTTGTTATAAGAAAAACTGTTCCTTTTCCCTTACGGGGTACCCAAGAGCCCATATAGATTTCTTGTGTAGGTTCTCCATTGGTAGGAGAAAAGAACAGAGGCCAAACAGAGAATATTGGGAAGCAAAGCAGCTAGCAAGCCTGATCTTTATTAAACTGTTGCAACAGGGTGCTCCCCTCACACGCAGGATGGGGGAGGAACCCAGAACATTGGTGTGCAAATTCATATATAGACTTTTGAAATTGCCCACCCTGTAGCCCAAGACCACCCTCCTGAAACATCATACATACGTCACAGAAGGGGGCAGTCAATAGCAGAGGAGGTGGTCTACAGCAGAAATCCTGTTTGCCACGACCTGATAATGCTCCCTGATTGCTTTTACCTGGCCGTTCTTTTGTGATGGTAAATACTCAGTTCCTGAATCCAAGTCACAGGCTCACCCTGTTCATACACAGATATACCCTTAAGACAGGATTTGTGAGCAAAGAGACAATGGGGAGGTTTTCCCATTTCCTTCCTCCTTGTAGAGAAATATTTGAGGTCAATTTGGGAGAGTCAAAATGGTTTCAGGACTGTTTTCCTGTACTGTTTCAGACATGTGGTTTATATATTTATGTATGTGTTTGCCCGGTACATTTATTTTATATCTTAGACCTTATAATTCTCATAACACTTTCTTCATAACACAATTAAAGCATCAAATGTACATCAAAAATATCCATAGAATATCTTGTGTTGCCCAGAACAGGCTCAGCATCTTAGAAAATATGAAATAATCCAAACAGACCCATAAACAAAGGTCTCTCTCCTTCAGCACCCATTTTGCCTGGAGCTGTTTTCCTTGAGAGCTTCATTTGCATCTTCACAAAGTCTTGAGAAAAAGGGATCAAGGACTACTCCCTTCAAAATGGAGATTTGCAACCAAATACCACCAACAACTGATCTAAGGTTACTCACGTATTAGCTAGCAGGAAACAACAACAGTTAATTATCAACTAGTTAAAGCTCAGACACAGCTCTTTTTGCTTTTAATATAGCCCCATGGAAAACTGCCATGTTAAAACCTTTTCACCAACACACAGTCCAACTTCAGTGTCAAATAAACCAGTTTCTCCAGTGAAAATAGGGACGTCCTAAGGAAAAGAGGGACATTCCGGGATCAAATCAGAAACCGGGATGGCTTCTCTAAATCAGGGACGTCCCTGAAAAATGGCGGCACTTGGAGGGTCTGAACCTGTGGTTTTTCAGCTCTGTCATGCTGCCTGAGCATCAGCTGCAGCAAGGTATGCTGGGAGTTGCCCCTGCAAAGGGAGGGGGCTTTTCCCTTTTCTTTGAGATTCATGGCAGTGTAGGAGTGTGAAGCAAGATTTAAAAAACAAAAAACACCCAGCAGCTGAGCTGCATTCTGTTCCCTTCCAGGCTGTGTCAAAAACCCACCTGTTTATTTTCTCCCTTTTAATTGCCAGCTCAGGAAGCGGACTGATTTGCGCAGCGAAAGAGCAAGGGTCGAATCCGAGGCTGGTGCTAATTGCAGAACATTTCTTGGCTGCCTTCAGCTCCTGCCACGCGGGGCCGTTTGTCGCCAAAGTTCAGCGAAACGCTTTGGAGGCCGGGGCCTAATGGAAGGCGACGCGTTGCCGACTCCTTTGGAGAAGGCTGAGCCGCAGGAGCTCACAGAGGAGAAACCTCTCTGCCTTTTAGATAGGGAGTGAAGATGTTGGAGAAGGAAATGATTGCCTTTCGGATTTTGGGCTGCTCTGAGATCCTTCAGGCATGTGCCTGAGTTCTTGAAGGAGCAGCAGAGCTGGCAAGTTGAGATATTTTGTTTGCCTCTGAGGCAAATATGCCCAGTTTGGTTCCTCTCAGTTTTAAGTCCGGCTCTCAACATCAGCTGCAAATTTTGAGAAACGCAAGATCTCATGAATATTCAGCAGCATTTTGCATCCAAACATACATACCTTTTTACACCATTGCCTCATCTGCCCATTACCGCAAAGCAATTCATCCTAATGCAATGCACTTTTCTATGTTCTTTGCATATGCATTCTGCACACAGTTTACCCTGGTGAGAGTTCTTCTATATACATTACTGATGCGCGTGGCATTGCAAAATTGGGAAAAGTGTGAATACCATAGGAGAGTGGCGTCACATATTGGGAGTGAGAATGATGGAAAATTGCTTTCAAATACAAACTGAAGCAATTTCCCCTCCAATTCCTACTAGGAACATGCATGGCATTCTCAGCGCCATCCTTTAAGAGAGCTGCATACCAGCAGATGTTTGCAGCGAGAGATTTTGGGGTACTCCTCTATGACCCAAAGGGTGCTTAAGGCGAATACCCCCCAAAAGTAGTTTATGATCACCTTTATATCCAGTAATAATAAGAATAAGAATAAGAATAAGAATATATTATTTCTACCCCGCCCATCTGGCTGGGGGCGGCTTCCAACACAATATTAAAATACAATAATCTATTAAACATTAAAAGCTTCCCTAAACAGGGCCACCTTCAGATGTCTTCTAAAAGTCTGGTAGTTGTTGTTCTCTTTGACATCTGATGGGAGGGTGTTCCACAGGGCAGGCACCACTACCGAGAAGGCCCTCTGCCTGTTTCCCTGTAACTTGGCTTCTCGCAGCGAGGGAACCACCAGAAGGCCCTTGGCGCTGGACCTCAGTGTCTGGGCAGAACGATAGAGGTGGAGACGCTCCTTCAGGGATACAGGACCGAGGCCGTTGAGGGCTTTAAAGGTCAGCACCAACACTTTGAATTGTGCTCGGAAACATACTGGGAGCCAATGTAGGTCTTTCAAGACCAGTGTTATGTGGTCTTGGCGGCCTCTCACAGTCACCAGTCTAGCTGCTGCATTCTGGATTAGTTGTAGTTTCCGGGTCACCTTCAAAGGTAGCCCCATGTAGAGCACATTGCAGTAGTCCAAGAAGGAGATAACCAGAACATGCACCACTTTGGTGAGACAGTCTGCGGGCAGGTAGGATCTCAGCCTGCGTACCAGATGGAGCTGATAAACAGCTGCCCTGGACACAGAACTGACCTGCGGCTCCATGGACAGCTGTGAGTCCAAAATGACTCCCAGGCTATGCACCTGGTCCTTCAGGGACACAGTTACCCCATTCAGGACCAGGGAGTCCTCCACACCCACCTGCCTCCTGTCCCCCCAAAACAGTACTTCTGTCTTGTCAGGATTCAACCTCAGTCTGTTAGCCGCCCTCCATCCTCCAACTGCCTCCAGGCACTCACACAGGACCTTCACCGCCTTCATTTACCCACGATGAGAACAGGAAGCAGGATTAGATGAGCCATTGGCCTGATCCACCAGCCTCTTCTGATTTTCTTACATTTTCTGAACCCTGAAGAGACCCTGCCAGTCAGAGTAGACAATATGGAGCGAAGTGGACCAAAGTAGTCCAACTTGGTATAATGCAGTTTCCAGGGTTCCTTACTGGCCAAGAGCCCCATTGTTCACTGCTATGCTTCTGATCATAAATACATACATGATGAATGCTTTCCCAGGAGCGTGAAAACAGCCGACGGCAGCAACCTGGAAGGAAGTGGGGAGAGAAGGCAACAGAGCCCCGGATAAATAATGGGATTCAAACACCAGCCGTCTCGCCCGCTTTGATTCATTCTAATGAGGACGCTCAGGTCGATAAATAAATAAGCGGGACTTGAGGGATGTGAGAAAGGTGCTTTTCTGAGCTGCGACTGTGGGAAGAGGAGTGAGGGGACTTCTCTGCATGGCAGGCCCTGCTTCAGGATACGTCCTTCGAGGAGAGATAATGGAGGTGCCTGATTACCTCTAATTCCTCTCCTCCCTGCTGCGAATGTACCGGGGGTTTAATAAATGCAACATTTAGGAACCTGCCTGTTCATCTTTCAATTAAGAGATCCCTTCAGCAGAAGAAGGGAAGAGTAGGAAGAGATGAAAATAAAGATAATTGCCTAGATGGTAGGTTGACATAAGTTCTCTTTTTCTGGGACATGTCTTACTTTTTCAGAATTAAAAAATTCTGTTCAGGCAGATTTTTAAAATTTGGCAAAATGTCCTCTTTTTGTGTGTGGCTTACACTAACTCAAGATTTTTTAAAAAATAAACAAATTCCACCCCTCGCCGTTTTCATGAATGAAGCGGGAGCGTTCCGCAGCGCTCTCTTCCCAACAAGGAGTTGCGGCTGTGGTCATGTGGGTCTTTGTAGTTGCAATGTCCGCAGCTCTACTCCTGCGAGCTCTTTAAAGCAGGCATAGGCAAACTCAGCCCTTCAGATGTTTTGGGACTACAATTCCCATCATCCCTGACCACTGGTCTGCTAGCTAGGGATGATGGGAGTTGTAGTCCCAAAAACATCTAGAGGGCTGAATTTGCCTATGCCTGCTTTAAAGTTAAGAACATTGCTATTGGCAATCTACCATAGGGTTACCAGACATCCCTGGATTTGCGAATAAGTCCCTGGACAAATACCATCCCCGGAATGTCCCCGGATTTCATCTAATGTCCCCGGGAAACACAGCAGCGGCCGTCTCAGCAGCCCAGAGCAGTTGGCTCTGGCTGGCTTCAGGAGCTGCTGGGAAGTCCCCATAGGATGGTGGTGCAGGGGCTCAAAGATGCAGTGTCCGGGCTGCCTCCACCTTCCCCGACCCCAGCAACTCAGCTGTGAAGGGAGGCTTCATGCTGCCTATCAGAACAGCCTCCAAACTCCTACTTGCGTGCAAGTGGGGCGGGGATCTCTCAGCTGTGAAGGGAGGCTTCACGCTGCCTATCAGAGCTTGCGTGCAAGCAGGACAGGGCAGGGGTCTCTCAGTTAGGCAACGGGAAGCCTCCCTTCCCAGCTGAGAGATCCCCACCCCTTCCTGCTTGCACGCAAGTAGGAGTTAGGATGGGGCTGCTCTGGAAGGCAGGGTGAAACCTCTCTTCCCTCTGCCACTGCCATCGCTGCAGCATCAATGCCCTGAACGTGTATTATTTATTTATTTATTTATTTATTTATTTATTTATTTATTTATTTAAAGTGTCCCCCGGATTCATTGGGGAAAAAATCTGGTGACTTTAATGACAATTAATACCAAGGAGGTTCATAGATATAAGAGAGGAATCTCCTCAGGAACTGCAGTCGTTAAGAGTCGTCAACAGGCTCATCACAGCTATCTGCCAACCACCCATTCCCACCACCCTTCTGAGTAATACCCCTCCCCACCTTCTCACTATATAGAAGGGTCTGGAAACTTCTGTTTCAGTGTATCTGAAGAAGTGTGCATGCACACGAAAGCTCATACCAAGAACTGACTTAGTTGGTCTTTAAGGTGCTACTGGAAGGAATTTTTTTTGTTTTGACTATGGCAGACCAACACGGCTACCTATCTGTAACTGGAACTTCCCCTGATTGCTATCTGCCTAAGTCAGCGGTCAGCAAACTTACTGCGCCTCGGGCCAGTGTCTCCAGCGCCGATCGCACAGCGGGCTGGAGGGCGGGGGAGTGGGTGCCCATATGCGTGCGAGCACATTATTTCCAGCGCACTTCCGGGTTGGAGGAGCACTAGAAATCGCTTGTGCGCATGGGCACGGGCCTCCTCCGACCCGGATGTGCACCAGAAATTAACACTTGCACATGCACACAAGCTATTTCCAGTGCTCCTCCGACCCGGGAGTGGGCAGCTGCGCACTGCAGCGCAGGTAAGAGCAAGCGGCGGCAGCAGGCGGACCTCTGGCCTAAGTGTTCTCAGACAAGGGGGATTAAGGAGGCAGAGGAAATATTTAGAGTATTTAGGAGTGCCGAGATGGTTTTTAGCTTGCTCTCCTGTACTATTTTAGACACTGTTTTAGACAAACTTAGTTGGTCACTAAGGTGCTACCGGACAATTTTTTAATGTATTTCAACTGTGTCAGACCTACCTGAATCTATTTTAGACACGTGGTTTACAAACTTATATATGTGTGTTTACCTTGTGCAGTTATCAACATTTATTCTATTCTTGAGACCTTAGAATTCCCATAACACTGGAAAACACAGGAGAGAAGAGTTGCTCAAATCCTGCTTGTGAGGTTTCGCATTGGAGCATGTGGTTGGCCCCTGCGAGAACAGGATGCTGGACTAAATGGGCCATTGGCCTGGTCCTGCCTGTCCTTCTGATGTTATGTCGTACAACCACAACCTGAAGATTTGCATCTCACAAATCCATTTATCTACTACAAGCCCATTTAATTCTTTGGCAGCCCCCCAAAATGTACTGAGCGGAGAGATCTAGTGGCAGTTAAGCCCCTGCAAAGGACAGGGCTTTAAATACAAACTGCCCAACTTTCCCCATTGAGACGTTCTGACTTTTCCGGACTGGGGTTTTTCCTTGCTGATTATTTGGAAGAGAGAAAGAAAGAGTTGCGAACTGCCTACACCCTTCTCCTAAATGACATGGCTTTGATCCTGCGGCTTTCAAGGGAAAATCATCTCCGATAGCAAGTTCCACGCAGCTAGCAGAAGTACACTGGAAGTCAAGGAGTTGGAACACCTTCTCTGTAGGGAACAGCTACAGCCTTTGAGGCTTTGAGGCTTAGATTCAAAAGACGCCTCTCTATAGGGGCTTTCGCAAATTTATCGAGGGGGAAACTTCCCTCCCACTCGTATCGCATTGGAACTCAGAGTCACCAAATAGAAGCGGCAGGAGATGGCCCTTCGCCAACCTGGCGCCCTCTGTGTGTTCTGGACCACAAACCCCGTTAGACCACCAGATGCCCCAATGGAAAACCCACAAGTAGGACGCGGGTACATGGGGGCTTCTCCCCACCTATGGTTTCCAGCAACTGGGGTTCGGAAACATTGAGAGCTTTTAATCTCAGGGTTGTGGGTTCGAACCCCACGTTGGGGATAAGATTCCTGCATTGCAGGGGGTTGGACTAGATGACCGCCAGGGTCCCTTCCAACTCTATGATTCTGTGACCGTGCAAGTTGTTACAGAAATGACAAGGGGGGGCCCCGAATCTTTAAGATCAGGTTTCCGTCTCCCCCCTTGTTATGTACTGAGTTGAATAGGATCCAAAAGGCAGCAGTCTGATTGGTCCTAGAACAATAGGATCCAAAATGCAGCAGTCTGATTGGTCCTAGAACAATAGGGTCCAGAATGCAGCAGCCTGATTGGCTCACAGGAGCCACCCAATCCAGCTCCAGGTGGAAGTGAATTCGCAACCTGATTGGCCTACAGGTGAATCCCGGAATTAGCCAATCACGTGGGGCCCATTGTGTAAATAATGTATATAAAGCAGACATTCTGGGGGAACTTCCATTCCTCCTCACCACGATGAGCTGAATAAAGAGCATGAAATCCACTCTCGACTCCGAGTATATTTCACCCCTTTACTCGTAAGCCCCGGGATGATGAGCCCATGCCCTTCTCCCCATTGGCTGCACAAGCACAACACACACGTCTTTCGATTGCCTAAAGTTGTTGCAATGTTACAAATATGCCTGAATGTATCCTTTCGACTTGACAGCTCTGGGAAGATACCTAGCTTTATAAATTCGTAGAAAATCCATACTTTAACTGATTCTCCTCATTCCAACGCCATTTTAACCCTTAAAGAAAGGCGAATTTGGACTCCACCTCCCTCCATGAACCAAGATGTGGGAAGTCACGTGGGCAGCAGGCAGCAGGAACAGGGCATCACGCCATAATTCCCCAAGCGTGAGAGCACATCCCCAGACAAGTCCCGAGGGCAAGGAGATGTAAAGAGTTTTATTGTTCTTTCAGTGACGGGTACCTTCAGAGGTTGGGATGCGGGTGGTGCTGTGGTCAAACCACTGAGCCTCTTGGGCTTGTCGATCAGAAGGTCGGCAGTTCGAATCCCCACCACAGAGTGAGCTCCCATTGCTTTGCCCCAGCGCCTGCCAACCTAGCAGTTTGAAAGCATGCCAGTGCAAGTAGAAAAATAGGTACCGCTGCAGCAGGAAGGTAAATGGCGTTTCCGTGCGCTCTGGTTTCCATCATGGTGTTTGGTTGTGGCAGAAGCGGTTTAGTCCTGCTGGCCACATGACCCGGAAAGCTGTCCGGTCAAATGCCGGCTCCCTTGGCCTGAAAGCGAGATGAGCACCACAACCCCATAGTCACCTTTGACTGGACTTAACCGTCCAGGGGTCCTTTACCTTTTACCTTTACCTTTACCTAAGAGGTGTTGGGAAAGGTGTCTGATAAAATGGCCTAATGTTGAACTTGTGTAACCCTTGTATACCCCTCCCCATTTGTGACATGCTAGTGATGTAGTGAGTGGACATGGGTGGCGCTGTGGTCTAAACCACAGAGCCTAGGGCTTGCCGATCGGGAGGTCGGCAGTTCGAATCCCTGCGACTGGGTGAGCTCCTGTTGCTCAGTCCCTGCTCCTGCCAACCTAGCAGTTCGAAAGCACATCAAGTGCAAGTAGATAAATAGGTACCGCTCCGGCGGGAAGGTAAACAGTGTTTCCGTGCACTGCTCTGGTTTCGCTAGAAGCGGCTTAAACACTGGCTCCCTCGGCCTATAGAGCAAGATGAGCGCGCAACCCAAGAGTCGTCCGTGACTGGACCTAACGGTCAGGGGTACTTTTACCTTTACCTTTTTAGTGATGTAGTGATGATGTATCAATGGTGCTGCTCAAAGTGTATTCTGGGGGAAAGAGGGAAGTTTTAAAAGAGGATGTCTACTCATGTTTGGGGTTCTTGCTCTGTGTGGGGACCTGTTGTGCAACAATAAATATTGTGGTCTATTGAGTGCTGTTTTGCTCCAAATTACTTGGCTGGAACTTACTTCTTTTACTGACTGCATGGACCTGTGGGGGACTTGCACCCCGATGAGCTGGACTGTTGAGTAGTCTCTCACCCCAGAAGTTTTCCTTCACAAGGCAAAGCATTGTCATCAGGGCTAGTAGGCCTCAATATCGCTCTCCTCCTCCATCAATGGCTCTAATCTTCATGGAGTCTCCTGTTGTAAACAAAAATATGCCCTTTTTTCCCTTATGGGGTATCCAAGAGCCCATATAGAGTCCTTACATAGATTCCCTATTGGTAGGAGAAAATAACAGAGGCCAACCAGAGAATATTGAGAAGCAAAGCAGCTAGTAAGCTTGATCTTTATTGATCTGTTGCAACAGGGTGCTCCCCTCACACGCAGGAGAGGAGGAGGACCCCCAAAATTGCTGTGCAAGGGCTTATAAAGACTTTTGAAATTCCCATCCTCTAGATCAAGACCACCCCCAGAAACATTATGCATTCATCACAGAAGGGTGTAACCTAAGACCACCCCTCCGATAAGGCCCTCTAAAACAGAACATTTGCATGTTGTTTTCTCCTGTCGCTTTGTTTATTTCCTGTCTGGCAGGTTACTTGATTAGATTTCTTGGGGAGCCTGGCCAGTCTTTTGTAATGATAAGGCTCACACCCTTATTCAAACACAGATTAAGACAGGATTTGTGAAGGAAGAGACAATGGGGAGGCTTTTCCATTTTGACCATGCAGAGAAACATTTGCTCAGTTTAGGAATCAAAATGGTTCCAGGTTGGCTTTCCTGTGCTGATCTATGTACGTGTGGTTATGAACGTTTTTGCCATATATCTAAGACCATAAAATTCCTATCACACTCCTACTTGTTCTTCTCTAAACTCAAAAGCCCCAGACCTTTCTTTGCAGGGGAGTCTTTCCACCCCCCTCGATCATTTTAGTTGTCCTTCTCTGACCCTTTCCCCAACTCTACAATATCGTTTTCGAGGTGAGGTGGCCGGATGGAGCCTTGGTCTGATCAGAACAGACCTTTCTAGTGCTTAATTTCTCTGCACAATCCACCCTGAATCCCCAAGAAATTGTGGGGAGAGATTATTCCTAATAACCACCAGCAAAAGAGCAGGGTGGGAGGGGCAGGGCTGGGAGCGAGGCCGTTAGGCTGATGAGGAAACGAGGGCTAATTAATGCTCAGGCTGTCTCTCGGCAAGAATTGAAACCTAATTAAGTGCGCTGGGCGGCCGCGGGTTATCAGGAACGGTGCTGCGCTCACCGGCACTGCCTCCAGCATGTTTTGCAGCCCCTGCAAACTTGGCAAACATCTTCAGGATTGACAGCTGCCAATCCAGCCAAGGCAGCCAAGCAAGTTCTGGTCCAGGGGCCCTTGGGAAACCTCCCCATAAAGCAGGACTGGCACCAGATGCGAACCACAAAATGGCCCGCCGAGCCATGGAATAAGGGATGAATGAAGATCTACTGATCTGATGCCCCTGTGAAAATAATAATAATAATAATAATAATAATAATAATAATAATAATAGGCAACCAAGAATTCTGCAGCACCATAAAATGTAAGGCTCCAGTTCCCAAATCTTTTTCTAGCCACTTTGGTTCCAGCCCAAAAGTTGGGCCTGGTGAGCATTTAAGGTTTCCAACCCTAATTTGCAGGTTGCCATCTGATGGGATTTTATTCTGACCCTGATCTGATTTTACGATGTTATTTAATTGATTGCCTGATTTCATGTTAATGTGTTGTACACTTGATGTTAGCCGCTCTGAGCCCGGTTTTGGCCGGGGAGGGCGAGGTATTATTATTATTATTATTATTATTATTATTATTAATAATAATAATATCTCAGAGCCTCCAAGTGTCCCTATTTTCCAGGGACAGTCCTGGATTTACAGAAGCTGTCGCAGTTTCCGATTTGAGCCTTCACTGGAGGTTTTTAAAGGCAGGTTGGGCGGCCCTCTGTCAGGGATTCTTCAGCTGAGATTCCTGCACTGCAAGGGGTTAGACTAGATTACCCTCGGGGGTCCCTTCCAACTCTACGATTCTATGATTCCATGAGGTTATCAGTGAGCTGGCCATTGGTGCAACAGCAGCTTCGTCCCAGAGATGAGCTGCATTACGAGAAAGCCTCTCCAACCCCGTAACACAGAGCAAGTAGGTTTTGGAAGAATCTCAGGAGATGGAGGGTTGCGGCCTCCAAGGTCAAAACTCACGCTGGCATTGACACAGTGCCTGACCCTTCGAGCAACTTGCACAGCCTCTGGTGTTACGGTCCCATTCTTCCCACGCAATTGCCACTGGCCTTTGCTCTTTCTCCTCCTTGGAGGGCTGCCGCGAGAAGTTTGCCGGCTTTTGTTGACACAGTCAAGACTCCCTTTGAAGCCTTCGTGTGGTTTATTTGACCTCCTCGACTGTAGGAGGTCAGGCGGTGGTGACATTTTCCAGAGCTCAGGCCACTAGGTCAGGCTCTATTTATGCACATGGTGAGCAAATTGTGTGTAATTTGCGCTTGTTACGGAAAAATCTAGGTGTGAGGCTGCTCAGTCACCCAGCTCGTCCGGCTGAGCCCGCGGGTCCCTGCAGAATAAAGGAAGGAGTCCAGCCACCAACCGGAGCAAATAGCTGTAGACCAAAGTTTATTGCCCAACAGGTTCAAAGAGGAATTTTGAACCCCGAGGATGGGGTGACAAGGACTTTTAAAACTTTCCCACCATATCCCAGAATACTGTTCGTACAGCATCATTGCTACATCACTGACATGTCACAAAAGGGGAGGGGTAGACAGGGGTTACACTAGTTTAACCTTGGCAAAGATGTCCAGACAAGTCCTTGGTACAAGATTAGCATAAGCAGACATGGCAGAGCAAGACTCAGGTCCCACCACCCAAAGTCCCACCACCCAAAGTCCAATAGAACTTCCTTTGCATGTCTGGACCCCCTGGCAGGTCTGGGGATGGGATTAGGCTTCCCTTGGAGAACAATGAGTCCAACAATTGTCACCTCTGGGCATTTCCTGGGGTAGGAGGTCCTCACACTTGGGGAGGTGGCAGGGAAAAGAGTCGTTTTTTCCAAGGGCAAAATAGTGTTGAAATGGAGGAAACTGGCAAAGGAGTTGATTTTATATGATTGCTAAAGCTTGGCAACTTCCCTGAGCTGTCAAGTCGAAAGGATACCTTTATGCATAATATTTGTAACATTTAACAACTTTAAAGATGAGCCCCCCCCCCCATAATTTCCGTAACAGCACTCGAAAATGCTTTCAGTGCGACCTTCCTTCTGCAAGCTGGTGCCCTCCCAGATCTTTTGGATGGCAACTCTCATCCGCTGCACCCAGCGCTGCCCAGATCTTTCGAACTACAACTCCCGCTGGGACCGATTGGAGTTACTTTCTGGAGGGCACCAGGTTGGGGAAGACTGGGCTGGAGCAATTCATGGAGGAGGGGAGAGGTCTGTCAGTATCCGGTTGTCATGATAGCTAAGTGGAACCTCAATAGCAAAGAACAAGGAGGACTTCTTGGCTTCATGCCCTGAAATGGAAGGTGTGTATAGCTGCCTCTCCTGGAAAATCACTGTTTCATGTTGTTAAAAGTTTGGAGGGGTGTCACTTTGGATTATATCCATGGGTACATTTCAGGCTTGTGATCCTGTATCCATTGAGATTAGCATGGCTGGGGCTGATGGGAGTTGTAGTCCAGAAGACCTGCTCCAGTAGTTTGGGGTGTGTTCACATGTAATAAATGAAAATCTGCCCTTATTCCCTTATGGGGGACACAAGAGCCCTTATGGAGTCCTTTGCAGGTTCTCCATCGGTTGGAGAAAATAACAGAGGCCAACCAGAGATTATTGAGAAGCAAAGCATCTAATAAGCTTGGTCTTTATTGATCTGTTGCAACAAGGTGCCCCCTTCACCCGCAAGAGAAGGAGGAGGACCCCAAACCCATGTGTGTCCGTCCTTATATAGACTTTTAAAATTGCCCGCCCTGGAGTCCAAGACCACCCCCAGAAACATCATACCTGCATCACAGAAAGGGGTGGTCTACAACAGAAATCTGAGTGCGTTGTTTACCAGAAATCTGAGTGCGTTGTTTACCTCCTGTTTGGCAGGTTACCTGTTAATGCTTACTTGATTGGATAGCCTGGGGAGCCTGGCCAGTCTTTTGTAATGATAAATACTTAGTTCCTGAGCCAGGTCACAGGCTCACCCTATTCATACACAGATATACCCTTAAGACAGGTTTTGTAAAGGAAAAGACAATGGCGAGGCTTTTCCATTTTCCTTCAACCTTGCAGAGAATACATTTGGTCAGTCTGGGAGCCCAAATGGTTCCAGGGCTGTTTTCCTGTGCTGCTTCAGACATGTGGCTTATATATTTATGTACGTGTTTGCTTGGTACAGTTATGAACATTTATTTTATATATATAAGACCTTTTTTTAATTTCACACCTATTAGCAAATCATGACCCAACATGCTGTCCTTTAACAGGTTTTTTTTCAGCCATTCGGAAAATAAAGCAGCCATGTTTCTGCTCTTCCCTAATTCTACCTTCAAGCGGAAAAGGTCAGTTTAGGTGGGGTTCAAGTGTTGGAAAGATCCATTTCGCCCCGATCCCGGCTGGTGCTGTTGTTGCTTTTGCTGTACACGCCCCCATGCTTTCTGGTAACTGCTCCTGCCTCACTCCTGAATTAGCTGCACGGATGATCCCACACAACCAGGAATCACGCTGCCAACAGCATCAGGTCCCAGCGCTGACCTCATGCTGACCTAGTTAGGCAATGAAGTCATTGAGGTCGGTGCAAATGAAGGAGCGGAGGTTTCTTGCAAGGAGTGGTGAAAAATCCCCAAGAGGCATGGCTAATTGTGAAAATGGAAGTCGTTCAAGCCTTTACTCTGGAAAACAGGCTCCTGTCTTAAGCTCTTTGGCTCAGCTCCCAATTGTGTTCTTGGCAGAATCCTTGTGCCTTTCAAATGCGGGTTGGCAGGTCCAGAAACTCTGAGCTCGCCATAACTTTGCACATCCTGCCCTGCCGCCAGCCCCTGATGGGGGAAAGGAGAGCTCCTGTCCTTTACAGCCTACTCACTTTATTATTATTATTTGACATCTGATGGGAGGGCGTTCCACAGGATGGGTGCCACTACTGTAACTTGGCTTCTTACAGTGAGGGAACTGCCAGAAGGCCCTCGGAGCTGGACCTCAGTGTCCGGGCTGAACGATGGGGGTGGAGACACTCCTTCAGGTCTACTGGACCGAGGCGGTTTAGGGCTTTCAAGGTCAGCACCAACACTTAGAATTGTGCTCGGAAACATCCTGGGAGCCAATGCAGATCTCTCAGGACCGGTGTTATGTGGTCTTGGCGGCCGCTCCCAGTCACCAGTCTAGCTGCCGCATTCTGGATTAATTGCAGTTTCCGGGTCACCTTCAAAGGTAGCCCCACATAGAGCACATTGCAGTAGTCCAAGCTCCACGTTCCTAAGGACGTCCCTACTTTAATCAGAGAATTCTTGGGGGTATAGAGTTATCTGACCGCCAAGCCAAGGAGATAGCAAGACAGCCTTTAGAAGACGTATGAAGGCAGCCCTGTCTAGGGATTTTTTTTCAATGTTTAATGTTTTATTATGTTTTTTCTATATGTTGGAAGCTGCCCAGAGTTGATGGGGAAACCCAGTCAGATGGGCAGGTTATAAATAATAAAATTGTTGTTGTTGTCTTTTCCGGCTTCTGCTCTTGCCCAAACTTCCTCCCAGAGCCTTTCGCCTAGCCGTGCAAATTACACCCCACTGAACCCCAAAAAGCACTCATTTGCTGCCCGAAACAGGCCATTCTCAGACATGTTTCTCTCTCTCCTGCATACATGATCCGAATGATGGCAGAAAAAAAACCCACATTACGATTCCTGACCTACTTTCCCGGGGTTTGCATTCAGCGCCAGCCAAGGGGAGAATGCGAAAGCTGCTTTCCTTGGGGTTTTGAAACATTGACAGCTGTGCGCTTTGCACATTGAGATAATTGCGCGGAGACGACTTGAAGAGTGTGGGCAGCAGCACCATGGTGGGTCTCGCAGAGGAAGAGCAGAAACCGCCTTGTGTGCTGACTCAGACCCTTGGGCCACCTAACTCAGTACTGCCTGCACGGACTGGCAGCGGCTCTCTAGGAATGCATGCAGGGAGTCTTTCCTACCGGGAGGTGCTAAGGGGGTTCAAACCTGTCAAAGTAGATGCTGTTGCTAAGCTACATCCCTTTAGCCAAGATGTCCCACTACTATTGCACTCTTGAAGTGCAGAAGTTTTCCCTAGGATTTCATTTATTTATGAATGCATTAATTTGGAGAATCATAGAGTCATAGAAGGGACTGTTTGTAAACAAAATCAATCTGCCCTTTTCCCCTTATGGGGTATCCAAGCGCCTGTATAGAGTCCTTACGTGGGTTCCCTATTGGTAGGAGAAAATAACAGAGGCCAACCAGAGAATATTGAGAAGCAAAGCAGCTAGTAAGCCTGATCTTTATTGATCTGTTGCAACAGGGTGCTCCCCTCACCCGCAGGAGAGAGGGCGGACCCAGAAAAATGGCGCGCAAAGCCTTATAAAGACTTTTGATATTGCCATCCTGTAGATCAAGACCACCCCCCAGAAACATCATACATACATCACAGAAGGGGTGTAACCCAAGACACACACCCCAATACATCATGCCTACATCACAGAAAAGGCAGTCTACAGCAGAAATCTGAGTGCGTTGTTTATCTCATCTGACAGGTTACCTGTTAATGGTTACTTGATTGGATACCCTGGGGAGCCTGAGCCAGGTCACTGTCTCACCCTATTCATACACAGACATACCCTTAAGACAGGATTTGTGAAGGAAAAGACAATGGGGAGGCTTTTCCATTTTCCTTTGACCTTGCAGAAAAAACATTTGGTCAGTTTGGGAATAAAAAATGGTTTCAGGTTGGTCTTCCTGTGCTGATCTACATATGTACGTGCTTGGTTGGTACAGTTATGAACATTTATTATATATCTAAGACTTTAAAATTCTTATCACAGGACCCCCGAGGGTCATCGAGCCCAAGCCCCTGCGATGCAGGAATATTTTGCCCAGCCCAGGACTTGAACCCACAACCCTGACATTCAGGGCCTCATGCTGTTCCCCGGAGTAGCTCCTCATTTGGTATTATGTTTGAATGCTGCTTAATGGCTCTTCCTGGAAAGAAGGAACCGCTGGCAAGTCTGTTGATATTCCCTTTCCAAAGAGCTCAGGACGGCATGCATGGGCTTATGGCATTTGGGCCTGGCAAGAGCCCTGTGGCAGCTGTGGGTTGTGTGGCTGGGATTGCAGAGGAACAGCAGCAACTGCCCTCTGCAGAGTCAGACCCTTGGCTCACCTCTTAGCTCGGTATTGTCGACACAGGCCGGCAGCAGCGACTCTCCAGGATTTCAGACCAGGAGTCTTTGCCAGCCCTGCTGGGAGATGCCAGTGATCAAATTTGGCAACTTCTGCATGTGAGCAGGTGCTCCGCCGCCGAGCTATGGCCCTTTTCCAGCAGGAATGGTGCTTGCTTCTGTAGGGGTAGCATATAGCCATTGTGGCTTGTGGCCGTCAAAAGCCTGATCTTCCACAAATTGAGAATGGGAAAGTGTTTTTCAAAGACTGGGCGCCGGGTTCCTTCACGCCTTGCCACCTTCCATCTGCAGAGAGGGCGCATGCTTGCGCTCATCGCCGCAATAGTGCACGAACGTATGGGCCACTAAATGCGGTAATTGCAGCTAAGCTTTAATTAACATAATTACATTTCTGTACAAATAAAACATTCAGCCTTGTAATTCCTAGTCTGCAAATGCGAGCTGGCAGATTTTTCTCTTCTTTGCTTCCCCTCCAACTTAACAACAGCACAAAGCAAACGGCTTAACCGAGGGTGAGTAAATACAATTGGAATTCAGGCGAGTGAAGGGTGTGTTTGCGAGTGCGAGGACGCGCACACCTTGTGGCTGTGAGCCAAATGGTAGAGCTGCCTAGCTGAACCTCACAAAGTCTTAAATTCTTGGATATGCTATTGCAACTCCAGCAGCTGGAAGCAGGCATAGCTGTCAGCTTACAGATTTGAAAATAAGGGACCAGCAGCCACGAAAATAAGGGATCAGCAGCCAAAATAAGGGATTTTCCGAGCACAGGTATGTTCAACCAGTGCCTAGATCTGGACAAGGACAAAGTCCTAGATTTGCAGTGAGTCATCTGAGACAGGGTATAGACAGGATAGAAGTCCAGTTTGTAATTACTGGCTCCTTTCCAACTACGTACAGCCAGTGTGGTGTAGTGGTTAAGAGGGGTAGTCTTGTAATCTGGTGAACCGGGTTCGCGTCTCCGCTCCTCCACATGCAGCTGCTGGGTGACCTTGGGCCAGTCACACTTCTCTGAAGTCTCTCAGCCCCTCTCAGCTCACAGAGTGTTTGTTGTGGGGGAGGAAGGGAAAGGAGAATGTGAGCCGCTTTGAGACTCCCGAAGGGGAGTGAACGGCGGGATATCAAATTCAAACTCTTCTTCTTCTTCTTCTTCTTCTTCTTCTTCTTCTTCTTCTTCTTCTTCTTCTTCTTCTTCACAGAGGGTCTCCCTGGGGAAAGGCGTGGGACAAAAGAAATCATGGCTAGAAATCAAGGGGCAAACAGAAAAGTGGATAAGCGCCAAGTCTAGCTTAAAGAGGAAAGAACCATGAAGTAGAGGGAGCAGGGAAGCTGACCACTAATAGTTAGCACCTAGAGAACAGCCTTTACCAAAGGTGTCATGGACTTTGGAGACTCTCGAATTCAGGATGCAAGTGAGAAATGTGCTAAGAGGAAGGCACGCTTGGCAAATCCACACCGTGATCAACTCCTGCCCGGAAACCAATGTCCCCACTGTGGAAGGACATGTGGATCCAGAATTGGCCTCCACAGTCACTTACGGACTCACTGTTAAGACTGTGTTTATGGAAGACAATCTTACTCGGCTTCCATCATGATTTGCGATATATTGCCAGGTCAAAAATTATGAAACCAACATAAGGACTTAAAACCAGTTTTGCGTGATATATTGAGATCTTGCCCAGCCCTATAGATCACTGTTTGGGCCCAGCAGGGCTCTTTTTATGTTTTTAAAAGCGTGCAGAAATCTCTTTGGATAAAAAAACCTGCTGAGCTTGGCGGAGGAGAAAGAGGAGCGCTAGAAAGGTTCATTTTCCCTCCTCCTCCTCCTCCTCCTCCTCCTCCTCCTCCCTCTTCCAATTCCTCTCCAGGATTCTCTATTCACAGCAGGAGGACATCCTGCAAAGCCTCTCTCTGCATCAAGGACCTGGCTTTTTATAGACTAATTAATGATACATGTGGCCTTTTTTCTTTATTGATGACAAAAGAGATACAAGGAGCTCCCAGCTCTTTAGGAGCAGACCTGTTAATGGAGCCATAAGGACTCACTTTGCACTTAGCCTCATTGACTAAGCAGGCAATTCTAGATGTGCAGGGAAGCAAATCCCATTGAAATCAAGGTGACTTCAGAGTAAATGCAGATGGCGTTGAGCTGCAGGTTAACCACAGGTACCCAGCACCCTCTATGTTAAGGGATCAGGGTCTCCGTGGCACCAGGAGCTCCTCCAGAACTTCCTGTTTCTTGGAAATCCATCCTGATTTGTTTGTACAGTGGTACCTCACGGTGCTTCAAGTTAAGAACTTTGCTTCAAGATGAGAACAGAAGTTGTGCTCCAGCAGCGCGGCGGTAGCAGCAGCAGCAGGAGGCCCCATTAGCTAAAGTGGTGCTTCAGGTTAAGAACAGTTTCAGGTTAAGAATGGACCTCCGGAACGAATAAAGTACTTAACCCGAGGTACCACTGTACAGTCATACCCTGGCTTACAGCCGCTTCAGGTTGTGTTTTCTCGGGTTGCGGACTGCCAAAACCCAGAAGTACTGGAACGGGTTACTTCTGGGTTTTGGTGGTTGCAGATGCGCAGAAGCGCTAAATCATGCTTTGCACATGCGCAGAAGCTCCGAATCACAACCCACACATGTGCAGACATGCAGGCGCAGGTTGTGAACGCTGCGGGTTGCGAACGTGCATCCCGCACGGATGACGTACACAACCCGAGCGTCCACTGTACAATGCTTAAGCATTAGCGGGAGTGCTTGGCACTGCCTGGGAATCTTCAGAAACAAAAATTATATCACGATATATCACCAGTGGCCAAAAATGGGCGCAGTCACATCAAAGTCGTGCCTGGGTCTGGCATCTTGATTCAAGTGCCCAGCGCTGTCCAGAAATGTTAAGAAACCCAGAAACATTGTGATTCCTAAATCGATAGTGTAAATTGTGAGTTTGGGCCGGTCGCGCCAAAATTGGATGGAGTCACGCCAGAGTGACTCCTTGGACCACCATTCAGTGCTGGGAGGGGCGACTGGAGAGCAGCTGCTAGTCAGTGTGTTGTTGTTGTTGTTGTTCAGTCGTTTAGTTGTGTCCGCCTCTTCGTGACCCCCTGGACCAGAGCACGCCAGGCCCTCCTGTCTTCCACTGCCTCCCGCAGTTTGGTCAAACTCATTTTAGTACCTTCAAGAACACTGTCCCACCACCTCGTCCTCTGTTGTCCCCTTCTCCTTGTGCCCTCCGTCTTTCCCAACATCAGGGTCTTTTCCAGGGAGTCTTCTCTTCAAGTCAGTGTAGGGAGCATTATTTATTTATTTTATTTATTGAATTTATATACTGCCCTATACCTGGAGGTCTCAGGGCGGTTCACAAAAAAGATGCCTAAAGGTGTACAATGATGAATGAATGTTAGAATGATGTTGGAATGAATTTATGTGATTTTAGCAGAAATGTTACAAAGGTTTAGGAAAAAACAGACTGTTAATTGGTGAAAGGAGGGAAAGTAAAGTTACATTGATATTAAGATAAATTACAGGACAAAAATTGGAAAAGATGGGAAGGATTTGCTGAAATAGCTAACCGAACTAGAATACAAAAAAGGGAGGTGTGAGGAGGTCAAGGAAACAAGCAAAAGAAAGATAAGTTATGGGAAGGTTTGATGTGTTTTTTAATTGTTTTTATTTTTCTGTTTTCTTTTTTTCTTTTTTCTACTTACTGTGATGTGTTGTTTTGTTTTTGTTTAATTTGGTTTCTTCTCTTTTCTAATTTTGTAACCTTTAAAATTTTAATAAATATTATTTAAAAAAAAACTAAAGGTGTACAATGATGGCGCCAGGCAAACTTCCCTGGGGAGAGCATTCCACAGACAGGGAGCCACTGCAGAGAAGGCCCCGATCTCGTGTTGCCACCCTCTGCACCTCTTGAGGAGGAGGCACACGAAGGAGGGCCTCAGAAGATGATCTCAGGGTTCATATGGGAAGAGGCAGCTCTTGAGGTATTGCGGTCATGAGCTGTTTAAGGCTTTATAGGTCAAAACCAGCACTTTGAATTGGGCCCGGAAACTAACCGTTAGCCGATGTTGCCATTTCCATTCCACCTTAAGGAGCAGACGTGTGGAACTGTTGCATGTCACATGTCTGTTTACATTCCAGCACAGCTTGCTGGGAACTTCCGTTGTGTGTATAGATTTTGCTTTTCCCGTTCTCTCTGAGACGAAGAGAAAGAGAGACGACATGTTTCTTTGTCCTGATTTATGATTAATAAATCTGTAGTTGTAGTATGCCTTCACAAGCCTCACGCCTATTCTGTGTGCGCAGTTCACTCCGCTGATAGTGTGCCCTGGCTTTGAAGCAGAGGCGATAGTCTTCGCAGCAGGATGTCTGGAAGGAGACGGCCCAGCTGGGGCTAGCCAGCTGGCCTTGCGACCCTCTGCATGCCGACAGCCAGTGCAGTTGGTGTAAGTACGGTTGGCACTGTGGTCTAAACAACATATGTAAAAGGTTAACATGAGTCCACAGTGTAATGCAACAGCGAAAGAAGCTAATGCTATTCTAGGCTGCATCAACAGAAGTCAAGCGTCCTGATCAAGGGAAGAAATAGTTCCAGTCTATTCTGCCTTGGTGGGCAGAGGAGGGCGACCAAGATGATCCAGGATCTGGAAACCAAGCCTGATGAGGAACGGTCGAGGGAATTGGGCATGGAGAACAGAAGAAGGAGAGGAGATATGAGTGCCATCTTCAAATATCAAATAAGAAAGGAGATTCCAGTTAACATCAGGAAGAACTTTCTGGCAGTAAGAGCTGTTTGACCGTGGGATGGAAGGTGCGGGGGGGGGGGGTTAAGCAGAGCTGGGATGGCCAACTTTCATGGACGCTTCCATTGCACTCCAGGGGGCTGAAGACCATCAATGTCCCTTCCAACTCTTCCAATTCTTTAATTCCATGATCTCGGGATTATGATCCTCCTGCTGCCGATAGCAGCTCTGGGCTGGGTCAGTGATGGTTCTATCTCTTTGCCAGACGGTCGCCCTGGATTCCACTTTCTTTACAGCTCCTCGTCTCAGGATAAAATACGGCGGCTGTAAAGGTTCGTGTTTGCAGGGACAGGGAGAGGAAGGCGATTTGCTGCAGCTCATCGCATCTTACAGTAATAATGACAAGGCTGGCATGCCGGCCGCCGTGGCTGAGCTGTCAGCTGGATGTTCTATCGCTCTCTCGCGAGCGACGCTCAGCCTGCCACGGCAGCTGCTCCAGCGCACTGGCTCCCCGGGCTTGAGCCGCGTGGCTGACGAGGCCAAGCGCACCGTGAAATATGACATCTCTGTGGCAGGGAGACAGGGAGAGGCCTCGCTCGTCTTTATTAAGTGTGAGCGGGCGGGCGGGAGAGGGAGAAATGAGCGTGGGAATGGGAGGAGAGTCTCCCCGCTCTCGTGCATCTTTACGCACCAGCTCCATCTCTCATCGGATCGTTGGGAGGGGTCCCCCAAAGGTCATCCAGCCCAGCCCCTTGCAATGCAGGGATCACAGCAGAAGAATCTAACCTCTGCTTTAACCCCGCCAATGAATGGGGGGGCAGCCATGTTCAGATGAAGTCGGTCCCACCATCGAACAGGTCTGGTTAGTTAAGTACCGTGATTTAGCATCACCAAGGAGGCTGCTCTGTTGCCATGGAGACCCCACTCACCTGTCTTGAAGGCAGAAGAACAATAGCCAAGGTGGTTGTGGGTGTGCGAGCCAGAAGCTGGAAACCAGATGCTGAAACCTGGAGACAGAGGGGTGACTTTGCTCAGCCCTTAGTTAAGTGGAACCAACTTGAAATAGCTTCTTCCTAACGCGAGCAAAAGGCTGCCTTGCTAATGGAGGCGAAGACCTTCCTTCCCTGTCTCATAGCAGAAACTATTAGCTTCCTTCCCAAAGGTGTTTCTCCCTTAAGAAAATATGAAAAAAAGTAGATTTGGCACCACAAAAGATGGAAAGCATGTAATTATTATTTTGATAGAAGAGCGTCTAAATTGCCTTTAAAAATATTTTTCCCCTCCCTTTAATTCAGTCCCCCCCTTTTTCTGGCACTGCATATTAAAGCATTTATATAACTCGCAGTAAATGACTTAAAAGGGATGACTCATTACAGCAAGTACAAAAAAGTCAATGTATATTTTTAGCTGCCACAGTGCACCCTCGGCGCAAGTTAACCCTTAGGTGGAAACAGGGAAGGCAGAGCTTCGTCAGGCCCCAAAGGGAGGAACCCCCCCCCTCTAAATGTTGGAAATGTATATTTTATTACACTTGTGTCCCATGTGTGTTTCTCCCTCTCACAACAACCCTGTGAGGTAGACTAGGTTAAGTCGGACAGTTATGATGAGAGTGCATGATGGATCTCGTCTCCAGTTCTCCTTTTTCTGTGAACCGTCCCTTGGATCTTTCCGGGCCCCAAGCTGTTATTTGTTACTGCTCAATGACCCACCCTTGCATCATGGTGTTCCCCTTCTGTTGTTAGATGTATTGGTTTTTTATGCTTCTGTGCTTTTATGTTTGTACATATTTTATGAGCTAATAGCCGTAAATAAATTTGAATTGAAAGACTAGGTTAAGCCTAGCCCAAGATGAGCTTCATGGCTGAGCGTTGATTTGAATCTGGGTCCAGGGCCGGATTTAGGTTTGAAGAGGCCCTCAGCTACTGAAGGTAATGGGGCCCTTTATATGTCCAGCTGTCCTTTGTCAACAACAATTTTGTGTGTGTTGAATATATGCTATATGGTAATTTATGGACCTAATAGGTATCTCAAGCCATTTGCACATGCAGAATGTAGTCACCCTATATATAAAATGGTAAAGGGACCCTTGACTGTTAGGTCCAGTCACGGACGACTCTGGGGTTGCGACGCTCATCTCGCTTTATTGGCCGAGGGAGCCGGCATACAGCTTCCAGGTCATGTGGCCAGCATGACTAAGCCGCTTCTGGTGAACCAGAGCAGCACACGGAAACGCCGTTTACCTTCACGCTGGAGCGGTACCTATTTATCTACTTGCACTTTGACGTGTTTTTGAACTGCTAGGTTGGCAGGAGCAGGGACTGAGCAACGGGAGCTCACCCCGTCGCGGGGATTCGAACCG
The DNA here is from genome assembly GCF_964106915.1 of Podarcis gaigeae. NCBI lineage: Eukaryota > Metazoa > Chordata > Lepidosauria > Squamata > Lacertidae > Podarcis > Podarcis gaigeae. The sequence continues at coordinate 103,365,179 of NC_139677.1, read as the reverse complement.
CCGACCTTCTGATCGGCAAGTCCTAGGCTCTGTGGTTTAACCCACAGCACCACCCGCGTCCCCACCCTATATATAGAAACGAGCAAACCAGTGATATTTTAGGGAGCAGGTGAGGCCCATTACTTACATCACAGGAGCCTACACAACACAAAACACGGTTGCTGCATGTAGGCTTTATTCTATTAGTTTTTTATCTTCTATTTTGGAAATGTACATCCATTTTTTCCCCTTTAAATTTTTGGGGGGCTGCCAAGAGAGTGTGAGCCTAAGCTATAGCTTGTTTAGCTTATACGTAAATTCGGCACTGCCTGGGTCTACCTAGTCATAGATTCATTAATTTCGATTTCATGCTCCTCGTTGCATTTATCTGTCTTCCAATTTCCTATTGGAAGCTGTCCAGAAAACCTATGTTATTGGGAGGCACATAGCTATCGTAAATAAACACATTAAAGGCATATGATGGCATCTCCTACCCCCCCCCCCCATGTAGTTATTCCAGGTATGGGGTAGCCTGGGCATATGCACCAATTGGGACCAAATCATTGCCTCCATCCCATAATTTCTGCAAAGTGCAAACTGCTTTAAAAGCAGGCCGGTATATATAACCCCCCTGATAGCATCGTGAGCACAAATCATCGCAAATGAGCAATAAAAAGGACTTCTGCCGAAGCCCGTGGAACAAATTTGGCTCTCTGGTTCCCACTCCATTTCCAGAGAGCCAGCAGCCAATCGCACCGCAGAGCCCTATCATTCTGGTCATGTCGAAAGAAAGAAAGAAAGAAAATATGATCGTTAACGCTCTCTGCTGCTCGCTTTCCTTCCCAAGGCTCCTGCGTCGGTCTCATTAAATGCGATCCCCTTACCGCAGCTCCTCTCAGCACGACACCCCGGCAAATTAATTTGGAAATATAAATATTGAATGAATTAATTGGAGAGAAATGATCCCTTTTTAATCCAGGTTGAACTGCTTGGCAAAGCGTTAGAAGAGGAGGGAAGGAGGAGAGAGACCGTGTATGGTGTCAGGAGAGGTCTCTGTTGCTGTTAAATGAAGGCACAGAAGTGCAGGTCCCTGGAAGGGACCTTTAGCTCCTTGGATGGAAGGTGGGATAGAAATGGAATAAATACATGCACCCTTGTCAGCAGTTCTTTGTTGTTGTTGTTTAGTCGTTTAGTCGTGTCCGACTCTTCGTGACCCCCTGGACCAGGAAACGCCAGGCCCTCCTGTCCTCCACTGCCTCCTGCAGTTTGGTCAGACTCATGCTGGTAGCTTCCAGAACACTGTCCAACCATCTTGTCCTCTGTCGTCCCCTTGTCCTTGTGCCCTCCATCTTTCCTAACATCAGGGTCTTTTCCAGGGAGTCTTCTCTTCTTATGAGGTGGCCAGAGTAGTGGAGCCTCAGCTTCAGGATCTGTCCTTCCAGTGAGCACTCAGGGCTGATTTCCTTCAGAATGAATAGGTTGGATCTTCTTGCAGTCCATGGGACTCTCAAGAGTCTCCTCCAGCACCATAATTCAAAAGCATCAATTCTTCAGCGATCTGCCTTCTTTATGGTCCAGCTCTCACTTCCATACATCACTACTGGGAAAACCAGAGCTTTTACTATAGGGACCTTTGTTGGCAAGGTGATGTCTCTACTTTTTTCGGTTCTTTAGCAGTTCTTTAGCCTCCTCAAATCATGGGATTGTAAAGTTGAAAGAGTCCAACCCCCTGCAGTGCAGGAAACACAGTTCAGATGGCTGTCCAATCTCTGTTTAAAACCTCCTTTCACACCCCAGAGGTAATTCATGTCAGTACGCCTTTCAACCAATGTCAGCGACTGGGCTCAATCACTGGTTCTGCCCAATCCTGGAAAACAGCTCCCAGTGCACTGGACTCACAACTGTGCATTGTGAGCACCAGACTCAGCAGAGTATAAACAACGCGGAAGCTAGCTGTGAAGTGCAACTTCTTTTATTTCTAATACAGTGGTACCTCAGGTTACATACGCTTCAGGTTGCATACGCTTCAGGCTACAGACTCCACTAACCCAGAAATAGTGCTTCAGGTTAAGAACTTTGCTTCAGGATGAGAACAGCGGCGCAGCAGCAGCAGGAGGCCCCATTAGCTAAAGTGGTGCTTCAGGTTAAGAACATTTTCAGGTTAAGAATGGACCTCTGGAACAAATTAAGTACTTAACCTGAGGTACCACTGTAGCTACTACAAACTAACGAACTACCAGCTTGCATGAGTGTTACAGCTCCCCCTGAGCCATCTGGTCACTACATAGATAAGACTCTCTCCACACACAGAGTCAGGCAGTCAGTCAGGAGTGGAAGAGGAGAAGAGCAGTTTCCGCCCCTTCCTTTCTCAAAACATCAGATCAGGAGGTTCTGTCAATGGGGCGGGCGGGTGAAAATAGCAACAATCCAGTCCAACCCATGCCAAAATCACAACTAAAAAAATCCCTGATAGGTGGTCGTCCCAACAACAATTGAAAGACCCCCAACGAAGGAGAACCTGCCACTTTCTGAGGGGGTCCAACAGCTCTTAGGCTCAGAAAGTTCTTCCTGATGTTGAGTCAGAATCTCCCTTCTTCTCACTTGAATCCATCGGTTTGGGTCCTACAGAGAAGGAGAAAACAAGCTTGCTCTATCTTCCATGTGACAGCCCTTCAGCTATTTGAAGGTGGCTCTCATGTTGAGCCCTCCATCTTCTCTTCTGCAGGCTACACCCCCCCAACTCTCTTGGATCCCAGAATTGTAGAGTTGGAAGGGATTCCAAGGATCATTTAGTCCAGCTCCCTGCAATGTAGGAATCTCAGATATGGGTTTCTCAAAAATAAGTTGTCAAGCGAATCTCCTTTCTTCTTTTTTTGATGGAGTTACATGCTTGGTAATGCAGGGGAATGCTGTGGACATAGTGTATCTTGATTTCAGCAAGGCTTTGGTGTTCTGATATTCTTGTGGGGAAACTGGTAAAATGTGGATTGAGCGAGGTTACTGTTAGGTGGATTTGTAGCTGGTTACCGTAATTGGCTGAACCCAAAGTGTACTCATTAATGGGAGCCTTCAATTACTGATTCAAACAAAGACAAACAAATCCCAAACTATAATCTGTTTAATCTGTTTTTAGTTTAAGAACAACTGTGGAAGTCTGAACTTGGTCGCTGCTTTTGAATAACCTCTGTAGTTGTACCAAGTAAGAAATAAGGATGCAGGAGAACGAATATTCTACTGTAAAAGGTTTGTGCAAAAAGTTAGTAAACTAGAAATGAAGTATGGAGAAGATGGGAAGTCAATGAATTAGAAGATTTATTGTCAGTTATATAAATTTATCCTTTTTGGTCAATGGTGTAATTTGTAACAAATGACGTAAATACTTTCTTTTTGTGCATTTTGTTGGTGCGTAAGCATAAATAAAGGGACGCAGGTGGCGCTGTGGGTTAAACCACAGAGCCTAGGACTTGCTGATCGTAAGGTCGGTGGTTCGAATCCCCATGACGGGGTGAGCTCCCGTTGTTCAGTCCCTGCTCCTGCCAACCTAGCAGTTCGAAAGCACGTCAAAGTGCAAGTAGATAAATAGGTACCACTCCGGTGGGAAGGTAAACAGCGTTTCTGTGCACTGCTCTGGTTCGCCAGAAGCGGCTTAGTCATGCTGGCCACATGACCCGGAAGCTGTACGCCGGCTCCCTTGGCCAATAAAGCAAGATGAGCGCCGCAACCCCAGAGTCGGCCACAACTGGACCTAATGGTCAGGGGTCCCTTTACCTTTAAGCATAAATAAACAGGGCGGGGGGGGGGGGGAAATCTGTTTTTAGTTTAGTTTACCATAGTTCTTTACATACAAGTGATGTACAAATTTTATGAAATATACGAATAAATATAAATGAGCAATGGGAAGCATCTCTGAGATACTGGTTAGGTTTACTTTTATTCTTTGACTACATAAAGATGGACAGGGAAGCCAAAGGTCTGAACTGCTAAAATGTCCACAGTGATTTGCTCAAGAATGGCACCTTCAACATTCTGACGCTTGGGTTTCATTTCCGGGCTGCCATTGCAGATTTGGAAGCAGAGGAAAGAACACAGAAGCATTAGGGTTAAAATGTAGTCCAGTGGTCTATTTTAAGAATATGGTGAATTTTTTTTTAAAAAATATCTTAATAGCATTAAAACGAGTGTCATAATTGTGTTTTGGTTTTTAAATTAGTTTTATTGTTTTACACTGTAAAACAGGGGGTTGTTTTTGTTTCTTGTTTGCTTTGTGAGCTGTCCAGAAAGACTCCTTCCATGGGGGCGGCCAAATAAACCCCCCAGTAAATAAAAAAAATTAAAATAAAAACAGCTCTGGCAATATTATCAGCACGGCACAGCCCTGCCTTGCACGGAAGCAAAGGAATTTGTGCTTTTGGCAGATGTACAGAGCACATAATCCCATTTAATCCATTTCAGGTCTGTGCTGAGGGTCACCATATTCCCTATCCGCGAATCTGGGAGACCTAACTTGCATATATGCAAATTCTTTGCCAAGCATGCAAATTCCATTCTGACTTTTTTGAAAATGACATCACATCAAGCAAATATTATACCACACTTTCCAGGTGCATTTTCTCTCTCTCTCTCCCCCCCCCCCCCAATATTTATTTATAATGGTACCTTGGTTCTCAAACGCCTTGGTACGCAAACAACTTGGAACCTAAACACTGCAAACCCGGAAGTAAGTGTTCTGGTTTGCGAACTTTTTTCGGAAGCTGAACGTGCTCCATTTTGATTGTTACGGTTCGGATTTGAGAGCCACACTTCCGTTTTGAGTGTTACACTGAGTTCTGTCTGTTTTTGCTATTTATTCTGAGGTTTTTGTGACTCTTTTTGTTTTGTTTTTGTGACTGCGTGGAACCCAGTTCAGCTTTTGTGACTCTTTTTGTTTTGTTTTTGTGACTGCGTGGAACCCAGTTCAGCTACTGATTGATTGATTGTGTGACTGCAGTACATTGTTTATTGATGGTCTCGTTGTTTGTTGTTGTTTAGTCGTTTAGTCCTGTCCGACTCTTCATGACCCCCTGGACCAGAGCACGCCAGGCCCTCCTGTCTTCCACTGCCTCCCGCAGTTTGGTCAAGCTCCTGCTGGTAGCTTCAAGAACACTGTCCCACCATCTCATCCTCTGTCGTCCCCTTCTCCTTGTGCCCTCCATTTTTCCCAGTCCTCAGTCTCCTTCATGGATCACTGCCTTGCCGTGGAGATGGGGCTTGAATAACTCAGAGAAGCTATGAACTATGCAGAGCAGGGCACCCAAGATGGACAGGTCATAGTGGAGAGTTTTGACTAAACGTGATCCACCTGGAGCAGGAACTAGCAAGCCACTCCAGTATCCCTGCCAAGAAAACCCCATGGACAAAGACAACAGGCATGGTCTTGTTAGATAGTAAAATCCATGTTAAATTGCTGTTTTAGGTTTTTTTTTTAAAGTCTGGAAAGGATTAATCCATTTTGCATTACTTTCTATGGGAAAACGTACCTTGGTTTTGGAACACTTTTGTTTTGGAACGGACTTCCGAAATGGATTAAGCTTGAGAACCAATGTAGCACTGTATTTATTTTTATCATGTATCATTGCATTCAAACAGTTTGTGTAATCATTTTGTGAGATTCTCTGAATCTCGTGACTTTCCCCCATCCCCTACACGGCTCCTTAAAACAGAATTTTAAACTACATATCAGTAGATTCTCCATAATTTTCATTTTTCCAAATTATGCATAATCTCCATACTTTACAAGTGTTTCTTAAGAGTCCAGCTAGGATTTTAATTTGCTTACAATGGTCTCCTAGGTAAATTATAATTTCCCCCCATTCTTTTTTAAAGTCCTTGTCTTCTTGATTCCTGAGTCCCCCCGTTAGTTTTGCCATTTTGGCACAGTCCAGCATCTTGGCTTGCCATTCCTCCCTTGTTGGGATTGCCGTTTCTCTCCATCTTTGGGCTAATAACATCCGTGCAGCTGTTATCACGTACATTAAAAGTCTTTTCTGATCTTTTGGAATCTCGGTACCTATAATTCCTAGTAAAAACACTTCTGGTTTTGGGACAAATGTTATTTTAAACATTTTTAACAGTTCATTATATACCATTTCCCAGGGTGATTTTATTATCTTACGTGTCCACCACATATGAGAAAAGGTTCCTTCCTTTTCTTTTCACTTCCAGCAGATATTTGAACTTGTCCTATACATTTTAGATAATGTAAAGGGACCCCTGACCATTAGGTCCAGTCGCGGACGACTCTGGGGTTGCAGCGCTCATCTCGCTTTACTGGCTGACGGAGCCAATGTTTGTCTGCAGAGAGTTTTTCCGGGTCATGTGGCCAGCATAACTAAGCCGCTTCTGGGGAAACCAGAGCAGCGCATGGAAACACCGTTTACCTTCCTGCTGGAGCAGTACCTATTTATCTACTTGCACTTTGACGTGCTTTCAAACTGCTAGGTTGGCAGGAGCAGGGACTGAGCAATGGGAGCTCACTCCGTTGCGGGGATTCGAACCGCTGACCTTCTTCTTCTTTTTTTTTTAGGAGGAAAAACAGGGTCTCCTCTTCACCGCTGACCTTCTGATCAGCAGGCCCTAGGCTCTGTGGTTTAGACCACAACGCCACCCATGTCCCTTTTTAGATAATTTTGTTGTTGTTGTTGTTTAGTCGTTTAGTCGTGTCCGACTTTTCGTGACCCCCTGGACTAGAGCACGCCAGGCCCTCCTGTCTTCCACTGCCTCCCGCAGTTTGGTCAAACTCATGCTGGTAGCTTCGAGAACACTGTCCCACCATCTCGTCCTCTGTCGCTCCCTTCTCCTTGTGTCCTGCATCTTTCCCAGCATCAGGGTCTTTTCCAGGGAGTCTTTTCTTCTCATGAGGTGGCCAAGGTCTTGGAGCCTCAGCTTCGGGATCTGTCCTTCCAGTGAGCACTCAGGGCTGATTTCTTTCAGAATGGATTGGTTTGATCTTCTTGCAGTCCATCGGACTCTAGCAGGCGTCAAATACCATCAGTACATCATTTTCATATAGTTTTCTTTCAGCGTACAACATGTTCCGGTGCAAATTCCAATCCACTTTTTTTTGGGGGGGGGGGTCTGGATTTGTCCTGCAAGCGCTCCCTGTGAACTTGAATTGCCTGAATTGGGATTGAATCCCACCTGAAACAAGCAGCAGCCTCGAATCCGCCTGAGAAACAACCCGGAGCAGGTCTTTTGTACAACACAATGTTCTGTGCTGTAACGATGTACATCGCCACGCTGCCTGCGGGCAGAGAGAATTCTTAAATACAGTTCGAGGATCAAAAAGCCCTTGTTTTAAGAAGAGATAAGGCTCCAAAAATGTGCTCATGCGCTCATGGGAAAGGTGAGAGGCTGCATTTGCCTCTCTTTCCACCACTGTGTAAATTGTAAAGCCAAATTCTAGACTAGGGATCACCAGGAAAGGAACTGAAAATAAAACTGCCAATAATCTGAAGGTCATTATACAAATCTATGGTCTGGCCAGATTTGGAGCAGAGTGTTGGGGACTCCTTAGTTCAGAGAAAAGGCAGGTGAGAGATGGCACGATAGAAACTTACAGAATTATGCCTTGCATTGGAGAAAGAGGCTAGAGAAGAGTTACCGGTATTCCCCTTTCCACCAGCAGCTGAACAAAAGGAACGAGTCCCTCCTGGTCCCTTGCCTGTCTCCACAACAGTTGCAGCTTTCCTGAAATCGATCCAGGCTCAGCTGCAAAGAGATGTTACAGAGGGGAATTGAGAGACTGTGGGCGAGGATGGAGTAGCTCATTCAGGCAAGTAGGAGGAGTTGCAGTCTTCTTCCCACAAAACAAGAGCTATTTGGTTGTGAGTTTCCCTTGAGCCTTTTTTGCATCAGGAAAACGAGTAGGAAGCCCACAACTCTGGTTACCAAAGCAGTTTAAAGCTATATAGCCATAATGTTTGCCCGGGGTGTGGGGGTGGTGGCTAGTGAATTTCAGGGGGTTCTTAACCACTGAGCCTCTTGGGCTTGCTGATCAGAAGGTCGGCGGTTCAAATCCCGATCAAGTGAGCTCCTGTTGCTCTGTCCCTGCTCCTGCCAATCTAGCAGTTCAAAAGCATGCCAGTGCAAGTAGATAAATAGGTACCACTGTGGCAGGAAAGTAAATGGCGTTTCCATGTGCTGTGGTTTCCGTCACTGTGTCCCGTTGCGCTAGAAGCAGTTTAGTCCTACTGGCCACATGACCCAGAAAGCTGTCTGTGGACAAACGCCGGCTCCCTTGGCCTGAAAGTGAGATGAGCGCCGCAACCCCATAGCTGCCTTTGACTGGACTTAACCATCCAGGGGTCCTTTACCTTTTCCTTTACTTTTACCTTTACCTTGAATTAACCTATGCTGAGGTTGAGGCAGTAGCCAACAGGAGATTTTCAGCAGGGACCTGATTTGCATCGCAAGGGAAGGTTAATCTTGGTCTAGTGCCAGAGAGCAGAGTACATAACAGTTTTGGTCTCCCTTTTCCGAACCTTTTCCAACTCCTTTCTGAGGCGAGGCGACCAGAACTGTACACAGCATTCCCAAAGGCTCTTGAGCTGCATCCTTAGCCTATTTCCTGGGAGGGACCGTCATTCTGTGACTCATTGTATTCATGCCGGTTGCTTTTGATGGGCTAGTCCCTCCCTCCCCGCGATGCTCTCCCCTGGCACAACTACCTGATGTAATTATAGTCGAGTATTATTTGTGATATCGCCAGCGTCTTATCACAATTTGCATAAGTCCCTTTGGAAGAACAGGACCTGGCTGGCTGTTTCGAATGCTAATTTACGTCTTCTAAGTGGTCTACCGGGAAGGAGAGTTCATGCTAGCCAGTGGGGCGTGGGGTGCAAATGGGGAATGGAGAACAAATTAATGCACTGGGGCGACTCCCCTATGAAGAAAGGTTGCAGAGTTTGGAAATTGTTCGTTTGGAGACAAGACAAGTAGAGGACGATCTAAGGGAAGTCTGTACAGTGGTACCTTGGGTTACATATGCTTCAGGTTACATACGCTTCAGGTTACAGACTCCGCTAACCCAGAAATAGCGCTTCAGGTTAAGAACTTTGCCCCAGGATGAGAACAGAAATTGTGCTCCGGTGGCGCGGCAGCAGCAGGAGGCCCCAATAGCTAAAGTGGTGCTTCAGGTTAAGAACAGTTTCAGGTTAAGTACGGACCTCTGGAATGAATTAAGTACTTAACCCGAGGTACCACTGTAAAATGATGCATGGCAGGGAGAAAGAGAAGGAAGGAAAGTCATTCTCCCTCTCTCAGAACAGTAGAATCTGTGGACATCCAAGAAATGTTGGAGATTTGGGACAGAGAAAAAGAAGAACATCTTTTTATATATTTATAAATTTTTATTAGTTTTTTTAACATATCATTTTCAACAGCAATTAAACATACTTTTACATCTTATTGAGTTTTTTTTTACTTCCATCAGTCCTGTCTGAAAAGCTTCCAATCTAATCTCTTAGTATGCATTTATTTTCCCTATTACATTTCAAACTCATAACCAATATCTCTATCTTTTTCTACTTTGTAATATTTTGCATATTTCTCCTTACAAAACTTCTTGTAGTCCTACTAGCGTAATTTGTTGATTACAGTTGCTCTTCAAATAATTCATATACTTCTTCCAGTCTTCTGTAAATCTCTGGTCCCGCAGGTTTCGAATTTCTCCGGTCATTTAGTCCATTAATTTCGTCTGCCATTCTTCTTTCGTCGGAATTTCTTCTTGCTTCCATTTCTGGGCTAACAATACTCTTGTTGATGTCCACCAACTTGGATGGCTTTCAAGGGGGGGGGGGTTAAAAGACAAATTCATGGAGGAAATCTCAAAATTTTATGGAGGACGCTTGGCACCACTCATTCTGGAATAGAAGTATAATGGGGAAAAAATTATGCATAATTTGATATTTTGACAAGAACTAGCACTTCCACTTTTAATATGATTTAGCATTCTTTTATGACATTTCCAGCAGAACCACCATTTTCAAAACAACCCTTGTCGCAGGCCTGGAAAATATGGAAGTATATTCGATAATCTGATAGCGCTGATAATCTTAGAGGTGATTTTTTTAAAAAACCCATGTTTAACTGTGTACATTCTACGTGTTGTAGTTTTGCTTTTCATCTGTCACTCGACATCTGTTTTTATAATTGAGCTGTATGTTTTGCTTACATTATAAAATGGATTTTTTATTTAAAAAAAACTTTGCGAAAAACAACAACACTAGCCGCAATGGCTGTGCTCTGTCTCCACGATCAGAGGCAATAGTGCTTCTGAATACTGTTGTAGACAAAAATTGCCCTTTTCCCTTATGGGGTACCCAAGAGCCCATATAGAGTCCTTACATAGGTTCCATATTGGTAGGAGAAAATAACAGAGGCCAACCAGAGAATATTGAGAAGCAAAGCAGCTAGTAAGCTTTGATCTTTATTGATCTGTTGCAACAGGGTCCTCACTCACCACACACAGGCGGGAGGAGGAACCCAGAACAATGGTGTGCAAGGCCTTATATAGACCTTTGAAATTCCCATCCTGTTGATCAAGACCACCCCCAGAAACATCATACATACATCACAGAAGGGGTGTAACCCAAGACCACCCCTCAGATACATCATACCTACATCACAGAAAAGGCGGTCTAAAACAGAAATCTGAATATTGTTTTTCTCCTGTTGTTTGATTATCTCCTGTCTGGCAGATTACTTGATTGGATTGCCTGGGGAGCCTGGCCAGTCTTTTGTAGTGATAAATACTTATTTCCTGGGCCAGGTCACAGCCTCATACCCTATTCATATCTTAAATGGGTCCTTAAGACAGGATTTGTGAGGAAAGAGACAATGGGGAGGTTTCCCACTTTGACCTTGCAGAGAAAACGTTGGCTCAGTTTAGGAATCAAAATGGTTCCAGGTTGGTCTTCCTGTGCTGATCGATGTATGTGCTTGGTTGGTACACTTATGAACATTACCATATATCTAAGACCAAAAAATTCCTATCACAATATCAGTTGCTGGAAACTGCAGTATGTGAGAAAGGGTCCTCCTGTTCAAATTATGCTCGTGGGTCTTCGACTGTGAGAACAGGAGGCTGTGCTAGACGGGTCATTGGCCTGATCCAGCAAACTCTTCTTATGTCCCCAACTCCTGGCCCCAACCCCTTCCACATTTCTCTGGGATTTCCTGAAGTTTTTGTGTGGCACAGTTCAGGCCACCCACCCCAGGACTCAGGTCTGCTGGATCAGAGCTCCAAAATTAGAATTCCTGCTTTTTTTCTGGAGTGCAATTAGTTTCTGATTGTCCTCATTGTCGGATGCATGTAGCTGATTGTAGGAATGGATTTAGACAGTAGGAGAGGATATTTTGTTCCAACTCTACAATTCTATGATTATTATTCCTTGCTCATTCCATCTTTTGCAGCTTAAACTAGGAAAAGACAAGGTTGATTTAACCTTCTAGAAATGGTAATTTTGGATGCTTTAAGGCAGACTAGATATTCCTGGTATTATCCCTTTTCTCCTCCTTAAAAACAACGATCTCTCTCTCTCTCTCTCTCTCACACACACACACACACACAAACATGCTGTTTGGTGGAGAAGTAAAAGTCGTATTTACTTACATAACTGAGGTCTCGAAGCAACAGTTACAAAAGCAACATTAAGGGAAGTTTATAACTACTATTACTCAGAGCTTGACCATGAGTTTGACCAAATTGCGGGAGGCAGTGGAAGACAGGAGTGCCTGGTGTGCTCTGGTCACAAAGAGTCGGACACAACTAAACAATAGCATAACTATTATATAAGTTACAAAAGTAGAAGAATCTAAGTTCAAACTTGTGTCTGAGCTGCAGACATCAGACATACACATGGGCTCAGCTTGGAAGCATGACGAAGAAAGACATAGATGCCTAGGCAAGAATATTATTATTAATAATAAGGTAAAGGTAAAGGTACCCCTGCCCGTACGGGCCAGTCTTGACAGACTCTGGGGTTGTGCGCCCATCTCACTTAAGAGGCCAGGGGCCAGCGCTGTCCGGAGACTCTTCCGGGTCACGTGGCCAGCGTGACATCGCTGCTCTGGCGAGCCAGAGCCGCACACGGAAACGGCGTTTACCTTCCCGCTGGTAAGCGGTCCCTATTTATCTACTTGCACCCGGAGGTGCTTTCGAACTGCTAGGTTGGCAGGCGCTGGGACCGAGCAGCGGGAGCGCACCCCGCCGCAGGGATTATTATTAATAATAATAAATAAATAAATAAATAAATAAATAAATAAATATTTATTTATACCCCGCCCTCCCTGGCCATAGCCGGGCTCAGGGTGTCTAACACCAATAAAATTACAATAAAACATAATGGGGGTGGGGGACAAACAAACAAACAAAAAAACCAGTTTATTAAAATACGGGTTAAAATGCAGTTTAAAATTCAGCCTCATTTTAATAGTAGCCCATAGATCAAAACCATAAGGGGAGGGAAACATAAGGGTCAGACTGAGACCAAACCGAAGGCCAGGCCCAACAGCTCTGTCTCGCAGGCCCTGCGGAAAGATGTCAAGTCCCACAGGGCCCTGGTCTCTTGTGACAGAGCGTTCCACCACATCGGGGCCACAACTGAAAAGGCCCTGGCCCTAGCTGAGACCAATCTAACCACCTTGCGACTCGGGACCTCCAAAGTGTTGTTATTTGTGGGCCTTAAGGTCCTCCGCGGGGCAGACCAGGAGAGGCAGTCCAGTAGGTAGAAGTATATATTGTTACAACTTCCCCCCAAGGCAGACAAAGGCAGCAGCAGAGCATATTCCCGCTCTGCCCAGGGCAGGTGAGCTCCCAAGGGGTGCGGGGCGCAAAGGACGCCCTCCCAGGTGTGGGATAGCCACTCGGGTGCACGGAGCGGTGTGCGCCCTGCAGCTGGGGGCGGAGCGAGCCACCCATGGGGGCGGAGCAAGCCGCCGATGACTGACATTTGGCAGTCTGCCTGCCCGTGACTACCAAGCCTCCCCCAGCTGTCAAAATGAAGGGGGAAGGGGAGAATGCCGCTGGCAAAGAGGCGTAGCTCCTCCCCATGCAGAATGTCACCCCCCCCTGATGACACCCAGGGCGGACTGCATCTGCTGCACCCCCTTCCTCCGCCAATGGGCAAAGGGAAGTGATCTTACAGAGTTCTCTCTAGCAAATTTCACAGGAAAGCTCCATGAACCTCAGCTCCTTCATGTGCCTATCTAGCAAAGCATGTATTGTTGGCTGGAGTTCAATAATGTCCCACACTGATTTGTGTGTGTGTGTGTGTGTTGTAGCTGATTAAACGACAGAGATGGGGAAGGTTCACAGTCTATGAAAGACTTGCTCACAAATTTATTGGCAGCTGCATGAATTATGATAGCTAGGAAATGGAAGGGGCAAGCAGAATATAAAATGGAAGAATGGTATAAAGAGGTGTGGGATATAGCTATTAATGATAAATTAACATGTGCTGGAAAAATGATTTTGAGAAAATATGGAAGGTGTTTGCAGAAAGGGGCCAAACCATCACAAGAGGTGTTGAAATTTTGGGGAAGTTGGATAGTTACAATGGAGTGGTCTCGGTGGTGAGGTGCACATTTTTTATTCCTATTTATGTATGATTATTACTTTGCCAAAATAAACTTAAATAATTAATTGAAAGAAAAATATGAAAAGGAAAAGAGATGGTGAAAATGTGGTCCTTTGGATGTTGTCAGACTCCAGCTCCCATTAGCTGCAGCCAGCATGCCCAGCGGTCAGAGATGACACAAGCTGGAGACTGAGGCTATGTACACGCCTTTCATTTGTCTTCCCCATCCTTGGCATCTCTTCCAGCTCTACAGTTCCATGAGCCTATTAAATCCCTCTGAGTTGCCAAGAAAGTCTTTGCAACTTCTGCGGAGTGCGGTGCGAACGAGATGGCGGAACTGACTGCATCACTTCCATCTAGGGGAATCCTAGAATATGCAGCTTAACGTAGAGAAAGCCAGAGCAGGGCCACTCTCCTATAGCTGCTAGCTTTCCTCTTGCAAGGAGCTCCATTGACTGTTGTCCTTTTAAGCGGGAGGGTGGCTGAGGCGGGGGAGGGATGAAAGAGAACATTTTCCCTTTTGCTGCCCAAAACGATGCAGTCCTCTCCGTCCCCCTCTTCAGGTGCATCCACAGTCCCAGGTAGTTCAACGACAACACTGAGCCATCTTCATTCAGAGGCCTTTGGCTTCCAGGAGCCACTGGTTCAGTTTGTACATCTAATTTTAACCCGCTGCCCTTGGCGCCAGCTTGAGGAAATAAATGGGACTTGGCAAGTTATTCCTAAATGGTAATTTGGGATGGAAATTAGGAGCTAATCACTTGCTGAAATGTAAATTGACCCAGTTAGGCGACTGCGGTCCAGCTGTTCCCCAGGAGGAGATGAAAGGAAATCCGCGAGTGGGCTGCCTTCAGATGGCTTACTTTGGGCTCATAATATGGAGCCCCTTCGTACGCCAGGGAGGAAATTGTGGGACTTCAGCCACACTGTCCTGGCGTCGCCACCTTTCTGAGCTGATTAGTGTGCCCAAAGACCCACCCTGGGGGTGGCAGCAAAGGGGCATTTGGAGGGTCTGCAATACAGTTGGCACAATTCGAGCCATACTCGTTGCATTTTCCCTCCCTGTTACAATGCGCACAACCGAACGATCCTTTGTGCGGGGTGAAGACACCACAACGTTCAACAATGGGAGAAAACAAATTGTCTGGCTTTTGTTGGCTGGCAGCCCGCAGAGAAAAGTCCCACCCCAAGCAGAAATACATAGCAGAAGATATTGACCGTATTGGCCAAGACCCCCAGAGACTCTGGTTTTTGTTTAGAGAACGTTCTGCTTTGTATTATACTTTCCTTTCTGTTATGGGCATCGACGACAAAGCCTGACTGATTTCAGTCTGGCATTCACCGCATCCAAGGCTGTTCCTGCATAAAAAGTGTGAAATTCAGCCTTAGGTTTTAAATATTCGATTTAGAGTCTTACAGTGATGTTGCTGAACGGGCAGACTGAAGGAGCGCCATACCCTGTTACTGTTAAACGGAAAAACAAAGCAATTTGTTAGGGGTTGGTTCTGAAATGTATAATTCCATACCAATCTGTAACTTGCCAGCAGGCACAGCCCACTATTGTTCCTTGCTGCTGTTCTTAGGAACATGAGAAAATAAAAATCGAAGAGCCTGCTGGATCAAGCCAGTGGTCTGTCCAGGCCAGGATCCTGTCCTCACAGTGGCTGACAAGATGCCGCAAAGCAAAACCTACAAGCGAAATAACTGCATTGCAAAACTGCAGGTCTCAAAGGACAGCTGGGTATCAGTTTGGAGACTGTTTTGAACCCTGTGAATTTGAATTGTAGAATTGTAGAGTTGGAAGGGACTGCGTGGGTCATCTAGATCAGGGGTCAGCAAACTTTTTCAGCAGGGTTACTGTCCACTGTCCCTCAGACCTTGTGGGGGGCCAGACTATATTTGGGGTGTGGGATGTAAACACAGGAGCAGTCAATGACAACATTCCTAGAATGTACATGTTAGAACATGGGGAGGGATGTCAGTCCAGCAAGCAGGTAAACTTCCTGGGACGGACTTCCTCCGCATGTGACCAGAGGTGGGTGTGGGCTCACCTGTGCAGGTAAATGATAAAAGCACAGGGCAGGCAGCCATATCTCTCTCTCTGCCATCTTACTTTGGTGAGGAAACATCTAAGGATGCTCTCTTGGCTCCCAGCCAAGAGAGGAGATAAGGACTATCTTGCTACAAGATAGATTCTGAATGTATGTAACCTTTTTAAGCTGTCTGCCTTCTGGGATCATATTGTGAACAGAACGTGAGTAAACTCTTTTATACTCTTATAAAGACTGTGTCGTGTCTTGTATTTTAAGAGGGAACAAAGGGGAAATTACCAAAGTAATTATTATAGAGGTTCTAGCGAACCTGTGCAGACGTTACTGTTGCGAACTTAAAGGGGAATGTCTATAAACTCTGCTGATATTTTGGGAACTTATTAGCACAAGTTGGATAAGGATATAATTAGTCAATATATCCTCTCCTGCACCCCAGAACATTTCCACATGGGGGAGGGGGAATGAATGAATTCCTATGCCCCACATATAACCCAGAGATGCGTTTTAAATAAAATGACACATTCCACTCATGTAAAAAGACCAGGCAGGCCCCACAAATAACCCAGAGATGTGTTTTAAATAAAAGCACACATTTCTACTCATGTAAAAACTCCAGGCAGGAGTTGTTCCATTGTCATGGGCCAGGAGTCGGTTTCACCTGTTGAGCAGCAGCCTGAAGCAGCAGAGGGCGAAGGGGCTCCACCTGTTGCTTATCAGCCTTTATTGCTCCTGATGAGGACCAGCTGGCTCCAGCTTTCTGAAGCAGCGTTTCCAGTCTCACTCAGTTGCTGGAAACCACATTCGTTGTTCCTGTCCTGACCTTGCTGCTTCTGGTAGCCTTTGACCCTCGGCTTTCTTGACCCCCGGATCGTCTGACTATGTGAACTGCAAAACTCCTGGCCTTAAGACTGAACTCTGCCCCCAGGTGAGTACCCCCTGGTTGCCTCCACTGACCTCTGCCATGTCTGGCAGCGCTGTTTTCCCTGCCATCTCAAGTGCCTCACTTTTCTGCATTGCAGAGGGTTGGCCTAGACGACCATTGGGGTTCCCTTTCAGCTCTTCAATTCTGTGAGTCAGAATCACTCACCCAGCTCCCATGTTTTGTTGCTAACTCAGAGCTGCAGCTTGGTTTGGGGGCGGTGGAAATTGGAGACAATGAGCCACTGCGTGAAAAGATTACGCCAATCATCCAGGGCGCTCATCTGCATTTTCTGTTCAGGAGTGGTTTTTTCCCTTTATTTTTCTTTTTTCGCACGGAGGTGTTTATTTGCATAGCACTGCAAAATGTGGCAGTTTAAGGGCAGCAGAGCATGCTGAGGAATTCAGAAAGGTAGAGGCTTTCCAAGAGAGCAGTGTTTCTTTTTTTTGCAAGGGGGGGGTCTAAATTAAAGGAGAAGGAGGCATCCATTTTTTCATGTTCCCACGTTCTGGGGTGGTGCCAGAAGTCAAGAGGAACCAGGGAAACTGTGGCTTATGAGGAATGGTTGGGTGTTCTGAGTCTGGAGAAAAGACGGAAAGGTGAGACAATAGAATCAGGATTCAAGATGACCTTAACAGATTGGAGAAACTGGGCCAAATGAACCAAATGATTGTTAATTGGGACAAAAGTAAGGTTCTACATGTGGCCAGGAAGAACCCAAAGTGCAAATATAAGAATGGGAGGCACATGGCTTGAGATCAGTACATGTGAAAAGGATCCAGGGTGACTTAGCAGACCTCAAGCTGAACACAAGTCCACAGTGTGATGCAGCAGCAAATAAAGCGAATGCTATTCCAGGCTGCATAGCAGAAGTCTAGTGTCTAGGTCAAGGGAAGTAATAGTCCCGTTCTATTCTGCCTTGGTCAGACCACATCTGGAGTCCTGTGTCCAATTCTGGGCACCACAATTTAAGAAGGATGTTGATAAGCTGGAACGCGAGCAGAGGAGGCAACCAAGGTGATCTGGGGTCTGGAAACCCAGCCTTATGAGGAATGGTTGAGGGAGTTGGACAAGTCTAGCCTGAAGAAGGGAAGCCTAAGGGGGTGATACGATAGCGATCTTCAGATATCTAATGGGTTCTCCCATGGAAGATGGAGCAATCTTGTTTTCTCCTGCTCCAGACAGGACCCAACCCAGTAGATTCAAGTTACAAGGTAGGAGTTTCCGAATAAACACCAGGAAGAACTTTCTGAAAGAGCGAGCTGTTCGAGAAGTGGGATGGACTGTCCTTGGAGGTTTTTAAGCAGAGGTTGGATGGCCATCTGCCATGGATGCTTTAGCTGAGATTCCTGCATTGCAGGGGGTGGGACTAGATGACCCTTGGGGTCCCTTCCAACTCTACATTTCTGTGATTCTACAGCTGTGGTGGATTTGAACCCTGGCCTTCCAGGTCCTAGTCTGACAACCTAAGCACCCCACCCCACTGGCATGGGTGGGGCATGTTGTGACTCTGGCACCAAAAGTGGGCTGGGTGAAGGTCCCTTTTCCCTTTATGTAAGGATTAAGTAGGCGCTGTGGGTAAAACCTCAGTGCCTAGGACTTGCCGATTGCATGGTCAGCGGTTCGAATCCCCGCGGCGGGGTGCGCTCCCGTCTTTCGGTCCCAGCTCCTGCCCACCTAGCAGTTCAAAAGCACTCTTAAGTGCAAGTAGATAAATAGGTACCGCTTTATAGCGGGAAGGTAAAAGGCGTTTCCGTGTGCAGCGCTGGTGCTGGCTCACCAGAGCAGCTTTGTCACGCTGGCCACCTGACCCGGAAGTGTCTGCGGACAGCGCTGGCCCCCGGCCTCTTAAGTGAGATGGGCGCACAACCCTAGAGTCGGACACGACTGGCCCGTACGGGCAGGGGTACCTTTAAGGATTAAGTAAGGATATGTTTGCATTTAGCTAATCCTGCTCAGAAATTTCCATCCAACTACCAACTTTTGGAACTACACCTCTCAACTCATCTGTCACGAATACTGTTTTCGAAAATAATTAAAAGATGGAGAAAGAGCAAAACCGTGTCCTGGAGTCAGGGAGACTCATTTACTGCCTGCACTGGCAGAGCCTAAGAAGACTGCATTAGGTTTCTCTCTGCTTATCGTGGTAAAATCATTTCCTTAGATACCAGTAATACAGTTATGTCAGGTCATTACTCTGTGCTGTTGTGTAAATGGAGGTCAGAAAAAACCTTGGCATTTCAGCTCCTCCTTTTCTTCCGGGAAGAGCTGCCAGAGATATTTTCATAATAGTCTATTCTCTATTAGGACTGTGAGCGGCTTTGGCAAATGTTATGGGGGGGGGGGTCACGTTTTGAATCTGTTTCAGGCTCGTGAATTATCTGTGCGACTAACAAAGAGGGAGTGAAGGAGGGTGAGAAATGGCCTGCCTTCGTGGAAATTGGGTTCCCTTTATTTCATAATGGAATTTTTGCCATACAAATACTTGGGCAGAAAGATGATTGATTGATTGATTTGATTGATTGATTGATTGCTCAGCCTTCACCTTAAGGTCCCAGAGTACATTATGACAATAAAAACCCAATGCTAAAAGCAGCTTAAAATGGCTTAGCCACCACAGAGATGAGGTGGGCCATCAAATTGTAATACTGGACGGGGCTCCCAAGGGTCATCCAGACCAACCCTCTGCAAGGCAGGTGCTAAAAGAATTAGGACTCCCTGAGAAGGTCCTTCGGTGGAGGTTTAAAAGCAGAGTTGGGATGGCTATCTGTCATGGATGCTTTAGCTGTGATACAAGCATTGCAGGGGGTTGGACTGGATGACCCCAGGGGTCCCTTCCAACTTTACACTTCTATGATTCTATGAAGGATGCAGAGATGTTCTCTTCATGCTCTGCAGCAAACGCAGACTTGATTTCTTCCCCTCGGCCTCTCAGCGAAGCAAATGGATTTCACACTTTCCCCTCTCTGAGAGATGTCTGAGCTGTCAGGAAAACACCGGAAAGTTGTGCTAGGTGAGCGGTGCCCAGCAAAACAAAAATTGCCTCCCCATATCGGGCAGATTGAAATACTTGCCTGTCAGGGCTCCTTCCTGTTTTTTGAGCAACGCCTGTCTAATTCTTCCTGTCAGCATCTAGCAATCACACAAGGCTTTTCTCTCGTTGCCTCTGCATCTTTTCCACGGGCTTTGACACCTGACACGTATACCTGTTCAAGACCCACTCTGTTTTGTGTGACTGTGTTTTTTTAATTGCAAGTTTTTAAAAACTGTTTTAAACTGCGCTTTAAAATGCTGTGATGTGCCCTGGCAGCCTAGAGCATGGGTCAGCAAACTTTTTCAGCAGGGGGCCGGTCCACTGTCCCCCAGACCGTATGGGGGGCCGGACTATATTTTGAAAAATAATAATGAATGAATGCCTATGCCCCACAAATAACCCAGAGATGCACTTTAAATAAACACATACATTCAACTCATAATAATAATAATAATAATAATAATAATAATAATAATAATAATTTTTATTTATACCCAGCCCTCCCCGGCCAGAGCCGGGTCAGGGCGGCAAACACCAATAAAATTTCAGTAAAAACATAAGAAAAAAACCAACAATTTAAAATGCAGGTTAAAATGCAATTTAAAATGCAGCCTCAAAACCATAAGGGGAGTGAAACATAATGGTAAAACATAACCATGTAAAAACATGCTGGTTCCCGTACTGTCCACAGGCCGGATTTAGAAGGTAATTGTGCCAGATCCGGCCCCCGGGCCTTAGTTTGCCTACCCATGGACTAGAGTGAACGGCAGGTAACATAAGAAGAACTCACCTGCATCCAAGGAACCTGCAGGTGTCATCCCAGAGCCTGTGCCTTTATCTTTCAGTTGCATATTTTGCCTAAGGTCGAGGGACCATCTCCTCCAGCATCCTGTTCTCACAGTGGCCATACAGATGCATCAATGGGGGGGGGGGAAGCAAGCAGGATCTTTTCCCCTCCTGTGGTTTGCAGAAATGGCTTTCAGAAGCATTGCTCCTTCTGACTGCGGAGACAGAGCCGAGCCATCGTGCCAAGTAGCCATTGATAGCTGTCTCCTCCATCAATTTATCCAGCCCTCTTTTAAAGCCGTCCAGTTTTTCCGAGCACAATTCAAAGTGTTGGTGCTGACCTTTAACGCCCTAAACGGCCTTAGTCCTTTATACCTGAAGGAGCATCTCCACCCCCATCGTTCTGCCCAGCTTCCAAACTCGGCTTTGTATTGTCGCTTGCTGCCCCAATCACAGAGTGCTGAGAGACTCCAACAGTCCCAGGTGTGGGAATGTTCAGGGATGCAGGAGAGGATATATTGTCTGATCATAGCCTTTCCAACTTGTGTAAACAAGTTCACAATGTAGCAGAGTAACATTCCCCTTTTTAAACTTGCAGCGGATGCGTTTGCTCAGGCTCGCTAAAGCCTCTATAATAACTGTCCTGGTATTTCCCCCTTATTCCCTCATAAAAGATAAGACACAACAGTCTTCTATAATAGTATAAAGAGTTTACTCACTCACATTCTGTTCACAATTGGATCCCAGAAGGCAGACTTAGCTTAGAAAAGTAACATACACCTGGAAACTATCTCATAAGGAGACAGTCCCTTTGTCCTCTCTTGGCTTCCAGCTTTGGCTAAATAGATGTTGTTTCTTCAACGAATGGAGTCAGAGAGAGATGGCAGCCTCCACTGAGGTATTTTGTTACCTGCACAGGTGAGGCCATGCCCACCTCTGGTCACATGTAGAGGAAGTCTATCCCAGCCCAGAAGGAAACAGGAAGTTTACCTGCTGGCTGGACAAACATTCCTCCTCATGCGCAAACATGTCCACTCTAGGAATGTTGTACTTGACTGCTCTGTGTTTCACATCCCACACCCCTAAACATTTTTTTAGAAGAAAAACACTACCCGGAACATTTAGAGGACTAGTCTAGTCCTCCTAGCCCACGGACCGCACACCATTGTTCCAAACTGAGTTTAAAATGTATAGCACTGTTTAATATCTCTTCAGCTCCCTGTTCCGCCTAAGGTCGAGGGAGCCTAGAAGCAGAATTTATGGAAAGTGTCTCCTGCAAAGCTTTGAAATCTCTCCCTGATTCACACTGGGGCTGCCACACTTTCTGAAAGTGATCCTGCTGGAGGGTTTCATGGGAAGTGCTAATTGCTGGCCTCCCCCAGGGGGACCGTAGGCGGCTGATGAACCTCTCCAAAGAGTTTGAGATCTGTGCTGCTCTGGGGACGCACCGGCTGCCGCACAGCAGTCATGTCCCCACGGGGGTCTTGAGAGGCAATCAGAAAGCATTAAAAGACTTGATGAAGGGAAGAGGGCTGCATTGCAACTCAGCACTGCTGTGTGCAGGCACAGTGTGTGTGCGTCCATGCGCATTTAGAGTTGGGTGGGACCCCTGTGGGTCATCTAGCCCAACCCTCAGCAATGCAGAGATATGTCTCTCGGAGGAAGGCAACATCTTGTTCAAAGGGCTGTGCTAAATTTTATTTTTAAATTCACAAAAATTCCCCAAAAAGCCCCACATCATCACATGTTTGGGTAAGGTAAAGGTAAAGGAACCCTGACTGTTAAGTCCAGTCGCGGATGACTCTTGGGTTGCGGCGCTCATCTCGCTTTATTGGCCGAGGGAGCCGGCATTTGTCCACAGACAGTTTTTCCAAGTCATGTGGCCAGCATGATTAAGCCACTTCTGGCGAACCAGAGCAGTGCACGGAAACGCCGTTTACCTTCCCGCCAGAGCGGTACCTATTTATCTACTTGCACTGTGTGCTTTCAAACTGCTAGGTTGGCAGGAGCAGGGATCGAGCAACGGGAGCTCACTCCGTTGCGGGGATTCGAACTGCCGACCTTCTGATCGGCAAGCCCAAGAGGCTCAGTGGTTAAGACCACAGCGCCACCCTTTATATTTGGGTAGATGTTGCCAAAAAAAGCTCCACAACTTTGAAAAAACCCCAACTTTGTCTGTATTTTCACTTTTTGGGAATATGGCAACCCTAACTGTGCACTAGTTTTGACCAGGGAGATCTGCAGACATGATAATCTGCAAGGGGTTCTTTAGGTGTGATTCCTGCATTGCAGGGGGTTGAACTAGATATCCCTTGGGGTCCATTCCAGCCAACCTTACGATTCTGTGAGAAAGGTGTGGTGATGGAGCAGATCCGTGGGTTCCAAACCTTTTCAGGCCATCATTGCATAAACATATTCCCATTGTCCCCTAAACAAAACATCAGTCAGAATGGGGGTTTGCACAACCCACAAGATAATCAATGAATAAAACAGTAACAATTAATTGCGCATATGTTCAAAACATGATTAAAACTATTTAGTTTAATTAATTCAACTTGGCCCAGTGCTACCGGCTTAGGGCCCTCATATTTACGGGACCCCCTCTCCTGGTCTGCCCCACAAAGGACCTTAAGGTCTATGAATAATCATAGTTTAGAGGTCCCGGGCCCTAAGGAAGTCAGACTATCCTCCACCAGGGGCAGGGCCTTCTCAGTGATGGCTCCAACCTGGTGGAATTCTCTGCCCCGTGAGACCAGGGCCCTGCAGGATTTAACCTCCTTTTGCAGGACCTGTAAGACAGAGCTATTCTGCCTGGCTTTCAATTTGAACTTAGCCTGATCTTTTATTCCCCTTCCTTCCCTCCCCTTCCCCTTTTTATGTAGATTCTCCGCTCTGGGATCCCACAGCTAATTCTCCCCTGGTCTCCTCCCAAATAGGACTAATTTAGCCAGCTAGCCCTGGTGATCATCTAATGTTTATTGGCTGGATTTCCCCCCCCCCACCCCAAATTGATTTTTGAATTCTGAATGTATTGCTATTCACATTTTATACTGTATTTTGTGCTGTTTTTGTTGCATCAATTAAGTGTTTTAAATTTGTTGTTAGCCGCCCTGAGCCCGGTTTTCTGAACCGGGAAGGGCGGGGTATAAATAAAAATACTACGGTAATTCCACTCAGCCTAGGGTTGTGAGGAAGCATTTCTGGCCAGAGGTGATGGTGGTCTCTGGGCAAATGGGAGCACCGCAGTCAGCGCAGAAATTGCCTGGGGGGGGGGGGAAGCAGGGAGTAAAGGTAAAGGTAAAGGTACCCCTGCCCGTACGGGCCAGTCTTGCCAGACTCTGGGGTTGTGCGCCCATCTCACTCAAGAGGCCAGGGGCCAGCGCTGTCCGGAGACACTTCCGGGTCACGTGGCCAGCGTGACATCGCTTCTCTGGTGAGCCAGAGCCGCACACGGAAACGCCGTTTACCTTCCCGCTGATAAGCGGTCCCTATTTATCTACTTGCACCCGGAGGTGCTTTCGAACTGCTAGGTTGGCAGGCGCTGGGACCGAGCAGCGGGAGCGCACCCCGCCGCAGGGATTCGAACCGCCGACCTTTCGATCGGCAAGTCCTAGGCGCTGAGGCTTTAACCCACAGCGCCACCTGGGAGTACCCAGCTTCTATTGATTACCCTTTTCCTGTAGCTAAGCAACAGGAGAATTTGACTCCAGTGCTTTCCCAACATCTTTCCACTTTAGATCTGAGAGAGGAGCTGGTGATGGAAAGCTTTCTCACTCGCCTCAGACTGGTGGAATCCCCCTAACCCAAGACTTAACCCATTATGGTCGATGGCAACCAGCTCTGCCCCCCCCGCCCCCGTGGGTCTCAAACAGCCATGCTGGAAATAACAGGAGAGCGCTCTTGTGTTCGAATCCTGCTTGCAGGTTTCCCACAGGCCTTTTTGTTGGTCACTGCAAGAACAGGATGCTGGACAAGATGGGCCATTGGCCTGATCCTGCAGCGGACTCTTCTTATGACTTCCATAGAACCATAGAAATGTGGGGAACACTAGGACAAATTGCTTGGAGCCCATTGCACTGATCCTGGCCCAACTGCACTGGCTGCCATTTAGTTTCTGGGCGCAATTCAGAGTGATGGTTTTGACCTATAAAGCCTTAAACAGCTCAGAACTGCAATATCTAAAAGACCGCCTCTCCCAGGGTTGCCATATTTCAAAAGGTAAAATTCCTGACACCCAATAATTTGTTGAATTATTTTTTTTTAATAGGAAGACCTCAACTGTGCGGAGCTTTTTGGGGAAACCCAACCCCAAAATAGTGATTCTAAGCCTTTTGAGTTGTTTCTCTGTTTTTTTTCCATTGCGTTGCCATACATCTGGGTTTTCCCTGACATGTTGCCAATTTGGCAAAATTTTCCCGGATGCCTTTTTTACACCCAAAACCCACAACATCTCAGCAATTTCAGCGACTTCTTCGCATGCCACCACCTTTGTGGCAACATGAACATGGGCCCTTTTCTGTGGTGGCTCCCCGTTTGTGCGATACTCTCCCCAGGGAGGCTCGCCAGGTGCCTTCATTATACATCTTTAGGCACCAGGCGAAAATGTACCTCTTCAACCAGGTTTTGGGCTGATTTGCATCTGATACCCTTCTAAATGATGTTGTGGTAGGTGGTGTGTAGGAACAGCATACCCTCCAACACGACACAGCCCAAATCCTGGACACCGTCTTCCGGAATCGAAATCCTGCATGAGTCACGTGACCCACGAGAGATCACGGACACCCAAAAAGCACATGATGCAAACCCCAAATGTTTTCTTCGGGGTGAGATCTCAGTGCTAGAGCAAGGTGCCCCAAATGGCTGCCATGCTCTTGCATTGAAAAAAGGGATGTCCCGGTTTTTCTGGGGCGGTTGATGGGTAGGGAGGCAGGGTTATTATTTTGTTTTGGTTTTATTATTACGTCTTTTGTGTGGCTTTTTAAATCTTGTATGTTTATGCTGTATATCGCCCTGAGATCTACAGATGAAGGGCATTACTGTGGTACCCCAGGTTACCTACGCTTCAGGTTACAGACTCCGTTAACCCAGAAATAGTACCTCGGGTTAAGAACTTTGCTTCAGGATGAGAACAGAAATCGTGTAGTGGCGGCGCAGCAGCAGCAGGAGGCCCCATTAGCTAAAGCGGTGCTTCAGGTTAAGAACAGTTTCAGGTTAAGAACAGACCTCCGGAACGAATTAAGTACTTAACCTGAGGTACCACTATTTCTGGTTAGCGGAGTCTGTAACCTGAAGCATATGTAACCTGAGGCATATGTAACCTGAGGTATCACTGTATTCTGTTGGAAGCTGCTGGGGAAACCCAGCCAGATGGGCAGGGTATAAATTATTATTATTATTATTATTATTTATTGCAAGGGGTTGGACTGAATGATCCTTATGGTCCCATCCAACTCTGCAATTCTGATTCTCTCCAAAGAGCACCATGTTGCTGAAGTCTGACTCAGAGGCACCTTCCGGAAATGGCTCCTCCGCGCTGCCGTTTTGCGGGTCCCGAGTTCAAATCTGCCTCCCCCAATGGGCTTCCTCCATCTCCCCTCGGGGCCACCTCCCCGTCCAAAGAGGCCAGCTGGGTCAGATGTCGAGTCTTTCAAATCAGGCTGGTAGCTCCGCTTCTGCTGGTGGATGAAATGTTGCCCAGAGGGAGCATAGCAGGTTCTGCGCGGAAGGAAAGGCCTAATCGAAATGTGATATATGAGCGTGGTCTTGCACGGGGCATCGCGTACCGAGGGGGCTGGGGATTAATGCACACTTGTCTGCTGTGGGAATGGTGTTGTAAATAAAAATATGCCCTTTTCCCTTATGCGGTATCCAAGAGCCCATATAGAGTCCTTACATAGGTTCCCTATTGGTAGGAGAAAATAACAGAGGCCACCAGAGACTATTGAGAAGCAAAGCAGCTAGTAAGCCTGATCTTTATTAATCAGTTGCAACAGGGTGCTCCCCTCACACGCAGTAGAGAAAGAGGACCCCCCAAAATGCTATGCAAGGGTTTATAAAGACTTTTGAAATTCCCATTCTCTAGATCAAGACCACCCCCAGAAACATTATGCATGCATCACAGAAGAGGTGTAACCTAAGACCACCCCTCAGATACATCCCACCTACATCACAGAAATTTAAATGTTGTTTTTCTCCTGTCACAGTTTATCTCCTGTCTGGCAAGTTACCGTACTTGATTGGATTGCCTGGGGAGCTTGGCCATTCTTTTGTAGTGGTAAAATACTTATTTCCTGGGCCAGGTCACAGGCTCACACCTTATTCAAACAGACATATCCTTGAGACAGGATTTGTGAGGAAAGAGACAATGGGGAGGCTTTTCCAGTTTAACCTTGCAGAGAAAGGATTTGGTCAGTTTAGGAATCAAAATGGTTCCAGGTTGGTCTTCCTGTGTTGATCTATGTATGTGCGGTTATGAACATTGCCATATATCTAAGACCATAAAATTCCTCCCAGTAGCACCTTAAAGACCAACTAAGTTAGTTCTTGGTATGAGCTTCAGGTATCTGAAGAAGTGTGCATGCACACGAAAGCTCATACCAAGAACTAACTTAGTTGGTCTTTAAGGTGCTACTGGAAGGAATTTTTTTTGTTTTGACTATGGCAGACCAACACGGCTACCTATCTGTAACCATAAAATTCCTATCACAATGGATATTGATTTGCAACAGCTGGCTCAGCTGGAGATGCCCACCTCTGCCATTCTTGAGATGTTAGTGTCACAGTCCGGTTTATGGGTTATCGAAGTCCTGGCTGAGGACGTTGGGACCAGGGGCAAGATGGCAGGGTGGGAGCAGGAATGGGAGTCTGGGGGTCAAAGGGCTGGGAGTCAAGCAGCCAAGGGTCTGAGGATCAGGAAGTAAGAAGCCAAACACAGCAAGGCAGGAAGCGTGTTCCTGTGGCAAAAAGCCAAAGGGAAATGCTGACTTTATATCCCTTCCTGGCTCTTGCCACCAGGTGCTGTGAGTTACCAAATGGCCTCACCTGTGTGGCCATGCCTTGCCTCTTGAGAACAAACTTAGGAAGGCCCTAGTCCTGCGAAGCCTTACCGGTCACAGGGCCTGGCTCCTGCACGCACTCCTGACAGTTAGCGGCCCTTTGCAGAGCACAATGGGGTCAGAAGCCACCATCATGAATCTGCCCAGGACAGTTCAGAAAGGTCAGTGTGGGGTGATGGGTCCTCCACTTCTTCTTCTCTGGCGATCCCTCGTAGCCGAGTAAGATTGTCTTCCATAAACAGGGTTTTAACAGTGAGTCCGTAAGTGACTGTGGAGGCCAATTCTGGATCTACATGTCCTTCCACAGTGGGGACATTGGTTTCCAGGCAGGAGTTGATCACGGTGTGGATTTGCCAGGTGTGCCTTCCTCTTAGCACATTTCTCACTTGCGTCCTGAGTTCGAGTGTCTCCAAAGCCCATGACACCTTTGGTAAAGGCTGTTCTCCAATTGGAGCACTCACAGGCCAGTGTTTCCCAATTGTTGGTGTTTATACTACATTTTTTTAGATTTGCCTTGAGAGAGTCTTTGAACCTCTTTTGTTGACCACCAGCATTACGCTTTCCATTTTTAAGTTAGATTAGTTGCTTTAGAAGGCATCCACACAACATGACCAGTCCAATGAAGTTGATGTTGAAGACTCATTGCTTCAACAAGGGCGATCTTTGCTTCTTCCAGTACACTGGTATTAGTTCGCCTGTCTTCCCAAGTGATGTGTAAAAATTTTCGGAGACACCGTTGGTGGAATCTTTTGAGGAGGTGGAGATGGCCTCCAACTCTCATCCCTTTTCGTCATAATACTATAAGTTTGGGGGAGGTTAGGTAACCAGTCAGGCAAGTTTCTCCAAAGACAACAGCAGCTGAGCACTTTAGTGCCCTGATCAGAACAATAGATTGTAGAGTTGGGACTCCAAGAGGACATCTAGTCCAACCCCCTGCAATGCAAGAATTACATCAAAGTATCCCTGGCAGGTCGTCACCCAACCTGTGTATAAAACCCTCCAAGGAATAGTCCACAAAGTTGGGACGGTTCACATCTTATTGTGTTGGACAAGATCTACCTGTGAGTGAAGACTTTGCATTCTTCTTTCCACTTCTTTTTTGTTGTTGTTTGTTTAGATTTTAATGTGTTTTAATGTTTAGTTGGGAACTCCTTTCTTGTCATTTGAGCAGAGCAGCAGGTCATATGACAGCCCTTCAGATATTTGAAGATGGCCAGAATCGCATTAGCTTTTGTTGCTGCTGCATCACATGGAGACTTGTGAAGCAGGCGGGGTCTGTGTTTCCGTCTGTGTTTGCGTATGAGCAGAGAGAATTTGGTGGTTTCTCAATGAAATGCAAACATAATAGATTTCCTCCTCCATCCCTATTGTGGCAGCAATTGGGGGCCTTGGTTGTGTGGCAAAATGCAAAGGGTTTTCCTCCTCCTCCTCCTCCTTAACATAACATCAGGAAACACTTTGACAGTAAGGTGGAATCTACACACATGCTAAAAGCGTTGTGAAAACGCTTTCTTTAAAAATCGTTCTAAAAAATGCATTGAATTTGCTATAGCTCTCAGCTGCCATCTAGTGTCACAACTGTATATTGCACTTTACAGCACATTCCAAACCTTTTCTTTGCAGCTATATAGCTGAGTCCTAAGAACTGTTTGACACTGGAATGGTCTCCCTCGGGAGATGGTGGACTCTCGTTCCTTGGAGGTTTCTAAGCAGAGGGTTGAATGGTCCTCTGTCTTGGATGCTTTAGTTGAGATGCCTGCGTTGCAGGGGGTTGGTCTAGATGACCCTAGGGTACCCTTCCCACTCTGCAATTCTGTGATTTTCCTCCTCCTCCTTAATTCCAGCGCATTTGGGTCCGGTGCCTTCCCCTTGTTGACGCCTCTTCCAAGCTGCCACTTAAGTTTCTCTCGATCGCACACAAAACCAGCAGGAACGCCCGCTTTGCTCTGCCACAATTTCCCGCTCTGGGTTGTTGTCGAAAAGTGCCTATTTCAGGCAGCTGGAGCGCTACACTTTACCTGCCAGGGGGCTGTCATTGCCAGCAGGGGTGGGGAAGCAGCGGCAGCCCAGCTATTACTTACTGTACCCTATCATCACAGCGGCTTCTGCTGCCACGGCGCATTTGCATCTAGACAGATGCCAAAGGCGTTCTCTAGGATCCTTCAAAAGAGCCTTTTGAGCACTGCTGGGAAACACAGCTCCTCCATCTTCCTAGATTTCTCCTCCACCATTGTGTCTCTGAGGTCGCCTTCCCATGGCCCTTCTGGACAAATAAACAGCTCTGCCAATGGTAGCCAGAGAGTCCTTTTCCTTCAGGCATCTTGGCCACCACTAAATTCCAGATCTACTTTGGCACGCAAAAGACTCCTGAATGAAACTCTGGACAGCCGCTGCCAGTCAGTGTGGAAGCTACTGAGCTAAGCAGACCATAGGAGCGTAAGAAGAACCTGCTAGGACAGGCCAAGGTTGGAAGGTTGGGGATAGGCTAAAGAAAGTGCTTCTTCCTGCAGAGCATAGTTACTGCAGAGCAAGAGATTCTTCGTAGAATTGTAAAGTTGGAAGGGACACCCCGAAGGTCATTTAGTGCAACCCCCTGCAATGCCAGAATCTTGATGATCTTGTTGGGAAGGTTGTGGATAGTAGGAGAGGATATATTGATTAAATATTAACCTTCCTCACTCACGCTAGTGGGCTGGTAGCAGAGCACATTCCTTTGCACATTGCCGAAAGCAAGTTGATGGATTAGTTACCATCATATAAGTTGAGCAATCCAGTCTGGCTTGTCAAGATTGGGTCGTTCCTGGCAAATTCCCCTTTAGTCATAGCTGTCAACTTTTCCCTTTTCTTGCGAGGAAACCTATTCGGAATAAGGGAATTTCCCTTTAAAAAAGGGAAACGTTGACAGCTATGCCCTTTAGTTCCTTCTTAAAACCAGCAACGACATGACAGTCTTCTTTTAAAAGTAATGGTCAAGTTTACTTACATTCAGTTCACAATATTGCCTTGAAGGGCAGACTTTATCATATAGTTACAGGTACAGTGCTACCTTAGATTACAGACGCTTCAGGTTATAGACTCAGCTATAAGAACTTTGCTTCAAGATGAGAACAGAAATCGTGCTCAGGCAGCGGAAGGCCCCATTAGCTGAAGTAGTACCTCAGGTTAAGAACAGTTTCAGGTTAAAAACGGACCTCCAGAACAAATTAAGTTCTTAACCCGAGGTACCACTGTACACGTGTAGAGAAAAGAAGCCTGAGCTAGGCCTCAGACTTTCTGCCTTGTGTCTTCCATCCTCTGTAAGGATGAGCCGTGTGCAGCTGGCTAAGACCCAGCAGAAGGAAGATAATAATTTATAATAATAAATTATTATTTATACCCCGCCCATCTGGCTGGGTTTCCCCAGCCACTCTGGGCAGCTTCCAACAAAACACTAAAATACAATAACCTATTAAGCATTAAAAGCTTCCCTAAACAGGGCTGCCTTCAGGTGTCTTTTAGAAAAGTTTTAGAAAAGTTTGGTAGTTATTTTTTTCTTTGACATCTGATGTGAGGGCGTTCCGCAGGGCAGGTGCCACTACCGAGAAAGCCCTCTGCCTGCTTCCCTGTAACTTGGCTTCTCGCAGCGAGGGACCCGCCAGAAGGCCCTCGGCGCTGGACCTCAGTGTCCGGGCAGAACGATGGAGGTGGAGATGCTCCTTCAGGTATACTGGACCGAGGCCGTTTAAGGCTTTAAAGGTCAGCACCAACACTTTGAATTGTGCTCGGAAATGTACTAGGAGCCAGTGTAGGTCTTTCAAGACCGGTGTTATGTGGTCTCGGCAGCCACCCCCAGTCCCCAGTCTAGCTGCCGCATTCTGGATTAGTTGTAGTTTCTGGGTCACCTTCAAAGGTAGCCCCATGTAGAGCGCATGGCAGTAGTCCAAGCGGAAGATAACCAGAGCATGTACCACTCTGGCAAGACAGTCTTTGGGCAGGTAGGGTCTCAGCCTGCGTACCAGATGGAGCTGGTAAACAGCTGCCCTGGACACAGAACTGACCTGTGCCTCCATGGACAGCTGTGAGTCCAAAATGACTCCCAGGCTGCGCACCTGGTCCTTCAGGGGCATAGTTGCCCCATTCAGGACCAGGGAATCCTCCACATCTGCCCACCTCCTGTCCCCCCAAAACAGTACTTCTGTCTTGTCAGGATTCAGCCTCAATCTGTTAGCCGCCATCCATCCTCCAACCGCCTCCAGACACTCACACAGGACCTTCATCACCTT
Organism: Podarcis gaigeae; assembly: GCF_964106915.1. NCBI lineage: Eukaryota > Metazoa > Chordata > Lepidosauria > Squamata > Lacertidae > Podarcis > Podarcis gaigeae. The sequence goes on along the minus strand of NC_139677.1, from coordinate 103,333,477 downwards.
CACTGGTTCTGATTTGAAAGAGAGGTAGAGCTGGGTATCATCCGCATATTGATGAACACCCAGTCCAAACCACCTGATGGTCTCTCCCAGCGGCTGCATGTAGATGTTGAAAAGCATGGGGGAGAGGAGATGGGGGAGAGAGAGCAAAAGAGCAGTGGCCAAAGAGCCAAAAGGAGCCAAGAGGAAGATGACTGCTTGACTAGCACCTTTATAGGGTGTGCCAGGGTCACGCCCATCTACCTGGTCACGTCCCATCTATGCCAGGGGCAGATGCTCCAGACAGGAAGTCCTCCTGGCTAGAGCAACATTCCCCTGCATGACCACTCTAGGAAACAGGAAGTGGTGTATTTGACTGCTGCAGTGAAGATACGTTCCATAGCTCCTGTGTTTCAGCATCCTGTTCCGACCATAGTCACCCAGACGCCTCTAGGAAACGGGCAAGAAGAACCCAAACACAAGAACCCTCTTGCCCCCAGCACAGGGGCCCTGCTACCTGGTGGATGCTGCCGCCCGAGGCAGTCGCCTCACCTTGCCTCTGCATGCCAAAGGTCCCGGGTTCAACTCCAGGTGGGGCTGGGAAGAATTCCTGCTCCAAATTTGGGAGAGCAGCTGCTGCTGCTATCAGTCAGTGCAAACAATACTAAGCTAGAGGCACCAATGGCCTGACGCGGTACAATAATGATAATGATAATAAATTTATTATTTGTACCCCGCCCATCTGGCTGGGCTTCCCCATCCACTCTGGGCGGCTTCCAACAAAGATTAAGAATACATTAAATTGTCACACATTAAAAGCTTCCCTAAACAGGGCTGCCTTCAGATGTCTTCTAAATGTCAGGTAGTTGTTTTTCTCTTTGACATCTGGTGGGAGGGCGTTCCACAGGGAGGGCGCCACTACCGAGAAGGCCCTCTGCCTGGTTCCCTGTAACTTGGCTTCTCGCAGCGAGGGAACCGCCAGAAGACCCTCGGAGCTGGACCTCAGTGTCCGGGCAGAACGATGGAGGTGGAGACACTCCTTCAGGTATACTGGACCAAGGGTCCAATATGGCAGCTGAGGTTCCCTTTGCTTTCCCTGTCCTCAGGGCAGCTCAGCCAATCGCTGCCCACCCCAAAATAGCAGCAGCCCAAAAGCTCCCTCAGAAGGTGAGACGTTTGAAAGGAGGGAAGAGGCTGGATTCTGCAAAACATACTGTACAGGGCAAAGCGATGCTGCCAAACCTAGTAAATACAGAAAGAGCTTCACAAATCTTCCACTCAGCATCAGTATTCTTTTTTTCATGCGCCCAGATTAGAATTCCAATTTATTTCTTTGCCACTGGAAAAAGAAAAAGGATTCAAAGGGGAGAGCCTCAAAACCTGGAGAGAAGATTATGAAGAGTGGGGGAATGTCAGTTTAAAACGAGCTTTCCTTTGGCATTGGTTGTCAGGGCAGAGAGCATGGAAGGGAAGTTGGCAGGCGGGGCGATGCCCAGGCAAGGGGGCTCTGGTGCTCCAAGGCTGCTTGCTGGTTTCCCCTTGAGGCAGCAGGGAGGACAAGATGCTCTCTTGGCCTGATCCTGCTGCAGGACTCTTCTGACATTCTTAGGGTCATTTCTTCCAAGAAAGCAAAAGCAGATGTTTCGCCACCAACAGAGGCATTGCATGTGTGTGGGGTGGGGGGAAGCAGGGACCACTGCCCTGGCTGCACATTCAGAAGGGTGCAACTGGGCCGCAGTGGTCCTGAAGGTACCGCGAAAATGGGAGGGATATGGCTCCCTTTTTTGGCCTGGCAAGGCATAGCGCATGTGTTTCCTGGGTGGTGGGATGGGTTGTAAGTATCAGGATTTCAGCCTACACTCAAGTAGGACCTTGGCAGAGACACATGCCCGACTGGCATGTTTCCTCCCTCCTGGTCGATTGTTCGGGAGCTTCAAAAGCTTTCTTCAGCCCGAACATCATAGCGACCGATGCCAACAGACACCGGCACACTTAGGGATCCGCAGAGTCTTCGCAGCTTGCGTGACAGACCTCAGCCACTCAGCATTTTGGCTAATCTACTTTATTTACATAGAAACACACACGGAGCACTGCAACATGGCTCTCTCTCTCTCTCTCTAGCATCAGACAGCAAAGAGAAAGAACAAAGGACAATAGTCCCACTTCACGGAACACAGGAACACAAACATCCTGTCTCCGTCACTTCCCACTCTGTGGAGTTTAAACATATACTGTCATGTGATAGACAACAATCCCATGACTGCAATCATGGAGCAGGAATTCTAAAGTGACTGGAGAGTGGGCAGCCTGCCATGCAGAGCCCCTCTGTTTGCCCATCCCCTTCAGCACCTTGGAACGGTGCACGCCACCCACTTCTCATGCCATGGCTGGTGCCACCGTTGTGCGTGATGGGCTGCTGCTGTGCAGGGCAGCCTCTTTGGCTGTCTCCTGCCCAGGTGCCACCACAGAACTCCCAGGGAAGTCCCCCATACGGGAGCAGGCAGCTGCAGGCACGGCGGGGCACTGCCAAAGTGCCTAACGCAGACACAGGTGAGCTGCGGTTCCTGTCTCTTTTGCTCCTTGCCCCGGGCACTGGCAACTGACGATACGCCACTTGGTCCACAGGCTTGATCCCCATTGCACCCAGCAACTGATATTTGCCAAAACTCGGACCATCACAATAAAAAGCCCCTGTGGGGATGCTGAGGTACATGGACCAGTGGCCTGATCCTGCAGGCTTGCCCTGAACTCAGACATTGTCTCTTGCTCGTCTGGAGACGGTATGTGAGCCTGCTGTGCAAAGGTAGCATTGGCACAGCCTTCTTTTGCTTTCTTGGGAGAAATGGCCCCAAGAATGTCAGAAGAGTCCTGCAGCTGGATTAGGCCAATGGAGCATCTTGTCCTCCCAGGGGCCAACTGTCAGGAGTTGAGCCTACACTCGAGTAGGACCCTGGCAGAGACACATGCCCGACTGGCATTTTCCCTCCCTCCTGGTCGATTGTTCGGGAGCTTCAAAAGCTTTCTTCAGCCCAAACATCAGTGACTGATGCCAACCGACACCAGCACACTTAGGGATGCACAGAGTTTGCACAACTTGCATGTGACAGACCTCAGCAACTCAGCATTTTGGCTAATCTACTTTATTTACATATAAACACACACGGAGCACTGCAACATGATTCTCTCTCTCTCTAGCATCAGACAGCTAAGAGAAAAAGAACAAAGGACAATAGTCCCACTTCACGGAACACAGGAACACAAACATCCTATCTCCGTCACTTCCCACTCTGTGAAGTCAAAACATACACTGTCATGTGAAAGGCAACAATCACATGACTGCAATCATGGAGCAGGAATTCTAACATCAACCAGGTGCCTCAATGGGAAACCAACAAGCAGCCTTGGAGCACTAGAGTCCTCTTGCCTGGGCATCGCCCTCCCTGCCGAGTTCCCTTCCATGCTCTCTGCTCACTTTTAACTCTGACGCCACTCAGCCCTGGAAGGTGGTTCAGATCCAGCCAACTCTTCTCCCTTCCTTAGCGTGCCAGTGACTTGACAGGCGAGCTGTCTGGGAGGCAGGGTGAATTCCTTCCTTTTGAAGAGAGGAGCAGTGGCGCTGCGCTGCTGGCAAGAGGCCGCTGCTCTCCGTGCCAGAGCAAGGATGTTCGACACATGTTCCCTCATTACCGAAAGGTGCATTTGCTGCTCGGATGCTTGGCTTACAGCTTTATGAGTCAGAAAGATGAGGCTTCTGGGAGGGAAAGGGATGGAGCTCTCAGCTGGGAGGGGCTGGGCTGATTACAGGCTTTCCCCAGCCCCAGTTTTGGGAAATTGAAAGGAATACTCTCCTTCCAGCGACTCCCACCAGTGTAGAGGCTAAAGTGCTGAACTAGGACCTGAGTTCGAATCCCATGAAGCTACCTTACAACCTTGGGCTCCTTGGAGAAAAAGAGATGGGATAGAAGGGCGATGGAGAAAAGGAAATAAATCGAAAATAGACAAGTTCCAGAGGCTTTGCTAGCAATGGTTGCAGAAGGCACAGATCCTTGCAGGCAGCTCAGGGAGGGGGGGCTGAAATGGGGGCTCCACTTCACCAAAGGTCAAATGGGAAGGATTTCCAACCCCAACCTGAACTATCTTGCAGGGTTGTTGTGAGGAAAGCAGGGAGGGAGGGACAGAAATGCAATAGTAAAGCAAATTTGCAAACCACATTTGCAGAAATGTTGACCCCCTCCTTTCTTTTTTTGCAATATCTGAGCGCAGTAACAACCTCGGTGGGCGCTATCAGAGTGTGGGCTCCATCACTTGGCATCCCTGGGCAATGGGAACCGGAGGTGGGGAGAGCGCTGCTCTTGGGCTCAGATTCCTAGCAGGACATCTGGTTGGCCACTGTGAGAATGGGATCCTGGACTCAGATGTGCCCAGGACTTTCCTTCTTCTGCTCACAAGAAAGACAATCGGGCAACAATTGTCTGCTCAAGTTTTTCCACCTGCCAGCTGTTTTCAGAGGCATAAAGTAACAGTGAGGCAGCACAAATATTTGACTGGCTCGCCACCTAACAATCTCCCTGTCTTTTGTTTTTTGAGCTGCCCTGGTACCCAGCCCTGATTTCGGACAACAGCCCTACCACCCGCTCCCATGCACCCCCTTCAGCACAGCTGGATCCAGGATGTACTATATCTCTGGACCCGAAAGAGCATTGCGTCCTTTTTAATTTTTCTTTTTGCAAGCGGGGGGTGGGGTGGGGGGTGGGACTCTAATTTTAGCACAGCACGGATTGACTCACCACTGACAATGAACACTCCCACACTGGGAAGGATAGCTTTCCTTTGCAGTGTGAGTAACACTGCTCCACACACCTGCCAGCTCTGGGAAAATCCAGAAAGCGGGGGGGGGGGGGGCTCTAGGGATTTCTTGCCTGATCTTCCAACACCCCCCTCCCCACAACTGCAAGGCAAACGAAACATCACAGGCAGTTAAAGACGGTCAGGCCAGCCTTGAAGCGTCAGACTGGGGTGCAATGGGATGGGGAGAGCTGGTGTTTATTGGGACGGGGGTTGGATTGGATGACCTTTGGAGTCCCCTTCCAACTCCACAGTTCTATGATTCAAAGAAAAGGGAGCCCACTGGAGCAGCCTCTGTTGTCAAGGTGGGCCCATCTATGCCATTTCATTTATTTGCTTCACTGGATTTGTACTCTGCTTGATGGTATACAAGCAAACAAGCCTATGAGACTCTCAATCTCTAGGTCGTGGGTTTGAGCCCCACATTGGGCAAAAGATTCATGCATTGCTGGGGTTGGGCTAGAGGACCCTTAGGGGTCCCTCAAAACTGCAATTCTAGCACACTAATAAATTATCAAGGGGGGAGGAGAATTGGCAACAAATAATTTATGGCTTTGTTGGTGATGGTTCAACAAAACCTGGTTGGGGGAGCAGGTTTCCCACCCTCCCTTTTTGCACATGTTGGTTTTGCTGTGAGCATTAAGAGGTTCTGCGCATGTTCTCTTGATTAATAATGTTGTATGCGCTCCAATGGGACACGGGTGGCGCTGTGGTCTAAACCACAGAGCCTAGGGCTTGCTGATCAAGTTGAATCGCCGTGACGGGGTGAGCTCCCGTTGCTCGGTCCCTGCTTCTGTCCACCTAGCAGTTCGAAAGCACGTCAAAGTGCAAGTAGATAAATAGGTACTGCTCTTGTGGGAAGGTAAACGGTGTTCCGTGCGCTGCTCTGGTTTCACCAGAAGCGGCTTAGTCCTGCTGGCCACATGACCCGGAAGCTGTACGCCGGCTCCCTCGGCCAGTAAAGCGAGATGAGCGCCGCAACCCCAGAGTCGGCCACAACTGGACCTAACGGTCAGGAGTCCCTTTACCTTTATGAGCTCCAATATTTGAGTGGTGAGAGATTCCAGCTCTTACCCAAGTTTTGTTTCCTTGGAATGAAGGTCTAGTGCTTTGGGGCCGTATGGTTTTATTTGCACATATATAGGATGGAAGGGCTCACAGCATTAACATCCCAGAAAATCTTGCTTCTCTGTTAGATATTTTTTTTGGGGGGGGGTCCCTCTGAAGCCTTCGCTTTGGTGTCAGCAGAGATAGAAAGTCTGGCCTCTCTGCCTTTCCACCTTTCAGCCCCCGGCCAAGAAGAAGCGCACTCACTCTGGAGATTGTTCTCCTACTTGCAAGAAGATGCTGTCTCCAGCCAGGTGGGAAGGAAGGCCGGCCCCCCTCTGAGAGCATCCTCTCCCGGCTGTCTCTATGGCAACCTCTTCAGTCGTACAGAGGGGGGGTACTTAACTGGGCCAGCTAGGAAAAAGAAAATGGTTTGACTAGTTCAGTTTCTCTCATAGACCCCCATGTGGTAGAGACATGTGTGGGACCCATAGGCACAATCCAAACCAACCTCCCATCAAACGTAGCAAAAATGCTTCAGGATTTTTTGGGGAAAAGGTATATCTAAACATCTTTTTAAATTCATTATAGATCAGTTCCCAAAATGTTTTACTTTGTCACAAGTCCACCACATATGGTAAAAGTCAGCGCTTTTCTTGCACCCTTACATCCTTAAATGCTGTTCTGTTGGGCCGGGAGCTGATGGGAGTTCTAGTTCGAAACGACTGCAGAGCACAAGGTTGGGAATTGCAGAGGAGGGGGGGGTTTGACTTTGATGAGAGTGCAAAAATCAACAGGGGGAGCAGAGTTCCTAAACAACAACAACAACAATATTCAGCTTTACTGGGTTCTAGTTCTAATCTTAAAAAGCAGAGACATCACCTTGCTGACAAAGGTCTGTATAGTTAAAGCTCTGGTTTTCCCAGTCGTGATGTATGGAAGTGAGAGCTGGACCATCAAGAAGGCTGATCGCCAAAGAATTGATGCTTTTGAATTATGGTGCTGGAGGAGACTCTTGAGAGTCCCATGGACTGCAAGAAGATCCAACCTCTCCATTCTGAAGGAAATCAGCCCTGAGTGCTCACTGGAAGGACAGATCCTGAAGCTGAGGCTCCAATACTTTGGCCACCTCATGAGAAAAGAAGACACCCTGGAAAAGCCCCTGATGTTGGGAAAGATGGAGGGCACAAGGAGAAGGGGATGACAGAGGACGAGATGGTGGGACAGTGTTCTCAAAGCTACCAGCATGAGTATGACGAAAGTGTGGGAGGCAGTGGAAGACAGGAGGGCCTGGCGTGCTCTGGTCCAGGGGGTCACGAAGAGTCGGACACGACTAAACAACTAAACAACAATGAATTTGGTGAAAGGCTACATCTGAGCCTCCCTTGCCTAAGCCAGCCGTGTCCATTTGTGACGACAGAGTGACTAACCAGCATCCTTGAAAGCTAATTAGAGCCGACTGAACGTTTGACCTCACTCTGCTTTCCCCTTTCCTTGGCAACGATCTGCACCAGAGAATGGAGAAAAAAGGGAGAAGAAGGAGTTCAGTTATGAAATTGCCACTTGTGGAGATGAAAGTCAACGCGCGAGAGAGGATAATGAGCCACAAAGCATTGTAGAAAAGCAATGCCACGCAGGCAGTAGTTATGGGTTTTGTAGGCTGTGTGTGTGTGTGTTTTAAAAAGAAGCACACAGCAACCCAAATTAATGGGAACATGAATGCCACCTGAAGGATGAGAAGTTGTTTTCAAGGGAGCTTGACGCTCAGAGAGAAGATGGGCAATTTGATGCTGATTTAGGGGGGCTCTGTGGGACCCCAGATTCTGGTGCGCAGCCAAAGCCTTTCCTACCGGGGTTCAAGAGACAACTGATTTGATTGCTGGGTGAGGCAGGTTGTTGGCAAAAAGAAAGATGACTGAAAGAGGCAGCTTATTAACAGGAACAGGAGCCGAGGGTGGGAGGAAGGAAGGAAGGAAGGAAGGAGGAAGGGAGCCTCACCTCCACCCAACAGCCACTAGAGGGCAGCTGTGTTACCTAGAATCACAAAAATTGTAGAATCGGAAAGTTGAAAGGGGAGCCCCAAGGGCCATCTAGTCCAACCCCCAAAATTCAGGAACCACAGCTCAAGGATCCCTGGTGGATCTGCATCAAATCTCTACTTAAGGATCTCCAGTGAGAGCCCACACAACCTCCCTGGGGAGACTGTTTCTCTGTCCAACAACTGTTGCTGCCAGAAGGTTCAACTCCAATGGCAGAACAGACCAGATAGCCAACTTCAAACACCTCAAGGGCCATTGCATGGAAGATGGAGCAAGCTTGTTTTCTCCCGCTCTGGAGGGCAGAACTCGAACCCATGGCTTCGAGCTGCAAGAAAGGAGAATCCAACTAAACACATTGAAGGAACTTTCTGACGGCAAGAGCTCTTTGATGGTGTCACGGTCTCCCTCGGAAGGTTGTGGACTCTCCTTGGACCTTTTTAACAGAGGCTGGGTGGCCATCCGTCATGGATGCTTTAGCTGAGATTCCTGGGTTGGTATGGATGACCCTCGGGGGTCCCTTCCAACTCTATGATTCTAGGATTTTGAGGGAGGGGGTTGTTCTTCTGGTGCTTTTTTTTGCCCTTCCTGGTGAGTTTTGTGCTTGCTGCTTGTTAGTCTTCTGGCTGGAGGAAGGCTCGCTTCCGCCACAAGGGGGCGCTCTGGGACAGCTCAGAGCACCAGGCAGTTAGAAGATGGATCTTTCTTCTGGGTAAACTGCTCTGCTAGTTTCTGCTAGTTTCCCTGTGCAAAAGTTAGGGTTTTATTTGCATCCGAACGTCACAGGTTGCCTTTTGCTGTGTCCAACGAGGTGGACCAACGAGCCAGGCACTGCTGCTCTTCTAGGCTTTCTGACATTGGAGCTTTTCTCAGTCCTGCTGTAGTTTGAACCAGGGGCCTTCTGCATTCAAAGCAGCTGTCCCCATCTTCTTCCTCATTAACAGGCGCTTGTCCCCATCTTCTTCCTCATTAACTTCTACAAAGGGAAGGTGTGGTAGCAGAGCTTCAGGAACTCTTTCTGTCAACAGCGCAAGAGCAATAGAAGAGGCCAACCAGATGCCCCTTTTCTGCAAGCAGGATTCGAACACAAGAGCAAATCTCCCCTCCTGTGGTTTCCAGCAAAAGGTATTCAGATACATTCCTGCCTTCAGAGCCGTCCTAGTAGCCTTTGATAGCCCTCTTCTCCTCCATGAATTTATACGGCCCTCTTTTAAAGCCACCCAGGTTGGTTGTGCATCACGGTTTCCGGTGGGAGGGAGTTCCATAGTCTGTCTATGCAGTTTTTGTTTTTTTTAAATGACACTACTTAAAATTGCTATTTATTTCCGATTGTGTTTCTGCATTTACTGCGTCTGCAGATAAATAGAAATCCCGCTCTGGCTAGAATGGACATTGCAGTTTTAAAACCATGCCCTTCCGCTTCCTCCCTCTTTTCAATGACATTCACAAGTCGTGAAGTCCAGAACCCTGGTCAGCAACTGCTTTGAGGAAGAACCACTTCTGGTGTGGGATGCTGTGCAAGTCAGACCACTGCTTATTCCACTGCGGCAAGATCGGGGCTCCCCCTGAGGTCTAAGAATCCAGACAGGTTCATACAGGAGAATATGATCTTTCAGATAGACTTGGTCTAAACCAGGGGTCTGCAACCTTTAAGACAAAAAGAGCCACTTGGACCCGTTTCCGAAGAAAAAAAAACACCTGGGAGCCGCAAAACTCATCATTATAAAAATAACTTTTTTGTCACTTTGTTATTATTTCTTTGTTTGACCCCTCAGAATTACTCCTCCTCATAGAAATAAACGTTAAATTAACAAGTTACCTTTGTGTGTGTGTGTGTTCTTCACTCCCCTTCAAAACAGTGACCAGCGTACACGCCCCCTTTCAATGCAGTGACCAGCGTACATGCCCCTTACAATGTGGCGGGTGGGCGGGAAGGTGACGTCGGGACGGTGCGTGACTAACACACGCACCGCCCCCATGCGACGTCACAGCCAGTACAGCGCCCGCCACAGTGGGGAGTGTCGGGGCACACAATGCGCCTCCTCCCCTCGCTAGTATCCGCCCCGGAGCCGCGGCAAAGGTGTAAAAGAGCAACATGCGGCTCCGGAGCCGCGGGTTGCAGACCCCTGGTCTAAACTGTATTGGGCTTTACAGGTCATAACCAGCACTTTGAACTGTGCCCAGAAACAGGTCAGAAGCCAGTGTTGCAACAAGGCTGTCAACAAGGGAGCGGCTGCTGAGACCACATAACACCAGTGCCAAAAGACCTTTACTGGCTCCCAGTACATTTCTGAGCACAATTCAAAGCGTTGGTGCTGAACTTTGAAGCCCTCAACTGCTTTGGCCCAGTAGACCTGATGGAGCGTCTCCATCCCCATCGTCCAGCCTGGACACTGAGGTCCCTCTCCCAGGGCCTTCTGGCGGTTCCCTCATTGCGAGGTTACAGGGAACCAGGCAGAGGGCCTTCTTGGTGGTGGCGCCCACCCTGTAGAACGCTCTCCCATCAGATGTCAAGGAAATAAACAACTATCTGACTTTTAGAAGACATCTGAAGGCAGCCCTGTTTAGGGACGCTTTTAATGACTGATGCTTTAATGTATTTTTAATCTTTTGTTGGAAGCCACCCAGAGTGGCTGGGGAAACCCAGCCAGGTGGGCAGGGTATAAATAAATTATTATTATTATTATTATTATTATTATTATTATTATTATTATTTAATTTATTAATTATCTGCTCCCTGTAACCCTAGAGGTTTCCTGCCCCAGAAGCTGAAGAATCAGTCGTCTGGCTCAGTAGAAGGCAGTTCCCCACATCCCTATGATTGCGCAATGCAATCGCTTGGAGCAGCCAAGCATGCCATAGAATTGTAGCGTCGGAAGGGACCCTGAGGGTCATCTAGTCCAACCCCCTGCAATGCAGGGATCTCAACTCAAGCATCTGAGCCAGATGGCCACCCAAGCTCTGCTTCAAAACCTCCAAGGAAGGAGAGTCGGCCACCTTCTGAGGTAGCCTATTCCACTGCCAAACAGCTCCTAGTCTCAGAAAGTTCTTCCTAATGTTTAGTCGCTCTCTTTTCGTGTAACTTGAAGCCGTTGGTTTGGATCCTGCCCTCTGGAGTGACAGAAAACATGTGACAGCCTTGGCTATCGTATTGCCTCTCAGTCTCCTCTTTCCCAGGCTAGACACACCCAGATCCTTCAACTGGTCCTCATAAGGCAGGGCTGTCTTAAGCATATCCGGCGCCGTGGTTCAAAGACCCCTCCGGCGCCCTACCCCTTTCCCAGAGTTGTCGACCTTTCCCCAAGCCTCTGTGTGGATCACTCTCCTCCCGAGGAGGCTTGGGAGGCAAGCTGCATGCCCACCCGCCATATGGATGACGGGGCGCAGCTGGTGGGCGTGCAGGGAAAGGGGAGGCCGCCGGCAAAGCCACGCAGCTCCCCCACTTGCTGGGGCACCCCTAAGAGGCCAGAGCCCTGGTGCAACACGCCAGTAAGCCCAGTAGGAAAGACGGCTCTGGTATCCAGACCCTTGATCATCTTGGTCACCTTCCTCTGCACATCTTCCAGTTTGCCAACATCCTTCTTAAATTGTGGTGCCCAGAACTGGACACGGCTTTCCGGGTGCGGCCTGACCAAGGCAGAAGAGAGAGAGGGAGAGACTATGACGGTCTTCAAATAAAAATATCTTGGAGATCCCGGGCCACAGGGAGGTTAGGCTGGCCTTGACCAGAGCCAGGGCTTTTTTGGCCGTGGCCCCGATCTGGTGGAACACTCTGTCACAAGAGGCTAGGGCCCTGCGGGACTTGACATCTTTCCGCAGGGGCTGCAAGACAGAGCTGTTCCACCAGGCCTTTGGCCAAGGCACAGTCTGACCCCCTCCTTTGGCAATCCTCATAGAACTCTAGCCCAGTGGTTGCCATTAATTTGATTCTGAATTGATTTTAGAATGTATTTCAATTAATTGACTGTGGTTTTATGTAAACTGTACTATTTTTACTGTTGTTAGGTGCTCTGAGCCTGGCTTTGGCTGGGGAGGGCGGGATATAAATAAAGGTTTATTATTATTATTATCCCTTGATCTGGGCACTTGACTTCTGCTGATGCAACCTAGAATAGGACTCATGTCAAGTTTGTGGTCTACTGAGACCCTCTAGATTCTCTTCACGGCTATCAAGCTGGGCAACTTCCCATCTTCTATTTGTGCATCGTGTTCTTCCTGTGTGAGTGCAGGATTTGTCCCTGTTGGCAGATCAGGCCTGGCCTGAACGCAGGGAGGGAGAAGTTGCTGAAGAGTGAGCAATAGAACGAGATCTCCCTGGCTCTGCTTTTGCACTTTGGCCTCGGGTCTTATCCTCTTGGACCACACGGATGATCCACACGCCGGAGCCTCTGTGCGACACAGTCATTTCCATAACAAGCATGCAGGATCCCTGGGACGCCGTCATGTGGGCAGATAAGCATGCAAATCGGTTGATGTGCAGCAGCTGCTTTGCACGCACGACCTCATCCCTGGAAGAGTGTGAGCGTGTGTCTCACAGGTGAGATATTGGCAAAGCGGAAGAGAGACGGTGTTTTCGATGAGCCAGAGTGAACTTGGGCTGAGTGCTGCGCCTAGGCCTCAAGTGCCACAGTTCAGTGCTGGAAGATACGAACAGGAGGGCTCTTGAGCATGCGCAGAGTGTTCATTCCTCTGTTATTCAGTATACCTGAAGGAGCGTCTCCATCCCCATCGTTCTGCCTGGACACTGAGGTCCAGTACTGAGGGCCTTCTGGCGGTTCCCTCACTGCGTGAAGCCAAGTTACGGAGAACCAGGCAGAGGGCCTTCTCGGTAGTGGCGCCCACCCTGTGGAACACCATCCCACCAGATGTCAAGGAAATAAACAACTCTGGGTAGTTCCCAGCAGAATATTAAAACACGATAAAACATCAAACATTAAAAACTTCCCTAAACAGGACTGCAAAACATCAAACATTAAAAACTTCCCTAAACAGGACTGCCTTCAGATGTCTTCTAAATGTCTTCTAAATCTGAAGGCAGTCCTGTTTAGGGAAGTTTTTAATGTTTGATGTTTTATTGTGTTTTAATATTCTGTTGGGAACCACCCAGAGTGGCTGGGGAGGCCCTGCCAGATGGGCGAGGTATAAGTCATAAATTATTATTATTATTATTACTACTACTACTATTATTATTATTATTAGACTGGAAAGGAAAAGTCTTTGGAACAGGGTGTTGACATAGCATAAGACATTTTGGGAGGGAGGTGAAAGCAAAAGGGGTTTGAGGGAATATTGGTGTAATTTTATACAGTCCTGGAAGTAAATGGCAAACCATCGTAGGAACCTAGGAAGCCATGTGGATGTTCCTCAAAGAGAGAGAGAAAGCAGGAAGACACGGGCTGAAAGTTAATGAATGGAATGCCTTCCCCCAGTACTCCACCGAACATTCCTCAAGTCACCCCAGGGTGCTACGGCACACTGGTTGAAAACCAATGAGCTATGAGAACCAATACCACACCCTATATCAGAGGTTCTTAACCTGTGGGTCCCCAGATGTTGTTGGACTACAACTCCCATCATCCCTGAGCTCTGGCCTTGCTAGCTAGGGGTGATGGGAGTTGTAGTCCAACAACATCTGGGGACCCACCGGTTGAGAAAGGCTGCCCTATATCAATATTGCGGGTGCGGCTCTTAGTACCACAACACAGACAGATGGGCAGGGTATAAACTAAAACATTATTATTATTTATTGATTGATTTATTAATTTATGAGGTGTGATTTTCCAGCATTTTGGAGCTTGAGTAGACATGGAAACCTATGAGAACACATCTGACCCCTAGGCTTTTTGTTGATTGAATTTATATTGTATCTTGAATAGATGCTTACGGGTCTCCCACTGGTGCTTTTTCCAAGTGCTTTTTCTGAGTTTGGTTTCTTTGAAATGAAAGTCACTAGAGACTGTGGTGTCTTTAGGATATGTGGGTTTCTTTATATACAACTTGAGCACAGGGTGGAGGGGCTCACGGCATTAACACCCCAACAGATCTTGCCTTGGTTTCAAGGGGAGCCCCCAAGTCTAGTTTATGCTCAGCACGGATCAAGTTATGTTTCTGTCTCTCTCCAGTATCCAGCTTTGGGCTCACATACACTCAACACCTCTGGCTATTTTTTTCTCTTCTTCTACCTACTAACCTGGTGAAATGGGTGGAAAAAGGACCCACCCATTTGTTTCTGTGGCAACAGAGCAACTTCTTTGGAGATGCTAATTTGCGGTACTTAACTACCTTGGTGTATCTGAAGAAGTGTGCATGCACACGAAAGCTCATACCAAGAACTGACTTAGTCGGTCTTTAAGGTGCTACTGGAAGGAATTTTTTTTGTTTTGACTATGGCAGACCAACACGGCTACCTATCTGTAACTGGAACTATGGAAGGCACCACATTGAGCCGCATGAAATGGAAGTCCATCAACCTTGGTGTATCTGAAGAAGTGTGCATGCACACGAAAGCTCATACCAAGAACTGACTTAGTTGGTCTTTAAGGTGCTACTGGAAGGAATTTTTTTTGTTTTTACCTTGACAAAGGAACTGGTTTGGAAAGCTTCCTCATTCATTATGTTGTTGTTGTTGAGTCATTTAGTTGCGTCTGACTCTTCGTGACCCCCTGGACCAGAGCATGCCAGGCACTCCTGTCTTCCACTGCCTCCCGCAGTTTGGTCAAACTCATGCTGGTAGCTTCGAGAACACTGTCCCACCATCTTGTCCTCTGTCGTCCCCTTCTCCTTGTGCCCTCCATCTTTCCCAACATCAGGGTCTTTTCCAGGGAGTCTTCTCTTCTCATGAGGTGGCCAAAGTATTGGAGCCTCAGCTTCAGGGTCTGTCCTTCCAGTGAGCACTCAGGCCTGATTTCCTTCAGAATGGATAGGTTTGATCTTCTTGCAGTCCATGGGACTCTCAAGAGTCTCCTCCAGCACCAGAATTCAAAAGCATCAATTCTTTGGCGTTCAGCCTTCTTTATGGTCCAGGTTAAGAACTTAATTCGTTTTGGAGGTCCATTCTTAACCTGAAACTGTTCTTAACCTGCGGTACCACTTTAGCTAATGGGGCCTCCTGCTGCCCCCGCGTCACTTCTGGCAATTTCTGTTCTCATCCTGAAGCAAAGTTCTTAACCCGAGGTACTATTTCTGGGTTAGTGGAGTCTGTAACCTGAAGTGTCTGTAACCCGAGGTACCACTGTACTGGGGAAACCAGAGCTTTAACTATATGGACCTTCGTCAGCTTCGGGACCTGTCATTCATTCTACCCTCATGCATATGTAAAAAATATGTTGTAAAGTCTTCTGTGTGTCTAAGGTTTGGGCACATGCTGTTGGAAGATTTAGGGCACAGAAAAGAAAGTCCTCCTTCATGCAGGGAATCGTTAACCTATGGAACTCACTCCCACAGGAGGCAGTGATGGCCATTAGCTTGGATGACTTGAAAAGAGGATTCAGCAAATTCACAAAAGAGGAGAGAGCTGTTGATGGCTACTAGCCACAGCGGCTTTGCTCTCTGCATCCATAGTTAGAGGCAGGAGTGTTTCTGAATGCCAGTGGATGTGGATGGAAACCACAGGAAGGGAGAGGCCTCTCGTGCTTGGATCCTGCTAATGGGTTTCCCATTGAGGCATCTGGTTGGCCACCATGAGAAGAGGATGTTGGACCAGATGGGCCATTGGCCTGATCCAGCAGACTTTCCCTGTGTTCTGATCTCTCTCTGCCTCTCCTGGGCCCTAAGGAAGTCAGACTATCCTCCCCAGGGCCTTCTCAGTGATGGCTCCGACCTGGTGGAATGCTCTGTCCCATGAGACCAGGGCCCTGCAGGATTTAACCTCCTTCCATTGGGCCTGTAAGACAGAGCTATTCCGCCTGGCCTTTAATTTGAATTCAGCCTGATCTTTTATTTCCCTTCTCTTCCCTCCCCTTTTATGAAGATCACCCGCTCTGAGACCCCACAGCTAATTCTCCCCTGGTCTCCTCGCTGGCCCAAGTAGGACCAATTCAGGCAGCTAGCTCTGGCGATTATCTACCGGTAATTGATTGTTGAATTTTATTGTTATTTGTGTTTTTATACTGTATTTCATGCTGCTTTTATGATTAAGTGCTTTAAAGTGTTTTAAATTTGTTGTTAGCCGCCATGAGCCCGGTTTTTGAACCGCGAAGGGTGGGGTATAAATAAAAACGTATTATTATTATTATTATTATTATTATTATTATTATTATTACTGCATATTAACCTTACTTAGGGTAGCAATCACTTGCCAAACATCCCCGCTCAAAGCAAATAATGAAAGGAAGCGTGGATCTTGGCCCAGGTGGCCAGGCTGACAAATGCAGTTAGCATCTGCGAGAGGCTCAACGGCCAACCAATAACTCTGAAATGAAATGGAAGCTCAGCCTCAAGTTATCAGGCTGAGACTCCCTGCAGAGTTTGACAAATTTGTTTGCTGCGTAGGAAAGGAACACAAACCCGGGACTCTGGGCTCATTTGTAGCATTTAATCTTGATTACGCTGGATTACCTGTGCGCTCAGGGTGATTCGTTTTGTATTGTCTTGATTCAATGAATAACAAACAAAATGGAGAGGAAAAGCACCATTTGAACCCAAGGCGAGATGGACTATTCCAGAGGGGTTGTGTGTGCTGTTTTGCAAAGAGTTTGGCTGCATCAACTTCATTTATTGATCAGGTCTCGCCAGCTTTCTGCGCGAGAGGTACAGGGTGTTTCTCTACGAGCTGATTTGCATGATTAAAAGGGATGCCACTCACGGGCGGAGTGGACACGGCTTTCATCTTGTTCCCAGTACTTGGGGATGGCTCCCCCTGTCCATTTCACATCCTTGCTTCCCGCTTTTGAAAAAGAATTATTTATTTGCAATCCCCTCATCCCCGAGGCTCAGAGGGGCAGCAATAATTTAAACGCGAGGTGACCGGTTAAGATTGGTTTTGATCCTTTTGTGCGTAATCTTCACAAAATGAAAATGTCGGAACCAGAGCCCGGCTGACGTGGTGCCCCGCCTCCTAATCCCCACTGCGCAGAGGACTGCTTCATAGAAACATAGAACTGTAGAGTTGAAAGGGGTTCCAGGGGTCATCCAGACCAACCCCCTGCAATGCTTGCTGCGCTATGATGAGGCAAAGGAACTCTGCACGTGATTTAGTCACCCTCTTCTTTCATTAGTGAAGCTCCTGGGGGGAACCAGGTTCACGTCCCTACTGGGTGACCTCAGGCCAGATATTTACCCCCTGAGGGCCTCCTTAATTGCTTTCCCCCCTAAACTAAAACTCCCCAAGTGCTGTAACTGTTCCACCCTCTTTTCCAGCCACACAATATCCTTTTTTGAGGCAAGTCAACCAGAATTGTACGCTACATTCCAAGTATGCTATCACCATAGATTTGCATTCTGAGGTACAAGTTTCAGATATAAGCTCATGTATACTGGCTAGTCAAGGATGCAGGTGGTGCTGTGGTCTAAACCAGTGTTTCCCAACCTTTGGTCTCCAGCTGTTTTTGGACTACAACTCCCATCATCCCTAGCAAGCAAGACCAAAGGTCAGAGATGGTGGGAATTGTAGTCCAAAAAGACCAAAGGTTGGGAAACACTGTACTGAGCCTAGAGCTTGCTAGTCAGAAGGTTGGTGGTTCGAACATAGCTGTCAACCTTCCCCCCCTTTTTTGCGGTGAATTCCCTTATTCCAGTGCCATTTCCCGCTGCTATCCCGGATTGTTAGATATCCCGTAGACTGTCCCCGGGAGAGGTGAGGCTGCTGCTCCCTTATTTTCGAGGCTACTGCTCCCTTATTTTCAAATCTGAAAATTGACAGCTATGGATTCGAATCCCAATGACGGGGTGAGCTCCCATTGCTCTGACCCAGCTCCTGCCAACCTAGCAGTTCGAAAGCACACCAGTGCAAGTAGATAAGTAGGTATTGTGTGGAGAAAGGGAATAGAGGAATTCTCCTCTCTCATAAAACTAGAATTCAGGGCCATCCAATGAAGCTGAATGTTGGAAAATTCAGACAGGATAAAAGAAAATGCATTGTTAGCCTACGGAACTCGCTTCCACAGGAGGCAGCAATTGACACCAACTTGGATGGCTTTAAAAGTGGATTGGAAAATTCATGGAGGAGAAGGCCATAAATGGCTACTGGGCAGGATGGCTTTGCTCTGCCTTCACAGCTGGAGGCAAAAATGCTTCTGGACAGCAGTTGCTGGAAACCACAAGAGGGGAGTGTCGCTGTTGTGCTGTGGTCCATCTTACAGATTTCCCGCTAGCGTACCTGGCTTGGCTAATCTGAGAACAGGATTCTGTTCAGATGGGCTATTGGTCTGATCCAGCTACAGGGTGGTTCTTATGTGATTAATCATAGGTGCCCGAGCACCCACAAAATTCCCCATGAAGGGGTCAGGCACCTACAAATTTCAGGAACTAGGGCTTTGCATGTTGCAATCTGGCCCTCCTTTTCCTAATAGTAATTGAATTTGTTTTGGATGTACGATAACTCACAGGCTCATATAGCTGGAAACCAATTGTTTGCCGATGAAATCTGGAATAGGAATCGAGTACAAAGACACCTTGGGGATGCAGGTGGTGCTGTGGGTTAAACTGCAGAGCCTAGGACTTGCTGATCAGAAGGTCACTGGTTCAAATCCCCACAACAGGGTGGGCTCCCATTGCTCGGCCCCTGCTCCTGTCAACCTAGAGGTTTGAAAGAACATCAAAGTGCAAGTAGATAAATAGGTACCACTCCGGTGGGAAGGTAAACGGCATTTCTGTGCGCTGCTCTGGTTTGCCAGAAGCGGCTTAGTCATGCTGGCCACATGACCCGGAAGCTGTACGCCGGCTCCCTCGGCCAGCAAAGTGAGATGAGCACCGCAACCCCAGAGTTGGCCATTACTGGACCTAATGGTCAGGGGTCCCCTTGACCTTTACCTATAAAGACACCTTAAAGAACTGAGGCATCATATCTCTGAATTATTATATGTTTCAGTCCCGTCCTCCCCATTCTCATTAGCTTTCTTAACTTTACCAGGTTGGGAACTTTCCAAATTCCATCTGTCAACTTCCAGAGCTCTCCTCTTTAGCTTTTAATTCCAGCCAAGCTACGTTTGATCCTCAGCACATTTAGAAATAATTCCACTTTAGATGTGGTATCTGTTGGTTTAAATAGGTTTTTTGGGCCATAGCTGAAGGTGGGAACACCTGCTCTGCATGTCGGAGGACCCAGGTTGTGAACCTGGGCATCTTTGGTGAAAAGGACCAGGTTTCACTTGATGGGGAGAAAGAACTTTGTTCGCAGGGGATCTGGAGAGAATGCAGCTACTGTTTAGAACAGGCAGTGCTGAGCTAGAACTGGACAGCTTGATATGTTCAGTTTCACATGCAATAGCTCTAAGACTAAGTCCAACATCCTCTTCTTACAGTGGCCAGACAGGATTTGAGCAGAGGAGCACACTGCCGTCCTGTGGTTTCCAGCAACTGGCATTCATTGTTTCCTCTGACCCTGGATGCAGTCCACAGCCATCAAGGCTAATGAATTTGTCTAATCCTCTTTTAAAGACCTCATTTAAAGACAATAGTTCTAAAGGTACATTCTTTCACCTTTGGTGGACGTGCCCAAGGATTAAGGCTTTCTGGGAGATGATCTATAATGAAATGAAAAAGGTATTTAAATATACCTTTCTGAAGAAACCAGAGGCCTTTCTCCTGGGCATGGTCGGCCAATTGGTGCCAAAGAAGGACAGAACTTTATTTATGTATGCAACAACAGCAGCAAGAATACTCATCGCAAAGTATTGGAAGACACAAGATCTACCCACCCAGGAAGAATGGCAGATGAAGTTGATGGACTATATGGAACTGGCGGAAATGACTGGCAGAATCCGAGACCAGGGAGAAGAGTCGGTGGAGGAAGATTGGAAGAAATTTAAAGATTATCTACAGAAACATTGTAAAATTAAGGAATGTTAGAAGGATGCTGGAATGAAATTATGTGGTTTTAGCAGTAATGTTATAAAGGAGTATATAAAAATGGATTGTTAACAGAATGTAAAGTTACAATATATTAAGATAAATTATTAAGATAAAAACAAAGATGGAAAGGATTTGCTGAATTAACTAATTGAACTAGAATACAAAAGAGGGAGGTGTGAGGAGGTCAAGGAAACAAGTAAATGAAAGATAAGATATGGAAAAAATGATTTGTTTTTAATTGTTTTTATTTTTCTGTATTTTGTATTTTTTGTTTTATTTTCTTTTATTTTTGTAATTTTGTTGAAATTTCAATAAATATTATTATTATTATTTTTAAAAAAGAAAGATAATAGTTCCATATAGTTTAAATCAGTGTTTTTCAACCACTGTTCCGCGGCACACTAGTGTGCCGCGAGATGTTGTCTGGTGTGCCGTGGGAAAAATTGAAAAATTCAAAAGATTTAAAAATAAAGTATTTTATAATTTTTCATATTTCTGTTTGCTTACTATTTCATAATAAAGTAATTATAAAATACTTTCTTTGTGTTTATTTGATTCCTATTCAAGAGAATTACTTTATATATAGTCAATATAGGCACAGAGTTAAATATTTTTAACATTTTCTAATGGTGGTGTGCCTCGTGATTTTTTTCATGAAACAAGTGTGCCTTTGCCCAAAAAAGGTTGAAAAACACTGGTTTAAATACGTGCTGCATGGAGAAATCTTTTTTTTTTTAATCTGTCCTGAATCTTCTAACATTCAGCTCCACATGCTCTAATGTTTGACTGCAAACCTATGCACAAAACTATTGGACTGTGTGGAACTTCCTTCTAAGGACACATGGAAAACATGCATGTTGTTAGTTTTAGAGTCAAATGGTTTATTATTTCATCTCAGGCATCCTCCATTGACGTGTTTGTTCCCCCGCTCATCTTATTTGCCTGCAGAAAGCGTTGTGCATTACTTAGACTATGCCCAGCCTTTATTGAGCATATGTTCTGATTTGCTTACAGGGTGGTTAAACAATGATCACTCATCCTACAATCATCCTGATTTGCTTGCGGTGTGTCCTGTTGAATGACTGGGCCAGTTATCTGTTGGAGTTCTTTAGTATGCGAGTAAGCATTGTATGGTTAGTAGCCTTTGTCTGTTGCAAACACACACACACACACACACACACACACACACACACGAGAGAGAGAGAGAGAGAGAGAGAGAGAGAGAGAGAGAGAGAGAGAGAAATTTGTTGTGTAAAAAATTAACTATGTTTAACTTGGTTATAAATGATCTCTAGACTAGCTGTTTAGGCTAGAAGTAGATAAGGCAAAGGCAATCAGGCCAATGGAACCTTTCGTGTGTTCCTGTCAAATGCATGTATACCTTTAAACCTTATACACAATAAAGCAGAGTTCCCAAACTTGGGTCTCCAACAGTTTATGGACTACAATTCCCATCATTCCTGACCACTAGTCCTACTAGCTAGGGATGATGCGGGTTGGTCCAAAAACAGATGAAGACCCCCCTTTAAAAGTTTCTTTCCAAAGTCCCCCTCTTCCCCTAGTATGGAAAAAGACCATGTTTGATAAGTTAAACATGGTTCACTTACAAACTCTCCAAAGGTCAGATTCATGTGCTTTTCCACACAGCATTCAGAAAAAGTTGCACAGGCAGTAAAACTTTGTTTAGGTACAAAGTGATGAAAGTTCTTAATTTATTGGTATAGGAACTCAGGAGTGGCTTGTGAGTGCATGCAGTTGAGCTGGAGCAACCACCTCAAACCTCTTCTTCACTGGAGCTGTGAGCTAGCTAACCACTGGGGGGGGAAACCCCTCTCAGGTTTACATATACTAAATTAAATTTGAACTTCTATGGAGAAAGGCTTGCTTTGAATTGCTGCTGGTTCCTTCTGGCTTACTACTGCCTTTCTGTAAGATTAAGTCTGAAGTGAGGATGGCGCAGAAGACCGCGTCTTATCATTGCAGTTCCTGAATCGTAAATTGACCTTAAAAGCAATCTTCCATTTCCATTTGAGGCCTGGTTCCTGCCTACAGGAGTCTGATAACTAGATCTTCCTGGCAAAGGCAAGGATTAGCACGCTGATCTTTTCTGGAACTAGTTGCAGATAAGGTGGTCCAGAAGCTAGTTGTTCTTCTCTGCAGGTCATGTATGAGATAAGAGCTTGTACCAGGGTTGGAGATCAGCTGCACTGATGCCATGATCCATACTAGATCTAGACTAGCACCTGCTGTTACACCTCTTCCTGAGCACCATTTCCCCATCAAGGAAATCCGAAACCACAAAATCCTTTCGGGAACTGTCGACCTGACTCCCCGGTTTACTCGCTTCTTTGCCGTTGCACTGCACAGCCTTCCCCCACTTGGTGTTGTAAACTACAACTCCCACACAAATGGGAGCATGGCCAAGCTGGCGGGGGAGGGGGATGGGAATTGTGGGCCAAGACATCTGGAGTGGAGGGTGGTCAGTGTGTGGTCACACACACACAAAAAGGTCTCTGCTAGTTTCTGGAAGGACTGCCTCCCAGTCTCTATTTTGCTTGGACTGAATATTCTTAGTTCATTTCTGTAAGTCCTGCCTCGCCAAAAACATCAATCCTGGCTACGCCCATGGTCCTAGGCCTCTGGGGGGATGTGGGGACCCTAAACGGCCTCAGTCCTGTATACCTGAAGGAGCATCTCCACCCCTATCGTTCTGCCCGGACACTGAGGTCCAGCTCCAAGGGCCTTCTGGTGGTTCCCTCGCTGCGAGAAGCCAAGTTACAGGGAACCAGGCAGAAGGCCTTCTCGGTGGTGGCACCCGCCCTGTGGAACACCCTCCCACCAGATGTCAAGGAAGGAAACAACTGTCTGACTTTTAGAAGACGTATGAAGGCAGCCCTGTTTAGGGAAGCTTTTAATGTTTGATGCATTACTGTATTTTAATATTTTGTTGGAAGCCGCCCAGAGTGGCTGGGGAAGCCCAGCCAGAAGGGCAGGGTATAATTAATTAATTTTATTTTTATTATTATTATTAGAGGGTGCCATTGTTCAAAACCTGAAAAGTTGCATGCAGTTAAAGAGACATTGGGTGCTTCTGGGCGGGGTTGTCAAAATAAAATAAAAAGCTGCGTAAGAATCACTGCTTATGAGCGATCGGTAAGAAAGCCATGGTGTAAAAAAACAAATATAAGCAACGGGACTTCTACAGCAGCAGGCGCTGAGGTCTGGGGGATGGAGGTAGCCCCTCTTTCCGTCTCTCCAGGTTTTTAGGACCCGGAGAAGCCCCTGGGCTCTGCTGCTTCTTGCATCAAGCCTGCGAAGTCTTCCTCTTTGCTTCTCCCTCTGCGTGGCAGCGAGAGAGCGATGCCCAGCCGCGCTCCCGGGAGCAGGTGTGCATGACAAGCCAAGTGTGTGTGTGACAGAGTCAGGCCGGCCACCGGGAGGGGGGGGGGACGGGCGCGCGCTCTCTGTATCTCTCTCTCTGTCTCTCGCTTGCAAAAGTCTCCCGGCTCCAGCGGCGGCCGCGCTCGGTCCTCAGCCGGCTGCTTCTGCAAGCCAGGCGTGGGGACAGGATGGTCCTGATCCTGCCGCACATTCTCATTGCTGCCCTTCACTTTTTCAGACGGGGCCAGCAGGTCTTCCTGAAGGCGGAGGAGGCGGCGGCCCGAGGCTCGGACACGCTACAGGTAGGTCGCTCTTTTCGGTTCCCCCCTTTTTTTCGGGGGTGGGGCAGGGTGGTCCCCAACGGTGGTGACTCTCTTCGCGTGCTCGGGGTGTCCGCCTTTTGCATGTTCTGGCGGCGCTCTGTACGTGGCCCGGTGAACTCTTGATTGCGGTTGAGGAACTCTGGTTGGCGACCGGCCAAGTTGGTCTCCCCACGACCCCCCCCCCCAAATTAACTCGTTTTACTGTGTTCTAAGCATAGCTGTCAACTTTTCCCTTTTCTTGCGAGGAATCCTATTCGGAATAAGGGAATGTCCCTTTCGAATGCCACTTCCATCCTTCCTTCCATCCAGCAACTCGCGGCTAACTTCGCAAATGACTTTGGGATGTCTCAAAAATATATTCCAAAGCATCTTAGCACTTGGAAACTCTCTGTGATTCCTGCATTGCAGGCGGTTTGAACGACCCCTTGCGGGGGGGGGGCTCCCTTCCAACTCTTTGATTCTTCCTAAGTGGACGCATGGCGCAAGCACAGTGAAGGTCATGCGTGGCATAAACAGAAAGCAACTCTTCTGAAGGCGATCCTTTGACCCCATCCCTAATAGATCATTTCGTAGCTGGCTGGGACAAAGGGTGGCGCTTGTTAACGCGGCCCCCAAAGCAGGGTTCATCCAGAGGCACTGCGAAGCTTTGACAGTTTTGTTGTCCCGCTAGCATATCAGCGCCCAAAGATTTGTTCTCAACTAAGCAAGGGGAAAGACCTCGGACTGCTGGTCCATCTCTGCCCGGTTGAGTTTTGAGTAGGGGGAGTGCGCTCTCTTGCTATTTCAGAAGCGAGCAAGTCCTGTTTGTAATTGACCAACAACATCCCCTCTCCTTCCTTCCTTCCTTCCTTCCTTCCTTCCTTCCTTCCTTCCTTCCTTCCTTCCCTTCCTCCCTCTGTTGGCTAAAACACCTTTTATTCACATTATTTATCCTTTCCCTCTCCTTTATGTCTTCTCCTTCCTACTCTCCCTCCCTCCCTCCCTCCCTCCCTCCCTCCCTCTCCTCTTATTGGACAGTCCATGGGGCTCCGTCGCCTCTTCTCCTTGCCTGATTTTCCCCTGCTTGAGTTTGTCAATGGAGGAGCTCTTTGCGCCGCGGGCAGGACCACCCCATGCATGCCCCCCCCCCTTTTCGCGGGGCACCGAGGCTGCCAGCCACGACCCTCGCGGCGGCTCGGCAGGGCCCGGGAGGCGCGTGGCGCGCTCCTGCCAGCCGCAGGCAGAGCAGGCTCGCTGCAATGCAGGCGTGCTCTGCACAGCACCGCTCCTGCGAGCAGAGCAGAGCAGAGCCCTGGAAGTCTCTGAAAGTTGCTGGCTGCTGTTGGAAAGCAGAGAAGCAGCTTCAGAGCATTGGCTTGGCCTCTGTATCTCCCTCTCCTCCTCTGCAAGCACCCAGAGGACTCTGCGGGCCACACACACACACACACACCATTCTTTTATTTCCAAGCACCTGCTTCTCTACCCGTCAGCACCCCAAAGCTGTGTGCATGATGGGTGGCAAATCTTTATTATTATTATTATTATTATTATTATTATTTTGATATCCCTCCCTTCCTCCTCCAAGGAGCTCAAGGTAGTGTACACGGTTCTCTCCCCTCCTCATTTAGTTCCCACAACGACCCTACAAGGTAGGTTAAGCTGAGAGGCAGGGACAGATAGCTCAACTGGTACAGCATGAGACCCCTTAATGTCAGGGTTGTGTATTCAAGTCCCACGTTGGGCGAAGTATGACTAGATGACCCTTGTGTGTCCCCTTCCAACTCTACAATTCTGTGATTCTATCACTGCCCCCCCCCCAAGGTCACACTCAGGAAACTTCATGGTTTTGAACCCTGGTTTCCCAAGTCATAATCTGACGCTCTAACCATTACGCCGCACTGGCTCTCCACAGGCAGCTCTGGGTCTTTAGAAACCCGCAGGCTGGTTCCTGGGGTGAATCGTCAAATTCTGTGATTCTGCATTGCTGGTGCAAAACTTTGGCCTTTCTTGAAAGCTGTTGTGTTGTGCGCAGGGAGTTGGCCATTTGGTCAGTAGTTAATTCTTACAGATAAGCTAACATCACCCTAAAGAGAGAACCCCATATTGGAAAGAGAAACACCGCTTTCTGTATGGTGTGGTTTAATTTTATTAAAGTTTATTCAATATTTTATTGAAGATGGCTTCCGTGCACTAGCTTCTCACTGGACTCTGTGGAAGAACATTTTGTGTTGATTTTTTCTTGCTGTGTGGCAGCACTTTGCATCTTGATTCCAATGTACTATTTTTTAATGCCGTCTCTGTACTTTGGAGGAGGGAGTGGACTGGCAATAATGTTATTATTTTCTTAGTTCTGTTATATCTGAATATCAATAAAATACAGGGTTTTTTATTATTTTAAATAAGGAATCATAACTGGGCCCTTTGACATGTGGGGTAGTGCATGCAAGTTTATTTTGGGTAGATTCCAGCAAGAATGCAAAGGCGTTGAATGCAAAGGCGTTCTACAACATTTGCCGGCAGAAGAGTTCTAGGAATCAAAAGCCATGCCTGCTTCTCATAAGAGTTGTAAAGGCTGTGGGAATGTTCAGGGATGCAGAAGACGATATATTGTCTGATTATAGCCTTTCCAACTTGTGTTAACAAGTTCACAATTTAGCAGAGTAACATTCCCCTTTTTAAACTTGCAGCGGATGCGTTTGCTCAGGCTCGCTAAAGCCTCTATAATAACTGTCCTGGTATTTCCCCCTTATTCCCTCATAAAAAGATAAGACATGATACAGTCTTCTTTAAAGTATAAAAAGGTTTACTCACACATCATTCTGTTCACAATAGGATCCCAGAAGGCAGACTTAGCTTAGATAAGTAACATACACCTGGAAACTATCTCATAAGGAGACAGTCCCTTTGTCCTCTCTTGGCTGGAAGCCAAGAGAGCATCTTAGGCTAAGCAGATGTTGCTTCTTTGACGAATGGAGTCAGAGAGAGATGGCGGCCTCCGCTCAGGTATTTTTTTACCTGCACAGGTGAGGCCACGCCCACCTCTGGTCACATGTAGAGGAAGTCTGTCCCAGCCCAGAAGGAAACAAGAAGTTTACCTCCTGGCTGGACAAACATTCCTCCCCATGTGTAAACATGTTCACTCTAGGAATGTTGTACTTGACTGCTCTTGTGTTTCACATCCCACATAGACTCATCTAGTCCAACCCCCTGTGATGCAGACAACAGTAACCAAGATGCTTGAGGGCTTGGCAGGTCCCATTTGCGAGCTTCCCACAGGCATCGGGATGGCCACAGTGAGGACTATTTGGCTGGTCCAGTGTCTCCAGGAAGCCCACAAGCAATAAATAACTCCTTGCCCTCTAAGAGGTGAAAGATTGCCCCTGAACCTGGGGATTCTACAAAGCTATAATTGATGATTACCATTGATATTCTCCTCCTCCTTTTCTCCATGAATTGGTGTAACAAACATTCTTTCCCACCCTCCTCAGCTAGCAGCCCTTGTCACGCCTTCTGAATTCCATAGATTAATTCATCTATCTATCTATCTATCTATCTATCTATCTATCTATCTATCTATCTATCTATCATCTATCTATCTATACACATACATTTTTATTGATTTTTTAACATATCAGTTCCAACAGTCATACAACACATCTTCTCATCTTATACAATATTTTAGACTTCCGTCAACACCTCTGATGATTTTCCATTCTTCGTCACTTATTCTGCATTTCTTAATTTCTATATTACATTTAATTATCCTTCACTAATAATTCTCTTCATAGTCTTTTTTGCAGTATTTCAAAAAATCTGCCTTACAAAACCTCTTGCAGTCCTGCTAGCATAATCTGTCCATCACAATTACTTTTCAAATAATTCATATATTTACTCCAGTCTTCTTAGAATCTCTGATCCCGCAGGTTTCAAATCCTTCCTGTTAATTTAATTTATCTAATTCTGCATAGTCCATCAACTTCATCCTCCATTCTTCTTTCGTCGGTAGTTCTTCTTGCTTCCATTTTTGTGCCAATAATATTCTCGCTGCTGTCATTGCATATGAAAACAATTTACAATCCTGTCTATTGATATCTCCTACAATGCCAAATAAAAATGCTTCTGGTTTCTTAATAAATGTATATTTCAACATCTTTTTCATCTCATTACATATCATTTCCCAGAAGTTTTTCCATAGATTAATTCAATGTTACATGAAGTCCCCATCAATGATATCAGGTGAACAAAGACCTAGAACACGTTTGTCTACTTTAGATCTCTTTTTGATGAGCACCTTCTGAACTAGACCTTATGACCACCAGCCAACTCAGTCCCTGTGATTTCTCCCTTCTGTGCTGCACATTTTCCTAGCACTTTTGAAAACATCTTTTCCCCATAGAATTGTAGAGTTGCAGGAGGTCTCCATGGGTCATCTAGGCCAGCCCCCTACAACACAGCTAAAGAACCCCTGGCAGATGGCCATCCAACCTCTGCTCAGAAACTTCGGACGAAGGAGAATCCACCTTCTGAGAGAGTCTGCTGTACTGTCAAACAGCTCTCACCCTCAGAAAGTTCTTCCCAATGTTGAGTCAGAATCTCCTTTCTTGTCATTTGAATTAATTGGTTCAAATCCTCCCTTCTGGAGTAGCCGAAAACAGGCTTGCTCCATCTTCCACACGACAGCTCTTTAGATGGCTATCATATCTCCTCTCAGCCTTCTCTTTCACAAACTAAATATGCGCAGTTCTCTCCACCATTCCTTATAAGGCTGGGTTTCCAAATCATTTTCAGTCTCCCTCCTCAGCACACCTTCCAGCTTGTCAATATTTTTTGAAAACATTCTGTGCTCATAACCTTTCCGTGCCGCAGAACTGGGTCTGGACTTTGTGTCCCCTTCACATGGAGCGAGACACCCCAGCTCCGCACCTCATCAATTCGTCCAGATGGCAATCGTTTGGCTTGAGGTTTCGAGGATGTTTGCGCCAACCTCAAATCGTGGGACTTGTCGTCCTCCACTGGCTCATCTCCAAAGAGGAGATAAGGATGTTCAGATGCTTCCGAAGGATTATTTGCCAGTGGAATAGACTGGCCTTGATAGCATCAAGGGGTACCTTGTCTGGAAGCAGGTGACATTCAGCAATGGTTTTTAAACATGCATTGGAGGTGTTTAAACAGAGGTTGGGTACCCACCTCTCAAGTATAATACTCCTACTCCTACTAACAACAACAACAATAGAATCCTGGAGTTGGAAGGGACTCTGAGGGTCATCTAGTCCAACCCCCTGCAATGCAGGATAAATAAATAAATAAATAATCAATCTGTACCCCACCCATCTTACTGGGTTTCCCCAGCCACTCTATAATATAAAAACACAACTAAACATCAAGCATTCAAAACTCCTCTATACTGGGCTGCCTTCATGTAATTGGTTATCTCCTTGCCATCTGATGGAAGGGCATTCTATAGGGCAGGTGCCACCACCGAGAAGGCCCTATGCCTGGTTCTCTGTAGCTTCACTTCTCACAGGGAGGGAACCGCCAGAAGGCCCTCGGAGCTGGACCTTCGTGTCCGGGCTGAACGATGGGGATGGAGACGCTCCTTCTGGTATACAGGATACTTTAGCTGCAATCCCGCCCTTGCAAGGGGTTGGACTAGATGACCTCTGAGGTCCCTTCCCATTCTACAGTTCTATGGTTCTTTGTTCCAGATCATTCTGCATGTGTGCATTGCTCATTCCTCCTCCTAAGGCATCAGAGCAGGCTGTAACATTATAGCACAACATTAAGAAGAGTTTAAAAGCCTTCTGCGTGCCCCAGACGTTGCATGATGAAGGTGCCAGGAAAGTTCTGCAGGAGGGAGTTCCTCAGCCTGGGCATCTTGTTGCCGCCCGTGAGAACAGGATGCTGGCACTGGCCTGATCCAGCAGCCTCTTTTTATGTCCTTATCCTTTCCAGCAAGCCATCCCCGTTGGCGGCACACAGCACCAGTAACAGAGAGCAATAAAGTCCGCTATCTGCTAGATGAGAGTAATTGACTTTGCCCTTGAAGGGTTGCTAAAGACTCCTAAAGCACGTTGCCAATTAAAAAAATGGCAAATTGCACCGGCGACATCCTCCTGTTGGCTGCGCCTCTCCGGTTTTATGGCAGGCAAATGTTCTGTTCCACAAAAGGAGTGCTATGCGCATGAGAGGAGGCAGCGCCAGTCAGCTGAGAAGGTCACCCGCCCGTGTGGCTTGTCGGCATCCAAGACTCACAGCAGCCCTGGAAGGCGGGCCCTGCCTGGTTGTCAGGAATTCCGTTCTATTCTGGCAACACGCTGCTCTCCTGCTGGGGAGAGTAACTGGAACCTCAGGAAGACAGCGGGGCTGGCAGGCAGGCGGTGGCAGCAGAGAGCGGAGG
Source organism: Podarcis gaigeae (assembly GCF_964106915.1). Taxonomy (NCBI): domain Eukaryota; kingdom Metazoa; phylum Chordata; class Lepidosauria; order Squamata; family Lacertidae; genus Podarcis; species Podarcis gaigeae. The sequence goes on along the minus strand of NC_139677.1, from coordinate 103,303,484 downwards.
TGTTCTTGTTTGTTCTGCTTAATGGGATGTGTGGCTATTTTATTGCTCTTGGAGCTGGCCGAGGGGGCACGACTGGCAAGCTTTATCTGCGGAAAGCCAGGCTGAACAGACTCTGGAGGTTTCAAGAGGGACTGCTGGGGAAACCCACTGGTGTTTTGTTTTTTTTTTAAAAAAGATATTTATTAAAGTTTTAGAAGTACAAAAAAAGAACTCCAGAAAACATCCTTTTAAACAAGAAAAATAAAATACAAAAAGGAAAAAAGAGGAAAAAAAATACAACAAATCTTCCCATTACTTTCCTTTCATTAGCTTGTTTCCCTGACCTCCTCACACCTCCCTTTCTTGTATTCTAAGTCAATTATCCATTTCAGAAAATCCTTTCCCTCTTTTCAAATTTTTGTCCTGAGAATTTATCTTGATACTAATATAATTTTACTTTCCCTCCTTTCACCAATTAACAGTCTATTTTTCTTAAATCTTTGTTACATTTCTGCTAGAGTCACATAAATTCATTCCAACATCATTTTAAAACATTCATTGATCTTACAATACTTTTGTAAATAGTCTTTAAATTTCTTCCAATCTTCCTCCACCGTCTCTTCTCCCTGGTCTCGGATTCTGCCAGTCATTTCCGCCAGTTCCATATAGTCCAGGGAAACCCACTGTTTTCATGCAATATATTCTCACAGGTGGATTTTCCCAAGCAAACGTATTACAGTAGTACCTTGGGTTACAGACGCTTTAGCTTCCAGACTCTGCTAACTCAGAAATAGTACTTTGGGTTAAGAACTTTGCTTCAGGATGAGAACAGAAATCATGCAGCAGCAGTGGGAGGCCCCATTAGCTAAAGTGGTGCTTCAGGTTAAGAACAGTTTCAGGTTAAGAATGGACCTCCAGAACGAATTAAGTTCTTAACCCGAGGTACCACTGTAATTGGTATTTCATCCAGGATAAATGAAGACCATTCAAAGAGCCTCCTGGATTAGGCCAATGGGCAGCCTTGCTAGATCAGGTGATGGTTCACAGAATCATAGAACTGTGGAGTTGTAAGGGACACCAGGGGGACGCGGGTGGTGCTGTGGGTTAAACCACTGAGACTAGGGCTTGCCGATCAGAAGGTCGGCAGTTTGAATCTCCACGACGGGGTGAGCTCCCATTGCTCAGTCCCTGATCCTGCCAACCTAGCAGTTCGAAAGCACGTCAAAGTGCAAGTAGATAAATAGGTACCGCTCTGGTGGGAAGGTAAACCACGTTTCCGTGCGCTGCTCTGGTTCACCAGAAGTGGCTTAGTCATGCTGGCCACATGACCTGGAAGCTGTACGCCGGCTCCCTTGGCCAGTAAAGCGAGATGAGGGCCGCAACCTCTGCGACTGAACCTAACCGTCAGGGGACCCTTTACCTTTAAGGGACACCAAGGTTCATCTAGTCCAACCCCCTGCAATGCAGGACACTCAGTTAGATTCACCTAGCCCAGCATCCTGTTCTCCCAGTGGCCAGTCAGATACCTATATGGGAAACTGGCAAGCAGGTTTTGAGCACAAGAGCAACTCTCCCCCTCCTGTGGTTTCCAGCAACTGGTATTCAGAAGCAGCACACCCAATAGCGGTCTCCTCCTCCATGAAATTGTCCAATCCTCTTTTAAATCCATCCATGTTGGTGGCCATCATTGCCTCTTGTGGCAGGGAGTTCCACAGTTTGTTTATGTGCTGTGTGGAACACTTCCTTTTCTGTGTCCCGAATCTTTCAATGTTCAGCTTAATTGGAAGTCCATGAGTTCTAGTGCTATGAAGACAAAGGAAAACCTTTCGCTCTCCCTTCTTTTCTCAGCCATGCACAATCTTATAAACTTTTTTTTTAATATATAAAATTTATTTATATTTTTCGGGTTTATACATTTCACTCATTACAATCATTTTAACATTTCAAAACTTGACTTCCTCCCCCCTCTTTCTCCATTTCCTTAAATTTATTTTTAATATCTTCTGTACATCCAAATTAATTTAATTTGCTCATTTATTTATCTACTTTAAACAGTGGTGTAGCATGGGGGGTGCAGGGGGGGCTGGCCGCACCGGGCGCAACATCTGGGGGTTAGGGTTGGGGGCGCAAATCCACGGGTTAGGGGGCACAAATTACTTGCCTTCCCCCGGGTGCTGACAACCCATGCTACGCCACTGACTTTAAATATATACACTCTTATAAAATTGCAGGTTATTGCAATAATCCTGCCAATGTTCTTCCGGTAAGTTTCATCATTTCTGCATATTCCATAACTTTTTGTATCCATTCTTCCTTTGCTGGTACTTCTGCTTCTTTCCATTTTTGGGTGAGTAACATTCTTGCCACCTATACATGAATAAGTTTCTATACAGTTTAGGTAGTTCTGTCCCTATAATTCCCCAATGAAAAGCTTCTTCTTCTTCTTCTTCTTCTTCTTCTTCTTCTTCTTCTTCTTCTTCTTCTTCTTCTTCTTCTTCTTCTTCTTTGTTTTACACAAATGTTATTTTAAACATCCTTTTCAATTCATTCTATATCATTTCCCAGTAAGCTTTAATCTTACTACAAGACCTCCACATATGATAAAAAGAACCTTCTTTCTCTTTACATTTCCAACATATAAACTTCTATCAGGTTGCTTCCTTGCTTTCCTCTATATTAAAAACTCCCAAATGCTGCAACCTTTCTTCGCAGGGGAATCGCTCCCTCTCCTGGCTCATCTTGTTTGCTCTTCCCTGAAGCTTCTCCAACTTGATCTCAGCCGGGAGGCAAAGATTCCCATGCTTGGTTCTGGTGGTGTTTTGCTCACCATCCAGGGGGTCGTGCGCACACTGGGAGGCAGCATGGTGCCGCTCCTGTTGCTTCTAGTTTGGCAGGCAGAAAAAGCAATGCCGAGAGAGAGAGAGAGAGAGAGAGAGAGAGAGAGAGAGAGAGAGGTGTCAGATGAGCAGAGCTGGGCTATCCACTCTTAAATAAATGGCTTTGCACCCACTTTGAGAAGCGCTTTGTTAGCAGAGGGGCCTGGGAAGAGCCTTCTGAAAATCTCACATTTGTGATATTGACACACTCTTGTACCTGGAGCAACACAAGCTGGGTTATTGTAGGGTTACCAGATGTCCCCGTTTCCCTGGGTCAGTCCCCGGATTTGCGAATAAGTCCCCGGACAAATACCATCCCTGGAATGTCCCCGGATTTCATCTAATGTCCCCGGGAAACGCAGCGGCGGCAGTCTCAGCAGCCCGGAGGAGTTGGCTCTGGCTGGCTTCAGGAGCTGCTCACAAGTCCCCATGTGATGGTGGTGCAGGGGCTCCAAGATGCAGCTTCCGGGCTGCCTCACCTTCCCTGACCCCAGCAACTCAGCTTTGAAGGGAGGCTTCATGCTGCCTATCGGAGCAGCCTCCCAACTCCTACTTGCGTGCAAGCGGGGCGGGGATCTCTCAGCTGTGAAGGGAGGCTTCACGCTGCCTATCAGAGCTTGAGTGCAAGTAGGAGGGGGCAGGGATCTCTCATTTAGGCAACGGGAAGCCTCCCTTCCCAGCCGAGGAATCCCTGCCCTCTCCCGCTTGCACGCAAGTAGGAATGGGATTGGGGCTGCTCCGATGGGAAAGGAGGCATTGCGCTGCCCAAGTCTTGTTGTCATCCAGGCTCATGGAGAAAGGAGATAGAAGCCTCAGAGGAAGGGGAAACATGGTGGTTGAGGTCAAGGCGTTGGCCATCCCTCCGCCACTGCCATTGCTGCAGCATCAACATCACATACATACATACATACATACATTTAGTCCCCAGATTCATTGAAAAAAATCTGGTAACCTTAGGTTATTGACTTTGGACAGGTCTCTGAAAAAGGACAGGGTGGTAAGGTAGAAGATACATGGCAATGCTGAGATCACCATTTTTGGATTTCCTGATGTCCCGGGATGATGTTGACAGTGGAATAGGCTCCGTCGGAAAGTGGTGGAGTCTTTTTCCTTGGAGGCTTTCAAACAGAGGTGGGATGGGCATCTGTCAGGGATTCCTGTGCCGTGGTTCCTGCATCGCAGGGGGCTGGACTAGGTGACTCTTTTGACCAGATGACTACAGTGTGGTGTAGTGGTTAAGAGAGGTAGTCTCGTAATCTGGGGAACCGGGTTCGCGTCTCCGCTCCTCCACATGCAGCTGCTGGGTGACCTTGGGCCAGTCAAACTTCTTTGAAGTCTCTCAGCCCCACTCACCTCACAGAGTGATTGTGGTGGGGGAGGAAGGGAAAGGAGAATGTTAGCTGCTTCGGGTAGTGAAAGGCGGGATATCAAGTCCAAACAAACTCTTCTAATGTGTCAGAGGAGACATGGACCTAGACTAAACTGCTGGCCAAGCAGAAAGAGATGGGAAGAGGTTTTGCCCAGGCAGGTAAGAGAAGCTACAGCTAAGTCCTCCTACTGTCAGGGCACAAAGGGAGTGTTTCTTAGAGTTCTCTCTAGCAAACTTGCAGGAAAATTCTGCGAGCTTCAGCTCCCATCATGTGCATATGTAACATGGCATCATAGACTCATTCAGAATGGATGGGAGTATGGGTGAAATATTGAAGGCCCGAATGCAGACGATACCAGCAAGAAAGAGAAGTGAGAGGCATCTAAGAAAACCGGTGTGGCTGCCTAAGGAGCTTACAGACCAGCTGAGATTTAACAAGGGCTTGGAAGAAAGGAGGAAATAGCAAAACGTGAATTGAGAATATCTCACAAGGCTGAGAGGCTGTCACTGGCCCAAATTCACTGGCCACCTTGGCTGAGTAGGGATTTGAACCTAGATATTTTACACACATGCCATTTCATATAGATCTGCCCCTGACATTGCAGGGGACGGATAGCCAAGCCCCTGACCAACCTTGTGAGTGACCTTGCAGGGAGGGCGGTTTCCACTGACAGGGGCAGTGTTGAGGAATTAGTTGGTCTCATAGCATCAGGACAAGAAGATAATAAAAGCACCCTTTAAAGAGGCCTGGAGTGACCCCGAATTGTAGCATTGGGGGAGATGATAAGAGTCACTTCTCCCCCCAACTTTCTCTTGAAAGAGCATGCCTGATTTCATAAGGGTGTGTGTCTAAACTAGGCATCTCCAAACCCAGCCCTCCAGGTGTTTTGAGACTACAGTTACCATCACCCCTGACCACTGGTCCTGTTAGCTAGGGATGGTGGGAGTTGTAGTCCCCAAACATCTGGAGGGCCGAGTTTGCCTATGCCTGGTCTGAGCACAAGTTATGGGCAGGGACACCTTTCAGTGAACTAGATTTCTGTTGCAGCAAAATGATCTCCACTCATGTGTGCTCCCGTGGCAGTGAGTTCTGCAGGCTTATTCTGCGAAGAAGCATTTCAGACAAGTACCTGGAGAAGTATGCATTCCTGAATTTCAGAGGCTTGGGCTAGATGACCCCTGGGTACCTCCCAACTCTATGATGCAGGGAGTTGATGGTGAACTGATTTCAGGCAGTCAGGCCCCTCCCCTCCTATGCCGCAGAATTATTAGTACAGTGGTACCTCAGGTTAATGGGACGCGGGTGGCGCTGTGGGTAAAAGCCTCAGCGCCTAGGGCTTGCCGATCGAAAGGTCGGCGGTTCGAATCCCCGCGGCGGGGTGCGCTCCCGCTGCTCGGTCCCAGCGCCTGCCAACCTAGCAGTTCGAAAGCACCCTCGGGTGCAAGTAGATAAATAGGGACCGCTTACCAGCAGGAAGGTAAACGGCATTTCCGTGTGCTGCGCTGGCTCGCCAGATGCAGCTTTGTCACGCTGGCCACGTGACCCGGAAGTGTCTCCGGACAGCGCTGGCCCCTGGCCTCTTAAGTGAGATGGGCGCACAACCCCAGAGTCTGTCAAGACTGGCCCGCACGGGCAGGGGTACCTTTACCTTTACCTACCTTGGGTTAAGTACTTAATTCATTCCAGAGGTCCGTTCTTAACCTGAAACTGTTCTTAACCTGAAGCACCACTTTAGCTAATGGTGCCTCCTGCTGCCGCCGCGCCGCTGGAACACGATTTCTGTTCTCATCCTGAAGCAAAGTTCTTAACCCGAGGTACTATTTCTGGGTTAGCAGAGTCTGTAACCTGAAGTGTCTGTAACCTGAAGCGTATGTAATCCGAGGTACCACTGTATTGCATTTCTAGCCCACCTTTTCCTCTAGGGAGCTCAAGGTAGCGTAGGTGGGTCTCCTCTTCTCCCCCCTCCCCATTTAATCCCCACAACAACCCGAGAGATGCAGTGACTGGCCCTAGACCACCCAGGAATAGGGGACATGTAGAGATGAGGAGAATTTTCTGTGGGCTGCTAACTTTTGCTTCCAGAGTCAAGCCACAGAGCAGTCCCTGGCTGACATCTCGCCCTACAAAACCCCTGCCGCCATGTGCCTCTGTGAGAAGGGGCTGGTTGCACATAATGCAAGTCACTGATTTCATAGGAATAGAGGTAAGTGTCTTACATTGAATCAGAACACTGGTCAGTCTTGCTTGGTGTTGTCCACACAGACAGGCAGCAGCTCTCCAGGGTATCAGAGAAGGCTCTTTCCCTGTCCTATCTGGAGAGGCCAGTGGTGGAACTGAACTTGGGACCTTCCCCTTAACAACAACAACCACAACCACAACCACAACCACCACCACAACAACAACAGATTCTAGTCTCTGTGGTTCTACAAAAAAGAAAATAGAGTTGAATTGAGCAGGAGCTGCCTTGTTCTGAGTTATACCTGGGTAGCTCAATTGGCTGCGTGGTGCTGATAAATGCCGAGGTTGCAGGTTTGATCCCCGTATGGTAAAATCGCATAGTCCTGCATTGCAGAGGTTGGACTAGATGATCATGGGGACCCCTTCAAACTCTATGATTCTATGATATAGAGCCATGGTGTCCATCTAGTTCAGTAATGTCTACTCTGGCTGGCAGCAGGTTGTCCAGGGTTTCCCCGCCCTGCCTGGATATATTATTGAGACCTTCTGCATTCAAAGCAGCTGAGCCACAGCTCCTTCTGCAATATGAAAGAGAGCTTCAGTCTCACTTAGAGAGGCGGGTGGAGAGAAGCTGCGTTCTCGCTTTCTGTGCAGGAAAGCGCTCGTGGACCTTGCTTCCTAACTCACGCAAAAACCCAGGCTGGTCCTGGTGAACGAGGCTCCCGCGCGAGGCACGGCTGATGAGTTGGGGAGCGGGGGGGGGGGGGTTGGCTTGGCTCGGCGCCCCGTTCCTGCCTCCCTCGCCCGGGCGCACACACTCCTGCATCGTCCTCGCACAGAGAGAGGCAGCCGCGCGCTCTCGCGCCGAGGGAGAGCCGCCTTGCAGACCGCAGCGGTTCCAGCCGGAGCTTGGAGGAAATGGGCAGGACGAGACTCCCTCTTCCAGGGCAGCCGAGCTGAGCCCCGTCTCCCCGCAGCCTCAGCACCACTTTCCAGGGACCCAGCAGGCTGGCCGGATCGCAGGTGATGGGCTCCGGACATGGGCACCTTCTCCGAGAGTGTAAGGACCCGTTTTTACTCGATGCGCTTTGAGGGGCGCTCGGCTGCGCCTCCCAAACTCCCTGCCTCTCCAGCTTGCAACCCTGCCTCCCTCTTTTCCTTGTCCTAGTCTCTTATAGTTGCGATTCACATCCTTTTCGGGGAGAAGGAACGCCCGACTTTAGCTTGCTGTTCCCGAGAGGGCTCCAGAATTGCTTCCCGCCTGCCTTTCTGCTTTAGGGCTTTGTGCACGTGTGTAAGCGTAACAACTGTGCTCCGGTTGCGTGTGCGTTTTCCTGCTGGGGAAGTCGAGGTGACTGACTGAGCACTAGCGAGCATTACGGAGCATGGTGGGTGGCGAGGCTGAGCATTTCAGGACAGCCGGAGGAACATTTCCTCCTTGTCTTCTGGGAGCGAGAACGGCTGCTCCTTAGTGCTTGATCCGTCAGGGATCCCGGCAGATCCACCCACCTTAATCCTCACTCTGCCCTGCCAGGGCATATTCCCGCTGTTGCCCCCAGATCTCTCCGATTCCGCGTGGGCATCACAGCGAAACACCCCCTATGCCTAAAACAGGAAAATAACTGTTCACCGTTGGCCCTGAGATTCTCTGAAAATGATTCTGAGCGTAAAAGTTTTTGGACTTGGGTGTTCCCTTCCTTCCTGTTCTGCGCTGCTTTTCAGGTTGGGGATGAAACGTCTGCCGGGGAGACCTCCTCCTAGAGGCCTCTTTTATTGTACGGTTGTCATGATTTGCGCCCTTGATGGTATCAGGGAGGTTAGACGCAATCCCACTTTAATTCTGTTTGAGCTTGCAAAAGTTTCAGGGTGGGTGTACTGCGACTTTTCCAAACTGGGGCACTTCCCGTTGAAACCCTGTAACGTTTTAGACTGCTAATGTGGGCGGTTGTGGTTTTATTTATTTATTTATTGGAGGGGGGGGTGTTTATTTGTTCCATTCCCATTGTTGTGCTCTGGCACCAGCATGTTACAGTCATTAGTGTGTGTGACTAGCATTAGGGAGATTAGGGTACTCAACCCCACTCAGCCATGAAGCCAGAGCTGTCAATGTTTTCCTTTTTTAAGGGAAATTCCCTTATTCCAAATAGGATTCCCCACAAGAAAAGGGGAAAGTTGACAGCTATGCATGAAGCCCACCAAGTGACTTTGAGCCCGTCCCCATCTCTCTGCCCAGCCTCCCTCACAGGGCTGTTGTGAGGTTACCATGGAGAGGGGGAGAGAATTGCGCTTGTGCCTCCTCAAGCTCTTTGGAGCAGCATGTGGCTCAGTCCTGTTTTCTGAAAAATGGTCTGATCGCTGGAGCATCTTGGCACAAATGCCATCCCTTCTGCTCTCTGCCTGCAGCAGCAGCCTGTGGGTGATGTGATTTGATGGGCGGAAGCCATGCTGGCTGTGGATCTCTTCCAGTTCCCTGATTTTCTGACCGGAGTCCGTTCCAGACCAAGATTGTGTGATTCTGGCAGAGATGTTCATTTGCTGCAACGTATACATGCAACGTGCTTTTGGTCAGTGCTGGCGAGGTGCAAGGTTAAGAGGAAGCAGCTCTGTAGCAGCTGTAGGCTTCCAAGGCAGCCTTTGACAACCTGTTGCAAGTCGTAGTCAGTGGCGTAGCGTGGGTTGTCAGCACTCGGGGCAAGGCAAGTAATTTGTGCCCCCTAACCCGTGGATTTGCGCCCCCTAACCCTAACCCCCAGATGTTGCGCCCAGTGCGGCCAGCCCCCTCTGCACCCCCCACGCTACGCCACTGGTCGTAGTCCGAAAGATCTGGAATCTGGAGGGCGCCGGGTTGGCAAAGCCTGGCTTAAGCGGACATGTGTATCATTATGAATGAGCAACTGTCAATCACCGGTGGGGAACATTCGTCATACTTGTGGGAGGGCTGGGTGCAAAAGTAGGAAGAGTGACAGCTGTCACTCTCACCTTTGTACAGCTGCCATTTCAGCCATACAGATGGGCCATAGCTCAGAGGAGGTCCCCAACGGTATCTCCAGGTAGGGTTGGCAAAGAATGTTGCCTGAACTCCTGGAACTTTCACTGCCAGTCAGGGTAGACCAGGGCTTCCCCAACTCCAGCTGATTTTGAACTCCAGCTCCCATCATCCCTGATCCCTGGTCCTGGTAGCCAGGGATGTTGGGAGTGGTAGCCCCAAAACAGCTGGAGACAGTGGCTTAGCGTGGGTTGCCAGCACCCGGAGCAAGGCAAGGATATTCAGCACTGCCTGTTGATAGGGTGGAAGGAAGGGGGCGATAGCTCAGCGACTGACCTGAGTGGCAGCCGAGGTGCCCCATGAGCATGGAGGAGAGTGGGATGGGAGATTGCTCAGAGTGATTACCTTTCTAAAGCCTGTGCAGAGGGGAACCTAGCAAAGCGGCCGTCACTCAAATTCATTCCTTCATCTGCCCACGCGATCGTCAGGAGATTTTCTCTGTGCTATTTTTTATTCCTACTTTTTTGTCTTTTGAAATTTTGTACCCCTAAGAATTTTGCGCCCAGGGGAACCGCCCCGTGGCCTCCCGGCCCCCATGCTATGCCACTGGCTCGAGACCCAAGTATGAGAAACTCTAGGAAATATGAGCTCGGTGAGCCGATGGTCTGGCTCTGTAAAACACAGTTTCCTATGCGCACGTAAGGGGCAGAGGTTTCTACACATCCCTGGTTCTGCATTTATGAAACCAGGAGGCATACTTCAATCCAATGGGGTTGGGGTGGGATGGGGCAGTTGCCTGGAAGAAGGGATGTGGTTTGGTTTAGGGAGAGTCCTGTAGAGAGACCTGGATGGTCCACGCCCTGTTATCACATCATGGCATTTACCCCACCACTGTTTTATAGATGCCAGAAACAGAGAAATGCCACGACTGAGCTGGTTTTTAGAGGTCCCCCCGGTTTAGCTTGCTGGTGACTGTGTTTCTTGTCTACGCCGTTTGGTGTCATAACCTGGCCTGCAATCTGAGGGTGGAAATAGGTGTGCATAATAAAAATAAATCGATAAATAATCTGACTGCAATCTTAAACAATACTAGAAGCTGTTGGAGACGCCAAACCTCCAAGGGACTCGGCTACTGAAAGGACACTCCTTTTGGTCTGAGGTTTGTGTTTGTGGAGTTGTGGACCAAGTCAAGGGGTGTGGGGACATGACTTTTTTCTGGGGGGTAGGACGGTGGCTGTGGAAAAGGGTTTACAGCTCGTCTTCTCGCTCCCCCACCCTCCCCAATCTCTCATCGCTTCTGCGCTTGACATTTAAAGAAAAGCTTCGAGGCTTCTTAAACATGTTCTTGTGTGATAACTATAGTGAGAAACGATGGCATTAAACCCTGGTTTCTTTTTGACCTTTCATGGGGGTTTTTTAAGGGAGCCTGGGTGGTTTGCTGATGTCTGCCACATGAAACACACCCAGGGCTACTTCAGACTGATTTATTCAGTATTTATCCTGATTTGCTTACTTTGTTGTCAGACTATTAGCTGATGTCCAGACTTTATTGACCATTCATTCCACAAAAACATAAGAAGGGGCTGCTGCTGGCTGAGGTCAACCACCCAGCTAGTCCATCATCCTGTTCTTACAGTGGCCAACCAACTGCCCATTGTGGGAAACCTCAATCAGGATCTGAGAGCAGGTGCCCTCTCCCTTCCTGTGGTTTCCAGCAACTGTGACCCATAAGCTTTGCTGACCCCAACTGTGGAGGCAGCCCAAAGCCATCCTGGCTAGTAGCCTTCGACAGCCCTCTCCTTCTCTATCAATTTGTCTGATCCTCTTTTAGAACCATCCAGGTTAGTGGCCCTCACCCTCCAGTGGGAGGGAGTTCCATAGGTCAACTGTCTGCTGAGTGAAGTCTTGTCAGTCTTTTGAGGTGCAATGATGCCATGCAGCTGCCCCTTTCTTCAGAACCACCCTTGGATAGCCTGTGGCTGAAGAAGCCAACATGGCGCCCTCTGGAGCTTATGGGACTGCAAGTCCCATCATCCTTGACCCTGCTGCCTGGGGCTGATGGGAGTTGGAGTCATTCAGTGTCTTTTTTTTTTTTTAAAAAAAAATGCTATTTATTGGTGTTTCATTTAATGCAAACAGAATACAGTAAAATTCAACAGTCATTTGAACTCTGGCGAGCATTGACTTCCTTCCCTCCCTTCAACAGGTTTTCTTATGTCAGTTACTTTTCCACAGTTTCTTATTGTATCCAAACCTATCGACATTGTAGGATTTATTTCAGTCCTGCCAGAGTCTTCATATTTCTACAGTTCTTATTTATGTATTCCATAAATTTACTCCAATCTTTTTGGAATTTTGTTTCCTCCTGATTTCGGGTCCTGTAGGTCAGTTTTGCTAGTTCTGCATAGTCAACCATCTTTGTCTGCCACTCCTCTATTGTTGGTAATTCTGGTACTTTCCATTTTTGGGCTAACAAAGTTCTGGCAGCAGTCGTAGCATACATAAATAACCTTTGGTCTGCTTTTTTTTATTTCCTCTCACATCAAGTGTATTTAAATATCTTTTTCAATTCATTATAAATCTGTTCCCAAAGTCCTTCAGTGTCTTGATGCCAGCTTCATGCCAGCTACCCTCTGGGGCAGAGGTGGGTGCTTATCATTGGGGCATCTGGTTGGCCCCTGTGAGAACAGGGTGCTGACCTAGGTGGGCTGATCCAGCGGGCTCTTCTCATATTCATGCTGCCTGTGGGAATGTTCAGGGAGGCAGGAGAGGATATATTGTTTAATTATATCCTTCCCAACCTGTGTTAACAAGTTCTAAAATTTAGCAGAGTAACATTCGCCTTTTAAACTTGTACCAGTGGATAACGTCTTTGCCAGGCTTGTTTAAGCCTCTAAAATAAGTTTCTTGGTCAATTCCCCTTTATTCCCTCATAAAAGATTAGACACGGCACAGTCTTGTATAAAAGAGTTTACTCACACACATTCTGTTCACAGATGGATCCCAGAAGCCAGACTTAAGTTACAAAGTATATACACCTGGAATCTGTCCCATGAGGAGATAGTTCCTTTGTCCTCTCAGGGTAAGAAGATGTTGCTTCTTTGAACAGTGGAGTCAGAGAGAGAGATGGCAGCCTCCCCTGTGCTATTTTGTTACCTGCACAGGTGAGGTCACGCACACCTCTGGTCACATGTAGAGGAGGTCTGTCCCAACCCAGGAGGAAACAGGAAGTTCTGACTGGCTGGTCCAGACATCCCCTTTTTATGTCCACTCTAGGAATGTTCTATTTGACTGCTCTGTGTTTCACATCCCACACTGCCAAGGACCGGAGTCGGCCTTCCTCAGAGGTGCGAAGTGTGATCCTCAGATGCACATTGTGTGAGGGTGGGGTGGAATTGCAAGCCGTATGGTCAGAGCAGAGGCAAATGAAATGCAAAATTTGCAGGCGCTGAGTGTTTGAGCGTGAGGATCTCGCACTTCCTGTTTCCCTGCTTCTCTGCAACACTCATTGCAGAATTTCTTCGTTTTCCCTGCCAGGAAGAGGCAGAAGCTGCCGCCTCTTCCTGCGACAGGAGAAATTAGAGTTCCCCATTGAATCTTGCAGAGAAGCCTGCGAGCTGCTTGTTCTCTGCTCTTGAAAATAAGCAGCAGGGCCTAGGAGTTAGCATAGGACCTTCCCCAACCTGGTGCCCTCTGGGTGAGTTGGACTGCAACTCAGAGAAGTCCCAGTTAGCAGAGGCCAGAGAGATGCTTTGGACTACAACTCCCATCAGCGTGCTGGCTGGGGCTGATGGGAGTTGTAGTCCAAAAGATCCTGAGGGCAACAGCTTGGGGAACGCTGAATGAGCACATTGCACGTGTTCTGGGGTGACTAGTGACCAAACGTCCAGTGGAAATGCCACTCTTAACATCTCTCCAGCCCAACTGCTGATTCTTCACCATATCACGAGGATTTCGTTGTGACCTCCAGTCTCTTACAAAAGTAACTTCCTAGTCCTCATGAATAGGGAGAAAACCCTGTTTTATTGCAAGAGAATCAAGTCCCCAGGGTTCATTTGTGTTTTCGGGACTTCTCATGTATAAGTACCTTGTAATCCTTACAGCAATGGGGCGTAGGTCAGTCAGATGATCTCCCCATATTTCAGAGTTGCCAAAGCTTGAAAAGAAAAGGGCTTTCTGATGGCCATTCAGGGAGCCTACGGCAGAGGAGACATTGAAACTGGGGACCTCCTGGTTTCTTGTTTAACCTGTTCCCCCTTCTTCCCTTCTGTGCCAGCTCTGCAATGTTCTAAATCTCCACTCATTAAAAAATCCCAACAGAATTTATTTTAGAAAGATAAATATCCACCGCAACCTCTCTCCTGCAAATAAATTGATCCAGCAACACAAAAAGATGGCCAATCTCCAGAGGCCTCCAGTCTCTACAATGGGGAATTCCAGATATTCTTGGACCCCCACCATACAGCTGGAGGGAAATGTTTTCGGCCTGGGGGCATATTATCTCATGGGCTATCTTCTAGGGGGCATGAACCAGTCAGGGCAAGAGGCGAAAGTGGGTACAGCAGTACCAGAGCCTACACACTGGCTCCCAGTACGTTTCCAAGCACAATTCAAAGTGTTGGTGCTGACCTTGAAAGTCCTTAACGGCCTCGGTCCAGTAGACCTGAAGGAGCAACTCCATCTCCATCATTCTGCCCAGACACTGAGGTCCAGCTCCGAGGGCCTTCTGGTGGTTCCCTCCCTGCGAGAAGTGAGGCTACAGGGAACCGGGCAGAGGGCCTTCTCGGTGGTGGTGCCCACCCTGTGGAACGCCCTCCCATCAGATGTCAAGGAAAGAAACAACTATGTGACTTTCAGAAGATTTCTGAAGGCAGCCCTCTTCAGGGAAGTTTTTAATGTGTGACATTTTGATGTATTTTTAATCTTTTGTTGGAAGCCGCCCAGAGTGGCTGGGGAAGCTCAGCCAGATGGGCGGGGTATAAATTATTATTATTATTATTATTATTATTATTATTATTATGCCTTTTGTACAATACAGTGGTACCTCAGTTTAAGTACTTAATCCGTTCCGGAGGTCTGTACTTAACCTGAGACTGTTCTTAACCTGAAGCACCACTTTAGCTAATGGGGCCTCCTGCTGCTGCCACGCCGCCGGAGCACGATTTCTTTTCTCATTCTGAAGCAAAGTTCTTAACCTGAAGCACTATTTCTGGGTTAGCGGAAGCACTATTTCTGGGTTAGCGGAGTCTGTAACCTGAAGTGTATGTAACCCGAGGTACCACTGTACAGTGCATTCACAAGCATGCAAAGGTCAGAGGTCTCTCCCCTACAGAGACTCCTCTCCCCACACAGGCAGGCAAGATGCAGAAATGCAGTCCAAGGATGTAATCTGGCCAAGCCAGAGCAATCCAGCGGGAAGGGGGGGCCCTGGAGAGGGGGGCATGGCCAGAATCCAAAGGGCCTCATAGACCGGTCTAGAGGGCCACATTTGCCTCCCAGGTGTTTTTTTTGACTTCACCCCTCGAGGTGCACTCCATTGCCCCATTAAGACAATGCCTCTTATTGCCCTGGGTAGCTCAGTTGCTTACAGCGGGGTGCTGATAATGTCAAGGTTTGAAGGTTCAATATGGGGCAGCTGCATATTCCCGCATTGCAGGGGGTGGGCTGGATGATCTTCAGGGTCCCCTTCCAACTCTACGATTCTGTATTCTAGGCCAGATGAATGCCAACAAGAACCTTAGGGAGAGCAGACTGGGGTTTAAGGAAAGGGCCTTAGAAGCACCGCAACGCTTTTATTCTCTGCCTTTTAATAGATTTGCTTTTAATATTGTTTCAATTCTATTCAAATTTAATCACCTTTGTAACGACTTCCCTGTTTTTAGCTTTTTGTATTTTCCCTGCATTGTTTTAATGTCTTTAAGCTGCCTCGGGTCTGGGGGAAAGTCAGGATATAAACAAAGGTAACAGGAACTCTCATTGCCCTGGACCGCTGGCCATGCTGGCCCGCGCAGATGGGAGGTTGCTACCTCTGGCTATCCCCAACAACTGGAGCATATCCTAGAAGCCATCCATGGGTTAGGAGGGATCTGGTTTTGCTCAGAGGGTTCTCTCTCCTTTGCACTTGCTAAGGGAGTCATTTCTTACCTACTTTGGGGCCTTAATTTTGGAGACCGCCAGTCGAAAACTCAGCAGGAAGTCATGCTATAATGGGACGGATCTCTCTCTCTCTCTCTCTCTCTCTCCCCCTTCCCCTCCTTCTCTCAGCAGCCCAGGACTTTAGTCTCTTCAGCCACTGGCTAGAAGCGAGATCTCTCGGCTTGCAGCTCAATGCAATTATCCACTGTCAGTGACACTCCGATAAATCACACCCTAATTGATATGTGTTAGCAGCCTGCCTAAATGGGAAATAATCTGATTGCGAGTCCCTGGTGCTGCTGCTGCAGTTTCTTTCTTGTTTCCAAGCCAGGAGAGCACAGAAAGAGCGGGAGCATGTCAAAAGGACAAAGGGAAGGACCAACTGACCACCACCTTCTCTTTTTGTTCTAGAGCAGTGATGGCCAAACTCGGCCCTCCAGCTATTTTGGGACTACAGTTCCCACCATCCCTGACCACTGGTCCTGTTAGCTAGGGATGATGGGAGTCGTAGTCCCAAAATAGCTGGAGGGCCGAGTTTGCCCATCGCTGTTCTAGAGGTTAGCCGTAAGCCACACCCACCTAGAAGGGGCAGAGATGTAAATCGCTCTGAGCGGCAGCCAGACATCCTGTATCTGAAACTTCCAAAGGTTTAGCAGATTCTGAACGGCTGCCTTTCCCAAAGAAGACGTTCCTTTCATTTCACTTTTAGGGAAGTTTCTAAATGTTTGGTGTTTTATCGTGTTTTTAATACTCTGTTGGGAGCTGCAGAGAGTGGCTATGGAAACCAAGCCAGATGGGTGGAGTATGTATGCATGTATGTATAAATAAATTAATAATAATAATAATAATAATAATAATAATAATTAGAACTAGAATTTGTATGCCGCCTTTCTATATGGAGAGCCAGTGTGGTGTAGTGGTTAAGAGCGGTGGACTCGTAATCTGGGGAACTGGGTTCGCGTCTCCGCTCCTCTACCTGCAACTGCTGGGTGACCTTGGGCCAGTCCCACTTCTCTGAAGTCTCTCAGCCCCACTCACCTCACAGAGTGATTGTTGTGGGGGAGGAAGGGAAAGGAGAATGTGAGCCGCTTTGAGACTCCTTCGGGTAGTGATAAAGCGGGAATTCAAATCCAAACTCTTCTATATTACTATGCACAAGGCAGCTTACAAAGCTGAAGAAACAACAAAATAGACAGCAAAAGTCACACTCTTCAAAACAATCTGACCCAATACAAAAAGACACATTAACTTCAAAATAAACAACTTAATCCATCAGGATGTAATAGTAAACAGTAAAATTAGACATCAGCAAATAATATTTAAGCAGTTTACAGTGATACCTCGGGTTAAGAACGTAATTTGTTCTGAAGGTCTGTTCTTAACATGAAACTGTTCTTAACCTAAGGTACCACTTTAGCTAATGGAGCCTCCTGCTGCCTCCGTGCCGTGCGATTTCTGTTCTCGTCCTGAAGCAAAGTTCTTAACCCGAGGTACTACGTCTGGGTTAGCGGAGTCTGTAACCTGAAGTGTCTGTAACCCGGTACCACTATATATAAATAATTACTAAAGTATAATCAATAAAAACAATATCCCGTCACAGTGCATAAAATACCACAAAGCATCCAAAACCATGTGGAAGGATCAAATTGAGAAACAAGGACACACAACTTATAAAAATATTTTTTAAAAATATCCCTGAACTGCTTCTACTGTTTCCAAAGCTGTGGTCTGGGAAAGACCCCTGAGGCTGGAGGGTGGGGCAGGGCAGGTGGGAAAAGCTATTGCCTGATGGACAGCAGAAAGTCAACCTCCCCCCTCATGTTTTGCACTATATTTCCCATCATCCCTGTTCCAGCGTGGCCATACTCCCAGGGGCAGATAGATGGGAGTTGTAGTTCAAGATCATTGGAGGGCACCAGGTCGAGGAAGGATGGTCTGCGGTGACTTCCTAAATACAGCTAGATTTGGTGATTTATTGACATTGGTAACCCCACAGGAAATGGGGTTCAGAACTAAAGTCTTAAGAACATATAAGTGCCCTGTTGGATCAGGCCCATCTAATCCAATGGTTTAATACTTCCAATAGACTAAAAGCAGATTAAAGCTTGCATCAGCTTTCTCTACATCTGGATAAAATGTTTTCAGCAGGTGCCGAAAGCAGTGGAGGCTCCTGTCTGGCGTTCAAGTGGCAGGGAGTTCCAAAGTGCAGGTGCTGCCTAGTGGAATGAAACGTCACGTTTTCACAAATGTGGGCACAAAATGCGGCTGCTGGGCCAGTTCTGCCGACTGAAGGGTTCGAGGGGGTGCATACGGGGGTCAGTCAATTTCATGGGTAAACCGGTCTCAAGCTGCTAAAGGCTTTACATGCTCCATAACAACACCCTGAACTTGTCCCTGCAGCAAATCGGCAAGCAGCGCGGATTTCTGAGCCCAGGTGTTATTTGCTGGCAAGGCCTCACACCTGTTCAGCAATTGGACTGCAGCATTCTGTATGAACTGCAGCTTCTGGATCAGCTGCAAGGAGAGGAAAGGGAAGAGGTAGGGGAAGGAAGGAAGGAAGGAAGGAAGGAAGGAAGGAAGGAAGGAAGGAGGGTGCATAGAGGTTCCTGCTGCCGACCACTTGGCAAACCATTCCATCTATATCATCTCTTCCAGGACGGAGGAGGACCTTACCCGCTTCTTGGCTACTTCCCCAGATTTCTGCTCATATCCTCCTTGGCACCATCACTCAGGCTGTCCATGTAAACAGTCTCCACTGAGTGTGCTGCCTCTGAGGGCGATGTAGGGTGACAGCGACACTCTGTCTTTGGCAAGCAAACTGGAAGCTTGCCAGCCCTGCCCTGTGATGTTGCAGTCATTAAGGGATGAGCGTGCCTCTGCCAGTGCTGGCAAGAGTGCTTCTCACAGGTCTGGTTCGAAATGGGTGGCACAGGAGAGGGGCAGCTCCGAAAGGGCGTTCCCTTGGGAAAGGGCGTTTGTGTGGCTTCCCCACGTCTGTGCTGAAGCAGGGGTTTGCCTTGCCTGATTCCCTGACCTTGCCGGTTAGAACAGCGGTCAGCAAACTTTTTTTTTTAAAAAAATTATTTATAAAATTTTCAAATTTAACAATAAAAGAAAAACATTCCATTTGAATTATACATCCAATTCTAATCTTTCCACTTTCAGACTTCCTTCAGCCTTTCTGGAAATTTTCATGTTTTCACAATTGTTCACATTTCTTGCATCTGTATTTTTTTTTTAAACTAAATTAATCTTAACAATTATTATAAAACAATATTTCTTTCCATTATTATCACAGAGCTTCTTGAAAACCTACAAATGTTAATTGAGCTTCACATATATTCTTAATATACTCTGTAAATTTATTCCAGTCCTCGATAAATCTCTGGTCTCGCCGGTTCCGAATTTCCCCCATTAGCTTGTCTAGTTCTGCGTATTCCATCAACTTCATTCTCCATTCTTCTTTCGTCGGGATTTCTTCCTGTTTCCATTTTTGAGCCACCAAAATTCTTGCCGCTGTTACTGCATATAAAAACAACTTCTCATCCTTCTTTTTTATGTCATTTCTTAGTATTCCTAGCAGAAAAGTTTCTGGTTTTTTAACAAAGGTGTATTTCAACATTTTTTTTCAATTCATTATAAATCATTTCCCAGAAACCTTTCATTTTTTTTTACATTCCCACCACATGTGATAGAATGTTCCTTCTTTCTCCTGACATTTCCAACATTTATTACTCACTTTATACATCTTTCCAAGTTTTACTGGTGTAACCACTCAAGTAATAATTTACTTCCAACTGAATGTGATGTTTAAAAAAGAGATGCTGGAAAGAGGTTTTCAAGATGAAAAATCTAGATTTCAAAAAGAAATTGTGAGTAATGATGTTAAAATTTTATCAAAAATGTATGAATTATTACTTGAGGGGTCAGCAAACCTACCGTGCCTCGGGCCGGTGTCTCCAGCACCGATCGCACGGCGGGCCGGAGGGCAGGGGAGCACGGGCCCATACGCATGCGCACACATTATTTCCGGTGCACTGCCGGGTTGGAGGAGCACCGAAAATAGCTTGTGCGCATGTGCATGGGCCTCTTCCGACCCGGATGTGCAACGGAAATAACCCTTGCACATGCGCAACTAATGCATGCACATGCGCACAAGCTATTTCTGGTGCTCCTCCGACCCGGAAGTGGGCAGCCGTGCAGCACAGAGCCAGTAAGCACGGGCGGCGGGGGTCACCACGGGCCGGATAAACGAGTCCCTCGGGGCTTATCCAGCCCACGGGCCTTAGTTTGGGGACCCCTGGGTTAGAATCACGGAATCGTAGAATAGCAAGGTTGGAAGGGATCCCCATGGGTCCAAACATTTGCAACGCAAGAATAACGGGGTTAATGGGGGATCAGTTTCCCCACAAATGACTTTGGTTTTACCTGTCTTGGCCACCTAGTGAAACCCACAGCTGTATCAGGAATGTGACAATGGAGAAGTAAAAGATTTGGATCATCAAAAAAGATGTGGGAGGAAATCATTAAGTTAGGATCCAGGAGGATCCTTTGCTTTTTGGCAAACCTGCGTCTTTTGCTGAATTTACACCGTTCTGTTTCGGTTGGTGAAATATACTCGGAGTCAAGTGTGAATTTCATGCTCTTTATTCAGCTTGTAGTAGCAATGAATCAAACTTTTCCCAAAAAGTCTAGCTATATATACATTATTTACACAATAATGGGCCCCACGTGATTGGCTAATTCCGGGTTGCTCCTGTAGGCCAATCAGGTTGCGGATTCACTTCATCCAGGAGCCTGATTGGCTGCTCCTGCAGGCCAATCAGGTCACTGATTCACTTCCACCTGGAGCTGGATTGGGTGGCTCCTGTGGACCAATCGGACTGCTGTATTCTGGATCCTACTGTTCTAGAATTCAGCTCAGGACATAACAGTTGGAGCAGTTTTCCTGCTGGACAGTTGAATGGTCTCCCTTGGGAGGCAGCGGGCTCTCCTTCCTTGGAGGTTTTTAAGCAGAGATTGGGTGGCCATCTGTCATGGATGCTTTAGCTGAGTTTTCTGCATTGAAGGGGATTGGAGGAGATTACCCTCAGGTCCCTCCCAACTCTACAATTCTGTGATCCTTATATCATATATTGGTATCCCACTCTGGGGACATTATGGCAAAGGTCAGATAAGAGATCTTGCAAATGAGCGAATAAACAAACCTTCAACTGCTGCATCATCCTGGCTCATGATTGTCATCTGGTCCTCATAGATTGGTGCGGAATCGATGGACTGTCTCCTCCTTGTGGGCTTAGATGAGCTTCTCTTGCCCCACACAACTTCCTCTCTTCTTCTTAGGTGATCCCTTGTAGCCGAGTAAGATTGTCTTCCATGAACACGGTCTTAACAGTGAGTCCGTAAGTGACTGTGGAGGCCAATTCTAGACCCACACGTCCTTCCACAGTGGGGACATTGGTTTCTGGGCAGGAGTTGATCGCGGTAAGGGTTTGTCAAGCGTGCCTTCCTCCTAGCGCGTTTCCCCCTTATGTCCTGAGTTTGAGTGTCTTCAAAGCCCATGACACCTTTGGTCAAGGCTGTTCTCCACCCGTATGTGCACACCTCCAGGACTCAAAGTGAATCCTCTGCAGGTGTGAGCTGCACTTGTGAACCCATGATGGGTGCAAAGGGGAGGGGACCCTTTGGGTCCCACCCATCTCTACAGTTGCGACCTGAACCGCAGGCAGCTCCTCTTCAGTGAAACGGCGTCCTACTGCGGCATGACTAACTGAAATGTGAGCCGTCTCCTTCTGCACATGTTTGTTACAAATGCGCTTCCTTAGCAGATCTAATGATCGTGGTGAATTGCCGCCTGCCTCGGTAATTAGCCCTTCTGCCAATATGGTGCCTATCGAGGAGGAGGAGGAGGAGGTTTTTCTT
Source organism: Podarcis gaigeae (assembly GCF_964106915.1). NCBI lineage: Eukaryota > Metazoa > Chordata > Lepidosauria > Squamata > Lacertidae > Podarcis > Podarcis gaigeae. Next base: position 103,282,038 of record NC_139677.1, on the reverse strand, counting down.
GTTAAGGGAAGTAGGGTGGTGAGGATGGACCTAGCAGCAGATCATAGAATTGGAAGGGGGCCACCAAAGGTCATCTAGTCCCTGCTATGCAGAAGTGTGTGAAGAGCAGGCATGGCAGCAGGACTCCTGGGTTTGATTTTCATCCCAGGGAGAGGAGCACGGCTTACAGAGGTGCAGGCAGCTGAGGGGAAAGGCTTTTTGTTGTCCTTGCACACACACACACAAACACAAACCCTCCATAGAAAAATCAGTTTCTTTAGCTTGCAAAGTTGAAGCCCGCCTTTCAGCTGTGCAGACCCTGAGAGCATCCATCATCATCATCATCATCACTTTTAATTTGTATACAGTACCATCTTTCTGGGACGCAGGTGGCGCTGTGGGTTAAAGCCTCAGCGCCTAGGGCTTGCCGATCGAAAGGTCGGCGGTTCGAATCCCTGCGGCGGGGTGCGCTCCCGCTGCTTGGTCCCAGCGCCTGCCAACCTAGCAGTTCGAAAGCACCCCCGGGTGCAAGTAGATAAATAGGGACCGCTTACCAGCGGGAAGGTAAACGGCGTTTCCGTGTGCGGCTCTGGCTCGCCAGAGCAGCGATGTCACGCTGGCCACGTGACCCGGAAGTGTCTCCGGACAGCGCTGGCCCCTGGCCTCTTGAGTGAGATGGGCGCACAACCCCAGAGTCTGTCAAGACTGGCCCGTACGGGCAGGGGTACCTTTACCTTTACCTTTACCATCTTTCTGTCTTACAATACTCAAGGCGGTTTGCAAGCTGCAGAAACAAGGAATGTACATCTTATAACAATCAACGCAATACAAAAATGTGATAATAAAACATAACTTTAAAATAAGCAACCTACATAAAAAAATGTAATATTCAACAATCATTAGAATAGTATAGAGCAGGGTTCAACAAACCTTTTTAGCAGGGGGCCGGTCCACTGTCCCTCAGAACTTGTGGGGGGCTGGACTATATTTTGAAAAATAATAATGAATGAATTCCTGTGCCCCACAAATAACCCAGAGATGCATTTTAAATAAAAGGACACATTCTACTCATGCAAAAATACACTGATTCCCAGACCATCTGTGACGATTTCCAGACCATTAGAAGGCGATTGGGCCGGATCTGGGCCCCGGGCCTTAGTTTGTCTACCCATGGTATAGACTATAATTTCAGGCTCCAGACTTTAATTTCAGGCTCTTGAAAACAGAGACACTCTTCCAGCCTTAGACTCGTAGAATTGTAGAGCTGAAAGGGGGAACACAAGGGCCATCTAGTCAACCCCCTGCAACGCAGGAAGCACTGCTCAAAATTCCAGCTCCACAATTCCCTTCTAGCTCTACAGCTCTGTGACTCGGTTGGGAATAATTGCACAAACTGAATTTTCTGGTTTGCGGTCGCCGAATCCAACCGCAAGCAGTGAGAATCTGGGAGCGCTCTGGGGCGACAAGGCAAGGTTCATTCAGGAGCCGGAACCAGTTCCTCCCTGCTCCCCTCCCACACCCTTCTTTTGTATTAGCTGTATTTGCTGATTGAACAGTAATCTGTCTCCTGCCAATTTAAAAGCCAGAGGATGTTTGTTTTCTGGGTTGATGATATGCTAGAAAAACGTAATTGACCTCCGCAAGGTTTTACAACAGTTCGGAACAGGACTCGGCAGCTGCAAGGTGTAAAATAGCCGTGCGGGTGGCTGCCTGGTTATCTTACTGCAGCGGTTCTCCACCTGTGGGTCCCCTGATGTTGTTGGACTACAACTCCCTTCATCCCTGAGCTCTGGCCTTGCTAGCTAGGGGTGATGGGAGTTGTAGTCCAACAACATCTGGGGACCCACTGGTTGAGAAAGGCTGTCTTAGTGCATCTGCACTTGACTTAGGAACATAAATCCACAAAAGCTATGAAGATGGATCGGGCCGAAGGAGGCCCATCTAGTCCAGCGTCCAGTTCTCACAGTGGCCAGCCAGATAACCCCCGAAAGGAAGCTAAAAGTTGGAAGGTTCCAGGCAGAGAAAACAAGTCTGTCTTTCATGCAGCACGTGGTTAAACTGCGGAACTCCCTCCCACAGGAAGCTGGGATGACCATGACCCTGGATGGCTTTGAGAGAGAATTAGACAACATTATGGAGGAGGAGAGGGCTATCTGGCCACCAGCCATGGTGAATACACTCTGACTCCACAGCTGGAGGCAGAGATGCTTCTGAATACCAGCTTCTGGAAGATGCAGGAAGGGAGAGTTGCTCTTGTGCTCAGATCCTGCTTGTGGGTTTCCTGTGGGCATTTGTTCCTCCATCACTGTGAGTACAGGAGGCTGGACCAGGTGGACCTTTGACCTGATTTAGCAGGTTTCTGGAATCATAGAGTTGAAGAGTTGGAAAGGGACTGCAAGGGTCCTCTAACCCCCTGAAATGTACGAATCTCAACAAATGCCAGCCAGATTTTAAGTCATGACTCTCCAGGTCCAGAATGTATGCATTATCCAGTGTAATCCATTCTCTTAACCAGCACAAGCAGGCTGCCTCATAATACATTTGCAGGTCAGGCAGGGCAAAGCCTCCTTTTCCATTTATGTCTATCATAATTTTATGTTTAATTCTTGGCTTTCCCCCTCTGCCAGAAGAAATAGGAAATATCCTCCTTCCATTCTTTGAAGCAGCCTGAATTATTTACAATAATTCAGAAGAGATTTCTTGGGCAGTAGATTCATTTTGGTGGCTGAGATTTTGCTAAGCAAGGAGAGCTTCATTCTCTCTCCCAGATCTCCAACTTTTTCTTAATCTCTTTCCACAGTTTAACATAATTATTTCCAAAGAAGTTGAGATTTCTTACTGTGAGCCAGATTCCCTTTTTTATAATATTTATTAAGAATTTTTATAAGAGAAAAGCATAAATAACACACAACATTGCTTATATCATACACAAAATTTCATAACTTGTTTGGACTTCCTCACGTCTCCTGCTCCCACTTACATTGTTAAAAAGTTTTTTCAAGCAAATTATCATCTTGTTTACAATCTTATATCCACTCTTTTAAATATAATCTGATAGTTCTCCCAAAGGATTTGTCTTTTCCTTAATCTCACTTATCATCTAATTTCAATCTAGTTTAGTGGTGGCCAATTATTTATGATCAAGCATCCTTCTTAACATTCAATCAAATTACAATATTTTTGTAGATAAGTTTTAAATTTCTTCCAATCTTCTTCCATCCTTTCTTCTCCCAGGTCTCGGATTCCCAGATATCTAACTCTTTTTTTTTATTACATATTTTCAAACCAAACTATTTTTCTAACATATTTTTCGACGCACGGTCCCACATCCAATTGAAACCATATCAGACCCTCCTTGAAAATATCCTAACATGGTCTTATGCTACGTACCAGTATGGCTGAATACGCTTCCAAGTTGCCTGCTGTATGTTCAGCATACAGGAACAGTCCCGGAATTACGGAAGCCGTCCCGGTTTCTGATTTGATCCTGGAATGTCCCAGGCTTTTCCTTTCCCCTCCCCTCCGTGTCTCAGAGAACAATGAAAAATTGCGTTTGTAGGTGCAAGACCGGAGTCCTGCTTATCCTGAACATAAAATCCCTGCACCAAATGGAGGAAATGGTGACACTGGCATAGTAAGTCCTTCCTATAATTTTGAAGGGAAACGTCAGCAATCCACCTTAAATCCTCTCATTGCAATGCTTCCGCAGCCAGCCATCTCTTAGGAAATGCATGGAGTGTTTATTCCTTTATTGTAAGTGGATCCTGACACTGTCTATCGAGACGTATGTCCCACTGTATTCAATGGAGCTTACTCCCAGGTAACCCAGTAAAGACTGTGCAGCCTTACACTGCAGTCCTAAGCCTTTTTACTCAGAAGTAAGTCCCGCTTTGCTATGTTCCTCATCATTCTCACAGTTTCCATTATTATTATTATTATTATTATTATTATTATTATATCCCACCTTTCCCCCTGGCAGGCACTCAGGGCAGCTTACTGCTACATTTCAGAAGAAGTGATAAGTGATGATCCATAATGAATTGGAAAAAAATGTTTAAAAATACTTCCCCCCCCCCCAAACCCAGAGACCTTTCTGTTGCGGATAATTCAGATTGAAATTCAGATAATTCAGATTGAAACTCCCAAGTGTCAAAAAAAGGTTATTTATGTATGCCGCCACTGCAGCCCATGTTTTGTTAACTCAAAAATGGAAAACGAGCGAGGTCCCAACCAAAGAAGAACTTTGACTGAGTATGTACAACTCGCAGACCTAACATAAAGAATAAAAGAACGTAAGTTGAGAGAAGATTGGAAAATGTATGGGAAATAACTGTGCGCAGCTGAAAATGCTGGCAGCATTAAGATAAATTCAACGGTGTAAATAAGTTGTGATGGATGTAATAATGGAATACTGAGTGGTATAGTTTCTGTAAAATATGCAGGGATTTATGTTCTGCAAAACAAACCATGGAAAGAGAAGAAGGGAAGTCTTTGATATTCTCTGGGTGTTTAAATGAATATTCTAAAACAGGCATCCCCAAACTCGGCCCTCCAGATGTTTTGGGACTACAACTCCCATCATCCCTTTTTACAGTATGTGGGGTCACCACATGCACCCAGTTCTGGGAAGCCAGGAAGAGACCAAGCTTTCCATGTCATTGTATGAAGTCACAGGCTCCCTGGCTGCCCTTCCCCTCTCATTTATCACCAACTTGAAGAGTCATGAGAGGAAATGGTGCTTTGTTGTTGTTGTTGTTTAGTCGTTTAGTTGTGACCCCCTGGACCAGAGCACGCCAGGCACTCCTGTCTTCCACTGCCTCCCGCAGTTTGGTCAAACTCATGTTCATAGCTTCGACAACACTGTCCCACCATCTCGTCCTCTGTCGTCCCCTTCTCCTTGTGCCCTCAATCTTTCCCAACATCAGGGTCTTCGCCAGGGAGTCTTCTCTTCTCCTGAGGTGGCCAAAGTCTTGGAGCCTCAGCTTCAGGATTTGTCCTTCCAGTGAGCACTCAGGGCTGATTTCCTTCAGAATGGATCGTTTTGATCTTCTTGCTAGCTAGTGTGGTGTAGTGGTTAAGAGCGGTAGTCTTGTAATCTGGTGAACCGGGTTCGCGTCTCCGCTCCTCTACCTGCAGCTGCTGGGTGACCTTGGGCCAGTCACACTTCCTTAAAGTCTCTCAGCCCCACTCGCCTCACAGAGTGTTTGCTGTGGGGGAGGAAGGGAAAGGAGAATGTTAGCCGCTTTGAGACTCCTTAAAGGGAGTGAAAAGCGGGATATCAAATCCAAACTCCTCTTCTTATTCTGGCAGTCCCTGGGACTCTCAAGGGTCTCCTCCAGCACCAGAATTCAAAAGCATCCATTCTTCGGCGATCAGCCTTCTTGATGGTCCAGCTCTCACTTCCATAAATCACTACTGGGAAAACCAGAGCTTTAACTATACAGATCTTTGTAGGCAAGGTGATGTCTCTGCTTTTTAAGATGTTGCTTAAGGAGAGACAAATGAGGAACTGGTGGCTGTCTCAACCGGACACCGCAACCCTGGTCGCTTTGCCGGTTGGGTATGCCATGATCAGACTGGAAGAGCTCAGTTTCCACAAAGCCTCTGCAGTTGCTCAGATGTCCCACCCCCTGGGGGTACAGTGACATCACCTGCGGGGGCCCCTTAGAGCAGGCATAGGCAAACTCGGCCTTCCAGCTGTTTTGGGACTACAGTTCCCATCATCCCTGACCACTGGTCCTGTTAGCTAGGGATGATGGGAGTTGTATTCCCAAAACATCTGGAGGACCGAGGTTGCCTATGCCTGCAAGGAGGCAAGGAGGCAGTGGGGGAGGGGGGCACTGGAAATGGCTTCCTCCAAGTGCACTGATCAATTATTTTCCATTCACCAGCCTAGAGCCCAGAGCCAAACATCTTCCTTATTTAAACTTTTACTGCTCTTCTTACTTTCAAAGCTGTTGCCTTTGCTCAATGTTGTATAAATTAGTTACTGTTCATCTCTGCACAGATGAAAGTTCGGTAAGTAGATTTTTATGAATGTTTCAGGCTATAAATTACGCAAGAATGTGTAAAAATATTTTTCATGCAATACTCTTTGCTGCATATACCTTTTTTGTTTAAAAAAAGCTGCAAGATCAGATCAGAGCATAAATTTATTTATCCAAGTTAGTTTTTCTGAGAACTTATACCTACAAATCGGGTTTTGAATAAGGGTGCAATTAATTATTGCTGTTTTGAATTTTATTATGTTACTATATTCCTGAATGGGTGGTGCGGATCGCTGTTCTGAGTTATTTATTTATTTCATGAAAATTTATGTGCCACTTGCTTGATTATAAAAACAACAGCAACGACACCTCCAAGCAATTTTTTTGAAAGATAAAACAATAAAACTGAGAAGAAGAAAAACCACAACCATACTTTAAAACATACAAAAGTTAAAACGCTAAAACAAATTAAAATTACTCCAATAGGGTAGGGGGCATTGAGGATATGTTTATTGAACCAAGTGCACAGTTGCCAGAAAAAGTTGGGGAACGTCTAGCATTGTGGTAAATGCCAAAGTACAGGATCTCTTTCAGGCCAGAGGACGGGGGTGTGGGGGTGTGTGGCAGGACCAGATTTAGGTTTGATGAGGCCCTCAGCTCCTGAAGGTAATGGGGCCCTTTCTATGTCCAGCTGTCCTTTGTCAGCAACAAACGGTCACTGTTTTTTGTGTTGGATATATATGCTAGACGGTAATTTATGGACCTAACAGGTATCTAAATCCATTTGCACATGTTGCCCTGCAACCAGTCCATGCAGAATTTAGGCACCCTGTATATAGAAAGGAGCAAAGCAGTGATATCTTAGGGAGCAGGGGAGCAGGCGGGGCCATGACTTATATCATAGGAGCCTACACAACACAAAGCACTGTTGCTGTATGTAAAGGTAAAGGTAAAGGTAAAGGGACCCCTGACCATTAGGTCCAGTTGTGACCAACTCTGGGGTTGCGGCATTCATCTCGCTTTATTGGCTGAGGGAGCTGGAGTACAGCTTCCGGGACATGTGTCCAGCATGACTAAGGCACTTCTGGCGAACCCAGAGCAGCACAGGGAAACACCGTTTACCTTCCCGCCAGAGCGGTACCTATTTATCTACTTGCACTTGAAGTGCTTTCGAACTGCTAGGTTGGCAGGAGCAGGGACCGAGCAACGGGAGCTCACCCTGTGTTGCTGTATGTAGGTTTTATCTTATTTGTTTTTTATCTTATATTTTGGAAACGTACATCCAGTTTTTTCTCCTTTAATTTTTTGGGGGGAACTTCAGGTGAGTCAGGCCCTAAGCTACAGCTTATTTAGCTTATACGTAAATCCAGCACTGGGGGTCAGGCAGCAAGGCTTCTGAACACTGGTTGGTGGGGGCGATAATTGCTCTTGCCATTGGCCTCATCCAGCAGATTCTTATGTTCAATGCAGGAGTGCCAACTTGGTCCTGTGACTGTGGGTGCCCGGGGCCATGGGTGTCATGTAGCATGTATGGGCCTGGTGCCAAAATTTGTGGGTGCCTGGCCCCTTCATGGGGAATTCTGTGGGCACCCAGGACCCCAGGGAGCCAGCACCTATGGTTCAATGTGTATGTGCCACTTTGCTAAAAGAGTGATTTTATTTTTATTTTAACAAACGCGGGTGTTGTGTGGCACTTGTTAACAGTGCCAGTATATTAGGCCAGTATATCTCTGACCTGAGATCTTCGGATGAAGGGGGGTGGTGTACAAATTTAATAAATAAATCTGAATAAAACGCTAGTTGAAGTTTCATACCACAATCTGCATGTTAGGAGAGACCCAACCCGTTCTGAATCTCCCATCCAGCCACCAGGCAGCTTCCCACACTTCTTGGAAGGGAATCAGAAAAGTGAGATCATCCCTTTGGCACCGAAATATCCGCATTGGACATCAAAGCTGAAAGGGACCTGAGAATTTGGGAGTGTTGGGTTGGGTGCAGCTTGGGAGGGACCAAAAGATCCCACCTTCTCACCCGTCTCAAACCCCAAAACCTTTGGGAGGAGGAGAGTGGCAGGTTAAGGGAGGAGGGAAGAAAACTCCCCCTTGTCTGAAGGTAGTTAAGGCGTTGCTAGGGAAATTACAAATTATTGAGTCGTTCTGGATTAATGTGGCAGGATGGAGTACTTGGCTGACAGGAAGAGAACACCCACCTTGTTGCAAGGAGTTGCCATGGGGACTGTTGCATGCTTACAGGCGCCTGTTCAGCCATGGGGGGGGGGGTCATTTAAATCAACCCTCTTTAAACTTCCCTGCCCCCCAAGTCTCCTCTGTCTGGCTAAAGAGCCTCAGAGATATGCCCTGAAGCATATGCCCAGCTTCAGCCAAGGGGGGCAATGTACAGTGGCCGTTAACCTCTTCAACCTCTCCTCAACAATTCTGTCAAATTCACAATTTATTTATCTTATTTATTCACCTCGTTTATATCCAACCCTTTACTCCAAGGAGCTCGAGGTGTCTTTTCGTGGTTCTGCCCCTCTGTTTTATCCTCCCCACAACCCTGTGAGGTAGGGCAGTAGCTGGCCCAAGCTTCATAGATGAGTAGGGATTTGAACCCTGGTCTCCCAGGTCCTAGTCCAACACGCTAACCACTACACCACCTTTTTGCGGTTGGCATCCATCTGTCTCAAGAGACAATGGAGTGGGCCTCTGTGGGATGTAATCCACTGGGAGCAGTCAAATACAACATTCCTTGTTTTACTAGAGGGGATGTTTGGTCCAGCCAGTCGAAACTTCCTGTTCCTCCTGGCTGGAGCATCCTTCCTTTCGCATGTGATAGAAGGTGGGCGTGACCTCAACTGTCCAGGTAACACAAGGACGAGTCACGGAGCACACCTGTCTCTTTTTGACTTCCTTCTCCGTTTGACCAGCTTCTAGCTAGGACTGCTCTGCTAACTCTCAGCTAGCAGAAGCACTGGGATTCCCCCCCCCCCCCATATGGCGTAGATCCACATGTACATATTTTTAACTAAGTCTGCCTTCGGGAATGCAACTGTGAACTGTTGTGAGCACACTTCTTTTATTGACTTTGAATAAGATTGTGGCCTCTTTATTCTTTTAAGAGGGATTCAAGGGAATGTACAATTCAATCTATCTTAGATTGAATTGTACAATAGTGAGAGGCTCACACGAGCCTGCAACCAGCTATCTGCTGTGCATGTAAAAAAGGGAATGTAAACTCTGCTAAATAAAGGAACTTTCTAGTGCAAGTTAGGAAGGATATTAATAAACAATGCATCCTATCCTGCCTCCCTGAACATTCCCACAGCCCCCAGGAGTGAAGTCAAACCGGTGGAGAATCACAGCGCCTGCTGTGGCTGTAGAGACCGGCAACTCATAACTGCTGCCTCCTGCGTTGTTCTTAGCAGCACCAAAATAACGACTCTGGGGCTCTCTTGCCAAATGCCAGGTGGTTCTTCTCAGATGAGATTCAGAGGCAATACAAAACACAAGTGAGTGAGAAGATTAAAGATTCTATTCTAAACAGCAAGCATTATATGCATTACCAAGCAAGCACTTTGATCTGCTACTTGGAAGCCCTTAAGTGGCAAAGTGACCCCCCCAGGTAGCCTTTGGTTTTCACGGTCCTGCGATCGATCATCTGATTTCTAGCTAGATAGCCTGTTAGCCTGCATAGCTTGCCTGACTGGCTGTGTGCTACTAGCTAGGTGCAAATTATTTATTAGCCACCCTCTCCCAATGCCTCACTTTCTTCAAACAATGTCCAGCATCAAAAGAATGTACCCACCAATATCCACTTTCTTCCAACAGATTAGGACTAGGACATTAAAGGCTGTTCTCAGCCATCAAAGAGCTTAGCAAAATATAGGGAAAAGGAAGGAACAAGGGGGCAGGAAGAGGGCAACCGAGTTAGATCGCTAACTCCTCGAAATACAAATATCTTCTGGACAGATTGCCCATACAGGGGCCCAAGCATGGGCAATGTGTCTGGAGGTCCTGGGCTGCCGAGATGACAAGGCCTCACGGATCTGGTCCACAGGAAAGCAGAACTGTAGCTATATTGGGGGAGAGACAGGCTAGGCAGGTTTTTTGCCCTGTGTGAAGCCTTCAGAGGCATTGAGGCTCCCAGCCTGACCCAAGAGAGAGAGAGAGAGAGAGAGAGAGAGAGAGAGAAAGAAAGAGCCTATTTCACCCTTGTCTACTATCCCTGATGGCTCAGCTCGGCTTCCACGGTCAGGTGCAAGCGAATGTAATAAACAGAACCTGCCCTTATTCCCTTATGGGGAACGCAAGAGCCCTTATAGAGTTTTTTGCAGGTTCTCCCATCGGTTGGAGAAAAGAACAGAGGCCAACTAGAGAATATTGAGAACCAAAGCAGCTAGGAAGCCTGTTCTTTATTGATCTGTTGCAACAGGGTGCTCCCCTCACACGCAGGAGGGAGGAGGAGCCCAGAACAAAGGTGTAAAGGTAAAGGTAAAGGTACCCCTGCCCGTACGGGCCAGTCTTGACAGACTCTGGGGTTGTGCGCCCATCTCACTCAAGAGGCCAGGGGCCAGCGCTGTCCGGAGACACTTCCGGGTCACGTGGCCAGCGTGACATCGCTGCTCTGGCGAGCCAGAGCCGCACACGGAAACGCCGTTTACCTTCCCGCTGGTAAGCGGTCCCTATTTATCTACTTGCACCCGGAGGTGCTTTCGAACTGCTAGGTTGGCAGGCGCTGGGACCGAGCAGTGGGAGCGCACCCCGCCGCAGGGATTCGAACCGCCGACCTTTCGATCAGCAAGTCCTAGGCGCTGAGGCTTTAACCCACAGCGCCACCTGCGAACAAAGGTGTGCCCGCGCTTATATAGACATTTTAAATTCCCTGCCCTGGAGCTCAAGACCACCCCTCCATACATCATACATACATCACAGAAGGGGTGTAGCTCAAGACCACCCCCCACAAACGTCATACCTACATCACAGAAAAGGTGGTCTACAACAGAAATTTGAATGTCATTGTTTTTCCTGCCTGCCAGGTTATCTGATAATGCCTTATCTGATAATGCCTTTCCTGGTAGTCTGGTCGTACCTTTGAGATGGTGATTCCCCAATTCCTGAGACAATAGGAAGGTTCCCTCACCCCCTCCCTCCTTGCAGAGAAAACGTTTGGTCGGTTTGGGAGTCAAAATGGTTTCAGGACGGTCTTCCTGTGCCGCTCCAGACATGTGGTCCCCATATCTATGTACGTGCTTGGTTGGTACATTTATGAACATTTATTATATATATATAAGACCTTAATTTATTTATTTCACAATGCTTCTGAAACCAAGAGGGGAGAGGGCTCTTGTGTTCGAATCCTGCTTGCAGGTTTCCCACAATGGGCATCTGGTCAGCCACTGTGACAACAGGTTGTTGGACTAGATGGACCACTGGCCTGATCCAGCAGGTGATTCTTATGTTCGTTCGTGTGTGTGTGTGTGTGTGTGTGTGTGTGTCTTTCCATCTTTGGGAGAATCATAGAATCATAGAGTTGGAAGAGACCACAAGGGCCATCGAGTCCAACCCCCTGCCAAGCAGGAAACACCATCAGAGCACTCCTGACATATGGGTGTCAAGCCTCTGCTTAAAGACCTCCAGAGAAGGAGACTCCACCACACTCCTTGGCAGCAAAGTCCACTGTCAAACAGCTCTTACTGTCAGGAAGTTCTTCCTAATGTTTAGGTGGAATCTTCTTTCTTGTAGTTTGGAACCATTGCTCCGTGTCCGCTTCTCTGGAGCAGCAGAAAACAACCTTTCTCCCTCCTCTATGTGACATCCTTTTATATATTTGAACATGGCTATCATATCACCCCTTAACCTCCTCTTCTCCAGGCTAAACATGCCCAGCTCCCTTAGCCGTTCCTCATAAGGCATCGTTTCCAGGCCTTTGACCATTTTGGTTGCCCTCCTCTGGACACGTTCCAGTTTGTCAGTGTCCTTCTTGAACTGTGGTGCTCAGAACTGGACACAGTACTCCAGGTGAGGTCTGACCAGAGCAGAACACAGTGGCACTATTACTTCCCTTGATCTAGATGCAATACTCCTATTGATGCAGCCCAGAATTGCATTGGCTTTTTTAGCTGCCGCGTCACACTGTTGGCTCATAAGCCAAGTTTGTGGTCAACCAAGACTCCTAGATCCTTTTCACATGTACTGCTCTCAAGCCAGGTGTCACCCCTCTTGTATTTGTGCCTCTCATTTTTTTTGCCCAAGTGCAATACTTTACATTTCTCCCTGTTAAAATTCATCCTGTTTGTTTTGGCCCAGTTCTCTAATCTGTCAAGGTTAGAGGCTTGATGTCTTTGGAAACCTGTTGGATTCCTCTAGGTGCTTTCAGCCAGCCTTGCTATTTCGCACCAAGATGTGACTTTTCTCATGTAGGAAACAACCCAGCTGACCTGCTGGATCCCCAGGAGGCACAAACAATGGTCCTGTTCAGGGGGGTCTGTGCAGCTGTCCAGACCCATCGGAAAGCAGAGAGAAGCCATTGGCTGCCATCTAGAGCTCCTCACTTTTCCTTAGTGCTGCTTTTTCATTGCAAAACCATGGTGAATATTTTTTACATTTTTAGGGGATGGGGGATGAACTGTGTTATCGAACTTTAAAACAACCCCCCCCCAAAAAAAAGAACCTCCCACAAAATATATGGAGCAAAGCACTCTTCCTGGTTCAAATTGCCTTCTGCTTTCCCCTTTTCCTCCTCCCTGAGCTTTTGAAGCCAGGAGGAGATATTTGCAGTGAGAGGCAATTAGCAGCCCCATTCGCTGCTCTGATAAGCGCCTGGCTCATCCTCCAGGGCTGACAAAACAAACTGTACTCAGGTTGAAGGAGCCTTGGAGTAGAGAAGTTGTGGAGAGCGCGAGAGGCTCATTTCTGTTTTCTTCTCCCCCTAATGCCTCAACAAATGAAACGGATTTGTAAAAATGTTACATGGAAGAAGAAGAAGAAGAAAAAAATACGAGGCACTACACTTCTGTAAAACAAGAAAATCCTTAATAAAAATATTTTTTTTAAAAAAAAAAACATGCAGGGCCATGGTGTGTTTTTTAAAAAGAGGAAGGCGTAGATCAGGCACCCCCAAACTCAGCCCTCCAGCTGTTTTGGGACTACAGTTCCCATCATCCCTGACCACTGGTCCTGTTAGCTAGGGATGATGGGTGAGGTATAAATTATTATTATTATTATTATTATTATTATTATTATTATTATTATTATTATTATCATTATTCCCCTTTTAAAGCCATTGAAGTTGGTGGCCATCACTGCCTCCTGTGGCAGAGAGCTCCTTAGTATGTGCTGCACAAAGAAGGACTTTATTTTACCTGCCCTAAATCTTCCAACATGCTTTGCATGCAGGAATCCCAGCTTCAATCGCCAACAACATCTCCGGGCAGTGCCAGGAAAATATGATTGTCTGACAGCTCATTCACACTTCCGCTTGACCCAGAAAGCACAGGTCTGAGTGGCTTTCCACTTTCCCCATGATTTCTGGGCACACGTGAGCAGTTGTGCCTTTGCCCTGCTTCTTTCATAGAATCATAGAGTTGCGAGGGACCCCCAACGGCCATCTAGTCCAACCCCCCGCAATGCATTTTGCATTGGGAAATTTTTTTGCCATGAGAAATTCGCTCTCTGGTGCTAAATCATAATAAGAGGCAAGTCCTCTTTTTATAATTTTTTATTGAATGCTTTCACATAACAAATTATTCCAACAAATCATCTTCATTCTATTTCACCCTGTTTTTCCCCTCCCCCTCTCTCCTCCCTCTGGCTTCCCTCAGCTCCTCTCTCTCATTTTTTAACACACATTATTCTCTGAATGTTATAAAAATGTAAAGACCCTCAGTTTATTTATCTATTATATTAGTAACAATAAGTTTGTGCATGTTTATTCAAAACCTGCCAAGGAGTCCAGTTCATTTTGTTGTTTTTTAAAAAAAAATAATTTGTAAAAGGTTCCCATTCTTCTTTAAAGTCACACTTGTCCTTATCTCGCAATTTATACGTCAATTTTACCAGTTCTGCATAATCCATCCATTTCTCTTGCCACTGTTCTTTTGTTGGGGTTTCTTCATTCTTCCATCCTTGTGCTATTAAGACTCTTGCCTCCGTTGTTGCATACCTAAATATATTCTTCACTTTCCTTGGCCGGTCTTTCCCTACAATCCCTAACAAAAATGCTTCTGGCTGGAATAAGAGGCAATTCCGCAGAAAACCCAATTGCTGCTTGTTCTGATTCAGTGCTAAACTGCAGAAGGAAAGCTGTGCGGCAAATGCAAGTGTGGGGGAGTCCTAAAATCCCGGAAAGCTGCTGCCAGTCTGTGTAGACATTACAGAGCTAGCTGAACCAATGGCCAGTCCCAAATTCAGTTGCCAGCTTGCAAAATTCTCCATGTCACGCCTACTGTATTTTTTGCTCCATAGGGCGCACCGGACCATAGGGCGCACCTAGTTTTTAGGAGGGGAAATAAAGAAAAAAAAAATTCCCCCCTGCCAGCCCCAAAGAGCAAAGAAACCAAGACAGCGAGCGGGATCCATCCCGCTGGCTGTCTTGGCTTCCTCTTTAGCCACACACAACCTCTCCAGCCGGGAGAGGCTGTGCGTGGCTTCGTTTTTAGCCGTGGGGCTGGGGCGGGGAAAGCCCGAGCTTCCCCCAACACCAGCCCCCAGAACAGGTCTCTCCCGGCGCTTGCGGGGATGGGGGCGCACTCCTAAGGCTTGCAGATAACTGCCTGAAGCCCGGGGAGCCCAGCAGGAGTTGGCGCTGCGCTCCCCGGGCTTCAGGCTGCAGGAGCGTGGCGGGAACTCCTGCTGCGCTCCGAAGGCTTGTGGATAGCTGCCTGAAGCCTGGAGAGCGAGAGGGGTCGGTGCACAGCGACCCCTCTCGCTCTCCAGGCTTCAGCGAAAGCAACACGAAGCCTCCAGAGTGCGTAGGGAGCGCTCCCTCTGCGCTTCAGAGGCCTCCCGTTGCTGTCACTGAAGCCAAGGAGCCTGCATTCACTCCATAGGACGCACACATACATTCCCCCTTCATTTTTGGAGGGGAAAAAGTGCATCCTATAGAGCGAAAAATATGGTAATTTGTGGTTCGGTGGCAGAACACTCGCTGGGCACGGAGAAGGCATCTCCAGGTCGGGCCGGTTCTCCTTTTGATTTGCAATTCCCTGCTTCCATTCAGCGCTGACAAAACTGAGCATAGCAGAGCTAGCTGTTTTGGGAACAGCTGCTCTAGGTGTTTTTCCCCTTCTTGCACACCTGACCGAAGAGCTGCAGATTCTTCTGCCTTGATACGATGCCGGAATATCTGCCTGGCTCTCTTATCCGTGTCGAGAGCTCCTTGGATGAATGAGCGCTGTTGATCCTGAGTGTTGCTATTCCTGTCAAGCTTCTTGCAGTTTGGGTTCTGTTTCTGGGCCAACACAAAACCCAGGGGACCCGTCCCACACTCAGGATCTCGCTCACACTTGGGTGATGATGGCTCATTATGTTTCTCTCTCATGGCATCTTGTCCTTGTCAGTTAGGAAGGTCCAGCTGTGACTTTATGGCACCAGGATGACTCCAGCCCCTGGAAAGGGGGCCTGTTAGGGAGGTCTTTGTTTTTCAGTAACATAAAAATGAAACGATATCTGTGTGGTGTATTAAACGAAAATCTGCCTTTATTCCCTTATGGGGGACACAAGAGCTCTTATAGAGTCCTTTGCAGGTTCTCCATTGGTCGGAGAAAATAACAGAGGCCAACCAGAGAATACTGAGAAGCAAAGCAGCTAGGAAGCCTGTTCTTCATTGAACTGTTGCAACAGGGTGCTCCCCTCACACGCAGGAAAGGAGGAGGACCTCGAACCAAGGTGTGTCCACCCTTATATAGACATTTTAAATTGCCCGCCCTGGAGTCCAAGACCAGCACCAGAAACATCATACCTACATCACAGAAAGGGTGGTCTACAACAGAAATCTGAGTGCGTTGTTTACCTCCTGTCTGGCAGGTTACCTGTTAATGCTTACTTGATTGGATTGCCTGGGGAGCCTGGCCAGTTTTTTGTAATGACAAATACTTAGTTCCTGAGCCAGTTCACAGGCTCACATCCTGTTCATACACACGACATACCCTTATGGTTTCAGGGGTCCTCTTTCAGCTCCACAATTCTGTGATAGTTCTGCTTGCCCTTATATAAAAGGCTTATGCCCGACTTTGCCACCCTCTTTGCCTTTGTCAGGTATTTCCCCAAAAATGAGCTGTGAGTTCTTATGGGTCAACTGAAATAAAAAATGTAAGGTCTTATATGTATAATAAAGGTAAAGGTAAAGGTACCCCTGCCCGTACGGGCCAGTCTTGACAGACCTGGGGTTGTGCGCCCATCTCACTTAAGAGGCCAGGGGCCAGCGCTGTCCGTAGACACTTCCGGGTCACGTGGCCAGCGTGACAAAGCTGCATCTGGCGAGCCAGAGCTGCACACGGAAACGCCGTTTACCTTCCCGCTAGTAAGCGGTCCCTATTTATCTACTTGCACCCGGGGGTGCTTTCGAACTGCTAGGTTGGCAGGCGCTGGGACCGAGCAGCGGGAGCGCACCCCGCTGCAGGGATTCGAACCGCCGACCTTTCGATCGGCAAGTCCTAGGCGCTGAGGCTTTAACCCACAGCGCCACCTGCGTCCCCCTTATATGTATAATAAATGTTCATAAATGTACCAAGCAAACACATACATAAATATATAAACCACATGTCTGAAGCAGCACAGGAAAACAGCCCTGAAACAATTTTGACTCCCAAACTGACCAAATGATTTCTCTGCAAGGTCAAGGAAAATGGAAAAGCTTCCCCATTGTCTTTTCCTTCACAAAGCCTATCTTAAGGGTATTTCTGTGTATGAATAGGGTGAGCCTGTGACTGGCTCAGGAACTAAGTATCATTACAAAAGACTGGCCAGGCTCCCCAGGGTATCCAATCAAGTGAGCAGTAACAGGTAACCTGCCAAACAGGAGATAAACAAGGCACTCAGATTTCTGCTGTAGACCGCCCTTTCGGTGATGTAGGTATGATGAATCTGGGGGGTGGTCTTAGGTTACACCCCTTCTGTGATGTATGTATGATGTTTCTGGGGGTGGTCTTGGACTCCAAGGTGGGCAATTTAAAATGTCTATATAAGGGCAGGCACACTTTTGTTCGGGGTTCCTCTTCCTGTGTGTGAAGGGAGCGCCCTGTTGCAACAGATCAATAAAGATCAAAGCTTACTAGCTGCTTTGCTTCTCAATATTCTCTGGCTGGCCTCTGTTCTTTTCTCCTACCAATGGGGAACCCACGTAAGGACTCTATATGGGCTCTTGGATACCCCAAAAGGGAAAAAGGGCAGGTTTTGTTTACAACACTGCACAGTTGGAGGCAGCAAGGCTTCTGAATTGCAGTTGCTGGGAACCACAGCGGGGGAGAGTTGCCCTTGCGCTCGGATCCTGCTAGCGGCACTGATGCATCCGGTCAGGCCCTGGGAGAACATGATGCTGAGCGATCCAACAGGCTCTTCTTAGGTGCTTCTGTTTTGAAATGACACCCGTGCTTTCTCTCTGCTTCCCCTGTCCAAACACTGCTTTCTCGTGATCTCCTTGCCTGTCAAGAGGAAGTGGGGGGGAAATGCAAGCTGGCGCTGCCGTGGCAGGCTCTGCATCCTGACCTCTGACCCATCCCCAAGTGCTTTTCAGAGATGTTTGTTTCCCGAAGAGAAAGGAGGTCACTGGGTCTCCTCTTCCTGCCTACACCGAAGAGTCGGAGAGCTTCTGCCTGGAGGGAGACAAAGGGCAGTGGCAGAAATAGGGCATTTATTCCACGCCTTCCACATGTCAGGGGTTGAAATGCAGAGAGGGGAGGCAGGCATAACACAGCGTGGAGCATTTGGGGATGAATGGAAAGTGCTCTTGCTGCACTCACAGAATGAGAGAAGTGTAGGGCTGGAAGGGTCCCCTGAGTGTCATCTAGTCCAACCCTCTGAAATGCAGGAAGCATCCCTGACATGTGGCCATCTGAGCTCTTCCTAAAAACCTCCAGCAAAGTAGAGTCAGCCACTTTCTGAAGAACTGGAAGCCCCTTTCCCAAATGAGGTGATGCTCCCAATGTTGGAGAACTGGGAACTGCTATGTTCCTGAAGAAAGCAGGCAGGCAGGCAGGCAGGCGGTCTCTAAGAAATCCAGCAGGGCTGCTGCCAGTCAGTGCAGGCTATGCAGAGCTAAATGGGGCAAGAGTCCGATGCGGGATCAGCCAGCTTTTTATGTCCCCGTGTTAGAATCATGGAATTGTACAGCTGGATGGGACCCCAATTTAGTCCAAACGCCTGCAATGCAGGAATTGTGACTAAAACGTCCATGAGAGATAGACACAAGATCTACCCACCCTGGAAGAATGGCAGATGAAGGTGATAGACTATATGGGACTGGCAGAAATGACTGGCAGAATCCGAGACCAGGGAAGAGACACGGCGGAAGAAGATTGGAAGAAATTCAAGGACTATCTTGGGAAATATTGTAAAATTAATGAATGTTAGAATGATGTTGGTTTAGAAATTAAGTGGTTTTCAGCTGTAATGATTAAGTAAAAAGAAAAGAAAGGTTGAAAATGAAATGAAAACTAAGGGAGAGGATTTGCTGAATTAATAATTAGAAATTGGAATACAAAAAGGGGAGGTATGAGGAGGTCGGGGAAGTAAGTTATAAGAAAATAAGGGAATGGAATTTTACTTGTTTTTAAACTGTTTTTAGTTTTGTAATTTTTTTCTCTTTTTTATATATTTGATATGTCTTTTTGTTTGTTTGTTTGTGTTTTATTTTTTCTGTATAAGTTTTTGAAATGTTAATAAATATCCTTTAAAAAAAATAAAACTTCTATGAGAGATAACCAGCCAACCAATAATAATAATAATAATAATAAAATTTATTTATATCCCGCCCTCCCCAGCCGAAGCCGGGGTCAGAGTGGCTAAAAACAGTAAAAAAAACCACAGTTTACATAAAATCATAATTGAAATTGAAATACATTCTAAAATCAATTCAGAGTCTAATTAGCAACCATTGGGCTAGAGTTCTGTGAGGATTGCCAAAGGAGGGTGTGCCCCGGCCAAAGGCCTGGTGGAACAGCTCCGTCTTGCAGGCCCTGCGGAAAGATGTCAAGTCCCGCAGGGCCCTAGTCTCTTGGGACAGAGCGTTCCACCAGATCGGGGCCACAGCCAAAAAAGCCCTGGCTCTAGTTGAGGCCAGTCTAACTTCCCTGTGGCCCGGGATCTCCAAGATGTTTTTGTTTGAAGACCATAAGGTCCTCCGTGGGGCATACCAGGAGAGGCGGTCCCATAGGTACGAGGTCCTAGGTCGCATAGGGCTTTATAGGTCAAAACCAGCACCTTAAACCTGAACCAGTGCAGCTGGTATAGCACCGGGTGAATGTTATCCCGCAGCGAAGACACCGTAAGGAGTCTTGCCGCGGCATTCTGCACCCGCTGGAGTTTTTGGGTCGGTCTCAAGGGCAGCCCCATGTAGAGTGAGTTACAATAATCAAGTCTGCAGGTGACCATCCCGTGGATCTGCTTAGAAACCTCCAATGGACCTTCCCATGTTTACACTCGGATGAGGATTTTCTTGGGGTTTCAGCAAATGCAGCCACCAGGCGTGGTTGGTGGCCTGCAGAGTGCCGACCCCTGGAGATAAGATTTGTTGCATGAAGGGTGCTCACCCACCCCACCCCAACCTGTGCATTTCACAAAGCCTGTCTCTCTCCTTTCATAATTTTCAAATGCAGCTCCTTTCCTCATAAATACATGGAGGGAAGAAAAGAATAAAAATAACGCAGGATAAAAATTTTCTGGCACAACCCTAACTCCAGATGTATCTGCTCCTCTCCAAGATTGAGCTCCCTCCCCCCTCCTCCCTCCCCACCCCCAAAAAAACTGGCAGTGGGATGCAAGTTGCCCAGATTCACCTCTTGAACTTCCTCTGGTTTGTTCTAATTAATTTTCAGCTGCTTCCCCCCCCCCCAAACAGGGCAAGCAGCAAACGAGCATATCAAATCAATACAACAAAATGAATATATATTTTTTTAAAAAAAGACAAAATCAATATCCCCCCCCCAAAAAAAGACAAACAAACCATTTTTTTTTAAAAAAAGTCCTGACAATGAGCAGAAATAAATGCACCAGGGAAACAGCTAAATCATCAGTGTAAAAAAAAAAAAAAGCACTTTAAAAATGCCTGTTGGGATAATGAAATAAAAGTTTTTAGAACCCATCTAAAAGCTGAGGCTCCAGTACTTTGGCCACCTCATGAGAAGAGAAGACTCCCTGGAGAAGACCAACATTCCCCATGCATGTTCACTCTAGGCAAACAGGAAATGTACTTGACTGCTCCAGTGGATTACATCCCACACCCACCAGTATAGAACTCCCTTTGTGAAACAATCCATCAGAACCTTGATCTCCCATCCTGCTTTTGTTGTTGTTGTTTAGTTGTTTAGTCGTGTCCGACTCTTCATGACCCCCTGGACCAGAGCACACCAGGCACTTCTGTCTTCCACTGCCTCCCGCAGTTTGGTCAAACTCATGCTGGCAGCTTCAAGAACACCATCCAACCATCTTGTCCTCTCTCGTCCCCTTCTCCTTGTGCCCTCCATCTTTCCCAACATCAGGGTCTTTTCCAGGGAGTCTTCTCTTCTCATGAGGTGGACAAAGTCTTGGAGCCTCAGCTTCAGGATCTGTCCTTCCAGTGAGCACTCAGGGCTGATTTCCTTAAGAATGAATCAGTTTGATCTTCTTGCAGTCCATGGGACTCTCAAGAGTCTCCTCCAGCACCACAATTCAAAAGCATCAATTCTTCATCGATCAGCCTTCTTTATGGTCCAGCTCTCACTAATAAACTTAGTTGGTCTCTAAGGTGCTACCAGAAGGAATTTTTTTTTTTTTACCTTTTGTTACTTATGAATAAGTCTGTTGTGTCTTTATTCTTTTAGGAGGGACCAAAGGGGTCTTACCAGGAATAATAGAACATATCTCAATCTGGGCAAGCCAGATTGAATTGCTTATTGCCTTAAGAGACTCACACGAGTCTGCTGCCAGCTTCCTGGTGTGTAATAGGGGAACGCAGTCTGCTGTATAAAGAAATGTGTTCGTGCGAGTTAAGAAGGATAATACTAATCATTATATCCTCTCCTGTTACCCACAACATTCCCACAGTGGGGCCACCCATGAGATGGCAGTAGGGCAGGGGTATTCCCTTTGGGGGTTCAGTATAACCACCCCAAGTTCTCTGCTTCTTCGGCTTTATTCAGAGGAATGTGTTACAGGGCAAAGTCTGCAAGATCGCTTCATGATGATACACTCTCTATAGGAAAGATATACAGAACTTAGCACTCTTTTGCCCCACCATCTTTCATCCCGCCCCAGTCCTTGGAAGCTCAACTCATTTTCTTTACTGTACATGCAGGCCGTTGGCCTGATCCTGCAGGCTCTTCTTAGGGGACCTTTGAAAGGACCGACTGTGTCTCTTGGGCAAAAAGGGTTTCCACTTCTCTAGTCTAAAGCACCTTTGTGGAATGAATTCTGCAAGGAGATGTGAGTAGCTGTCTGCTACCTCACCTGCCTGGTCGAACCCCTGGGATCTTAAAGATGTCTTTGTTACAAGGAGCCGAGCCCTGAATTATGGATCTGCTCTGCTGCCCTTGTTTTTAATCTCTCTTCTTCTGCTTGTATTGATGTGCTAGCTCGTCTTAGATTTGTTTTTTTGTGGGGGGGGGGGAGCTGATATTTTATATATGGGGTTTTTTATACTGTGGGAAGCGAGAATCTTAGTGGGATGAACAGCATGTAGCATTTAAATAAACGAAGGGATGGGAATTTGCAAGTGGGCAGAGACTGAAGCAGCAGCGACGTGGGAGAAGAGGAAGACGAGGAACAGGGGATTGGGGCCTGATCCAGAAGACAAACTTACCTGCATCGTCATTGGGTCCAGGGCTGGGCCAATTCGTGAGCAGCAGCTGTGCAAAGGTCCTGCGGCTCACAGTATGCCACAGTCCTCATCACAGAATCATAGCGTTGTAGAGTTCAAAGGGACCTTTGAGGGTCATTCAGTCCAACCCCCAGCAATGCACAAATCACAGCTCAAGGATCCCTGACAGGCAGCCATCCAGCCTCTGCTTAAAAACGGCAGAGGAAGGAGAGTCCTGCAAGGAAGAACTTTCTGAAGGCAAGAGCTGTTTGATAGCGGAACGGACTCCCTCAGAAGGTGGTGGAGGTTTTTAAGCAGAGGTTGATGGCTTGTGGTCATCCACCAGGGAATCTTGAGCTGCGACTCCTGCATTGCAGCGGGTTGGGCTGGATGACCCTTAGGGGTCCCTTTCAACTCTACAATTGTATGATTGAAAAGTCATCTCAAGAAGCAGGGATGGAGAAGATGCTGTTTCTGATTGAAACCCCAAGGAGGTGAAGCAGTGATGGAGGGGAGCAATGAACGGTCCGATTCAGCAGACAACAACTTCATACGTTAAGTCTTTTTTGGCACAGTTTGGGCCCTTTCTTTCTTGTTGACTTAACCGTCTGTTTTTATTTTCTTCCTGTTTTTTGCTCTCTCAGCCACTGCTAAGTGGGATGGGCTTAATCTCCTGATACGGCAACAGGCGGCCGCGTTTTATATATATTATTGCAGGCGCAGGTTGGGAAGGAGTTAATCGCCTTTCTTTCCAACTCAAGGGCCGCAGTTGAGCAATTCTTCATATTCCTGATGTTTTGCACCAGGCGCCTGCGTCTTCATAATCACTGTGATTAAACCACCCGCGGAGAACTAGGTCCACACAGAAATGAGCTGCGGAAAGTGAAAATACTCTGGGCTGTGCAGTTGTTGCCATTTGAGGAACTGGAGAAAAAAGGAGCGGGGGGGTGGGGGTGGAGAGGTTAAGAAACACTTTATTTTGGCAAGGAGGGCTTTGCTGGCTCCTTTTGTGACTCAGTGACACTTTGGAGAGGAAGGGAGAAGTATTGCACTCATGCTTGAAAGTCCCAGAGTCCCGGGCAAACCAAGTTGATGGACTATGCCGGGGTCAGCAAACTTTTTCAGCAAGGGGCCGGTCCACTGTCCCTCAGACCTTGTGGGGGGCCAGGTTATATTTTTTGGGGGGTGGGATGAACAAATTCCTATGCCCCACAAATAACCCAGAGATGCATTTGAAATAAAAGGACACATTCTACTCATGTAAAAACATGCTAATTCCCAGACCATCCATGGGCCGGATTTAGAAGGCGAATGGGCCGGATCTGGCCCCTGGGCCTTAGTTTGCCTACCCATGGACTATGCCGAAATGGCAAAATTAACTGGGAAGCTCAGAAATCAAGAAGACAAGAACTTTGACAAGGAATGGGGAAAGTTTATAATTTATTTAAGAGACCACTGCAAGCAGGTGAAAACATTAGCAGG
This sequence comes from Podarcis gaigeae, assembly GCF_964106915.1. NCBI lineage: Eukaryota > Metazoa > Chordata > Lepidosauria > Squamata > Lacertidae > Podarcis > Podarcis gaigeae. Next base: position 103,258,603 of record NC_139677.1, on the reverse strand, counting down.
ATTTTAACCACACTTGTAAAGTAATGGAAAGCAGGGATAATTTAGAAGGATTGCATTTTTTGATAAGCATTGATAAGTATACCTGAAGGAGCGTCTCCACCCCCATCGTTCAGCCCAGACCCTGAGGTCCAGCTCTGAGGGCCTTCTGGCGGTTCCCTCCCTGCAAGAAGTGAGGTTACAGGGAACCAGGTAGAGGGCTTTCTCGGTGGTGGCGCCCGCCCTGTAGAATGCCCTCCTTTCAGATGTCAAGTAAATAAACAAATGTCTGACTTTTAGAAGACATCTGAAGGCAGCCCTGTTTAGGGAAGTTTCTAATGGTTGGTTCTATTTTTAATATTCTGTTAGGAGCTGCCCAGAGTGAGCGGGGTATAAATAATAAATTATTATTAGTAGTAGTAATAGTAGGTAAAAGGTAAAGGTACCCCTGCCCGTACGGGCCAGTCTTGCCAGACTCTGGGGTTGTGCGCCCATCTCACTCAAGAGGCCAGGGGCCAGCGCTGTCTGGAGACACTTCCGGGTCACGTGGCCAGCGTGACAAAGCTGCATCTGGCGAGCCAGAGCCGCACACGGAAACGCCGTTTACCTTCCCGCTGGTAAGCGGTCCCTATTTATCTACTTGCACCCGGAGGTGCTTTCGAACTGCTAGGTTGGCAGGCGCTGGGACCGAGCAACAGGAGCGCACCCCGCCGCGGGGATTCGAACCGCCGACCTTTCGATCGGCAAGCCCTAGGCGCTGAGGCTTTTACCCACAGCGCCACCCGCGTAGTACTAAATAATACCCTTAGGACCCAAGGGACGAAAGGGATAGGGGGAAAGTCAAAAGATTCAGAGCAATCTTGATATTGGGATTCAGAACTGTTTTTGGTTGTATGTTTATATATATACTTAAATCAAATAATATATATATATATATATATAAAAGGAAATCCCCAGGGTCCCTCCAGAGAGCCCTTCTCCTTATGACAAATTGTGCTCATGATGGTGTCAGAGCAATTACACACAACACCACTTTCAGTAGTATTTGCAGCTGCAAAAGTTTTAGGGAAGATATATCATCCCAAAAAGGATATTATAGAGTTGGAATTTTTTCAGTAAAGGGCAAGTTAAGTGATCCCTGTGAAGAATGGGGAGTATTTGAGGCTTTTCAGTTCTGAGAACAGCCAAGGAAGATGCAACATGGCAGAAGTTTAAAAAAAAAAATGCAAAGTAGGGAGAAAGCAGAGAGAGAAAAGTTTTTTCTCTTCCTTGCTCATGGTGCTAGAACTTGTGGACACGCAATGAAGCTGAACACTGAAAGACTGAGGACAAAAGAAGAAAGTCCCTCTTAAAGCTATGGAACTCCCTGCCACTGGAGGCAGGGATGGCCAGCAATCTTGATGGCATTAAAAGAGGACTGGACAAATTTACAGGGGGTGAGCCTTTCAATGGCTACAGGCCATGATGGCTAAGCTCTGCCTCCACAGTTGGTGGCTGCAATTATTCTGAATACTAGTGGCTGGAAAAAGCAAGAGGGGAGAGGTGCTCCTGTGTTCGAATCCTGCTTGCGGGTTTCCCATAGGTATCCGTGAAGACAGGATGCTGGCCTAGGTGGGCCGTTGTCCTGATCCAGGAGACTCTTCTGACGTTAATGTCCAGTTTCTCTAAAGTTATGCTGCGTATTTACTTGCAGAGAGCACCCGTCCTCTTAAGAATATATAGAAAAAGCTAAGGGCGCTGGACCGACCTTTCTTCTCCCGTCCTCTTCACTGAAAAAAACAAACCCATTTCAGTTGCAGGAGGTGATCAAATTAAATCCCATTCAGCTCCCAGTAATGAGCGGAGGAGGCGAGGGAATATTGAGGGACCACTTCTTCACTCTCATTATTTGCATGAAGAGCAGCCTGAGGTATTTTATTCTGTTCTCCAGAGATGCTGAGGGTGGACATGTCTTTTCTGGCTACAAGTGGATGTGGGAATGTTCAGGGTGGCAGGAGAGATATATTGTTTATTAATATCCTTCCTTACTTGCGCTAATAAGTTCCCTTATGTAGCAGAGTTTACATTCCCCCTTTTACATGCACAACAGAGAGCTGCTTGCAGGCTCGTGTGAGCCTCTCGCTATTATACAATTCAGTCTGTCTCAGATTGAATTGTACATTCCTGGTAAGTTCCCTTGAATCCCCCTTAAAAGAATAAAGATGCCACAATCTTATTCAAAGTCAATAAAAGAAGTGTAGTTCACACTTGGATTCCTAAGGCAGACTTAGTTACAAATATGTACATGTGGATCTACCCCATATGGGGGAAGAATCCCAGTGCTTCTGAGAGCTAACAGAGCAGTCCTAGCTAGAAGCTGGTCAAACGAAGAAGGAAGTCAAAAAGAGGAAGGTGTGCTGCGTGACTCGTCCTTTTGTTACCAGGACAGGTGAGGTCACGCCCACCTTCTATCTCATGCAAAAGGAAGGATGCTCCAGCCAGGAGGAACAGGAAGTTTCAACTGGCTGGACCAAACATTCCCCCGCATGTCCTCTCTAGCATTTCAAGGAATGTTGGACTTGACTGCCTCTCATGGATCACATCCCAGAGTGGAGAGTGAGACACTCTTTCTGCCTACCTCTTGTAGCACAGGGTTGATCAATACCAGTGATTACCTGCAGATCTGGGAGAGATCAAGCCACCGCTTTTGCAGATACTCCTGGTGGGGGTCTGACCAAGGCAGAACCCTAAAATGCTAGAATTGCACAGCTGGAAGGGACTCCAAGGGTCATCTAGTCCAACCCATCCTCTGTTTAAAACCTTCCAATGAAGGAGGGTCCAGCATCCTTTGTCACGGTGCAAGGCGCTGTTCCTTCCCCCAATACTTTTGTTGAATCCGACCAGAACTGGACTCGCTTTTCTTTCGTTGCTGAGCAATGAGCTCGGCTTTATCGCTTTGCAGCCAGACTAGGGCAGTGGGGGGTGGAAGCAAGGAAGGCAAAAGGCTTAAATGGGGTGGGGGGGTGTTGCTGCTTTCCTCAGACACAGAACAATCCAGCCTGTCCGGCGAAGATCTAATAAAAGATAACTTGGCGACTCATTCCCCCGAAGCAGATGGAGAGCCTAGCAACCGCCATCGACAGTCGCTGATAATTACTTTTAATCAAGGCAGATTCATTCTTGTAGGGGTTTCATTTAAACCACACACAAAAACAGCCCACATTGGTCCACTTCCCCCTGTTCTCCGCAGCCCTTTCTGTCTTGTTTTCACAGGGTGGCTTCTAAGGACTAGAAACTTTGCCCAGTTTGTGCCACCCCACCTGCTGCCACGCTGGGCCACAGCTTGAGTATCTACTGCCCCACCTCCTTTTCCTTCTTCCGATGCAGCCAAGCATTTGCGAGACCCTTCTCTCCAGCACTGCCAAGCCCCCCTTTCCTTTCCCCACCGGTCCCATCCTGTCTTTCTGTCAAGGAGACTAGGATCTGCTCTCTTCTCTTCCTCCTCCTCACTCTGTCCATTTTCAGTTTGCCCAGGAGGGCTAGGGGTGGAGTAGAATGGCAGCAAGCTTTTATGAGCGCCCTACCCACTCGAGAACCTTCTGAATGAAGTGAGTAAACCTTGTGTTCGAATCCTGCTTGCAGGTTTCCTTTGGGGACATCTGGTCGGCCACTATGACAACAGAATGTTGGACTAGATGTGACATTGGCCTGATCCAGCAGACGCTTCTCACATCTCCTCCAACATTTCTCCGAAACTAGAGACAACCTATCACATAATAATAATAATAATAATAATAATAATAATAATAATTTTTATTATTTATACCCTGCCCATCTGACTGGGTTGTCCCAGCCAATCTAGGCAGCTTCCAACATAGAAAAACATGTTGTTGTTGTTTAGTCGTTTAGTTGTGTCCGCCTCTTCGTGACCCCATGGACCAGAGCATGCCAGGCACTCCTGTCTTCCACTGCCTCCCGCAGTTTGGTCAAATTCATGCTGGTAGGTTCGAGAACACCGTTCAGCCATCTCATCCTCTGTCGTCCCCTTCTCCTTGTGCCCTCCATCTTTCCCAACATCAGGGTCTTTTCCAGGGAGTCTTCTCTTCTCATGAGGTGGCCAAAGTCTTGGAGCCACAGCTTCAGGATCTGTCCTTCCAGTGAGCACTCAGGGCTGATTTCCTTCAGAATGGAGAGGTTTGATCTTCTTGCAGTCCATGGGACTCTCAAGAGTCTCCTCCAGCACCAACACTAGAAAAACATAACAACACATTAAACATTTTTTTTTAAAAAAAACACCTTCCCCAAATAGGGCTGCCTTCAGATATCTTCTAAAGGTTGTCTAGTTACTGACCTCCTTGGCTCGAGGGTTGCATAACTCCATACCCTCCAACATTTCTCCGATGGAATGATGGACACCCTGAGGAAAAGTGGGAGATTCCAGGATCAAAATGTCCTTCTGTAAGTCTGGGGCTGTCCCTGGAAAATAGGGAAACTTGGAGGGTCTCAGGTTCTTAGGCAAGCTGGGTGTCAGCTTCAGCTGTTTGAAAAGGTGGCAGGTGTGCTTCGAGTTTAATGACAATTGCTGAACCTGCCACGAAGGCTGAGATTTGTAGAGGAGGTGTGGGAAACTGATCTTGCGCAGACCTCAAAGTACATGTGCCAGAATAAATATGACTCTGCTGTCTGGGCGCTGGTTGCCCTTCAAAGTGAGAAAAATCCTTTTGTCTCCTGTGATCACAATGCCCGTGCCCTAGAATGCTGCAGCATAGCTCTTTATCCCACATATAGCATGCAGCCCATGAGATGCTAGCCCTCTCCTCTCCCCAGAAAAGCCCCAAGCCCCACGCTCTACCCGTCCCAAGATTCCAGGAACAGAACAGCTGAGATTAATGCTTTGCATTCCACTGCTACAATCTCAGGGTTTCTGCTTCAGGGCAGTAATCCCTCGGGCCAGAAATAAATGCCTTGAGGGCAGATCTTGTTACATCTGAATGTGGCATCAGCTGCCTTTAGCAACCTGTTTGCTTGTATGGCAATGGAGATATCTCATGTCTCTCTTTGAAAGTACATGAGAACATATGCACCAAACTGGACCCGGAGATCATCTTCTGTGGCCCTTCTTCTGCCAGAGGTCTGGAGGGAGGCAACACGAGAAGAAGGCCTTCAATGCAGTGGCTCCCCGTCTGTGCAAAGAGGCTCATGAGGCGATTCATAATACACCAGGCATAGGCAAACGCGGCCCTCCAGATGTTTGAGACTACAATTCCCACCATCCCTGACCATTGGTCCTGGTAGCTTGGGATGATGGGAGTTGTAGTCCCAAAACATCTGGAGGGCTGAGTTTACCTATGTCTGCAATACACCTTTAGGGCCTAGGTGCAGGGCATAAATATTCCTCTTCGACAGATGTCCATCCAACCTCTTCTTAAAAACCTCCAAGGACAGTCCATCCCACTTCTCAAACAGCTCGCTCTTTCAGAAAGTTCTTCCTGGTGTTTATTCGGAAACTCCTACCTTGTAACTTGAATCTACTGGGTTGGGTCCTGTCTGGAGCAGGAGAAAACAAGATTGCTCCATCTTCCATGGGAGAACCCATTAGATATCTGAAGATCGCTATCGTATCACCCCCTTAGTCTTCCCTTCTTCAGGCTAGACTTGTCCAACTCCCTCAACCATTCCTCATAAGGCTGGGTTTCCAGACCCCAGATCACCTTGGTTGCCTCCTCTGCCCGCGTTCCAGCTTATCAACATCCTTCTTAAATTGTACTGCCCAGAATTAGACACAGCAGTGGCGTAGCGTGGGGGGTGCAGGGGGGGCCGGCTGCACCGGGCGCAACATCTGGGGGTTAGGGTTAGGGGGCGCAAATCCATGGGTTAGGGGGCGCAAATTACTTGCCTTGCCCCGGGTGCTGACAACCCACGCTACGCCACTGAGACACAGGACTCCAGATGTGGTCGGAACAAGGCATAATAGATTGGTACTGCAACTTCCCTTGATTCTGAATGAGGGCTGGGTTAGATTTCCACTCTGTAACTGTGGTAAAGCAGCTTTCTTTGCAGAGCTCAGGGCAAAGCAAAACCTTTCTCAATCTCCCGATACATCTGTATCTGCCTGCTGTTCTCTTTATCCCGAATGCTGAGCAGCAGCAGCTCAAAGAAACTTAACAGAGATGTCCAAGACGCTGCTACAAAATTTAGTGTGCTTTTTTATAGACTGCTGTTTGGATGGCTTTCAGAGAGGATTAGGCAAATTCCTGGGAATAAAGGCTATCAGTGCTACTAGCCATGGCAAAGGCTATGCTCTGCCTGCACAGTTGGAGGCTGTGATGCTTCTGAGTAGCCGTGGCTGGAAGCCAAGGGGGGGACAAGAGGGCTCTTGTCTCCAAGTCTTGCTTGTGGGGCTCCTGCAATGGGCACCTGGTTGGCCAACATGAGGACTAGGTTGGCCAGTGGCCTGATCTAGCGGAATTCTTTTCGCGTTCCTAATACTTGTCTGGAGAGATGCTTTGCAAATGGCTGCGTTTCAGTTCATGAATTGTTTGGGGAAATGTATGACAGTGGAACCTCGGGTTATGTACCGTCCTCCTTACGAACACTACGGGTAACGAGCTCTGCTAACCCGGAAGTAGATGCTCCTGGTTGTGAACTTTGCCCCGGGATGCAAGCGGAAGTCGTGCGCCGGCGGCACGGTTACAGTGGGAGGCCCCATTAGCAAAAGGGTGCCTCATGTTAAGAATGGTTTCGGGTGAAGAACAGACCTCAGGATCAAATTGAGTTCTTATACAGAGGTACCACTCTATTAGTTTTGCCTTTCATTGTGAGATGAATCCGATTTCTACCCGACTAGATATCAGGAAGAACTTTCTGACAGTAAGTTTTTCAGTGGAACAGGCTCCCTCGCGAGGCGACGGACTCTCCTCCCTTGGAGGTTTTCAAGCAGAGGTTGGACGGCCATCTGCCAGGGATGCTGTAGCTGGGTGGGCTAGAGGACTCTACAGTTCTGTGATTCTACACCCTCTCAATACCAGCCACTCACAGAGATGCTCATTTGGACCCTGAGTGAACATTTCAGGTGATAAAACTGGCTGCCCCCAGATCTGCAAGGAAACCATGTCAGCCCGCAGGGCAGAGCGAGTAAACACGTCTGCTTGACTGGCCCCTTTGGATAACCATTTCTTGAATCATCCTTCCCGGGGGGTTGGACTAGATGACCCTTCGTGTCCCTTGCAGCTGTAAAATTCCATGATTCCTTCCTTTCTTTTCAGCAAAGCAGCAGGTGATGCCCTGCTCCGGAGCATCTCCTCCTGACTGACAGCTCCTCATTTCACTAAGAAGAGGGTGGGCGTCGAGTTCAAATCCCTTCGCAAAATGGCAGCTCCCCTTAATTACAGGCTTTGCATTGCTCCCTGCTCTGTTTCCCTCCTTCCTGATCTTGGGCTCTCTAATTTCTCATTAGGCCTTGTGTGCTCACGCCCTCTGGATTCCAGCTGCATCGGCAGATTTGGCCAAATCTCTCAGGCTCGCTCTGAAGCCATCGTCTCCATTGCCTGATGTGCCCCTTCCATCTCTTCATCTGATAAGCAATAGAAAAAAGCTAGGAACAGGTGGGGATTGCTGCAAACTGTTGAAGCCTGGAGGGAGGTGAGGAGGTTTCTATCTCGCTCTGTGTTTATCACAACCAGCACTGTTCCTTCTCTGCTGGAAGATGCAGAGACAAGATGTAAACCAAGCCTTATGAGGAACAGTTGAGGTAGTTGGGGATATTTAGCTTGTAGATCGAGAGGAGATATCATAGGTAAAAGGTAAAGGGACCCTTGTCCATTAGGTCCAGTCGTGACCGACTCTGGAGTTGCGGTGCTCATCTCGCTTTACTGGCTGAGGGAGCCGGCGTACAGCTTCCGGGTCATGTGGCCAGCATGACTAAGCCGCTTCTGGCGAACCAGAGCAGCGCACGGAAACACCGTTTACCTTCCCGCCAGAGTGGTACCTATTTATCTACTTGCACTTTGACGTGCTTTTGAACTGCTAGGTTGGCAGGCGTAGGGACTGAGCAATGGGGGCTCACCCCGTTGTGGGGATTTGAACCGCCGACCTTCTGATCGGCAAGTCCTAGGTTCTGTGGTTTAACCCACAGTGCCATCCGCGTCCCGTGAGAGGAGATATGATAGCTGTCTTCTAAAGCACTCTCACATGGAAGAGGGAACAAGCTTGGACCCAAACCAATGGACAATTGTCTTTGTATTTCTCTTTAACAACTCTAATAAAATTTATTTTTATTTTTACAAAAGAAAAGTTGAGAGAGTTCTTGGGAATGTTTAGCCTGGAAAAGAGGAGATGTGAGAGCCCCTTCAAATATCCGAAGGGCTTATTTTCTGCTGCCCCATTGGGGAGGACCCAAACCAATGGATTCAAGGGCAAGAAAGGGGATTCTGACTAAGCATTAGGGAGAACTTTCTAAGAGCCGTTCGACAGGGGATGTTGGGTTCTCCGTCATTGAATGTCCTTAAACAGAACTTAGCTGTTAGATAATTTATTATGGTCGGAGACCAGCTTATAAAACACACTTGGGGGTACAATCCCAAAAGGAAAACAAACATTTAACACAATCTACAACAATAAATTTAAAATTTATAAATGCGATAATTGTATAGACACTTAAACTTTAAGATAAGCCACCGCAGAGAGATGACCCAGAGTCACCCATGGAACCGAGTTGGGAGATTTTCTTAACGAACTAGTTTGGGTTGAGGGATGGTCTGCGCCTACAGATTTGGACACAAAATCTGGCGACCATCCGGGTCGTCTTATGACCTTTGCCTAACAGGAGAAGGTCAAATTTTTGCTTTTCCGGGAGGTCAGAGAGCCTCACCAGCAGGGGATCAATGATCTTACTACATGCCTCTTCATAAAAGGGACATCTAAAGAACAAATGCCCTGGGCTTCCTATCTCCCCCAATGAACAGGCGCAAAGTCTCTGAGCATACAGGACTTTTTAAAAGGATGCTTCCAGGACCTGTGAGGGCAGAGCTGAGCTTCTGGCGAGTGTAAAAGCCCTTCTTGCATTCTTGGATATGAGAAAGAAGAGATATGCTGCCGGTGCGGCTATGTATCTCTCAATTTCTACAATTTGAACTTAGCTGTTCAAGAGTGGAATGAATTTCCTTGGAAGGTGGTGGGCTCTCCTCTGGCTTTTAAAGAGAGGCCTGGGTGGGCACCTATTAGGGATTCTTCAGCAACGATTCCTGAATTGCAGGGGGTTGGACTAAATGACTCTTGGGGTCCCATCTCTACAATTCTACGATTCTATGACATGAGAAGGGACGTGGGTGGTGCTGTGGGTTAAACCACAGAGCCTAGGACTTGCCAATCAGAAGGTCGGCAGTTTGAATCCCCGCGACCGGGTGAGCTCCCGTTGCTCAGTCCCTACTCCTGCCCACCTAGCAGTTAGAAAGCACGCCAGTGCAAGTAGTGGCGGGAACGTAAACGGCGTTTCCGTGCGCTGCTCTGGTTCGCCAGAAGCAGCTTAGTCATGCTGGCCATATGACCCAGAAGTTGTACACCAGCTCCCTCGGCCAGTAAAGCGAGATGAGTGCCACAATCCCAGGGTCAGCCACAACTGGACCTAATGGTCAGGGATCCCTTTGTTGTTGTTGTTTAGTCGTGTCCGATTCTTCGTGACCCCCAGGACCAAAACACTCCAGGCCCTCCTGTCTTCCACTGCCTCCTGCAGTTTGGTCAAACTCATGCTGGTAGCTTCAAGAACACTGTCCCACCATCTCATCCTCTGTCGTCCCCTTCTCCTTGTGCCCTCCATCTTTCCCAACATCAGGGCATTTTCCAGGGAGTCCTCTCTTCTCATGAGGTGGCCAAAGTCTTGGAGCCTCAGCTTCAGAATCTGTCCTTCCAGGGAGCACTCAGGGCTGATTTCCTTCAGAATGGATAGGTTGGATCTTCTTGCAGTCCATGGGACTCTCAAGAGTCTCCTCCAGCACCAAAATTCAAAAGCATCAATTCTTCGGCGATCAGCCTTCTTTATGGTCCAGCTCTCACTTCCATACATCACTACTGGGAAAACCAGAGCTTTAACTATATGGACCTTTGTCGGCAAGGTGATGTCTCTGCTTTTTAGGATGCTGTCCCTTTACCTTTACCACATGAGAACAGGCCTCCTCGGTGGTGGCTCCCTGCTTGGGCAACCCTTTCCCCAGCGAGGTACACCTGACACCTTCACTATCTGTTTTCAGGCACCGGGCTCCTACCAGACCTCTGTGACCTTTAGTGGGCGTGTTAGTAGGAATGTATTTTCAGCTTTTATTCTGTTCTAGCTTCATGTGGGTTTTAATGTATGTCCCTTTTTTTGAGCTACTTTCCATTAATAAAAAAACAGCGACTAATAATTGCAATCAATCAATCAAGGTTGAGGGCTCATATCGGAGAGCTTCCAGTGGGATCATGTTGTGAGTTAGCGCGGCTGGGAACCTCTGAAAGCTACCCTGCCGTACAATGGGGGCAGCCCTGCCAGCTAAACAGAATAATTGTCCGGTTTCTAGCTGTGCCGCCTGAGCTGGGGATGGACGTGCTGCCTTTGATGTGGCTGAGAACTTGCACTCTCCTGGGAATGCGCTCACGGATAAACAACTTCATTTGGTATTGTGTGTGCTCCCCTCCCTCTTTCATTGTGCACAAGCTAGCCAGTGGAAAGTTGTGTGTGTGGGAGAGATGTTTTTGCGGTTCCAAAGGGAAAGTGTGCACTTGCTTTGGCCACATCTGCAAAATCACTGATCGTTGCGCACTGAGGAGCACATGGTCTTCCCTCTTCTCTCCCAGACCCTCCAATGTCCCTATTTTCCAGGGACAGTCCCGGATTTACAAAAGCTGTCCCGGTTTCTGATTGGTTGGAGGGTATGGAGTTATGCAACCCCTGAACCGAGGAGATAAGGAACTAGACGACCTGCAGAAGACATCAAATCACACCTCCGAAGAGAAGAAGGATTGTGCTCCTTGTCCCTTTTGTTCCCCAGCAAAACAGCAAGGATGTTGGGAACGAATATCACCTCCTGGCCATCACCTCCTGTTTACACCCTGGCAGCTGGCCCCTGTTTGGAGTCACAGCACAGGGGAAGATTAACCTTTAGTCCCGTCCACCATGGCCTTGCCTAGATTCTTGACAGCTTTATTCTCGATGAATTGCTTCGCTTGACATTCCCGAAAACAAAAGTTGGCTCGCAGCTGGGCGTGAACTGGGCTGGCGTGGGCTGCATGTGCGCAAAGAATGTCTTTAGTACTTCTCAAGGCCAGGCAGTTTATTTTGATGTCCAGGGCTGGGGAGGTACGGCACGCCTCTCGCACCCAGAACCACTTGTCTCTTCTCCATCCTTTGTTTACCTCTTAAATCAACGACTTCCTGTCCCTTCTCGGAGAGCCACCCCAACGCCTCCGCCTTACCCCCGTCTTGTGAGCGGCAAATAATAATACAGTGTTCACTTCCAGGGAGAGCGCAATGTTCTGCGCAACGGGAAATCCTTGAAGAGGGACGCCAGGCGTCCGCCGCACCATTTGTCCTCTCCGACAGCTGAGGATCAACAGGATGCGGCCTTGACACGGGCTCTCTCTGTTTCCCTTTTCTTAATCGCTGCCCTCGAGGCTTTTTCTTCAGCTGGGCGCTTGACGCGGGCGATGTTCAGCTGGGGCAAGGCTGCAAGGGGAGGGCGGGAGGAGGTGGCCCCTGAGGTGCCAAATGGGCACATCCAGATAACGTAGGCGCACGTGTTCGCTTCTGCCTGCCCTCGAGGGAGGACACAATGTGCAGCAGGAGGTCTGACGGATGCCTTCTTTTGACGCAGCCTCCCACAATCCGGGCACGGTGACATACCCTCCAAGGTTTCTCCGATGGAAATAGGGACATCCTATTCCACAGCAACAACAACAATAACAGCAACAATTTTGTTATTTATATTCTGCCCATCTGACTGGGTTGTCCCAGCCGCTCTGGGCGGCTTCCAACATATATAAAAACACAATGAAACATTAAACATTGAAAAAACAAACTGCCCTATACAGGACTGCCTTCTAAAGGTTGTCTAGTTGTCTAGTTTCCTTGGTTGTGGGGCGGGTCACATTATTCCATACCCTCCAACATTTCTCCAATGGAAATAGGGGTGTCCTTTTTAAAAAGTTTTTTTTATTAACAAATTCAGTGTAACAAATCAACAATACAAATCATCTTCGTTGTTTTCCCCCTCCCACCTCCCCAACAAACCCTCCCCCCCTCCCTCCCCCCCCCGGACTCCCCTCAGCTCCTCTCTCTGCTTTCTCATCTCATATTTTTCTCTGCATATTATAAAATTGTATACATCCTTATATTATTTATCCACCATATTGACCCAATAAATTTGTGTATGTTTATTCAAAACCCGCCACAGAGTCCAATTCATTTTGCTGTATTTTTAAATAGACTGCAAAAGGTTCCCATTCTTCTTTAAAGTCACAGTTGTCTTTGTCTCGCAATTTACATGTCAGTTTCACCAGTTCTACATAGTTCATTAATTTCTCTTGCCACTGTTCTTTTGTCGGGGTTTCCTCATTCTTCCATCCTTGTGGTATCAAGAGTCTTGCCCTAAGATAAAGAAGGGCCTTCCGGGATCAAATCAGAAACCGGGATGGCTTCTGTAAATCTGGAACTGTCCCTGAAAAATAGGGAAACTTGGAGGGTCTCAGGTTCTTAGGTAAGCTGGGTGTTAGCTTCAGCTGTTTGGAAAGGTGGCGTGCTTTGAGTTTAATGAAAATTGCTGAACCTGCCATGAAGGCTGAGATTTGTAGAGGAGGTGTGGGAAACTGACATTTGGAGCACTGACCCCTCCATATATTGAAAGCACCATGGCTTTACATAGTCATGGCTTCCCTCACAGAATCCTGGGAATTCTGTTTTTCAAGGGTGTTGAGCGATGTTAGGTGACTTATTAATAATATTAATAGTATTAGTTACAGATAGGTAGCCGTGTTGGTCTGCCATAGTCAAAACAAAAAAATTCCTTCCAGTAGCACCTTAAAGACCAACTAAGTTAGTTCTTGGTATGAGCTTTCGTGTGCATGCACACTTCTTCAGATACACTCATCTGATCAGCGTTCTTTACTCTAAACAGAAGCTGTGTATCTGAAGAAGTGTGCATGCACACGAAAGCTCATACCAAGAACTAACTTAGTTGGTCTTTAAGGTGCTACTGGAAGGAATTTTTTTAATTAATAATATTAATACCCCACATTTCCTCTAGGGAGCTCAAGGTGGCATACGCAGCTCTTTTCCTTCCCATTTACCCCCACAACAACCTAGGCTGAGAGCAAGTGACTGCCTCACCCTGTGAACCTCATGACTGAGTGGGGATTCGAACCCAGGTCTCCCAACACCCTGTCAACATTCCACAGCTCATCCTTTCCACTCCCCACCGCCTGGCAGCATTGGAATGCTCATGTGCATTCTGTGACATCACAGCAGCTCCACTCGTGGCTGGGAAGTGAGAGGGGGGACCGTATGTAGAGCAGATCCTGAGGTTCCCTAGGCAATATAAGAGAGTTGACTCAAATAATGGGGGCTGTATTGTTAAGCCCCTCTCCTGGCAGATGGGGTAGCATTTAAAGTCTGGTCACTGAGCCCAGAGAAATGGCATTGCGAGGCAGATGGACCCCAGGCAGAAAGAGTTTTCTTGGCACTGGTTCTCGTTATCCTATTATTAAAGGTTACGCAATTAGGAGTGGTACCTCCAGCTGCAGGCTGTGGCTGCCTGATTTGATTCCAGGAATCTAATTTGCAAACTAAGCTACGTTGGGAAATAAATCATCACAGGGCCTGGAATGAATTCCCTTTCTTCCTTTTTATATATATATACATTTTTATTAGTTTTTTTAACATATCATTTTCAACAATAATTAAACATACTTTTACATCTTATACAGTTTTTTTTTACTTCCATCGATCACATCTGAAAATGTTCCAGTCTATTCACTTAATATACATCTCTTACTTTCACTATTACATTTAAATCTCATAACTAATATCTCTATTCTTTCTCTACTTTGCAATATTTCATATATTTCTTGTAGTCCTACTAATGTAATTTGTTGATTAAAGTTGCTCTTCAAATAGTTCGTATGTTTCTTCCAATCTTCTGTGAATCTCTGTCCCACAGGTTTCGAATCCTTCCTGTCATTTTATCTAATTCTGTGTAGTCCATTAATTTTGTCTGTCATTCTTCTTTCGTTGGAATTTCTTCTTGCTTCCATTTCTGGGCTAACAATACTTTTGCCGCTGTTGTTGCAAATAAAAACAATTTAACATCTTGTCTATTAATATCCTCACCTATAATACCAAGTAAAAATGCTTCTTGGTTTTTAAAAAAATGTATATTCCAACATTTTTTTCATCTCATTATATATCATTTCCCAGAAGTTTTTTACTTTCTTACATTCCCACCACATATGATAAAATGTTCCTTCTTTTTCTTTTCATTTCCAACATTTATTATTTGTCTTATCAATAAGTTTTCTAAATCTTTCATCAATCTATTCTAAACACAACCAATACCTTACATTTAATCCTTGTCCTTCTTCTTCTTTAGTGATCACTTGTAGTCAAGTAAGATTGTCTTCCATAAACACATTTTAGCAGTGAGTCTGTAAGTGACTGTGGAGGCCAATTCTGGACCCACACGTCCTTCCACAGCAGGGACATTGGTTTCCGGGCGGGAGTTGATCACGGCGTGGATTTGCCAAGCGTGCCTTCCTCCTGGCACGTTTCTCCCTTGCGTCCTGAGTTTGAGTGTCTTCAAAGCCCACGACACCTTTGGGAAAGGCTGTTCTCCAACTGGAGCACTCGCAGGCCAGTGTTTCCCATATGTCAGTGTTTATATTACATTCTATTAGATTTGCCATGAGAGAGTCTTTGAACCTCTTTTGTTGACTGCCAGCATTATGCTGTCCATTTTTAAGTTTGGAATAGAGTACAGTCATACCTTGGGATACAGACACTTCAGCTTGCCTTTTTTCAGGTCATGGATGCGCCGAAACCCGGAAGTACTGGAACAGGTTACTTCCAGGTTTGGGTGGTCGTGCATGCGCATGTGCAGAAGCACCGAATCGCAACCCGTGCATGCGCAGATGCGCTGCTGTGGGTTGCGAACGCTTCGGGTTGCGAATGTGTCTCCCACATGGATCACGTTTGCCACCCAAGCATCCACTGTACAGTGGTACCCCGGGTTACATACACTTCAGGTTACATACGCTTCAGGTTACACACTCCGCTAACCCAGAAATAGTACCTCGGGTTAAGAACTTTGCTTCAGGATGAGAACAGAAATCGTGCTCCGGCGGCGCAGCAGCAGCAGGAGGCCCCATTAGCTAAAGTGGTGCTTCAGGTTAAGAACAGTTTCAGGTTAAGTACAGACCTTCGGAACGAATTAAGTACTTAACCTGAGGTACCACTGTAGTTGCTTTTGCAGACAACAATCAGGCATCTGCAGAACACGACCATTTCAATGAAGTTGATGTTGAAGAATCATCGCTTTGACACTGGTGATCTTGACTTCTTCTTTGCTGGCATTAGTTCGCCATTATTCCACTGGCATTAGTTTGATCACAGGCTGCAATGCAGGAATATGCAGCTGTCCCATATGGGAACAGAACTTGCACCCTTGGCATTATCCGCACCAGGCTGTAACTAACCAAGCAATCCACTGGGATGTGAATTTTAATCTGCTTTAACGTTTTAACTTTTCGTATGTTTTCTTGGTTTTATCTTTTCGCAAACAGCTTTGAGAGGCCTTTTTTTGCAATCAAGGATGTATACATTTTATGAAAAAAAAGATAAGTAAAGTAAATCATGGGACATGGTTTGGGGTCTTCCTCCCATCCCTCCTCCTCTCTCCGTCTCAGCTACTGTCCTTCCCCCTCACATGTGCATACCCGCCAACATTTCTCCAATGAAAATAGGGACGTCTCATTCCATAGTTATATTTTTTTACCATTTGGGCCCCACACATCTTACTGGGTTGCCCCAGCCACTCTGGGCAGCTTCCAAAATATATAAAAAACATAATAAAACATTAAACATTTAAAAACTCCTTCCCTATGCAGGATTGCCTTCAGATGCCTCAGGAGTCAGATAACTCCATACCCTCCAACACTTCTCCAATGCAAATAGGGACGTCCTAAGGAAAAGTGGGATATTCCAGGATCAAATCAGAAACTGGGACAGCTTCTCTAAATCAGGGACGCCCCTGGAAAACAGGGACGCTCGGAGGGTCTGCAGAAGCCTCTTCTTCAGCTCCGCAGTCCCAGGACAGCCACAGGGGCTGAGTTAATGGATCGTTTCCCTTTCCCATTCCCATCAAGCTCAGGATGCCAGAAGGAAGGTTCTTTCCTGCCGGGACAGAGGCCAAGAGCAGGTCCGTGGCCGGGGGGGACGGGACTCCAGGATGTTCAGCCCCCCCCCCACTTGGAGGGTTTGGTTGTGACACAAGTCAGGGCTTTTCCTGCTGAAAAAGGAAAAAAGGCATCTTGGTTTTACAAAAGGAATCTTGGTTTTACGCCCTGTTACCTCTCTCTCTCTCTCTCTCTCTCTCTCTCTCTCTCTCTCTCTCTCTCTCTTTCTCTCTCTCTTTCTCTCTCAATCAAATACCCCTTGGAGAAAAGATGGGAGACCTACAGAATTCTGCAAAGTGAACGGAATATGGAAATTGTGGCATTGTGCATCTGTATTTTTTAAAACTTTGCTTTGCTGGTTGTGTTGGTGGAGTGGGGAAATGACAGAGGAAATAATAATAATAATAATAATAATAATAATAATAATAATAATAACTACTACTGTTATACCCGGACCATCTGGCTGGGTTTCCCCAGCCACTCTGGGATGCTCCCAACAGAATAGAGTAGTATCTCAGGTTACGTTACCTTCGGCTAACGTAACTTTTGGGTTGTGAATGCTGCAAACCCGGAAGTGTATATTTCCGGGTTTTGCTACACGCAGAAGCAGCACCTCATTGCGGACTTATCTGGTTGTGCAAGGACCCCCAGAATGAATTAAGTTCGTATCCGGAGAGTCCACTGTATTATTATTAATAATAATAAAAGCGATAAAAGATCAAACATGAAAAACTTAACTAAACAGGGCTGCCTTCAGATGTCTTCTAAAAGTCAGATAGCTGTATAATTCCTTGACATCTGATGGGAGGGCGTTCCACAGGGCGGGCGCCACCACCGAGAAGGTCCTCTGCCTGGTTCCCTGTAACCTCACTTCTCGCGGGGGGGGGGGGGACCACCAGAAGGCCCTCGGAGACGGACCTCAGTGTCTGGGCAGAACAATGGAGGTGGAGACACTCCTTCAGGTCTACTGGGCTGAGGCCGTTTAGGGCTTTCAAGGTCAGCACCAAGACTTTGAATTGGGCTTGGAAACGTCCCGGGACCCAATGTAGGTCTTTCAATGTAGGAAAGAGGCTACCTTGGAAAGTGGTGGACTCTCCTGCAGTGGAGGATAGGATCATAGAATTGTAGCATTGGAGGGCAAGCGCTCATCTAGTCCAACGCCGTGCAATGCAAGAATCCCAGCTAAAGAACCTCAGACGCATGGTGCTGCTTGAAAATCTTGTTTCCTTTTCAAACCAAAGGATTCAAATGACAAGGAAGAACTTCCTAATGGCAAGAGCCGTGGTGGATTCCCTCGGAGGTTTTTAAACAGAGGTTGGATCACGGGTTCCTGCGTTGGAGGGGCTTGGGATCCTTCCAACTCTACAATTCATTCATCGTATGGGATTTGAGCAGCGGCGTGCTTGCTCTTGCACTAAAAGTGTTCCCTGTATACCCCTTCCCAAGTGGAAGGTGGGCCCCAAACGAACTCAGCTCCGCTGCTTTGTGCCACGTACTTCATTTTGAGTTCCAGAGGCAGATGGCGCATGCAACACCAAGAATGAATTCGCGCACACTCGGGGCCCCGGCATCCCACTGTGCTTTGCCCAGCATGGAATGGGCAAATTCCAATTGTTTCTGACGTACTGCAAGTTTCCAGCTACGCCGGCAGATAATTGAAGAGCAAGGAGCCACAAGCGTGCCGGCACCATGCGATGGGTTGCAAAGTGAATCACAGCTGAACTTTTGCAAAAGGCTGGGTGGGATTTGGCGGAGCTGCTGGGCAGCGTGACTCAGCGGTCGCAGCACGCATACTTTGAATGTCGGAAGTCTCAGATTCAGCCTGCAGCATCTTCTGAGAGAAGCAGCCTTCCCCAGGCTGGTAAGACAAAGCATGTAAAAGGATGCTGGTCTCTTTCCCAGCCCCGTCTTGTAAAGGGTATATTCATAAGAGCAGAAGAAGTTAAGAGACTGCTGGGTCAGACTAAAGGGAGCCTATCTATTACAGGGGCCGACCAAGCAGCTTTGACATGGTTTCCTTGCAGATCTGGGGGCAGCCAGCTTTATCACCTGAAAGACCTGAAGGAGGGAAACAGAGCAGGGGGCAATGCAAAGCTTGTAATTAAGGCGAGCTGCCATTTTGCGAAGGGATTTGAACTCGACACCCACCCTGCTCTTAGTGAAACAAGGAGCTGTCAGTCAGGAGGAGATGCTCTGGAGCATGGCATCACCTGCTGCTTTGCTGAAAAGGAAGGAAGGAATCACGGAATTGTAGGGACACGAAGGGTCATCTAGTCCAACCCCCCGGGAAGGATGATTCAAGAAATGGTTATCCAAAGGGGCCAGTCAAGCAGACGTGTTTACTCGCTCTGCCCTGCGGGCTGACATGGTTTCCTTGCAGATCTGGGGGCAGCCAGCTTCATCACCTGAAATGTTCACTCAGGGTCCAAATGAGCATCTCTGTGAGTGGCTGGTATTGAGAGGGTGTAGAATCACAGAACTGTAGAGTCCTCTAGCCCACTCAGCTACAGCATCCCTGGCAGATGGCCGTCCAACCTCTGCTTGAAAACCTCCAAGGGAGGAGAGTCCGCTGCCTCGCGAGGGAGCCTGTTCCACTGAAAAACTTACTGTCAGAAAGTTCTTCCTGATATCTAGTCGGGTAGAAATCGGATTCATCTCACAATGAAAGGCAAAACTAATAGAGTGAACCTCCGGTTACGAACTTATTTCATTCTGGAGGTCCATTCTTAACCTGAAACCATTCTTAACATGAGGCGCACTTTTGCTAATGGGGCCTCCCGCTGCAACCGTGCCGCTGGCGCACAACCTTTGCTCTCATCCCAGGGCAAAGTTTGCAACCAGGAGCATCTACTTCCGTGTAGTGTTCGTAAGGAGGACGGTACATAACCCGAGGTTCCACTGTCATACATTTCCCCAAACAATTCATGAACTGAAACGCAGCCATTTGCAAAGCATCTCTCCAGACAAGTATTAGGAACGCGAAAAGAATTCCGCTAGATCAGGCCACTGGCCAACCTAGTCCTCATGTTGGCCAACCAGGTGCCCATTGCAGGTGCCCCACAAGCAAGACTTGGAGACAAGAGCCCTCTTGTCCCCTCCTTGGCTTCCAGCCACGGCTACTCAGAAGCATCACAGCCTCCAACTGTGCAGGCAGAGCACAGCCTTTGCCATGGCTAGTAGCCCTGATAGCCTTGATTCCCTAATCCTCTCTGAAAGCCATCCAAACAGCAGTCTATAAAAAAGCACACTAAATTTTGTAGCAGCGTCTTGGACATCTCTGTTAAGTTTCTTTGAGCTGCTGCTGCTCAGCATTCGGGATAGAGAGAACAGCAGGCAGATACAGATGTATCGGGAGATTGAGAAAGGTTTTGCTTTGCCCTGAGCTCTGCAAAGAAAGCTGCTTTACCACAGTTACAGAGTGGAAATCTAACCAGGCCCTCATTCAGATGCCCATCCCAAGCCCTGGGCTGTGATTTAGTCTCTTCTACCTTGAGAAGTCTGTGAATCCAGGACTGTCCCTGCCTTGCGCTGCGGAGTCCAGTACAGTGGTACCTCCTGCTAAGATCTTAATTTGTTCTGGGGGTCCATTCTGAACCCAAAACTGTTCTTAAGCTGAGGTACCACTTTAGCTAATGGGGCCTCCCACTGCCACCTCGCGATTTCTGTTCTCATCCTGAAGCAAAGTTCTTAACCCGAGGTATTATTTCTGGGTTAGCAAAGTCTGTAACCTGAAGCGTCTGTAACCCGAGGCACCACTGTACGGAAGACTCTAGAGGCGGAACCATCCACCCAACACATCACCTTGCTGCGGGGGCTGAAGCATGCAGTTCAGTGGCTTGCCACACGGGGCAGCAGCAGCAAAGCCCAAAATCTCATGAGTGTGGCATAGGCCACCACACCCTTCCAAAGCCCTCCTACTTCCTTCTCACCAATCAAGGGCAGCTCAGGGCATCGGAATGAGGGCACATGACCCAGCCATACTATGGAACCCAGGCAGCTTTGGGTCTCATTCTCAGTGACCACCAGCATCCAACGTACCGTTGGCGGTGACACAAGGGAGAGAGCCTCTTTCGTGGCTGCTTCTTGGGACAGGCTCCCTCCTTGTTATCCTCCCACCTACAGGTTAAGTCCTCGTTCAGACAGGTCTTTGGAGACTAAGACCGACCAACTGGCTGCTGTCGGGGCGAGCTGTATTTTAGTCGCCAGTTCTAAACATGTTCCAGCGGGTTTTAGCTCTTGTCTTTCACTGCTTCATTAAAATGCTGGAAGCTTCTCCTTGAATCTCCATCTCGGGAGAAAGACGGGATATGAAATATTAAGTAAATAGACAGCAAATAATTAAATGTTTTAAGTAAAAAAGACAGCAATGAACATTTGAAAACAGCAAATTAGCCACAGGCAAAAGCTCCTTGGAAATCTCTTTCAGTCCATTTTTAAGACACACACGCAGTAGACTCCACATGCCAATTTAGTACTTGCTTGTTCAATTGTATGGAGAGATTAGGCCCTGCCTTATCTTTGCCGGCAAAGTGACAAGAGCTTTAGTGCAAGGCAGTTCAGAGCCGGACACACCGATCTGGATTACCTGAAGGCAGCAAAGAGCTCCTTCCAAGTTTTGACGTGAGCGTCCGTGGCTGCGGGGTTTGGCCTGGCAGCGTTTGATCTCTGAGGGATTCCGTCTCTGAGCTGGTAAATCCAGGCAGCCCAGCTTATTATCCCCTTCTTTAGAAAGGGAGCAGCTCTCCCCTGACCATAATGGATGATGGGGCTGGAAGATGGTTGGGTGGGCATGCAAGAGAGAGCTGGGGGAGGAGGGCTTACTGAAGCATTCCTGCAAGGACAGCATTTGCAAGCTTTAGTCAAAGCTGACACTTTACGAAAATGACCAAAGTCCATAAAACTATTGCACGGCAAGGATAAAATGGATAGGGAACATGAGAATAGCCAATGACCCATCTAGTCCAGCATCCTCTTCTCAGGGTGGATAAGCAGATATCCATAGGAAACTGATAAGCAGGATTCGAGCACTAGAGCACCCTCTCTGCCCATGGATTCCAGCAACTGGTATTTTGAAGTTTTTCTCCCTTTGTCCTAAAACTGGAAGTTGTGGATGTACAATGAAGCTGAATGTTGGAAGATTCTGTTAGGAGCGTCCTACTCTCGTGTAGGACCCTGGCAGGGACACATGCCCGACTGGCATGTTCTTTTCCTCCTGGTTGATCGTTCAGGAGCTTCAAAAGCTTTCTTCAGCCCAAACATCACAGCGACTAATACCAAGAGACATTGGCACACTTAGGGATCCGCAGAGTATTTGCAGTTTGCGTAACAAAACCAATAGCACAGCATTTTGGCTAATCTACTTTATTTACATATAATACACTCAGAGCATTCCAACTTACCTCCTGCCTCTTTCTCGTCAGACAGCAAAGAGAGAAAACAAAGGACAATAGTCCCACTTCACAGAACATAGTAACACACACATCCTGTCTCCGTCTCTTCCCACACTGTGGAATGAAAAGGTACACCGTCATGTGATGGACAACAATCTCATGACTGCAAACACAGAGCAGGAGTCTTAACAGATTCTTCCTAATGTCTGTTTGGAATCTTCTTTCTTGAATCCATTGGTACCCACTGGAGCAGGAGAAAACAAGTTTGCTCCATCTTACATATGACAGCCCTTTAGATGTTTGAAAGTGGCTATCGTATCTCCTCTCAGTCACCTCTTCTCCAGGCTAAGCATACCCAACTCCATCTATTGTTCCTCATAAGTTACAAGAAAGGAGAATCCAACTAAATATCATGAAGAACTTTCTGAAAGGCAGTGGAACGGTCTCCCTTGGGAGGTTGTGGACTCTCCTTCTTTAATCAGAGGTGAGATGCTAATGGGTCATGTATAATCTAGCTGAGATTCCTCTGCGGCAGGAGGTTGGACTAGATTTCCCTTGGGGTCCCTTCCAATCTACAATTCTGTGATTCTGTAAAGCTTGGTTTCAGACGCTTGATCGTCTTGGTTGCCCTTCCCTGCACACATTCTAGCTTGTCAAACATCCTTCTTAAATTATGGCACCCAGAACTGGACACAGAACTCCAGGTGTGACAGGATAAAGGCTGACTGCCAAAGAATTGATGCTTTTGAATTTTGGTGCTGGAGGAGACTCTTGAGGTTCCCATGGACTGCAAGAAGATCAAACCTATCCAATCTTAAGGAAATCAGCCCTGAGTGCTCACTGGAAGGACAGATCCTGAAGCTGAGGCTCCAGTACTTTGGCCACCTCATGAGAAGAGAAGACTCCCTGGAAAAGACCCTGATGTTGGGAAAGATGGAGGACACAAGGAGAAGGGGACGACAGAGGACGAGATGGTGGGACAGTGTTCTCGAAGCTACCACCAAACTGCGGGAGGCAGTGGAAGACAGGAGTGCCTGGCGTGCTCTGGTCCATGGGGTCACGAAGAGTCGGATACGACTAAACAACAACAAAATGACTTCCCTTGATCTGGACATTATTACCGCAGTTGATGCAGCCTAGAATAGCATTTGACCTTTTTGTTTTGCTGCTGCAATATGTTACTTGTGTGAAGCTTGCGGTCTTCTAAGACCCCTCGGTCCTGTTCACATGTACTGCTATCCAGCTCAGAACAAAAGACATGCCACACACCTTTGAGCATGGCAAGAACAAGCATGTTTCGGAGCGAAGGCGACTAGAATTCATTCCTTCGGCCCCTGCTGGAGTGTCGTCTCCGCTCCACACAAGATGATGAGCTGCGCTCCGATAATGGAAAACAAAGGCACCTATTTCCATCTGTCAAATGTCAGGAGGCAGGTGGAGGAAGTGAAAATGAATCCTATTTCCGGCTGGGGGTACAGCAGGGGCTGATGTCCGCAGAAGGCCCCAAGAACTTTCACTGGAGAGAAAGTTTTACAGCAGGACAAGACGTAGCCGCTCCCCCCCTCAACCATGCGTTGAAATATAAACTATGTCTTCTGAAATATAAACTATGTCTTCTGTTCCTTTGAGGGACGCAGGTGGCGCTGTGGGTTAAAGCCTCAGCGCCTAGGACTTGCCGATCGAAAGGTCGGCGGTTCGAATCCCTGCGGCGGGGTGCGCTCCCGCTGCTCGGTCCCAGCGCCTGCCAACCTAGCAGTTCGAAAGCACCTCCGGGTGCAAGTAGATAAATAGGGACCGCTTACCAGCGGGAAGGTAAACGGCGTTTCCGTGTGCGGCTCTGGCTCGCCAGAGCAGCGATGTCACGCTGGCCACGTGACCCGGAAGTGTCTCCGGACAGCGCTGGCCCCTGGCCTCTTGAGTGAGATGGGCGCACAACCCCAGAGTCTGTCAAGACTGGCCCGTACGGGCAGGGGTACCTTTACCTTTACTGTTCCTTTGGCTCTGCAAACAGCAAACTGCCACCTTGGGCCCTTAGAAGGAAGGACGTTCATGGCTGGGGAAAGAGCAGAGAGATCGCTCACCTCAGTGTTTCAGCAGGGGGAGAGCCTTTCGACAGTGGAGAGGGCTCCATCAGAAGGCAGTGGGATCTCCTTGACTGGAAGTTTCGAACAGAGGCTGGGTGGTCATCTGTCGGGGTTGGGGGCTAGATGAACTTTGAGGTCCCTTCCAACTGGTAAGATTCTAAGATATCAGGATTGTTCTGGCTTCCACCATTGCTGCCTCCTGAGGGAGGGAGTTCCATAGTTTAACTGTGCACTGCATGAAGAAATCCATTCTTTCTATCTTTCCTCAATATCTCCTTCCTTGGAGGTTTTGAATTGGATGACCTTCTGTTGGAGATTCTTTAGCTGCACTGAAGCGTTTTGAGCTTCCATGTTTACAGCAGTATGATTCTATAATTCTATGAAGTCTCTCCTGAGTGCTAATGAAGAAAAGGGCAGATGCAGCACGCCTATTCCACAAATGGGGAGCCACCACCTAGAAGGCCATGTGTTATGTACCATACTAAGCTTGGATCCTAGAATGCAACAACTGATTGGCTTGCAGGAAAAGACCAATCAGGCTCCAAGAGGAAGTTATTCAGCCTATTAGGCTGGTAGGATCATAGAATGCACTGCAGGAAAAGACCAATCAGGCTCCAGGAGGGAAGCAGAATCAGCCAATCAGACGGGACTCATTGTGTAAATAATGTATATAAAAGCCTGAGGTTTGGGGGGCAGTTCAACCACTGTTTTACAAGCTGCAATAAAGAGCATGAAATCACTACAGGACTCCGAGTATATTTCACTGGCGACGAAGGTGGGATCCTGCTGAGCTGTCTGCCGCGCACCACAACACAGCATCACACCGCACATCCAGGCTACAGCTCCAGGACCCAGGGACCCAGAATGGCGGCAGACAACTGGGCAGGAGACATCAGTGATAGGTCCTCTCCTGTCTATCATAAGGCCCAAAATGGTTGATACTGGGAGAGACAACCTTTCGGGTACTCAGGTTCCATGCCACATAGCTACTAATACTTTGAATTGGGCTCATTAGCTGACCGGTGGTCAGTATAGCGATTTCAGGACCAGTGACACATAATTCAATTGGGCTGCCCACTTCCAAGCTAGCGGTCTCATTCTGCACTATCAGCAGCCTCAAGATCAGCATTCCCCAAACTCTTTTTTTGGGGGGGCAACCCCTCGCTTTGTTTCCATAAACTCATCCCTAATGCACCCCACCCTATGGAAAGCATTATGCAGAACAGCAGTTTGCATGACCGGCTAATGAAGACAACAACACCATTAAATTCAAAGTGGTAACAATTAACTGCACGTTTATGCAAAAATAAATACATGCAAACAAAAATATGTGCTCTGGTCTAACCCTGTAGCTAAAAAAAGAACGCACAGCTAAGAATATTGTGTGAAAAGTATTTATACGTGTTGCTACTAACGCAAACATAAGGGTGAAGGAAATTTCTAGCATAATATGTTTATACATACATAACTGCTTACCAAATATGCACAAACTGTCCCCTGACACAGGTGTAATAAGAAGAACAATAATTGGCCATCTTGTGACAATTTGTAAATACAAAGAAAATGTGAGCAAAGGCAATAGCTTTCGAAGTGATAAGAGCAGGAAAATGTTAAATACGAAGTAAGGGAGATGTTTTGTTCTAAGAACTAGCCTGGTCAACTGTTGTTGTTGTTTAGTTGTTTACTCGTGTCCGACTCTTCGTGCAGTGGCGTAGCGTGCGGGGTGCAGGGGGGGGCCAGCCGCACCGGGCGCAACATCTGGGGGTTAGGGTTAGGGGGCGCAAATCCACGGGTTAGGGGGCGCAAATTACTTGCCTTGCCCCGGGTGCTGACAACCCATGCTACGCCACTGTCTTCGTGACCCCCTGGACCAGAGCACACCAGGCACCCCTGTCTTCCACTGCCTCACACAGTTTGGTCAAACTCATGCTGAAAGCTTCGAGAACATGTCCAACCATCTCGCCCTCTGTCGTCCCCTTCTCCTTGGGCCCTCCATCTTTCCCAACATCAGGGTCTTTTCCAGGGAGTCTTCTCTTCTCATGAGGTGGCCAAAGTCTTGGAGCCTCAGCTTCAGGATCTGTCCTTCCAGTGAGCACTCAGGGCTAATTTCCTTAAGAATGGAGAGGTTTGATCTTCTTGCAGTCCATGGGACTCTCAAGAGTCTCCTCCAGCACCATAATTCAAAAGCATTAATTTTTCGGCGATCAGCCTTCTTTATGGTCCAGCTCTCACTTCCATACATCACTACTGGGGAAACTAGAGCTTTAACTGTATATGTGATCAACTGGGGGGGGGGGCCTCCAGTGCCCTCCTGCTGCTTCCTTGCCCCTTAGCATCTCCCCAGGTAACCCCACTGCCTGTTTTGGGATCCACTGCTCTAGACTGTCTCCAAGGGCAGCCCCACAGGGAGCACATTGCAGTAGTGCAGCCGAGCATGGACAACCGAGGCTGTCCTCTTTCAGTTCAAGGAGCACAAATACCGTCTCTCTGGGTAACCCGAAAAGGGATTTGGCTGCTGCAGTGAAGCAGCCTGGTTAAATGCGGCTCTGCTTAGCCCTTCCTTTGAGACGCCGAGTTTGCAACAGAGTGGAAGTTTCCGACAAATTCACCGGAGGGGAGGCAGGAGCGATAGATGGGCTATTCTTTCTTTCTGGCTTTGTCCCTTGGCTTTTGCGAGCACTTCTGGAGAGAGGCCCAGCTGGGAGAAGGGAGATTACTCAGCCTTCCATCAGAAGCAAAGTGCTCACCTTTCTTTTGGCATCCTGGAGGAATTAGAATAGATGCTTAATAGAGGTCAAGTTGCATCGCACCAAGGCTTTGCAGATAGCAGCCACAATGTGTGTGTCTGTCTCTCTCTGCGTGGTTTTAAATACCATGGCTCTCCAATTTTCATTTTTTTAAAAAACTGCAATCGCTGCACCTTATTCCACCTCCTTTTGCAAAGCATTTCCTCCTACCTGGCATATTTTTCCGGGAGCCAATGCAATGCCCTTCAAAGATTTTAACGTTTCATTCTGACAGCTGAATCGAAAGCGGCGAGGAAAAACATAATCTGCGTCCAAATCGGTTTATCCAGCCACTGCCAGCCAAGCACCTGAAATTGCTTTGGTGGTGATTAGTTAACCTGTGTGCTTTCCAAATGGCCAGGGATCGATTCTCCCCCACTGGGGAAACCGAGGCAGTCCCCGGCTAAAGTGCAACTTGGGGCTTATCCACATGCCCTCTTTTCCCCCAGGAGAAACTGCTCTTTAGTGCTCAATCAGAGCAAACAGCAATTCAGGTTTTCCTCATATTGACATTTTATAGAATCATAGAAATGTAGCGTTGGAACAGACCCCAAGGATTAGCTACTCCTAGTCCAGCCCGCTGCGATGCAAAAACCTCAGCAGAGTGAGCGACAATAGTCCTGAGAACATAGAATTTAAAAAGTGTTGGAAGGGACCTCAAGAGTCATCTTGTCCATGCCCTGCATGGCAACTCAATCATCCATGACAGATGACCTCCACTTAAAACCAGTGCCGGATTTACGTATAAGCTAAACAAGCTATAGCTTAGGGCCCCACTCTCTTGGCCCCCCAAAAAAATTTAAAGGAAAAGAAACTGGATGTACATTTCCAAAATATAAGATAAAAAACAAATAAAGTAAAACCTACATACAGCAACAGTGTTTTGTGTTGTGTAGGCTCCTATGATATAAGTCATGGGCCCCGCCTGCTAGCCTGTTCCCTAAAATATCACTGGTTTGCTCCTTTCTATATATAGGGTACCTGCATTCTGCATATGCAAATGGCTTTAGATACCTATGAGGTCCATAAATTACCATCTAGCATATATTCAACACAGAAAACAGCGACCGTTTGTTGTTGATAAAGGACAACTGGACATATAAAGGGCCCCATTACCTTCAGTAGCTTACGGCCTCATCAAACCTCAATCCGACTCTGCTTAAAAGCTTCCAAGCTCACCACCTTCTGAGGGAGACTGGTCCACTGTCAAACAACTCTTACTGTCAGGAGGTTCTTCCTGATGTTTAGTCTGAATTGCCTTTCTTGAAGCCATGGATTCGAGTCCTACCCTCCAGAGCAGGAGAAAACAAGCACGCTCCCTCTTCCATGTGACAGCCCTTGAGATATTTGAGGGTGGCTATCATATCTCCTCTCAGCCTCTTCTTTTCCAGGGGAAATATACTCAGCTCCTTCAACCATTCCTCATAAGGCTTGGTTTCTAGACCCTTGATCATTCTTGGTCGCCCTCCTCTGCACACCTTCCAGCTTATCAACATCCTTCTTAAATTATGGCACCCAGAATTCGACACGGGACTCCAGGTGTGGTCTGACCAAGGCAGAATAGTGGAGCTATTCCTTCCTGCCTTCTGTTGAGGCAGCCTAGAATAGTCTTAGCTTTTTTTTTTGCTGCTGCATCATACTGTTGCGTTAAGCTTGTGGTCTACTAAGATTCCCAGATCCTTTTCACGTGTATGAGCCAACAGTGTGACGCGGCAGATAAAAAAGCCAATGCAATTCTGGGCTGCATCAATAGGAGTATAGCATCTAGATCAAGATCAAGGGAAGTAATAGTGCCACTGTATTCTGCTCTGGTCAGCCCTCACCTGGAGTACTGTGTCCAGTTCTGGGCACCACAGTTCAAGAAGGACACTGACAAACTGGAACGTGTCCAGAGGAGGGCAACCAAAATGATCAAAGGCCTGGAAACGATGCCTTATGAGGAACGGCTAAGGGAGCTGGGCATGTTTAGCCTGGAGAAGAGGTGGTTAAGGGGTGATATGATAGCCATGTTCAAATATATAAAAGGATGTCACATAGAGGAGGGAGAAAGGTTGTTTTCTGCTGCTCCAGAGAAGCAGACATGGAGCAATGGTTCCAAACTACAAGAAAGAAGATTCCACCTAAACATGAGGAAGAACTTCCTGACAGTAAGAGCTGTTTGACAGTGGAATTTGCTGCCAAGGAGTGTGGTGGAGTCTCCTTCTTTGGAGGTCTTTAAGCAGAGGCTGGACAACCATATGTCAGGAGTGCTCTGATGGTGTTTCCTGCTTGGCAGGGGGTTGGACTCGATGGCCCTTGTGGTCTCTTCCAACTCTATGATTCTATGATTCTATGATTCTGTATTACTAGTAAGCCAGATCTCCCCATCTTATATTTCTGCATCTGGTTCTTCCTGCATTTTTTCAATCTACCACTAAGGAGTGGGTTTTCCCTTGGAAAAGAGCAGAGCAAGGCGAAAACGGCTCACACCTCCACTTTCTAGGCATGGCACAAGCGAAAGCAGGGACAAGCTCTTTGGTACTGATACTTTTTGCCGAGGGAATAAGACTTATGTGCATGTTTTCTTGACGAACAACTTCTCTTAGAAGGAAAGTTGGGCAGCCTGGAGGCGATTCTCAGCTTTTAGTTCTGAAGTAAGCCTGCTAACTGGCCAAACGTTGCAAGCAGAGATTGACAGCCAGAAACACAAAAATGGTTTTGCTCTTTCCATATACATGGGTTTCTCCATTCAAAAAATGCAGGCAAACATGCATCTCCTGGGACAAAGTGTAGATAAAAACACATTGATTGTGGAGCATATAGAAAAAATGCATTGTATTAGGGGATCTTGCTGTCCAAAAAATGTGTTGCTTGGGGAAAATTGCACACAAATGCATCACAGTAGGAAAGTGGTTCCCAACCTTTTTTTTGGCCAAGCCCCAGCTCAGCATCTCTAAAATCCTGATGCCCCTTCCTTGTGACATATAATTCTTATTATTCAAAAAGTGAACTCCTATTCATGTGGAGGAAGCCTAAAAGGTCTTCAACTTGGTCTAACTCATTCTCAAATTGCCCCCCTTAAAAATCAAATTGCCTCCCTCCCCCGTGGGCTGTGTGCCCCCATGTTGGGAACCTTAGCATTAGGAGAAATTCGCAGGAAAATGCTGGTGAAATTTTCGTGCCAATTTAAAAAACCAAACTGAATTGGTCAGTGAACTGAGTTTAAGCCTGGAAAGATGAAAAACTGAGAAAAACCAAAATAAGCAGATTTGCTCATCCCCAGCGAAGAATTGGCTTCCCCTGTCACTTAGTGATGGGTGTTGGAGGTAGGACAGTCTATTAACGGTGCAATTTGAGGGGGTGGTATCAAACTAATACCCAGACCCTGAGGTCCAGCTCTGAGGGCCTTTTGGCGCTTTCCTTACTGAAAAAAGCGAGGTTACAGGGAACCAGGCAGAGGGCCTTCTTAGTGGTGGCGCCTGCCCTGTGGAACGCCCCCCCCACCAGATGTCAAGAAAAGAAACAACTGTCTGACTTTTAGAAGACATCTGAAGGCAGCCCTGTTTAGGGAAGGTTTTTAATGTTTGGTGTTTTATTGTATTTTTAATATTTTGATGGAAGCCAGTCAGATGAGTGAAACCCAGCCAGATGGGCGGGGTATGAATAAATGAATGAATGAATAATGTACCGTACTTTTCCGTGTACAGTGGTACCTTGGGTTACATACGCTTCAGGTTACAGACTCCACTAACCCAGAAGTAGTACCTCGGGTTAAGAACTTTGCTTCAGGATGAGAACAGAAATCGAATGGTGGCGGCGCAGCAGGAGGCCCCATTAGTTAAAGTGGTACCTCAGGTTAAGAACAGTTTCAGGTTAAGAACGGACCTCCAGAACGAATTAAGTTCTTAACCTGAGGTACCACTGTATAAGACTAGGATTTAGTCTTCATGCTAAAAAGTGGGGGTCGTCTTATACATGGATAGTGCATAGGATGGACATTTGATTGATTGCTGCCACAGCTGTCAGCAGCTATTGGGCGTGTTGTTGGTTGTTGCGTCAAGGGCTGGCGTTGATTGGCTGACACTGCAGCAATTGGGTGGGCGATTGGCAGCTTCTGCCAGCGAGGGGGCAGGTGTGAGGCAGCTTTTGCGCTGCATGCAGGCGAGCAATTTTCGGCAATCTCCCCGCAAAAGCTCGGCAACTCTGAGCTCAACATCTCCCCCCATTTTCTTAAACATGAGTCCCCCAAAAGGCGTCTTATACACGGAAAAAATCGGTACATTCCTTGGCTCCTCTCTGGAAGTTGGCGATTTCTCAACTGAAAGAAATTTGCATGAGCTGTGATTTCCGCCTTGGGCTAGATGAGCTTTGGGGGCCCCTTGCAACTCTGCCACCTGTGAGTTGGGTTTGGCGCACCTGTGGATGGGAGTTCCACCTTGCCTGCATCATCCGCCTGCTTCCTTTCATCAGCAAACAGAGCAGGAAGATGTCATTTCTTGAGTGACACATGCCGGCTGGAGGGGGTGGGGTGGGTGAGATGTCAGTGTGTCGCATCCCATAACTGGCAGCTGAACTCCTCCGTCTCGGCCCTTCAGAGGTGTCGGAGGGAAGTGACACTGACACTCTCTGCTATTACACTGCTGGGATGCCGTCAAAGGGTAAGAGAAGGGAGCAGATTATGTGGCCTGCCGCAGTGGCAATAATGCAGAGAGCCCTCCCGTTTGACTGGCAGCCACTGATTAATTCTGAGTCTCTCCTCTTTGTCAGATGAGCTGAGGTGTGGATTGACTCTGGGATGGCACTTGACACCAGCGAGGGACTGAGCAGCCTCTCTTTCCGTTTCACCGGTGCTAAAGCATCATATCCCGTTTTCGCACAGGTGTCTTGGAAAAAAACACGCAGAGAAGCTCTGCATTTAAATGATGCACAACTTTTTAGGTAAAATAAGCATCTTCAATGCTTTCTGAGGCATTGCCCCATAAAAACAAACGCCCTGTCCTGTGGGCATTTTATACAATTATATGGGACGCGGGTGGCGCTGTGGTCTAAACCACTAAGCTTCTTGGGTTGGCGGTTGAATCCCTGGGACAAGGTGAGCTCCCGTTGCTCGGTCCCAGCTCCTGCCAACCTAGCAATTCGAAAGCACGCCAGTGCAAGTAGATAAATAGGTAGCACTCCGGCGGGAAGGTAAACAGCATTTCTGTGTGCTGCTCTGGTTCGCCAAAGCGGCTTAGACATGCTGGCCATATGACCCAGAAGCTGTACACCGGCTCCCTCGGCCAGTAAAGCAAGATGAGCGCCGTAACCCCAGAGTCGGTCATGACTGGACCTAATGGTCAGGGGTCCCTGTACCTTTATGATTCTATAATTCTATGTTTATCACTCTGATGAGTCAACTTGGTCCAATCTCAAGAGAAGAAGCAAGTGGGAAAAGTCCCTGCCCCATGTACAACCATGTTCATAAGCCGTACTGTGCAATACTGTAAGAGAAAGGAAGAAGAGAATTTGGGGGATTATAGGGACAGAACTACCTAAATTATATAGAGATTTATTCATGTATGCTACTACAGCAGCAAGAATGTTACTTGCCCCAAAATGGAAAGAGGAAGAAGTCCCAACAAAGGAAGAACGGATACAAAAACTTATGGAATATGCAGAAATGGCAAAACTTACCAGAAGAATAAGAAATCAAGATAACTTTTATATATATATATAATAAAGAAAATAGTTTATTGAATATTTCCAGATAAATGGTAAAAAGATAAAAAGATTGGCAGGACTATTGTAATAACCTGCAGTTTCTGAAGAGGATGTATTTAAAGAAGATGAATAAATGAGCAAATTAAGTTAATTTGGATATGCAGAAGACGTTAAAAATAAATGTAAGGAACTGCAGAAAGAGGGGGGAGGAAGCCAGTTTTTGAAAGGTCAAAAGGATTGTAAAATTAGTGAAATGTATAAACTTGAAAAGTATAAATAATTAAAAAAAAAAAAAACCCAAGGGAAAAAATACGGTAGGAACTGTTTGACAGTGGAATAGACTCCCTCCGAAGGTTCCTTGGAGGCTTTTAAGCAGAGGTTAGATGGCCCTTTGTCACGGATGCTTGAGATTCCTGCATTGCAGGGGGTTCGACTAGATGACCCCTGGAGGTCCCTTCCAACTCTACACTTCTATGATTCTTTGACTTCCTGGCTGGCGTATGAGGCGACAACTTAGTAAAGTTTGGCTTGTTCTGTCCCAGAACTTGCTGTAGTTGCTCTTTGTAGGTCTTCCTTCCATTTGTGAAAAAATAGCTTTTTAGTATCAACGTGCAAAGCTTCAACGGCTGGAAAAGAAGAAAAAACGAAATGTAAGAATGGTATTCCTGGCCATTTGGGGAGCAAGGGGGGGGGGTCCCCTCTCCATTAAAAGCAAGGCCGGGTGATGCTTCTCATGTTCTTTCAATTTAATGGTCCGTGGGTCAAGAAAATGGCATTGAATCAGGAAATCAGTAGGGAGGCTGCCTTGGAGAGAGAAAGAGGCCGGATTGCATGTTTTTCAGGACTGCTGCCACACACACACACACACACGGCCAAATGAGCTGGGCGATGGCAAAGGTTATTGGTGGTCCCTTCCCGAGGCTTCCCCATTGCTGTGGGAGGCCATGCAATACAAATAAAACTACTTGATTCCCTTCTGGAATTCTGGATCCATCATCAGACCAGAGATGGGTCAGCAAAGCTGGTAGAAGAACGTCCTTGTGGAGCTGTTTCACCAAATAATTTTAGAGCATGCTTGGTGGTCCTGCTATTTGCTGGACTTCAGAAGGTTCCTGGGCCAGAGGATGTGCTAATTCTTTCCTCCTCCTCTGTGGGGCGGGGGGGATGGAAGGTCTCAGGCTGGGCCTGATTTCCACTGAACCCCAAGTTGTGTTCTTCTTCTTCTTCTTCATCATCATAATAATAATCATAATAATGATAACAAAATTTTATTTATGTCCCGCTCTCCCCAGCTGAAGCCGGGCTCAGACAACAGTAAAAAAAACCCACAGTTTACATAGAATCACAATCAATTAATTGAAATACATTCTAAAATCAGTTCAGAATCAAATTAATGGCAACCGTTGGGCTAGAGTTCTGCGAGGATTGTCAAAGGAGGGGGTCAGACTGTGCCTTGGCCAAAGGCCTGGTGGAACAGCTCCGTCTTGCAGGCCCTGCAGAAAGATGTCAAGTCCCGCAGGGCCCTAGTCTCATGACAGAGCGTTCCACCAGATCGGGGCCACAGCTGAAAAGGCCCTGGCTCTGGTCGAGGCCAGCCTAACCTCCCTGTGGCTCGGGACCTCCAAGATGTTTTTGTTTGAAGACCGTAAGTTCCTCCGTGGGACATACCAGGAGAGGCAGTCCCGTAGGTACGAGGGTCCTAGGCTGTATAGGGCTATAAAGGCTATAGAAGACTATAGAAGAGGACCCTGAGAGTCATCTAGTCCAATCCCCTACAATGCACGACTCTCAGCTAAAGGCATCCATAAGAGGTGGCTATCCAACCTCAGAAAGTTCTTCCTGATGGGGAACTCCATAGGGAAGGAGGACCACAGGGGCTGCCACAGAGAATGCCCCTCTCCTGGGATGCCCCCTAAGTCTCTAAGGGTGGAAGAACTATCAAGAGTGTTATGTACTGAAGTTCTCACCCTGGGCCAGCAGGGGGATACTGTAGATAGTTATGCAAATGAAGGATCAAAAGTGACGTTTAGTGATTGGCTAGTTACAGAAAATGGTTACTGTTGCATTCTAGTGGAGCTCTATATAAGCAGGCTGACTGAGCTCCTCAGTTCAGTTCTGTTCCAGCTTACAAATAAAGAGCTGCTTTGGAAGAATCGCTGTGTCGTCTGATATGTTCGCCCACAACTTAACAAAGAGGCTGCCCTCTGCCAGTCTCAACACCCGAGAGGGTCTAGCAGTGTTTCTCAAACTTGGGTCCCCAGCTGTCGTCGGGCTACAACTCCCAACATCCCTTGCTAGCAGAACAAGCAGTCAGGGATGATGGGATTTGTAGTCCAACAACAGCTAAGGATGCAAGGTTGAGAAACAGTCATCTATAGGGAAGGAGGTGGGCTTTCAGATAATTAGGGCCTGAGTTGTTTATGGCCTGGGTAGGCAAACTAAGGCCTGGGGGCAGGATCCGGCCCAATCACCTTCTCAATCCAGCCCAAGGACGGTCCGGGAATCAGCGTGTTTTTACATGAGTAGAATGTGTCCTTTTCTTTCAAATGCATCTCTGGGTTATTTGTGGGGCCTGCCTGGTGTTTTTACACAAGTAGAATGTGTGCTTTTATTTAAAATGCATCTCTGGGTTACTTGTGGGGCATAGGAATTCGTTCATTATTTTTTTTCAAAATATAGTCGGTCTGAGGGACAGTGAACTGACCCCTGGTTTAGGGCTTTCGATACCAATATGTGCACCTTGAATTGGGCCTGAAAATGAGCTGGCAACGGGTACAACCTTTAAAAAAAAAAACAGGGGTTGTGTGAGATCAACACAGAACCCCAGGCAGCAACCTGGCTGCTCCATTTAGGACCAAATTTCTGAGTCATCTTCAAAGGTGGCCCCATGCACAGCGCATTGCAGTAGTCCAGCCTGGACGTTTCCAGAGCATGCATTCCTGGGTTGCAGGGGGTTGGACTAGATGACCCCTGGGGCCCCTTCCAACTCTACAGTTCTGTGATTCTTTGGTGTACAACGACCAGGACATCTTCATCCGAAAGGGGTTGTAGCTGGTGTACTAGCTGGAACTGGGAAAAGGCCTTCCTAGCCATTGTGGCTGGCTGAGTCGACAGTGACGGGGTCAGATCCAGAAGTATCCCCTTGGCTGGTTCTCCTGTCCCCCGGTCCCCGCAGGCTTGTCCTCTTGACGCCAGTGGATCTTCTCTGTTCACAGCCTTTTTTGCAAGACCCGGCTGTTGACAGGCATGTCTCAGGGCTTTGTTTCCTCATTGCTTCCCTTTGGGAGTTGCCGTTTTCATGTTTCCTTTCAATTCACGGCAGTGCGGGACACTTCATTTCAAAGAGCTGACAGGGTAGATCAGATACACTTTCCGTCAGGTGGTGGCTGGGAGCAACAGCAGCAGCAGCAGCTGCCTGGCAGCATGCGAGAGCAAAGGAGTTCATTTTCGGTGTCAAAGCTTTCCGTCAAGAAGGAACGGAGTATTGCATGAGACAAGGGGACTTCATTCCACATGAGAATCTCAAAAGAGCCAGTGGCCTCTCTAGTCAAGTATCCTGTTCTCACAGGGGCCAACCAGATGCCCATTATGAGAAACCTGCAAGCAGGATTCGAACGCAAGAGTCGTCTCCCCTCCTGTGGTTTCCAGCAACTGGCATTCAGAAACATCGCTGCCTCCGACTGTGGAGGCAAAACAGAAACATCACGACTAGGAGCCATCAATAGTCATCTCCTGCTCTGGAGGGTAGGACTCGAACCCATGGCTTCAAATCAGAAGGAAGGTGATTCTGACTAAACATCAGGAAAACCCTTCTGACACTCAGAGTTGCGTGGCAAGTTCCCGCCCCCCCCCCCCCAGTGGAAATATAGACACATGAAACAATTATTAAGGTTAATGGGCTGAAAAAGGCCACAACTTTATTGGTTACAAGTATTGGCTTAGGCACTGGTCCTAACCAACTATATCCAGCTTTAGCTGTCTTAGGCGTGGGATAGGGGGCATGCCTTCGGACAGGGCCACGCCCCCCAGAATCCTTTAATGGACCACCCTTCAGTATGTGGGGCAGGTGATGGCGCTACCCCCCCTCTTTCCATCTACAGAACTATTCCAATGCCTAACCGCCAATAACCAGAAAGTTGTGATGGTTTGCTATGAGGTAGTCGAAAACCAAGTGGCTGGTGCCAATTTGCCAAGTGGAAAAATTCCTACCAGGCCCCTCAACGGCGACCAACCGAAGTCCATAGCAAGGTCAAGGAACGAGAACCTTAGAGGGGGGGAGGGGGGAAAAACAGGAACAGTTGGTAGGTGGCAAAAAAAGGGAGACTCCCAGCTGCAGCTGCCTTAAATAATAATAATAATAATAATAATAATAATAATAATAATAATAATAAATTTTATTTATATCCCACCCTCCCCAGCCGAAGCTGGGCTCAGGGCGGCTAACAACAATCAAAATAATCCAACATTCTAAAAACATTCATTATAAAATTAATTATAGGGCAGGCCACACCCCCAGAGCTAGCCAATTGGGGGTGACGCAGCCGGGGATTTCCCCAATCTCACGGGGGCTGGGCTCCAGCTGCCGCGCATGTGGTCAGGCCCTCCTTTGCAGGGTGGAAGTGGCTTTGTTTTACAGTGGAACAGTCTCCCTCGGGAGATGGCAGACTCTCCTTCCTTGGAGGCTTTTAAGCAGAAGTTGGATGGTCTCTGTCGTAGATGCTTTAGCTGAGATTCCTGCTTTGCAAGGGGGGCTGGACCAGACTGTGGTCCCTCCCAACTGTACAGTCCTCTTTTAAAGCCATCTAGCTTGGTGGGTACCACTACCTCCTGTGGCAGTGAGTTCCACAGTTAACTGTGTCCTTTATTCTATTTGTGCTGACTCTTCCAACATTCAGCTTCCACCAGTTATAATGTTGGGGGGGACACCCCTTTTCTCAATCTGCTTTCTCCATGGTTTTATGAACTCCTATCATTTTGCTTCCCGCTTTACTAAAACATCCCAAATGCTGCAACTTTTCTCTCCATCGCCTTGATCATTTCGGTCGCCCTTTCCCAAACCTTTCCCACCTTTCTAAGGTGAGGCGAACAGAGAGGTACACCCATCTCCAAATGCCGCCGCGCCAGAGATCCGAGTGGCAGGTTTATGATCCCGGCGCTTATATTTTTCAATTCCTTTCCTAACGATCCCTAGCACCTTCCACCACTCGCACCCGCCTCCCAGGCACACCCACCCAAACTGAGGTGGCCAGGAGTATTGTTCCTCCCATAAATAGTTCCAGAACTAATTTCGTCGGGATGTTGCTAGGCGACCGGCATCACACCGTGGCAACAGAAACTCTATCGGACCTTCGGTGAGAAGGTGGAAGGGGCAGTGATATTTCGGAGGGGAGAAAGCAACTGTTCCTCTTGGCCTGGGGCAGGGCCTGGCAGGGCTCATCAGGACTGCGGCGACAGCGCCTGCCCAGCAAGAACTGGGGTATTTTGGGGGAAGTTTGGTCGGGAGTTTTTGCTGCTGTTACTGATATTAACTTTTTGTGTCTTTCTTTTTATGTGGAAATTGTTCAGTTGGGTTATGTGGTTTTCAATGAGTTTTATTCATTTTTATGACTACTTTGCTATATTTGTAAGTCTTTTCATATTGTAAGCTGCCTTGAACATTGCTTTAACTGTGGAAAGATGGCATACAAAAAAAGTAAAGAAAAGAAGGGATGGCGAAGATAAGCTTTTCCAGGGGTGTAGGAAGGGGGGGCGGGAGGCTGGGGCGGGCCACCCCAGGGGTCATCCGGGGGGGCAACAAAATCCCCCCGGGTGTGATCTCCCCGCCCCCAGGTGCACGGCATGTGCGCTGCTCAGGGTGCTCTGGCTCTGAGCTTTGCAAAGGACGACTGCTGGCTGGTAATTCAGCAATATTTTCCCTCAAGACGACTCAGTGGCCCAGCTGACTACCATAGCTGGGATCAGCGAGGGCTAGTGACAGCCCTAAGGGACGCGGGTGACACTGTGGTCTAAACCACTGAGCCTCTTGGGCTTGCCGATTGGAAGGTTGGTGGTTCGAATCCCCACGATGGGGTGAGCTCCCATTGCTCTGTCCCAGCTTCTGCCAGCCTAGCAGTTCAAAAGCACACCGGTGCAAGTAGATAAATAGGTACCACTGTGGCAGGAAGGTAAACGGCGTTTCTGTGCGCTTTGGTTTCTGTCACGGTGTTCCATTGCACCAGAAGCGGTTTAGTCCTGCTGGCCACATGACCCTGAAAGCTGTCTGTGGACAAAAACCAGTTCCCTCGGCCTGAAAGCAAGAAGAGTGCCACCCTAACTCCATAGTCATTGTTGGGATCCAGGGATCCTTTACTTTTTAAACCTTTTTAACCTTTAGTGACAATCCTGTGGCCCATATCTGTGGGTCATCACAGGACATGTTTGCTTCACAGGTGTTGTTTGATGTTTTTGGGTGTGGCAGCCAGTGACATGAATGATGTGGGCTGATTGTGGGGGAGAGGGGAACGGGGGCACTGACCACCTATTTTAGCAAGCATTTCAACCATGCAGCCTCTGATTCTAAGGATGGTGGATCCATCTGTTTTTAGCTCTCCCAGTTTCTCATTTCCCCAGTGTTACGTTCAGTCCTCTACATTTCTGCATCATCTGTGGGCTGCTGCTGCTGTTGTTTAGTCGTTTAGTCGTGTCCGACTCTTCGTGACCCCCTGGACCAGAGCATGCCAGGCCCTCCTGTCTTCCACTGCCTCCCGCAGTTTGGTCAAACTCATGCTGGTAGCTTCAAGAACACTGTCCAGCCATCTCATCCTCCGTCGTTCCCTTCTCCTCGTGCCCTCCATCTTTCCCAACATCAGGGTTTTTTCCAGGGAGTCTTCTCTTCTCATGAGGTGGCCAAAGTACTGGAGCCTCAGCTTCAGGATCTGTCCTTCCAGGGAGCACTCAGGGCTGATTTCCTTCAGAATGGATCGGTTTGATCTTCTTGCCGTCCATGGGACTCTCCAGAGTCTCCTCCAGCACCAGAATTCAAAAGCATCCATTCTTTGGCGATCAGCCTTCTTTATGGTCCAGCTCTCCCTTCCATACATCACTACTGGGAAAACCAGAGCTTTAACTATACTGTGGGCTGCTAGTCCTCATGAAAATGTATGCATGTATTTAAATTGTATACCACCCTATGACCGCAGGTCTCAGGGTAGTCGCAACATGAAATCACAATATAAAAACACAAAATACATTTAAAAAAAACAAAACACTAGCATTTTAGTGCAGATTTCTAGTAGACACATTTTGGTATGCAATTTCCCCTAATATTTTGGTATGTTACTTTTTCACTAGCATATGCATTTTTTACCACACACTTGATTTATTTTTCTTATTCATAGTTATATCCCACCTTTCACACCCAAGGAACTCAAAGTGTCGTTCTTCTGCCTCTCTCCATATTTATCCTCACACGAGCCCTGTGGGGTAGGCTAGGCTGAAAGAAGACCACCCAGTGGGCT
The DNA here is from genome assembly GCF_964106915.1 of Podarcis gaigeae. Taxonomy (NCBI): domain Eukaryota; kingdom Metazoa; phylum Chordata; class Lepidosauria; order Squamata; family Lacertidae; genus Podarcis; species Podarcis gaigeae. The sequence continues at coordinate 103,218,800 of NC_139677.1, read as the reverse complement.
TCATAGCTGAGTGGGATTTGAATCCTGTTCGCCCAGGTCCTAGTCCAGCACTCTAACCACTGCACCACAGTTCCCCAAGTATATGCATTTTCGTGCACATTACTCAGCTACAGGACTGTGCTGCAAAATTCAGAAAAGGGCGGATTTCAAAGGGCGTCTGTCTTTCAGTTTGCATTTTATTTCAGGAAGGGTGAATTAGGCAGGTTGATCTTTAAATGCGAATTGACTTGAATTTATCCCCGCATTCCCACCTCTTGATTCCAGTTGCTGGAAACCACCAGAGGGGAGAGTTGTGTTCGAATCCTGCTTGCGGGTTTTGCTTTGGGGCATGTGGTCGGTCACTTTGAGAAGAGGATGTTGGTCTCAGTGGGCCACTGGCCTGATGCAGCAGTCAGGCTCTCCCGCCGAGTCCCTTCCATGTCTCCGTTTTTACAATTCTCAGTTCCTCATCTGTAAAATAGGGAACTTAATGAAACTTGTCAAGGAGTTGCGTTCTGAGGGTGTCGGGAAGGAGGCTGGCAAATCGCTTTTGTGCAGGCTGAAAATTCTGCGGAAGCAACACATGATTAATGGTGATGATGAAAGTAGTTACAGAAGTTTGAAAACAAAGAATTAAGCTTCCTTCTTTCTTTCTATTTTGCCTCTCAGCGGGTGCCGGAGTCAAGATGCTGGCAAATTGCCTTCCCAGGTTTCTGGCATCATTTAGAGAAAAGGTTAAAAAGGCATTCAAGGATTTCATACTCCCTGTGAAACTGCAAACCTGAAAGGAGGGGGGGAGCAAATATATGGGGACCCTCAGGGCCAACCCAAGACAGTTGTGCACCGGCGGTGAACCGCAAAATGTCTCTCCCTGCCAGGGAATCGTAGAATTGGAAGGGACCCCGAGGGTCATCTAGACCAACCCCCTGCAATGCAGGAACCTCAACTCAAGCATCCATGACAGATGGCCATCCAACCTCTGCTTAACAACCTCCAAGGAAGGAGAGTCCATCACCTCCCGAGGGAATCTGTCCCACTGTCTTTAAAAAAAATAAAATTATTAACAGTTTAAACACTACAAAAGAAAAAAAATTAAACAAAACAATACAGTACAATACAAAAACAAAAACACTACATTACACTAACACTAAAACATTAAACTAACAAAACAAAACAAAAACAATTTAAGACACATCAAATAATTTCAATATCTTATCTTTCATTCACTTGTTTCCACGACCTCCTCACACCTCCCTTTTTGTATTCCACTTCAGTTAACTGTTTCAGCAATTCCTTTCCATCTTCCTCTGTTTTCTGTCCTGTAATTATCTTAACATATTCTAACCTTATTTTTTCCCTTTAATACATTAATAATCTATTTGTACTTAGTTCCTTATAACATTTCTACTAAAGCCATATAACTTCATTCCAACATTTTTCTAACATTCATTGATTTTACAGTATTTCTGTAAATAGTATTTAAACTTTTTCCAGTCTTCTTCCACCAACTCTTCTCCCTGGTCTCGGATTCTGCCAGTCATTTCCAACAGTTCTATATAGACCATCAGAATGTGTCCCACTGTCAAACAGCTTTTTAAATGCTTAATGTTTATTATGTTTTTATATACAGTCATACCTTGGAAGTCAAACGGAATTATTCCGGAAGTCTGTTTGACTTCCAAAACCTTTGGAAACCAAAGCACACCTTCTGATTGGCTGCATGAAGCTCCTGCAGCCAATTGGAAGCTGCGGAAGCCCTGCCGGACGCTTGGCTTCCAAAGGAATGTTCAGAAACCAGAACAGTCACTTCCAGGTTTCAGTCGTTTGGGAGCCGATTTTTTCGGGAGCCAAGGCATTCGAGATCCAAGGTACGACTGTACAATGGCACCTCCAGTTGCGAATGGGATCCGTTCAGGAGGCCCATTCGCAATGTGAAAAGCCCGCAACCTGAAGCGCTGTATCTGCACAGGTGTGCGCCGCAATTTGGTGCTTGAGCGCATGCGCGAAGCACGATTTGGCGCTACTGCGCATGTGTGAGCGGTGTAAACCGGAAGTGACCCTTTCCGGTACTTCCGGGTCGCCGCAGGACGCAACCTGAAAAAACATAACAGGAAGCAAACGTAACATGAGGTATGACTGTATGTTGGACAACCCAGTCAGATGGGCAGAGTATTAACAACAACAACAACAACAACAACAACTGAATAGGCTGTCCCTATTTTAATGTTCGAGGGTATGCACTTTTGAGAGCCGTTGGGAACCTTGACAATGGGGCTGACAGCTTGCCGTCGCTGCTTTCTTGCTGCGGAATAACATTTCCCTTGCTAACCGACGGCTTCGCTCACTTGGAAGTGCCTTTTAAGAAAGGTGCCGGCAGCAGGGAACCTTTCTGGTAGTGATCAGCGCTGCATTTTAGTGGCATTTTGCCGTGGCCTTTCCGTGACCCCGAACACGTGGCTCTCCGTGTACCCGGCTCACAGACAAGCTCTCGCACGGAGGCAGCATCTGAATCTGATGTTCGAGGGATGGAGAGAGCGATCCGTCAGGTGGGAAGAGCTTCCCCCCTCTGTCTGCAGGGGAAGGGGCTTTCCTCCCTGGAGGGGGGGGCTCCCGCATGGATTGAACGTGCACAACACACATCTCCCCACATCCATAACATGGGGAGACTTGTGCTTTGTGCATCATCAATCCATGCAGGAGCCTCCCCCCCCCTTTATGGATCTTTAAAAATATCTATATATACATTTTTATTGATTTTTTTTAACGTATCAGTTCCAACAGTCATCTTCACATCTTATACAATATTTTTGACTTCCATCAACACCTCTGATGATTTTCCGTTCTTTATCACTTATTCTGCATTTCTTATTTTCCTATTACATTTCATTGTCCTTAACTAATAATTCTCTTCGTAGTCTTTCTTGCAATATTCCAAATAATCCACCTTACAAAACTTCTTGCAGTCCTGCTAGCGCAATCTCTTTGTCACAATTACTTTTCAGATAATTCATATATTTACTCCAGTCTTCTAAGAATCTCTGATCCCGCAGGTCTCGAATCCTTCCTGTCAATTTATCCAGATCTGCATAGTCCATCCTCCATTCTTCTTTCATCGGCAGTTCGTCTTGCTTCCATTTTTGTGCCATTAATGTTCCCCACATTGTGGATCTGTTGCAACATGCAATAAACTTGGACTTAGTCAAGGAAAGGTTGCAGCAGTCGAGACTTTTCAGGTTAGAGAAAAGGCGAGTAATAGGCCACATGCTAGAAGGGACTAAAATGCGTGGCCTAGAGAGAGAGGCTGGAGAGAAGTTTCTCTTGTAGCAGTAGAACTCATGGACAGCCCGTGCACCTGCATTTTGGAAGACTCAGGGCAGATAAAAGAAAGCAAATGGTTAAACTATGGAACTCCCTGCCACAGGAGGAAGTAATTGACACTGACCCCTGATCGGCGGCACCCTCCGGGACGCACGCCACGCCCTCTGGGACGAGCGCCGCTCCGGGTACTAGAGCAGGTTGCTTCGCCTCTGAAGAGGCCGCAATGTTTCTGAACACCAGTTGCTGGAAACCACAGGAGGGGAGAGGGTCTTGTGTTCGAATCCTGCTTGCAGTTTTCTCGCAGGCATTTGGTTGGCCCCTGTGAGATGCTTAAAATGCCACCGACTGCTTAAGGACATTTTAAGCCACATTAGACACTTGGAACAGGGAGGCAATAGCAGAAGAACCCCGGTCTTCCCCAAGAGTTTGTTCCAAATGGACAACAGCAGCAAGAATACTCATCGCGAAGTATTGGAAGACACAAGATCTACCCACCCGGGAAGAATGGCAGATGAAGTTGATGGACTATATGGAACTGGCAGAAATGACTGGCAGAATCCGAGACCAGGGAGAAGAGTTGGTGGAAGAAGATTGGAAAAAAATTAAAGATTATTTACAGAAATACTGTAAAATCAATGAATGTTAGAAAAATGTTGGAATGAAGTTATATGGCTTTAGCAGAAATGTTATAAGGAATTAAGTACACATAGATTGTTAAAATAAGGGAAAATAAGGTTAGAATATGTTAAGATAAATCACAGGACAGAAAACAGAGGAAGATGGAAAGGAATTGCTGAAACAGTTAACTGAAGTGGAATACAAAAAGGGAGGTGTGAGGAGGTCGCTGAAACAAGTGAATGAAAGATAAGACTTTAAAATTATTGGATGTGTTTTTAATTGTTTTGTTTTCTTTTGTTATGTAATGTTTTTGTTTTTGTAATGTATTGTATTGTCTTGTTTAATTTCTTTTTTCTTCTTTTTGTAATTTTTAAACTGTTAATAAATATTATTATTTTTAAAAAAGAGTTTGTTCCAAACGAGTCCAGCCCCACTCTCTAGGCATTGCCCCAGGAGTTCTTTTGTAGCTGGGCGTGTGAGGGCCTGGAAAAGGCCGTGGAAGGGAGCAGGCCCTGCAGTCCTCACCACAGCCGATGGTACGCAGATATTGTTGCATGTTTCGCCATTTCTCCACACGATAGGAATTTGCAAGGGCGGCGTTAGGCAGGGTCCGGTTCCCTTTGGCTGAAAGGACACAGAAGGCTTTTGAGCACAAGAAGAGCCTTTGCTGGATCAGGCCAATGGCCCATCGAGTCCAGCATCCTGTTCTCACAGTGGCCCGACCAGATGACTCAGGGGGGAAACCTGCAAGCAGAATTCGAACCCAGGAGCAACTCTTCTTCTGAATACCAGTTGCCAGAAACCACAGGAGGGGAGAGTTGCTCTTGTGTTCGAATCCTGCTTGCAGTTTTCTCGCAGGCATTTGGTCGGCCACTGTGAGGACAGGATGCTGGACTCGCTGGGCCATTGGCCTGATCCAATGTTCTTCCTATGTTCTTCCTATGTTCTTAAAAGATGCCCATCATTGTAGCTTGCCTTTGAAGACACGTGCTGAAATAACAGCAATCTGTCCCTACCCCCACCGCCCACCCCCAGACTAATAGAGAAGCGGCTCGCTCCCTGCCATACTGTAAATTTGTAGTGGATGCAAAACACTGTCTGTTTTCTCCTGTCAAACCTTGAAGGGTGTGAATGATGGAGCTGGCGAGGAGGAAGGTGTGATCTCGGTTTGGAATGACAGAAGGCATGATGTTGAGGAATGAAAGCGGGCCAGAGAACGCCATATTAACGCACTGGTGCATGCTGTCATTCGGAGCCAGTGGCCCTACCACAGGATGCAGATAGGAGAACCAAGATTCTTGCAGATAGCTAGAAGTACAAATGACTTTCACTGATAGCACTGCATCCAATCCATCTGTTTTCTTTAATGAATTAAACTAGATAGTTTTAATTTGGTTTTGATAAGTGTATAAGTAATTGTTGCTGTTTTGACGTTTGTTTTCATTCCTATCTTCCTTAGTGGGTCTTGCAACCCGCTCTTCTGAACAATGGTTTTTATAGGGTAGGGTAAGGGGGCGCTGGGGATGAGTTAATGGAATGAATGGGATGTTAGGAGAGCTTGCAGCCTGGTGAATTGGATTGAAACGATCACTTGCAGTTTCTGGGGTTCAAAGGCTTTATTCATGCAGGAGGCATTCACAGGTTGAGTAGAGATGAAAGAGAGAAATAACAGACATCTTGTCTCAACAAGTTGGGAGAGAGAAAAACCAAAACATCACTCAGCTTTTAGGGGCGGAGGAACCTTGATGAAGAGACTACAAGCAGGTTAGACCAGGCATGTCCAGAGTCCATGGGGGGGGGGGTTAATCCGGTCCACTGGTCGGTTTAATCCAGCCCCTGTGGCAGTTTATTTCCTGGGGTAAAATCCTAAAACCTCAACAACTTAGTCCTAAAAAAAGGTTAACTTTGGTTAACCCTTTGGTCAGGTCTCACAGCCCTTCACTTCATCAAATCTGGCCCTCTTTGAAAAAAGTTTGGACACCACTGAGTTAGACAAACAGTGCCCTCGTGTAGCACATGCATTAGTTCAAGAGGAAGGAAATGTATTTATTTTTCTTTCAACGGGGGGGCTGTAGCCCCCAAAAGTTTGCAAACCACTTGTCTAACCCCTTTGCCCTTTCCTTCAACTGAAAAGAAGCCTGTAAATGAGGGTGGTGGTTCAGATGAGCCAATGTGGTTAGCGTGTCAGACCTGGGAAACCTGGATTTAAATCCTCACTCAACCTTTGGGGTCAATCACTGCCTCTCAGCTTAACCTACCTCACAGGGTTGTTGTGACAATTAAAGAGGAGGGAAAGACCTGGGTGTGGGGGACTCTCTGGTCCTGAATGAGGTAACTGTGCCCCCAAAGGACCAGGTGTGCAGCCTGAGAGTCATTTTGGCCTCACAGCTGTACATGGAGGCACAGGTCAAATCTGTGTCCAGGGCAGCTGTTTACCAGCTCCATCTGGTATGCAGGCTGAGACCCTCCCTGCCCGCGGACTGTCTCGCCAGAGTGGTGCATGCTCTGGTTATCTCCCGCTTGGACTACTGCAATGCGCTCTATGTGGGGCTACCTTTGAAGGTGACCCGGAAACTACAACTAATCCCAGTATGTTTCCGAGCACAATTCAAAGTGTTGGTGCTGACCTTTAAAGCCCTCAACAGCCTCGGACCAGGACACCTGAAGGAGCGTCTCCACTCCCATCATCCAGCCAGTACACTGCAGTCCAGTGCCGAGGGCCTTCTGGCAGTTCCCTCACTGCAAGAAGCCAAGTTACAGGGAACCAGGCAGAGGGCCTTCTCGGTAGTGGCACCCACTCTGTGGAACGCTCTCCTACCAGATGTCAAAGAGAAAAACAACTACCAGACTTTTAGAAGACATCTGAAGGCAGCCCTCCTTAGGGAAGCTCTTAATGTTTGATGAATTATTATATTTTAATATTTTGTTGGGAGCCGCCCAGAGTGGCTGGGGAAACCCAGCCAGATGAGCGGGGTATAAATTATTATTATTATTATTATTATTATTATTATTATTATGTGCCACCTTGAGCTAAGACCATACCTCAACAAAGGGAGCAGTTTGAAAGGCTTCCTCATATACACTCCATCCTCGCAGGTAGAGGATTGAAGGTTTGTTGTAAGGGGACCTAGATTCCATCTAGACTGACCACTCCCAAACATTCTGCAATTGCGAAACTGTTCGTGTTTCTTTGTGTGTGCCTGTATGTTTCCTTGATACCGTTCAGCTCCTTTCACTGCTTGGATTGTGACATTTATGGAGGTTGCTGCAGATGGAGATCATTCTCTCAAACTCTGCTGACTGACGGGAGACGGTTTTGTCACCTGCTGAGTCATGCGAGGGGACAGCGTTTTGCTTGCACCCTGTCGACTCATTGGTAGCACTTTGCTTGCGCTTTCGCTGACTGGAGAAAAGAGCCGGGTCGATGGAGAGCTGTCCACGCTCATCGCACGAGATCACAGGCACTCATTTGCTAAGTGTTTGACGTGCACCATTTGCGAGCGCTTGGCAAACTATTTGCCTTCCTCCGTCCTGCCAACAGGGAGGCGATTTAACTACACTTCTGCACCAGATTTAAGTCCAGGAAAGCGAGAGAGAGAGAGAGTGCTAAGAATCATCTCACTGCTGGGCGGGAGGCTGCAGAAGGACGGCCGGCTTAATAGTGATATGTGCAACTTGAGGAGCAGTCAACTGTAATCACTCAAAGTTTTGGCAAGGAGAAGCTGCAAGGAATTAGCTTTGGCTGGTGGCTGCATGTCAGCCTTGCCAGCCTTGAAGACAGCCAGTTCTAATCAGGCAGACAGCGGAGACAGAAAGCAGGTGGGCTGGGCTGCTCTCCATCAGGTACGTCAACATGTAGAGACAGGCAGATGGAGGACTCAAAAGTCGAGAGAGAAGTTTCATAACACAGGCTGGGGAACTGGGTTCATCCTTAATCCTCAAACCCCTAAGGACCAGTTTCCAATCGTAATGATGGCAAGCCAATTTGAGCCAAAGATTGAGGAGGTCCAATGTTGCAGGCATGCAATGAGCTCTTGTGACATCACTTTGTGGGAATGTTCAGGGTGGCAGGAGAGGATATCTTGTTTATTAATATCCTTCCTAACTTGCACTAGCAAGTTCCTTTACATAGCAGAGTCACATCCCCCCTTTTATATGCACAACTGATAGCTGGTTGCAGGCTCGTGTGAGCCTCACACTGTCTCAGACTGAATTGTACGTTCCTGGTAAGTTCCCTTGAATCCCTCTCAATAGAATAAAGATGCCACAATCTTATTCAAAGTCAATAAAAGAAGTTTACTCACATCAGTTCACAGCTGGATTCCTGAAGGCAGACTTAGTTAAAAATATGTACATGTGGGGGAATAATCCCAGTGCTTCTGAGAGCTAACAGAGCAGTCCTAGCTAGAAGCTGGTCAAATGAAGAAGGAAGTCAAAAAGAGGAAGGTGTGCTACGTGACTCGTCCTTTTGTTACCTGAACAGGTGAGGTCACGCCCACCTTCTATCACATGCAAAAGGAAGGATGCTCCAGCCAGGAGGAACAGGAACCCCCTCCCCAAAATATGGAGGGGTCCCAAAACAGCTCAACTTGTTGTTTAGTCATTTAGTCATGTCCGACTCTCCGTGACCCCCTGGACCAGAGCACGCCAGGCTCTCCTGTCTTCCACTGCCTCCCGCAGTTTGGTCAGACTCATGCTGGTAGCTTCGAGAACACTGTCCCACCATCTCGTCCTCTGTCGTCCCCTTCTCCTTGTGCCCTCCATCTTTCCCAACATCAGGGTCTTTCCCAGGGAGTCTTCTCTTCTCATGAGGTGGCCAAAGTATTGGAGCCTCAGCTTCAGGATCTGTCCTTCCAGTCAGCACTCAGGGCTGATTTCCTTCAGAATGGAGAGGTTTGATCTTCTTGCAGTCCATGGGACTCTCCAGAGTCTCCTCCAGCACCATAATTCAAAAGCATCAATTCTTTGGCGATCAGCCTTCTTTATGGTCCAGCTCTCACTTCCATACATCACTACTGGGAAAACCAAAGCCTTAGCTATATGGACCTTTGTTGGCAAGGTGATCTCAGCTACCTACAGATATCTCAAGGGCTGTCACATTCTCTCTCGGTCAGACCACAGCTGGAATAGTGTGTCCAATTTAAGAAGGATGTTGACAAGCTGGAAGGTGTGCAGAGGAGGGCGACCAAGATGATCAGGGGTCTGGAAACCAAGCCTAATGAGGAACGGTTGAAGGAGCTGGGTCTCTTTAACCTGGAAAAGCGGAGACTGAGAGGAGATACGATAGCCATCTTCAAATATCTGAAGGCCTATCCCATGGAAGAGGGAACAAGCTTGTTTTCTGCTGCTCTGGAGGGTAGGTGTGCTGGTCCCGGGGGACAGGTACCGTTACCGTAGTCCGAGTTCACAAGATGAGAGGCGAGGTCCGAAACAGGGAGCCGGGCAGGGAACAGGAATGCTGGAAGGACAGGAGCAGGAGGCCGGGCAGGGAACAGGAACACTGGAAGATCTGAAGCCAACAACAACGTTGCTCCCGCAACCTGGGACCGGGCTGACTGACCTTTATCTTCTTCTAAGGCCAGGGGCGGTCCCGGCCCCCAGGAGCCCCGCCTCCCTTGGCCTTAAGGCGAGCACTCCTCCTGGGAGCAACCAGTTCTCTTCGCCTCTCTGCCCTAAGCCTCTGCAGTTCAGGAGAGGCTGAAGGGTTACTGGGCCCCGGAGGAGGCTCACCTGTAGACACTGAGTCCTCAAGCACCTCTGGGGCCAGAATGGTTTCACCTGGTGCCTGCTCCTGAGGATCTGACACAGGTGCAGGCTCCTCAGAATCTAGGCCTTGCCCCAGTTCAGCCGGCCCTGTGCAGGCTGGGATTCCTCTGGTTCAGCCTCTGAATCGGAATCCCAGGCCATCACAGTAGGAGTCGAACCCATGGCTGCAAATTACAAAACTGAAGCATCTGGAAAAACTTTCTGAAAGTAAGAACTGTTTGACAGGGGAACAGACTCCCTTAGGAGGCAGTGGACTCTACTCCCTTGGAGGTTTTAAAGCAGAGGTTGGGTAGCCATCTGGATGTTTTAGCTGAGATTCCTGCATTGCAGGGGGTTGGACTAGATGACCCTGGGTGTCCCTTCCAACTCTGCAATTGGATGATTCTATGAAATGTGAATCTGAATTGCCATTGTCTCCAGTTGGACTAGAGGGCCATTGGCCTTCCATCTCTACGATTCTATGATTCTGGGCCTGATCCAGCAGTCTCTCCTTCGGTTCTTATGATCGTTCTTATGTTCAGGATTGGGAGCAGGGGGAGGTAGACAGTCTGGACTGGCTCAAACAAAACACCAGGGTGTGATGCTATGGTGGAGCATCTATGCGCTGCCTGCTTCCAGCCCTGGCGTTGCTTGTCTTAATTGACGTCTAGGGGTGCGGTTGAGTCATTCCCTTCCTCCTTTGCCCTCTGGCGTCTCCTGCTATTCTCCTTGATTGAGAAGCTGGCAGGGAGCAGAAAGACAGGCTGATGAAGGCTGATTGGATTGTCGGATGTCAAGGACTTATCAAGTTAACCCGCAAGCGTCACAATCTCAGACAGCCTTCCCCAAGCTGGTGCCCACAACTATGGCTGACGCTAGAGGTGGTCCAAAACAGATGGAGGGCACCAGGTTGGGGAAGGGTGATTTTTCAAGGAGCATTGCAAGTGTGTGCTCTTTTTTTAAAATTAGCAGGGAGAGGCAGGTAAGCAGAAGGGATCGCATAGCAATAGCCGGGCATAATTGGCCAAGGTGGAGAATCAGTTGACTAGCAGGGGAATGAATGAATGAATTTAAAAACCTAAGAAGAGCCTGATAGATCAGGCCTATGACCCACCCTAGCTGTGTTATCAAGGGTTAGTGACAAAAGGCCTGGGGAAATTAAAATGTTTTTTCATAGAATTGTAGAGTTGGGACCCCAAGGGTCATCTAGTCCAACCCGTGCGGTTTGGCCTGTTACTCAGAAGGCCGCAGGTCTCATTTGCACCACCTCGCCTGAGACAGCAGGAGCACCTCCAAAGAATATATTGATGTATTGGCAGCCCCAAGAGAAGGCATTCAGATTGAAAGGCTTTGATGTCTTTGAAGGCAAGGACCAGCAGTTTGAGCAGTCTGGATTGTTTTCAAAGAGGATTTGACAAATTCATGAAGGAGAGGGCTGTCCCTAGAAATTGCAGACATCCCGTGAAGTTGAATGCTGGAAGATGAAGGACAGGCGAAAGAAAGTCCTTCTTCACACAGTGCAGAGAAACTGTGGAACTCCCTCCCACAGGAGGCAGTCAAGGTCACCAACTTAGATTACTTTAAAAGAGGAATAGACAAATTCCTGGAGGATGTGATAGCCTGGGACTCGGGCTCGGACTCGGAGCCAGGGGAGTCTCAGTCCGCACCGAATCCTTTGCCTCAGGCGGCAGCTGAAACTAGTCTGGGGCCTGATTCTGAAGAGCCCCTGTCTGCACAGGTTCCCCTGCAACAAGCACCAGCTGGGCCGAGTCAGGGGCCTGAGCCTGCCCTGGCTCCAGATGCAGGGATGACCTTGTTGCCTCCAGCTGGGCCATCGCTTACAGCTGCTCCACTACCGCTTGGGTCAGGGGAGGCTGAGGAGGCCCCTGGGTCTGGTAACCCACCGACGTCTCCCGAGCTGCAGAGACTCAGGTCGGAAAGAAGGAGAGACCTGAGTACTCGCAGGAGGAGTGCTCACCTTTGGGTGAAACAGGGAGGTGAGTCGCCGGGGGATCAGGACCGGCCACTACCACAACAAAGATAAAAGGCTGCTGAACCCCGCCCCAGGTTGCGGGAGCAACAGTGCTGTTGGCCAGAACCTGCGCCTGACCTAGCCTGGTTTCCTGCCTCGTGTCCTGCCTTGGCCCTGTTGGACTGACTCCTCGCGGAACCCTTGGATTCGGGACCGGACCTGGACTGCGTTGCTTGGGTTACCCCCGGGCCCAGCACTGTGGAGAAGCCTATTGATGGCGAGTAGCCAAGCAGGCTGCGCTCTTCTCCATGGTTGGAGGCAGCAATGCTGAATCCCACAGGGGCTGGAGATGGCTCTTGTGTTCGAATCCTGCTTTCAGGGTTCTCTCAGGCATTTGGTTGGCCCCTGTGAGAACAGGGTGCTGGTTTCGATGGGCCACTGGCCCTTCTTAGGCTCTTTCCTTCTTAACTGATGATTCCTGTCTCCTCTCTGCTTCTCCATCTGCTCCCATTAACCCGACATGGATGCTCTGAAAATGCAGCACGTCCTCTATTGAAACGCGTGGGTGGTTTCCCTCCCCTCCCCAAGTGGGCGCATGTTCCCGCATTGTGTCCCTCCTAATGAAAGCAGGGCCCTATCTTGTCCGCGATAAGGCTGCTATTGTGTCCTCTTATTTGGCGCCGAGCATCACCCGCCGCCATCAACGCCACCCTTTGGAGAAGAGATCAGATAGGAGGTTATGAAAGGAAGAGCGCTGCCTTTCATTCGCTGCCCCATCCAGGCTAGCCGGGAGACTGTCGTTGTTAGTATTGCTGTCACCGTGCTGTCGATGGGGCAGGCGTCGCTGCCGGAGTGCCCTCCCCACCCGCTGCTGCTGCCATGGCCTTGCCACCCACTCGAAGGACGTGATTCCCCTCCTCTCCCTTCTCTAATCTCCTAAATGGCTCCATCAATAACAATCTCAAGGAGTGCACATGAGACATATGGGCACACCTTTATCGGCGTATGCAAGCCCCTGGCAAGGCACTTGAGAATGGGCCCAGACCAGCAGGGCTGACGCGCTGGTGTGTTTGGGGAGCTGCTGACCCCCGACAGCGTCCCCAAGTGATCCAGGGCAACTCTCTGGATTTCGGGCAGATTTTCATGGACTCTGCAGGTTTGGCACAAAGCAAGTGTTTGCAGCTCCTTGAAATATTTGCAGCCAGTGATGCAAATATTTCCGGGAGTACCTTTCCTTTCTCTCCCTCATGTGGTGAGGGGGGAAGGTAGCAAAGAGGGAACATAATAGCTGGTCAGTTTGGGTTAGAATGGGTGGCTGATAACGCCAAGGTTGCAGGTTTGATCTGCACATGCCTGCGTTGCAGGGGGGGGGGTGGACAAAATGATTCTCAGGGTCCCTTCTAACTCTATAATTTTATGATTTCCTATGATAAGGCCAGTCGCCCATCTAGCCAAACTTCCCACAGTGGCCAACTGATGGCTGCAGTTCTGTGTCCGAGGTCATGAATGAAACTCACGGAGGCGAACAGGAGAGGGATTTGTTGCCTTTCTTTTATCAGTCTGCAAAATTACACACTGTTTTCTGCATTGTTTTTGAAGTTTCCTTTCCCATGGAAATTCGTATTCCATGATGCTCATTTAGTGAGATGAATGACGCAGGTCTTAGTGGAAGCTGAAGTGGAGCTGAATGGAAGCAGCGCTGATGGTGCTGAACCCAGGACAGGATGGAGCCTCCTTACACCCCTAGAGGTTCACAAGTTCATGGCACACATTCGGTCTCCGTACCTCTCTCAGCCACTATCATGGACCTGCATGCGTGCACACATTCTCTGACACACACACATCCCTCTCTGATGGCTCCGCTCTGCCCTCCACAGTCAATGGAAGCAATTCTTCTCTATACCAGTTACTGGAAACCAAGTCTTGCTTTTGAGTTTCCCATGATGGGCATCTGTTTGGCCACTAAAAGAACAGGATGCTGGGTGTTGAGAGTGAGCCGGCAGTAAATCACACCATGAAAGTTGGAATTAAATCTTTATTACCAATTTTTTTCACAGCCTTGGTTGAGTGTCAGTCCTAATGAGCACAGCAGCTCATTCCTGGTGGACTTCCTCCATGAAAATAAGTTGCCAAGACTGAAAGTCCCCATCTCCTCCCAGCCATCTAAATCCCTTCCTCCCCACGGCTTTTCCCAAGTAATCGGAGACTGTGCCTGTGTGAAGCCAACCTCTCCTCCGCCCTTTTCATGCCTCGCCTTGTTCTGGGAGACCAGGGAGGCATGGAGCTTGTCACAGCAGGAGGGGGAGACATCCATGATTCTTCACCGGCCTGACTCATCTCTGCCTCTTGGCCTCCCTCATCCACTCTCTTGCTTCAGCTTCTGCCTCTGATTCTGCACTGCTTCTGCCACAGACTCCACCCGCTCACTAAGCCCTGTTACCTCTTCAGCTTCTGACACCTCCTCTTCCCAGGCTTCTCTCTCTTCTCCCTCTGATCGCCCATCCTTCTTCTATCTCCACTCCTTCGGCTCTGAGCCTTCTTCCCTTGGGGGTCCCCCAGCTGCTTCCTCTTTTTTTATATAAGATATTTATTGAAATTTTTAGAGGTACAAAAAGAAAAAACAAGGAAAAATACAACTAATCTTCCCATTACTTATCTTTCATTAGCTTATTTCCCTGACCTCCTCACACCTCCCTTTTTTGTATTCTAGGTCAATTATCCATTTCAGCAAATCCTTTCCCTCTTTTCAAATTTTTGTCCTGTAATTTATCTTGATATTAATATAACTTTACTTTCCCTCCTTTCACCAATTAACAGTCTGTTTTTTCCTAAATCTTTGTAACATTTCTGCTAAAATCACATAAATTCATTCCAACATCATTCTAACATTCATTAATTTTGCAATGTTTCTGTAAATAGTCTTTAAATTTCTTCCAATCTTCCTCCACCGACTCTTCTCCCTGGTCTCGGATTCTGCCACCCCAGCTTCTTCCTCCCACCATTCCTCTGCGTCCATGACATTGAGCTGCATCCTTGTGCAAATTAATTGAAACAAACAATGTAGTTTATGTCCCATTAAACTTTAATTAGTTTAATGCTAAGTAAATGTCCAGTGCGCTTCCATCGTCACAAGTCCCATTACAGCAGAGCATTTCGTGCAGCGGTTTAAGAAGGGCAGGAGAGGCAGTATCTTTTCAAAGAGGAATCTTGGAGCAAGCGGTTTGGAACTCAAAGAAAAGGTTTATTTACAAAAGAAAAAAAACCTGGCGACGAACCACACATATCAGCAAACACGCCCAAGGGGGGGGCAAACACACGGGTGACTGACTATTTATACAAACTCACATTCCTGGAAGCTTAATGACTTCCAGCTGCTCAGTGATTAGAGCGTCTTGCTACCTCTTAACCCTTTAGTAGCAACAGTTTATTGTATAAATCTCACATATACATGTACAAAACTCACATATACATACATTAGTAATGAGTATAACCTCCACTATTTTTAAGCAGCATTTGAACACGGTTTGGCATGGAGTTTAATAGTTTCGAACAGTCACTGTTGTTTTTCGGATCCCTGGACCACACTTGAATCAGCCCCTAAATGAGCTTCTCCAGTCATACAGTCTACAGAACGGAGGCAACGTTTGCATACAGCCCACAAATTCTCAATGGGATTTACATCCGGGGAATTCCTGGCCAATCAAGTACCTGTGTTTGCTGCTCTGTCCCGAATTCCTTCACGACTTTTGATGTGTGACAGAGGTCTAGGTCCTGCAGCAATATCCCAGTACTGTCAGGATACCTCTTTTCCAGCTCTGGAATAACTCTCTTTCGTAGAACCTCAACATATTGTGGCGAGCGCATCATTCCTTCTATTGGCTGCAGGCTTCCGACACCATAATGACCAACTGACTTTTCATGTTTGTTTTGAGTACAGGATTACGAGTAAGATAGAAAACAGGCTTTGTTTCAATTAATTTGCACAGGGGTGTAGATGTGCTGCTGGTCAGATCCAGAACGTGCTCTCCTGCTGTTCTTATATCCTTTGCCTTCGGCAGCCAGGGATGTCTCTCAAAGAGAGACAGGTGACGTTGGGGGCTGGGCATCCTGGCCACTTTTGCCTTCAGCATCTTTGCACATACCCTGGCAATCTGCCCATGCTCAATACAGCCATGAAAAGGTCCAGCCAGACTGTCCTGTTCCGCACCGGTCCTGCTTAAGCCCACTTAAACAGAGCTTGATCTGAGCCAGGGATTCTCTCTCGTGTCCTTGAAGACATAGCCCCATTTTTGCGACTAGCTCACTAGGCCACACTACCCACTTCCACCTCCCTACGGGGCTCCCCAGCTGTCGGGAGGGAGGGAGGGCAGGGTTACAGGCTTTGCATGCCTGCTGTCGTCTCCCAGGCTGTCACCAGCAATTCCTCTCCGCTGTGAGCGCGGGCAGCCGAGGGCTGTGTGTTGTGGTGGTGTTGTTGTTGTGAACAAACCTTGGGGCTTGATGATTTCTTCAAAGCATCTGTCAGCTTTGAAGGCATCCAGCACGTTCGGGTTGTTCTGAGCCGCCAGCCATGACCTTTCCCCTGGCTGATGAGTTCGATGGAGAAGAAAGAGCTCTGGTGGAAAAGCCTGGCATCCTTTTAATCCTCCAAATTTATGGTCGGCCCTGCAAGGGGGGAGTGATTTAGGGAGCCGCTGCTGCCCCACAAAAGGGTGGAGGGGAAGCAAGAAGGGCTTAAGGGAAGCAATACCTTCTCTATCCCCACCATGTAAGGTTGCCACCTGTCCTGTATCCTGTATTTTGATGCAAAATGCTGCGTCCTGTATTGATACGGTTTTGTCCTGTATTTCAAGTCTGTCCTCTCTCCCTCCCTCCCCCCCCCCTCTCTCTGCCAAATGCATGTGTTTGAAGGGGTTTCAAAAAATTCCACTGGAAAAACAGTGGAGATGGCAGTATTGAGTCAATGGCTCATGTGCTTCTGGCTTGCACCCATTATAAAGATTTGAGGAGTGAGGTTATTACCCCTCTATTATTGTACATGCCAGGTCACTCAGCCATTGCTACTGTGTCCTTTCTTTTAGCAGATCAAGATGATCAGGTGACAGCAAAAACTGCAGGGATTTTAGAATTAGATCTATTCTTTGATTATTGATGTAAACCCCAAAATGTATTTTCTACACCGTATATACTCGAGTGTAAGCTGACTTTTTCAGCACGTTTTTTATGCTGAAAAAGCCCCCCTCAGCTTATACTTGAGTGAGGAGGGCGGCGGAGGGATGAGTGGCCTGAAAGGAGCCCTTTCTGGCTGCTTATTCTTCCTCCACCGCTGCCGCCACCACCAGGTTTGTGGTGTGGTGAACCGGCTTATACCCGAGTCAATAAGTTTTCCCAGTTTTTTTGTGCTAAAATTAGGTGCCTTGGCTTATAAAGTGGTACCTTGGGTTAAGTACTTAATTCGTTCCAGAGGTCCCTTCTTAACCTGAAGCTGTTCTTAACCTGAAGCACCACTTTAGCTAATGGGGCCTCCCACTGCCCCTGCGCCGCTGGAGCACAATTTCTCTTCTCATTCTGTAGCAAAGTTCTTAACCCGAGGTACTATTTCTGGGTTAGCGGAGTCTGTAACCTGAGGTACCACTGTATTCGGGTTGGCTTATACTTGAGAATATACGGTGGTTAAGTTTTTACCTCCATTTTCAGTACACTTTATTTTATTTCATTGCTATGGCTAGTGCCTGATGCAAATAAAGATTATTCTGATTCTGAAGGGGTTTGTGAAAGTTCATGCATTTAAGCTCTGAGCTCTGAGCTCTGAGCACAGACAGATTTACACATTCATGTGCATGTGTGTGACAAATTCCAGAGGGGCCATCCTGTTGAGCTGCAGTAGTTGTAAGGGGTTGCTTTCAAGCTTCTTCAGCACTAGAGGGGGGGGGGAATCTCCCCTCTTAACCGCCCCTCCATGTCCTGTATTTTGCCAGAACAAAGGTGGCAACCCTGCTACCTAGTTGGAAGGGTCTGTAGCCTTGGCTGAGAGGAGCCAGGAAAGGATGCTGAACTCTGGGGAATGATTTTTAAAAAAACAACCAGGGCTGGGGAACTGTTTGTTTGTTGCTCTATTGTATGAGGGATAACCTATCAGGGATTCTTTAGCTGAGATTCCTGCATGGCATGGGATTGGACTAGATGATGCCTGAGCTCACTTCCAACTCTACAATTCTATAATTCTAGGAATACAGTGGCTCTTGCAAATCATGGCACAGGAAGATGGTGAGCAGCGGGCAGGATGCTTCTGAGTGCTTCACAGCTGAATGAATGCCCGTGGGCATCTAAAGGGCTCCCCCTACCCCTGTAAGATCACTAAATTTGTGAGAATGTTCAGGGAGGCAGGAGATGATATATTGTTTATTAATAGCCTTCCTAACTTGCACTAGCAAGTTCCTTTACTTAGCAGAGTTTTACATTGCCCTTTGAAACACACAGCGGGTAGCTGGTTGCAGGTTTTATTAAGCCTCTCACTATCATACAATTCAGTACTGAATTTTATGTGCCTGGTAAATTCCCTTTTTATCCCTCTTTTAAGAATAAAGACATGACAATCTTATTTAAAGTCAATAAAAGAAGTTTCCTTACAACGTCAGTTCACAGTTGGATCCCTGAAGGCAGACTTAGTTACATGTGGATCTATCCCATATGGAGATAATCCCAGTGTCCTCTGCTGGCTAAAAGCCAACAGAGCATTTCTAGCTAAAACGCTGCTCCAACAATGGAGGAAGTCAAAGAGACACAGAGAGAGTGCTGCGTGCCTTGTGCTTTTGTTACCTGGACAGGTAAAGTAGATTTCCAGTTAAGGGGAAGTGCAGGCTTACTCATTAAATTGAATGGCAGCTTGTAATTGTTGCAGCAGGTCTCTGCCCCACAGATTGAGGTGGATTTTTAGCACACAGGGCTGGATAAATGCAATGGTAATTAGGAGGTTTCATGCCTGTCTAGTTCCAACCTCGTCTCCCAGCCTTTAATCTATTGGTGATAAATGTTCACATGTAATTCCTACCTCTCACATGTAATTCCCACCTTGTATGTATGTTAACCAATCAGCATTAAGTTACAGATAGGTAGCCGTGTTGGTCTGCCATAGTCAAAACAAAACAAAATTCCTTCCAGTAGCACCTTAAAGACCAACTAAGTCAGTTCTTGGTAAGAGCTTTCGTGTGCATGCAGAAGTGTGCATGCACACGAAAGCTCATACCAAGAACTGACTTAGTTGGTCTTTAAGGTGCTACTGGAAGGAAATTTTTTTTGTTTCAATCAGCATTAAGTTTCTTTGTGTTTGTATCTGTTGTGACGTGGGGTTTGTGATTTCAGCTCTCTTGACATAATATGCTGGAGACAGTTCTCTAGTAACACTTCTTTATTAAAGCAAACAAGACTGAGACTTGAGGAGGGGAGAGCTACATTTATAGGGACAGGGAACAAGCTAGAAAGGATACATTTTGGAGGGAACAATCTCAGGCAATCACAGTCCTGCCTTTTGGAGGAAACCAATAAGACAGAGGATCCAAATACAGCAGCTTAAATGAACCAATAGTAGCTGTACCCTCTGGAACCAAAAGGCAGTTACTTTACCCTAATGCAATACAGACAATAATAATACAGATATAAAATCCTTTGACTCAATACACAACACCCCTCCCCCCCCCCAGTGAGCACAGCAGACGTAATCTCTCAGGTACTGTGGAGTCCTACAACTTCTATTTGATCTCCTGACAACAGGTGTTGCCAGTTCTGGATTGGGTGTCACCTGTGGTAGGGGGGCTGCTATAGGGGTTTCGTCAGGAACAGATGGAGTCCCAGACATCTCAGGGTCCCCTACCTGTACCTCGTCATCCTGAGGACCAGCAGACCCTGGTTCATTTGCTGAGGCCCCTGGTGACTGCACCTCTGGGCCATTTTCACCCTGGTCTTGCAGCTCTGCGTCGTTAGCCAGGGATGAATTATCAGACTCCTCTCTGCTGAGCGCCCGGCGCCTCAGCTGATCTATATGTCTCTTCCAAACTTGCCCATTTTCCAAGGTCACATAATAGGACACAGGTCCACTAGCCCGGGTGACCACACCAGCCACCCACCGCGAACCTCGTGAATAGTTCCTCACCCAGACCAGATCTTCAGGGGCAAGATACCTTGTTGTGTCAGTCTCAGCCTGGGGGTTTGCTCTTGAATTACGGTTTGGCATTTTATCCGGGTGGACATAATCCAGCACCGTTACCAGTCTTCTACCCAAGAGCAGCTCAGCTGGCAACTTGCCCATCGCAGTACACGGCGTCGCATGCTGCAAAAATAACATTCGCGCGATGCGAGCTGACCAGTCACCCTCCATTAAGCGCGCAATGGATTCTTTGGCTGTTCTTACCATGCGCTCCGCCTGCCCATTGGAGGATGGGTGAAAGGGCACGGATGTGACCCCTCTTATGAAGTTATCAGCCAAGAATGCCCTGAATTCTTGGGATACAAAAGCTGCCCCATTATCTGACACAATGGTCTCAGGTAACCCGTGGGTTGCAAACAGCTGCCTCAACACCTTGATTACGGCAGCTGATGCCATGCTAGGGACCATCGCCACTTCTAACCATTTGGAATATGCATCAACGATAACCAAAAAGACCTTCCCCTGGAATGGCCCAGCAAAATCTAAGTGCAGCCGGCTCCAGGGAGATCTGGACTGCTCCCACCAGTGAACTGGTGCTCTGGCCACTTCTGGCCGCACTTCTTGGCATGCCTTGCATGTTCGTACCCATTGTTCTATGTTCTGGTCCATTCCAGGCCACCACACATAACATCGGGCTAGCGACTTCATCCTGACCATTCCCGGGTGTCCCATGTGAAGCGTCTCAAGAACCCTGTTTCTCAGTGGTGCTGGGATGATCACCCTATCTCCCCACAGGAGACAACCCTTATGCATGGACAACTCGTGCTGCCTTGTCGCATAAGGCCTGAATTTGTCTTCATGCGGACCACCTGGCCACCCCCTCCCCACCCAAGTGAGCACACGGGAGAGAACAGCATCTTTCCTCGTTTTCTCAGCTATATCAGTAGCCGTTACAGGAGCCCCCGGAAGTGTTTCCAGCATCATTATGTGCTCCGCTGGAGCAGGATCCTCATTGCTCCCGCCAGGAAGGGGCAATCGACTCAGCGCATCAGCGTGGCACAACCGTTTCCCCGGCACATGGGTCAAGGTGTACTGGAACCCGTTCAGGAATATAGACCAATGCAACATTCTGGGGGAGAGAATTTGTGGCGTTTGTTTGTTCGGGTTGAACAACCCTAACAGTGGTTTGTGGTTCGTTTCAATGGAGAAATGGCGACCGTACACATAATCATGGAACTTTTTGATTCCTGCCACAATTGCAAGCGCCTCTTTGTCAATTTGAGCATAGTTGCGCTCCGTGGCCGACAACGTACGGGAATAGAAAGAGATGGGCTTTTCCGACCCATCCGGTTCCCTATGACTCAGCACTGCCCCCAGACCGTATTGAGAGGCATCACATGCCAGGACCAGCGGCTTCGACTCATCATAATGAGCAAGGACGCTCCAGCTACTCAGCATTCCTCGCAAGGAGTCAAAAGCCTTCTGCTGCTCCTGCCCCCATCGCCACACATTCTTTTTCTGCAACAGTCTATGTAATGGTTCAGCTACCGAAGCTTTCTGGGGTAAGAACGAATGATAAAAGTTAATAAGTCCCAGGAATGACTGCAACTCCGTCTTGTTCTGTGGTCGTGGTGCCTCGATGATGGCCTTAACCTTAGCATCTGTGGGGTGGATGCCTGATGCATCAATTTTAAACCCCAAGAAGTCAACAGTTGGCACCCCAAAACTGCATTTTTCCTTTTTTAGTTGCAACCCCACCTCCTTGAACTTGAGCAACACTGCACGGACACGCGCAACCAGTTCCTGTGGGTCTTTTCCAGCAATCAAAACGTCATCAAAAAATGGCAAGACCCCCGGCAGACCTCTTAACAGGCGTTCCATGAGCCCTTGAAAAATCCCTGGGGCCACACAAACTCCAAATTGTAATCTGTTAACTCTGAACGCCCCTTTATGTGTGACAATAGTCTGTGCTTCTGCTGATTGTGGGGTTACTGGCAGCTGTTGGTAAGCTTGTGCCAGGTCAATTTTGGCGAACACCTTGCCCCCAGCCAGTTTAGCCAACAGATGTGATATGACTGGAATGGGGTATGAGTTTCCCCTGAGTGCCTTATTGATAGTACATTTGTAATCAGCACAGATCCTGACTTCCCCATTTGCTTTAAGGGGCGTGACGATTGGAGTCTCCCACTTAGCGGAGTCCACAGGTGAGAGAACTCCCTGCTTGACCAATTTATCCAGCTCTGCTTCGATCTTGGGTTGCAGTGCAAATGGCACTCGCCTTGGTTTGAGTCGGATTGGGGCCACCCCAGGGTCCAATTCGAAGTCAACTGGGGGCCCTTAATAACAACCCAGTTTTCCATTAAAGAGACCAGCAAATTCTTTGCATAATGCCTCGCTCATCTCAGGGCGGGTTTGGATTGAATTAAGCCCTGATATACTCAGTCCCAGGGCGGGGAACCAGTCAGTGCCCAGGAGACTGGGGCGACTGCCCTTCGCAATCACCAGTTTGAGTACCGCCTGTTTGTCCCGGAACTGTACTCTCACGGCACACATTCCCATGACATGGATGTGGCCCGCTGAGTATGACTGCAAAGTTGCCGGGAAGGGCTCCAGAGGGGGCAACTTACCCCTGGGGAAGAATGTCCTCGCGGTCTGGTCCGACACGATAGTGAATCCAGATCCAGAGTCCACCTCCATGTCGCACAGCTGACCCTCAATCTTCACCTTGACGTGTGCCTTGCCTTGCGCTGGAAACTGCACGACCCTCCCGTTGATCTCCGTTACGTAGTGGCAGTCCTGTAGAACGTGGGTTGCTGTGGGCGGTCTACGATGCTCCAGTCTAGGTGCTCCTGTCACTCCCAACGCCGCCGATCTACAGAGCCTGGCGATGTGACCTGTCTTCCCGCACGTCCAGCACATAGCATCCCGGAAACGACAACTCTTCCGCTCATGGTTTCCGCCACAACCAGGGCACCTGCCCTGGTGATCTTTGTGCACTGTGCAGGCCTGACGCACTGACTTGACCCCACGGACTGGGCTCTGGCTTGAAGTAGCCTCTAGCTCGTCCATGGCATGCGCAACTTCTATCTGTGGCTTAGGGGCCCTGCGACTGGCATCAAGCTCCTCTCTTTCATAATTCTCCGTGGCGGTGGCCTCCTTCAAGGCTGAAGCAAGGGTAACCTCTTCTTTAGCCACAATGCGTCTTCTGGCTTTCTTGCTGCTCAGACCACCGATAAAACGATCCAGGAGAGTCTCTTCCAGATCTTGGAAGTCACAGTGCTGAGCGAGCTTCCGCAGTTCAGCTAGAAATGCAGATACAGACTCCCCAGCACGCTGCTGCCTCTTATGAAACTCCATCCGCCGGGCCATCTTGGTCTCAGTAGGCGCCAAATGGCTTGTTAGGCAGGCAAGAATATCTTTGAGAGATGTCTCACTTAGCTTCGCTGGAGCAAGCAATGCCTTGGCCAGCGTGAAGATCTCAGGCCCACAGTAGCTCAGGAATGTGGCCCTTCTTTTGCTGGCATCAGTGATCCCTTGAGCCTCCGCGAAGAACTCGAAGCGTTCGACGTAGTCTTCCCACGTGTGGGGCTCTGATGGCTGGAAGGGCTCCAATACCCTTGGACTCTCCATTGTCCTGTGGCCAGGGTCGTCTTCTCAGCTGGCCAGTGAGTCTTGTTTTAGCTACAATCCGGACTCTGAGGCAGGGCTGCGTTAACCGCTCCTCAGCATTCCGGATCCCATCCTCGTCGCCAGTTGTTGTGACGTGAGGTTTGTGATTTCAGCCCTCTTGACATAATATGCTGGAGACAGTTCTCTAGTAACACTTCTTTATTAAAGCAAACAAGACTAAGACTTGAGGAGGGGAGAGCTACATTTATAGGGACAGGGAACTAGCTAGAAAGGATACATTTTGGAGGGAACAATCTCAGGCAATCACAGTCCTGCCTTTTGGAGGAAACCAATAAGACAGAGGATCCAAATACAGCAGCTTAAATGAACCAATAGTAGCTGTACCATCTGGAACCAAAAGGCAGTTACTTTACCCTAATGCAATACAGACAATAATAATACAGATATAAAAATCCTTTGACTCAATACACAACAGTATCAACCAATCAGCCACAAGCACACCTGTGGCAATGTTTGTAATAATCAATAAAAGATAGTCCCCGGGGCTTCCCCGGGCAGACGCCTCTCGTGACACCTACTACTCGTCTCCCGTGATTTTCATTCCTACACACGCCCACCTCTAGTCACATGCAAAGGAAGTATGCCCCAGCCCAGTAGGAAACAGGATGTTCCGACTGGCTGGACATCCCCTTGCATGTCCACTCTAGGAAAGCAAGGAATGTTGTACTTGACTGCTACTTACCTTATGTATTAAGATTAGCTGCAGTTCTCACTCAGGGCCACCAGTATGCAAATAAAGGATTGAGAACTGTCGCTCACTGATTGGTTAGCTAGTTGGGCATTGTTACTGTTACAAGCTACTTAGTATTAGTATCCTGACTCCAGGAGCAGTTCTAACTGCTGTAATAAAGAGCTGTGAATCTGACAGAGCTGTGTCCTTCATCCATCTTTCCCACTATTCAACAACTTACATATCACATCCCACAAAATTCAGGATCTGAAATTATCTAGCTGCAGCTCTGACCCTTACGTATCCTCGCTCAGAGGTGCATTCTATTTCACATCGGGTTAATGCCTGCTTTGCAAAATTCTAAAATGTGCATTTGGTTTCATGCAGGGAAAGAAGCAGCATTTGTCAGCTGCATACCTGCTCACCTGTTCAACATTATGGGCCTAATTCTGCAGAAGTCTCCCTCTCCTGATGATGATGATGATAATAATAATAATAATCATAATAATTTATTATTTATACCCCACCCATCTGTCTGGGCCTCCCCAGCCACTCTGGGCGGCTTCCATAGAAACCAGAAATACAGTAAAATATCACACGTTAAAAACTTCCCTGAACAGGGCTGCCTTAAGAGGTCTTCTGAATGTCAGGTAGTTGTTTATTGCTTTGACATCTGCTGGAAGGGCGTTCCACAGGGCGGGCGCCACCACCGAGAAGGCCCTCTGCCTGGTTCCCTGTAGCTTTGCTTCTTGCAATGAGGGAACCGCCAGAAGGTCCTCGGCGCTGGACCTCAGCGTCCGGGCAGAATGATGGGGGTCGAGACGCTCCTTCAGATATACTGGACCGAGGCCGTTTAGGGCTTTAAAGGTCAGCACCAACACTTTGAATTGTGCTCGGAAACATACTGGGAGCCAATGAAGGTCTTTCAAGACCGGTGTTATATGGTCTCGGCGGCTGCTCCCAGTCACCAGTCTAGCTGCCGCATTCTGGATTAGTTGTAGTTTCCGAGTCACCTTCAAAGGTAGCCCCATGTAGAGCGCATTGCAGTAGTCCAAGCGGGAGATAACCAGAGCATGCACCACTCTGGCGAGACAGTCCGCAGGCAGATAGGGTCTCAGCCTACGTACCAGATAGAGGTGATAAACAGCTGACCAGGACACAGATTTGACCTGCGCCTCCATGGACAGCTGTGAGTCCAAAAAGACTCCCAGGCTGCGCACCTGGTCCTTCAGGGGCACAGTTACCCCATTCAGGACCAGGGAATCCTCCACACCTACCTGCCTCCTGTCCCCCCCAAAACAGTACTTTTGTGTTTTCAGGATTCAACCTCAATCTGTTAGCTGCCATCCATCCTCCAGCCGCCTCTAGACACTCACACAGGACCTTCACCGCCTTCACTGGTTCTGATTTAAAAGAGAGGTAGAGCTGATGAGGTCGGACAGGCTTTCCTCGCTGTTGAACTTAGGAGCAGAGTAAGAAAGATGCTGCTGGATTCGGTCAAGGGCCCATCTAGTCCAGCATCCTGTTCCCGTAGTGGCTGACCAGATGCCCATTATGGGAAACCCGCAAGCAGGATCTGAGCACAGAAGCCCTCCCTGGTATTCAGAAGCATTTCTTCCTCTCAATGTGGAGACAGAACATAACCGTCATCGTGGCTGCTAGCCATCAAAAGCCCTTCCTCCATGAATGTGTCTAATCTGCTTTAAAGTCTATTCAAGTTGATGTCCACCACTGCTTCCTTCTTCCATAGTCTAGTCTCTGCTGCTTGGCCACTTATTGATGGAAGCAGGCATTTTAAGCAAGTTTCCCAGTTGATTTACCTTTTGTAAACTCACAGGGCGCTGTTTAGAGACTATGAAGTTAAGTGACGTATAAATTGTTGTGGGGAAAAGGTTGGAATAAACTTAGCGGTAGAAGCAGGCGCAGAAGTTATCCCTCCAGGCACAGGAATGCGATGGCAAAAGACAAGGGCGGCGAGGAACGCCACCTTATTTTCAGAGCCTGCCTGTTCCCAAATATAATAGGCCATAAATCTTTCTGCAACAACAGGAGAGTGAGCGCCTGTTCTCTCCTGGCAGCCTCCGTTGTGCACCGAGAAATGGAACAGTGAGCTTCATTATTTACGGACAGTCTCCTGCCTTCCCTTGTGTTCCTTCTTCCTTTCCATCTAGCTGGGTCCCTAATGGGGAGCAGATACTCCAACAAGCTCCCTAACCATCCCTGACTGCCTGACTGGATTGAAAAAAACATGGGTTTGTGCAGTCAGATGAAGAAGTCTTCGCCCCATTAGGAGGACAGGGGATTTTGTTTTTAGAATGTTGCACTATTTTACTGTTGTTTGCCGCCCTGAGCCCGGCTTCGGCTGGGGAAGGTGGGATATAAATAAAAATTATTATTATTATTATTATTATTATTATTATTATTATTATTATTATGTGCATGTGTTGTGGCAGGGCTCACTACAGCCGTCCTAATGGAAGTACAGGGATCACATTCACTTTCACCCCTAATGTTAGGAGTTCTTGCTTCCATTTCAATCTGTGCCCCCCCCAAGGGTTAAGGGAGGGAGTAGGCATTTGATTCAAAGGACTTGGAATCAGGTCACCTTTGTTGCGCCAGAATCTGCCTTTTTTTTCGTAAATAATTTTTATTTGATTTTACAAGTGTGAAATTACAACAGCATCAAATACATACTCATTTAGAGATTTCTCTGAATCTCTATAGACTTTCCACCATTCCCTCCAGGGGTCCTATTGTCAGCATTTTCAACTGCATATTATTTCATCATCCATATTTTAAATCTATCCATATTGTCCAAAGTATTTGTAATAATAATGATGATGATGATGATGGTGTATTATTTATACCCTGCCCACTCTGTGCGGCTCCTAACCAAATATTAAAAACACAATACTGTACAGCATTAAATATTAAAAACTTCCCTAAACAGGGCTGCCTTCAGATGTCTTTTAATGCCGGCTCAGACTCGTTACCCATCCAGCCCAGCATTTTTATTTAATTCTCATTTATTGCATTTATACCCCACCTTTACCTCCATGGGGCTCAGGGTGGCATTACTCAGCTCTCCATCCCACTCCTCACTGAAGCCCTGAGGGGCTGAGAGAGACAGCAACTTGCCGCCCCCCCCAGGCCACACCCAGCAAGTGCCATGATGGCCAAGTAGGGATTCACTGCTCTGTTAGCAAATCAGGTGCTGTTTCAACAAGCTGGTTGTCCTTGCTTTGTTTACCCTCTGCTTGCGTATTTTTTAAAAAATAAAGAAAAAGAAAACTTACGGAGAGGCCTGAAGTCTCTATTGTGGGAATGTTCAGGGAGGCAGGAGAGGATATATTGTTTATTAATATCCTTCCTAACTTGCACTAGGAAGTTCCTTTACTTAGCAGAGTTTTACATTCCCCTTTTCACACATAGCAGATAACTGGTTGCAGGCTCGTGTGAGCCTCTCACTATTATACAATTAATTCTGTCTCAGACTGAATTGTACGTTCCTGGTAAATTCCCTTGAATCCCTCTTAAAAAGAGTAAAGACACCACAATCTTATTCAAAGATGATAAAAGTTTACTCACATCAGTTCACAGTTGGATTCCTGAAGGCAGACTTAGTTACAAATATGTACATGTGGATCTACCCCGTATGGGGGAATAATCCCAGTGCTTCTGCTAGCTGAGATCTGGCAGAGCAGTCCTAGCTAGAAGCTGGTCAAACGGAGAAGGAAGTCAAAAAGAGACAGGTGTGCTGTGTGACTCGTCCTTTTGTTACCTGGACAGGTTAGGTCACGCCCACCTTCTAGCACATGCGAAAGGAAGGATGCTCCAGCCAGGAGGAACAGGAAGTTTCGACTGGCTGGACCAAACATTTCCCTAGCATGTCTTCTCTAGCATCACAGGGAATGTTGGACTTGACTGCCTCTCATGGATCACACCCCTTCCATCTCAAGGTAGCTCAGTCCAGCCATATGCTACCCCTGGGTTGGGTTGGTGTTGGCATCCGTCTGTCTTGAGAGACAACAGAGTTTGTCCCTGGGGTCAAGTCAAACTACTGGAGAATCCCAATGCCTGCTGTGACTGCAGAGACTAGTAGCTCCTCACTGCTGCCCCCGCATCGCTTTTGCTGCGCACCAAAGTGACCTCCTGAGCAGCGTGTCTGGGGGTCCTGGGCTGGCCAGATGGCAAGACACTCCTTCTGGGCCTCCCTGATGTGGTCCAAAGGAAAGCAGAGCAAGACGCTGGGCACCAGATTGGAAGGAGGCATTTGAGGAGCCCCCCAACCGATGGATTTCAGCCTCTTCTCCTCCCGAAAATGTTCTGCAAAGCATCGGGTTGGGCTAGGATGGGTGCAAATCCTCAGGGTTCCTGTTGCTGGTGCCTCCGGGTCCCCTAGGCAGGCTTTGGGGACGGGATAGGCAGCATCTCGGATGGAGCCTCACCCAGAAACAGAGCCCCCAAACGGGCAGCACCTGACGGAGCCCCCGGCAAGGAAGGCCTGGCTGTATTCTACAGTGCATGTGTCTCCAGTGTTTTTGAGCAGCTGGAGATACGGCCCTGTCGGAATAACAGCCAGAGCCAAGAGCGTCAAAGGGATCCGTCTCTCAGGTGTCTGCAGTGGGACTGATGACATTGACTGAAGATTTAGTTTACTTATATGCTGTTTTCCCACAATGTGCTGTGCCCAAAGCAGCTCACAGCAAACATTCAAAAACACCAAAACGTTGAAAATACAAACATACAGTGGTACCTCTGGTTACGTACTTAATTCGTTCCGGAGGTCCGTTCTTAACCTGAAACTGTTCTTAACCTGAGGTACCACTTTAGCTAATGAGGCCTCCCACTGCTGCTGTGCCGCCGCTGCACGATTTCTGTTCTCACCCTGAAGCAAAGTTCTTAACCCGAGGTAATATTTCCGGGTTAGCGGAGTCTGTAACCTGAAGCGTATATAACCCGAGGTAACACTGTACAAATTACAGAACATGCTAATAAAGTCAAATGACAAAAATCAACAATTCAAGAAATGCAGAATAAATCAGTGTTACCAAAACAAACAAACAAACCCCGCCAAATCAGTGTTTAAGTACATAAAGTAAAACAAACGTGAAGCAGCAATAATGCTTCTGGTACTGCTTTTGCTGCACTCTAAGGAGACTGACCCATAATTTAGAGGGAAGGAGTAGATGACGTACAGCTGGCATACAGGCTAAACGGCACACAGCTGATCGACTTAATATTTTAAAATATGGTCTCACCGACACATTAGACTAATTATATGCTGATTTATTAAAGCAAAAATACATACCCAGTTTTAAATGCAAAATTAGTACAAGGCATCTCTTCCATTTTCAGCCTCGTGCTGTTATTCATAGCATGATGTTCAGGTCCAGCTTCTTCTCTGCTTTGCCAAAGTAGATGTAGACATGTTGTTGAGTATTGGGGACATGGTAGAATGTGAGTCCAGGCCAGAGCGAACTTCGTAGTACAGTCATACCTTCGGGTTGCGTGATTTCAGGTTGCGCACTGTGCTGAACCCGGAAGTACTGGAACGGGTTACGGCACATGCACATGCGGAGACACACCAAATCACAACTTGTGCATGCACAGATGCGGCACTGCGGGTTGTGAACATGCTTCCCGCACGGATCACGTTCGCAACCCGAGCGTCCACTGTACTTGTTGTCGTTTAGTCGTGTCCGACTCTTCGTGACCCCATGGACCAGAGCAGGCCAGGCCACTGTACAGTCCACTGTACTACCACTCTGCCTCTCCTCTCAACCTGGATGTTCCAGGACCTTTTAGGAATATTGGGACATTGGGGCAAGGCACTGGGCTGCAGGAGAGGAATATAAACATTCCCATGGAATGGGGTGGGGGGTTAGGGGTGGGGAGAAAGGGGCCGGTGTGGGGGAAGCTCCCCTTTGGGGTTCGAGAATGGAGGCTCACACCATTCCCAAGTGGTCAGACTTTATTTAGTGATGGTTCACAGGCAGAGCCCAAAGGGTCTGCAAGAACATTTCCATTAGGACACACACAAGAAATAAATTGTTGCATGTCCCGCCCCCAATCTCCGAGTTCTGTGAGATTCCAGTGGTTCCAGGGTTTGTGATTCCTTTTGAGATTGAGGCACAGCAGAGATTACAGTGTCTGTAGAAGAGGTTGTTTATTTACACATATATACAACCTGAGGTTACGATGGAGGGGTTCGCAGCATCAACAGCCCAAAAGGATGTTGCTTCTCCCATAGTCAGCTGTATGCCAAGACCCTTCTAATTCCTGGTTCCAGCAAGTGCTAAAATCTAAACAAGGGTTCAAATTCCTGAAATAGCCAGGCTAGCTTCCTGGTGAGGTAAGCAGGGGTCATTAAGGCATCAAAGGAAGTGGCTCTGTGCCAGAGAGAGAAAAAAGGGTCCCCTCCCTTTCTCAACTGTCATGTAGTTGGAAAGACAAAGGCCAAAATGGAGAGTTGAGTTGTGTGCAAGCTAGAAACAAGCTGCAGGCTGGGAAGCCAGGAAGTGGGAGCCATGCCTGATTTCTGCTTGAATTCAAGGCTGCAGCTGTGAGAGAAGCAAGACGCTTTGGGGTGTTAATGAAGAAGAAGAAGAGTTTGGATTTGATATCCAGCCTTTCACTCCCTTTAAGGAGTCTCAAAGCGGCTAACATTCTCCTTTCCCTTCCTCCCCCACAACAAACACTCTGTGAGGTGAGTGGGGCTGAGAGACTTCAGAGAAGTGTGACTGGCCCAAGGTCACCCAGCAGCTGCATGTGGAGAAGCAGGGAAGCGAACCTGGTTCACCAGATTACGAGTCCACTGCTCTTAACCACTACACCACACTGGCTCTCGAACCCCTCCATGCTGTGAACCCCTCCATCATCTCAGGTTGTATATACGTGTAAATCAGGGGTCAGCAAACATTTTTAGCAGGAGGCCGGTCCACTGTCCCTCAGACCTTGTGGGGGGCCGGACTATATTTTGAAAAATAAAATAAAATGAACAAATTCCTATGCCCCACAAATAACCCAGAGGTGCATTTTAAATAAAAGGACACATTCTACTCATGTAAAAACACGCTCATTCCCGGATTTAGAAGGCGATTGGGCCAGATCCAGCCCCCGGGCCTTAGTTTGCCAACTATGGTGTAAATGAACCATATATCATCGAGCCACTGCGGTCTCCTCTGTGCCTCATTCCCAGAAGGAAATCCAAACCCTGGGCAAGCGTCAGGAACCCCTGGAATCTCACCCCACCTGGAGATTGGGGTGGTGTGCCAAAATATTTAGGGTGCCCTGCCTCCCTGCTGCAGATTTTCCTCTCCTGCCCTCTACATATTTTCTCCAGTCTCCGCCGCCTTTCAGCCTCTCCTCACTAGCTAAGCTATAATCGACACCCTCCCTGCAGCGTCTGCTCTCCGAGTTCATTACCAGGCCCTGCGATGGGCTTGTGAGCTGCATCGATCCGTCCATAAGCATCACAACACAGCTAAAGTATGTCCTGATGATCAATGACACCCGGCCTCGAGGGACAGCAAAGATGCTCACAGGCTGCAGATGCTTGCACAAAAGCAAAGGAGGGTGTGTGAGAGAGACGGAGCTCGTTCGAAGCCTCTCTCTTCAATTTCAGGTGCTTATGGCTGCAGTTAATCAATGGCGAGGGAACGGCACTCTGGACAAAGAAGCAAAGAATCATGGAGTTGGAAGGGACCCCCCAGGGACATCTAGCAGACACTCCAGGTGTCTCCAGTTTCCAGGAATGTCCCTGATTTAGAGAAGCCGTCCTGGTTTCTGATTTGATACTGGAACGTCCCACTGTTCCTTAGGATGTTCCCAGGGCCGGATTTAGGTTTGATGAGGCCCTCAGCTCCTGAAGGTAAAGGGGCCCTTTATATGTCCAGCTGTCCTTTGTCTACAACAAATGGTTGCTGTTTTTTGTGTTCAAAACAGTCATACCTCAGGTTAAAGACGCTTCAGCTTGCATCCCGCGACAACCCGGAAGTAACGGAATCTGCCAGAATCTTATTTCTACCATGCAGAAGCAAAGCTGGCTTCCTGGGTGTGTGGGTGTGAGGAGAACCCTCTGGAAGAGTGTGCGATGTGTGGGGAAGGAAACATTGCATCTGGGAAGCTGAAATCTGTTGGCTCCGCCTCTCCTTGGCTCTGGCTCCGCCTACCATAGGCTGTCTTGCCTTCTGCCCCACAAGTCCAAATGGGGCCTGCCCTCCACTGCTTATCAATGCAATATCTGTTCCCTCCTGACCACCACTGCAACAGTAGTCCATGACCTTCCTGCAAAGGTAAACCGACTAGAAATCTTTACATGGGATATCAAGTAAATGTGTGGTCTTAGAATCAAAGATTTGCAGGGAAGGGATCCTCCAGCGGTCATCTAGTCTAACCCACTGCAATGCAGGAATCACACATAAAGCACCCCTGAAACATGGTCATCCAAAACTCATCCAGATCTCATTTTTTTTGTGTTGGGAATTCATGTGATAATATTCTTACCTGTTGAGAATATTAAGATCCTAGTGACTGATATCAATAATATAAGTGCTCACACGATTGCAGCTGAACTAACCATACGCTTTAAATTTGGAATGTGCATGTGTACCACAACATAGTGGACATCACACCTTGTTGAATTTGCACAGGGTTCGCTTATGAAAGCATGCAAATGTGACTGTGAATAACAAGATGAGACTGCGCCGGATGAAAAACGCAGGAGTGAATGTTCCTAGAGAGTTGGAAGTACTCAGTTCACAGCAAAAGTTAGCACGCCGTGATTCAGAACTGTGCATGCACTGAACAGGAAATAAATAGATATATTATTAGGAATTACATAAAACATATCCTATAATCTAGTTCAGGCACCCCCAGACTTGTCCCTTCAGCTGTTTTGGGATTACAGTTCCCATCATCCCTGACCACTGGTCCTGTTACCTAGGGATGATGGGAATTGTAGTCCCAAAACAGCTGGAGGGCTGAGTTTGGGGCTGCCTGATCTAGTTGGACCCCAAGCCTCCTTCTGGACCCCCAGGCCCCAATAATTTGTTCCACCTTCCCCCCCTTATGACCATCCCTGCCTAGGAGCACCTTCAATTTCCACAAATTAGAAGCATGTGCAAAGCAGAGAAGAGTTAACTTTGTGCGTCAAACTTAACTCCAAGATCGTGCGGTCCGTGGAGAAGATTCTTTCTCATATCAGAAGGAAAGCCCATTATTTTTGCCCTGCTATATCTGGCTGGTTATGAAAAATTGGAGCCAGCGATCATGGAAAAATTACTTTCGTTCTTTTTTTCTGCTCCCAAATAGGCTCCTGTCCTAAGAAAAGAAAAAGGATGCTCTGAAAATAGCAAGAGCCCCATTGTCCTCTAAAAGTAGAAAAATTGCTCTGAGCCATTTATAAAAGCTTCTTATTCCCCACCCCCACCCCCGCCAGTCCACCTCCCCAGGATATCTGTGGTTATGCAACCAAATTGTGGCGCACCTCCAGGTATACACCGTTGCCTCACAAGTCTTCTGTGGCCATTGATATAGGGCAGATTTGATTTATAGGCGTTTTTAGAGAAGGGCTTTATTCTCAGCTGGGCAGAGCAGAAAGTGGATGAGGCCATTCCCTGGCTGCTACACATACACAAGGGTTGCGGGTGGCGCTGTGGTCTAAACCACTGATGCTCTTGGACTTGCCGATCAGAAGGTTGGCGGTTCGAATCCGCACAATAGGGTGAGCTCCCATTGTTCTGTCCCAGCTCCTGCCCACCTAGCAGTTCGAAAGCACACCAGTGCAAGTAGATAAATAGGTACTGCTCTGGCGGGAAGGTAAACGGTGTTTCCGTGCACTCTGGTTTCTGCCTTGGTGTCCCGTTGTGCCAGTAGTGGTATAGTCCTGCTGGCCACATGACCCGGAAAGCTGTCTGTCTGAAAGCGAGATGAGCGCTGCAACCCCATAGTTCCCTTTGACTGGACTTAACCATCCAGAGGTCCTTTGCCTTTTACCTTTACCTTTTCACACACACACACACACACACACACACACACACACGAGTTGTGGTTCTTCCCAGTGCTGGTGCAACAACTCTAGACAACACTGGTGCAGCTGAATTCTGCAAAGACTTTCTCAATGGTGCGGTAGGGCAGGTTTGGAGAATAGTCAAATTGCATATGAAGCCATTCCTATCATCATCATTATTAAGTTTGTATACCAGCCTTCATCCGATGATGTCAGGGCAGTTCGCAACATAAAAATACGAAATGAAACCCATAAAATATGTAGAATCATAGAATGATAGAGTTGGAAGAGACCACAAGGGCCATCGAGTCCAACCCCCTGCCAAGCAGGAAACACCATCAGAGCACTCCTGACATATGGTTGTCAAGCCTCTGCTTAAAGACCTCCAAAGAAGGAGACTCCACCACACTCCTTGGCAGCAAAGTCCACTGTCGAACAGCTCTTACTGTCAGGAAGTTCTTCCTCATGTTTAGGTGGAATCTTCTTTCTTGTAGTTTGGATCCATTGCTCCGTGTCCGCTTCTCTGGAGCAGCAGAAAACAACCTTTCTCCCTCCTCTCTGTGACATCCTTTTATATATTTGAACATGGCTATCATATCACCCCTTAACCTCCTCTTCTCTAGGCTAAACATGCCCAGCTCCCTTAGCCGTTCCTCATAAGGCATCGTTTCCAGGCCTTGGACCATTTAATCTTAACTCAGTTAACGGAAACAAGAACAGGAGCTACATCCTTTGTGACGCTGAATCCACAAGACATGAAGAATAATGTTTGCAGTGCTTATGTGAGGCTGCCTTAAGAATACAGTAAGATCAGAGGAGGTTGCTGGAACACATCTCAAGCCAGCATCCTGTTCTCCCAGCGGCCAAACAGATGCCCCAGTGGGAAATCCTCAAACAGGATTCATGCACAAGAGCATGAATTGACACCAACCTGGCTGGGTTTAAAGGAGGATTGGCCAAATTCACGGAGGAGAGGGGTCCAAGTGTGGGGCCAGAGCTAAAACATCCTTCCTAGTAGCCACTGGTAGCCCTCTCCTCCTCCATGAATTTGGCCAATCCCCTTTTGGTGGCTGTCACTTTTCCTGTGGCAGGGAGTTCCACAGTTTAACTCAGCAATGCGTGAAGAAGGACTTTCTTTCATCTCTACTGAATCTTCCAAGACTCATTTTCATGGTATGTCTGCAAGTTCTAGTGTCAGGAGGGAGGGAGAAAACATTTTCTCTGCCCACTTTCTCCCTGTCATGCATCATTTTAGAAATTTCCTCCTTTTTTGGGAAATAAATTTTATTAGTTTTACAAAATAATTCACAATTAACACATTTACATTTTAAAGCAGAACTAAAATTCTTCCGAATCTTAAAACTTCCCTCCTCCCCTCCATGGGTCCTTTCAGTATCACAATCAACTGCATTTTATAGTTACAGATAGGTAGCCGTGTTGGTCTGCCATAGTCAAAACAAAAAAAATTCCTTCCAGTAGCACCTTAAAGACCAACTAAGTCAGTTCTTGGTATGAGCTTTCGTGTGCATGGTATCTGAAGAAGTGTGCATGCACACGAAAGCTCATACCAAGAACTAACTTAGTTGGCCTTTAAGGTGCTACTGGAAGGAATTTTTTTTGTTCTGCATTTTATAGTTCATCCAAATTATAGTCCTCCAATATTTTCAAAATCTTTGTAATGTTGCAAGTTATTGAAAGCCTGCCAACAGTTCAGGTGTTTACAGTGTTAGATGCCATCTGTGTTTACAGTTTTAGATACATTCTGTATTTACCCCATTCTCTGTTGAAATTTTGATCCTCCTGGTTTCTGATTTTCCCAGTCAATCTGGCCATCTCTGCATAGTCCAGTAATTTCACCTGCCAGTCTGACTTTGTTGGAATCCTGTCCTCTTCTCATCCCTGGGCAAACAGCATTCTTGCAGCTTTAGACCCGTACATGAACAGTCTTCTCAAGTCTTTCATTATATCTGCACCTAAAATTCCTAAGAGAAAGGCTTCTGATCTTTTAGCAAAGATTATTTTAAATGGGTCCCCCCTCCAAAAAAAAATTCATTATATATCATTTCCCAGAATTCCTTTATCTTATTACAATTCCACCACATGTGGTAAAAAGTGTTCTCTTTTTCCTTACGTTTCCAACAGACATGTGAGTTAGTCCTTGAAATATACTCAAAGTCAAGAGTGGATTTCATGCTCTTTATTCAGCTCATAGTGGTGAGGAGGAATGCAAGTTCCCCCCAGAATGGCTGCTTTATATACATTATTTACACAATGGGCCCCACGTGATTGGCTAATTCCGGGAATCTTCTGTAGACCAATCAGGTTGCGGATTCACTTCCACCTGAAGCTGGATTGGGTGGCTCCTGTGGACCAATCAGACTGCTCCATTCTGGGTCCTATTGTTCTAGGACCAATCAGACTGCTGCATTTTGGATCCTATTGTTATAGGACCAATCAGACTGCTGCATTTTGGATCCTATTCAACTCAGTACATAACAGTCCTACAAATTTTCGCTAACTTACTGGGTGTTA
The DNA here is from genome assembly GCF_964106915.1 of Podarcis gaigeae. NCBI lineage: Eukaryota > Metazoa > Chordata > Lepidosauria > Squamata > Lacertidae > Podarcis > Podarcis gaigeae. The sequence goes on along the minus strand of NC_139677.1, from coordinate 103,182,121 downwards.
AATACCCGCTGCACATCATCTTCATATAGTTCTCTTGCAGTGTATAACACACTGTAAATTTTAGCTCCTCTCCCCAAAGCTTTTCCCATGCTGCCAATTGTAGGATATATCTAAAATCTCTTGCCCATTGAATCGTTGCATGTTTTAGAGATTTCCACCCTGTCGCTCCTTTCTCGCCAATGAAGGTCATGGACCACTGGTGGTCTGCAGACCGCAATTTGGGAACCATGGATCTTAACCGCAGAAGAGCAGAGCATTTCTCATATTGCAAATGTGTTGTTTCCAACACATTGATGGTTCAGAGACAGAATCTTGAAAACACCAGAACATCTGTGCGTGGTTTTTCCCAGAAGCCCATCTAACCCAGCCACCAGAGCCTCATGACAGTAGCTGCTCAGGTCTCTCTGCAAAGCTTGATATCTCAGGACGTTCATCATCCACCACACCTGGAAATCCGAGCTGCCCTGGCTCACGATACGGAGGCTCTCTTTGGAGCTGCAGCAGCTGATATACATTGATGGACGTATCCTCCACAAACATAGCTAATCCCTTTAAAAGCCTCTTGTCATGGAACGATGATGGATTTGATAGGCTAATTGGCTAATTACACTTCGAGAGAGAACCTGGATTGTCCTCAGCTCTAGTGTGTGGGTGAGAGAGGCAGACAGGTTTCATTTCTCTCTCTTTCTTTCCTCCACATCATTCATAACACGGTGGCTGGGCGTAGTGGTTAGAGCATCGGACTAGGACCTGGGAGAAGAGCAGGGTTCGAATCCCCACAACTCAGACATGAAGCTCACTAGGTGTGACCTTGGGGGCCAGTCACGGCCTCTCACCCTAGCCCACCTCGCAGGGTTGTTGTGGGAATTAACCATGCTCGCCACCTTGAGCTCCTTAGAGAATGAAAGGAAGGAAGGAAGGAAGGAAGGAAGGAAGGAAGGAAGGAAGGAAGGAAGGAAGGAAGGAAGCCATGTGTTTGTGGGTATCTTTATGAATGATGCACAAATTTGCTTGGCTCAAACTGATGACTGGTTGATCAGGAACCTTGTAGAAAAGGTGTTATATAAATGTAAACAACAACAACTTTATTATATGTACCCCACTGTCAGGGAACTGCCATCGGAAAGGCAGGCGGTGGAAGGGCTCTCAGACGCTAAGAGAGACTCAGCAGGAGAGGAAGGTACCAGCAGGGGGAGGGAAAGAGCTCAGAGAGAAAGTGAGTCGGAGGGAGGGCTCCGAGAGACTGCCAGTGAAAACAGTGGAGAAGTCTCAGGACCCCCCCATAGGTACACCCACTCCTCGCCGGAAACTGTCTCGCTGAGAATCCCGAAGACGTGTTTCCGTTAAGGAACTCTTATGTTGGAGCAGATTCCGCAAACGCCCACTGTCGGATTCTGCTAGCGATTGAGGGAGTCATGTTTAAGGGGGCTCCGCTTAAGGCAGAGTTTGAGAACCATGCCCAAGCTCTGAGGGACTAAGCTTTAACGCACAAGCAGCTCATCATCCCATCACACCCACCCATCTGACTGGATTGCCCCAGCCACTCAGGCAGCTTCCAACAAATTATAAAAATAATACAGTCATACCTCATGTTACGTCTGCTTCATGTTACGTTCTTTCAGGTTACGTCATGTGGTGACCCGGAAGTACTGGAAAGGGTTACTTCCAGGGTTTGCCGCTCGCGCATGTGCAGACCCACAAAATGATGTCACGCGCATGCGCAGAAGCAGTGAATCGCAACCCGTGTGTGCGCAGATGCGCCACTGCGGGTTGCATTCCTTTCATGTTGTGAAGGGGCCTCCGGAACGGATCCCGTTCGCAACCAGAGGTACCACTGTAGACGATTCCCTTTGCCTGTTGGCTATCCCAGTTGTGCAAGGAGTCTTTTGGGCCCAGCAGTCAGAATCCTCAGCTGAAGCTCTGTAGCACCTTGAGCTCAAAGGACACAGGAGCAGCCCTCCGGTTTAGCTTCTCCTGGGGGGATATTTTAAGAGACTTAAGAGACTCTGAACTCGGGGGAAGATGGAAGACTCTTGCACTGAGCACGATGCAAAATTCCTCGAGGCTTTTTCAAGTCCTGTAAACAAACCACCCTGGTCTGAAATGACAGGCCCTCCAAGTTTTCTCCGTTGAAAATAGGGATGTCCCATTTCATAACGATATTTTTACTATTTATACCCTACACATCTTAACTAGGTTGCCCCAGCCACTCTGGGTAGTTTCCAACATATATAAAAACACAATAAAACATTAAACGTTAAAAAAGCAACCCCTATACAGGATAGCCTTCAGACGGCTCGGGGTCAGATAATTCCAGACCCTCCAACATTTCTCCAAGGAAAATTAGGATGTCCTAAGGAAAAGTGGGACATTCTGGGATCAAATCAGAAACCGGGATGGCTTCTCTAAGTCAGGGACATCCCTGGAAAATAGGGACACTTATAGGGTCTGAAATGCATCTCCCTCAATGCTTCCTTGCTTCTGGTAAAGCAAAATTGAGATTGCCTCCAGTTTTAAGTAAACAGATTCCTTTTTTCCTTAAATGCCTGGGAGGAAATCAACACACGGATCAGTCCTTGTAAGATGCACACCAGCCTTGGAAGGAGAGAAGATATATAAATATATTTAAACACAAGAAGGATGTCTCTGGGTAGAGAAAGTCCGTTTCACAATTCAACTACACTTTACTGAGCATCCCCTTTGCAGTAAACAAATGTTCTCATCCTCTGCAGAAAACTGGTGTGGGCCAGGAACCTGAGGTTTGTGCAGAAAGTCCTGTTTCTACTTCAGCTGTACCATAAAAATGCTGGATCTGGGGGAGAGTGCTAAATTTAGCATTATGTAGCATGACTTAAAAAAGGGGGGGAGAAAAAAGACCATTGGGCAGCAAAAATTGTTACATGGATGACTACATGTGAGAACAAGGCCATTAAGCTGGGCAGATATCCATTGCACAAAGAGAGGGGCTTCTTCTTCTTTGGCGATGTCTCGTAGCCGAGTAAGATTATCTTCCATAAACATGGTTTTAACAATGAGTCCGCAAGTGACTGTGGAGGCCAATTGTGGATCCACACGTCCTTCCGCAGTGGGAACTTTGGTTTCCAGCCGGGAGTTGATCACGGCGTGGATTTGCCAAGCGTGCCTTCCTCTTAGCACGTTTCTCCCTTGCGTCCTGAGTTCGAGTGTCTCCAAAGCCCATGACACCTTCGGTAAAGGCTGTTCTCCAATTGGAGCACTCTCAGGCCAGTGTTTCCCAATTGTCAGTGTTTATACTACATTTTTTTAGATTTGCCTTGAGAGAGTCTTTAAACCTCTTTTGTTGACCACCAGCATTACGCTTTCCGTTTTTAAGTTCGGAATAGAGTAGTTGCTTTGGCAGACGATCATCAGGCATCCGCACAACATGACCAGTCCAACAAAGTTGATGTTGAAGAATCATTGCTTTGACACGGGTGATCTTTGCTTCTTCCAGTACACTGGTATTAGTTCATCTGTCTTCCCAAGTGATGTGTAAACATTTTCGGAGGCACCATTGATGGACTCTTTTGAGGAGTTGGAGATGGCATTTATAAGATCCAGGAAGCACCAAAATGTAACAGCAGAATCAGACCATGGAATGGCTGCAGAGTTGCAATTGAGGGCCAAGGATTTCAGCTTAGCTGTTGTGTGGATAGTGTTGGACACTAGCCAGGGGGCAGGCGGGGGGTGGGGGGAGAGCCAGGTTTCCTTGGCATCCCTGATTTAAAGCCCTTCTCCTTCCAGCTTCAATGGAGCAACTTCATCCCAGGAACATGAATGACATTTTAACGCATGAGGCTTAATATCCCTGATGGATATTTTGGCTGCATTGAATATTCTGCTCTTGGCACCTGCGAGGAAGTCCGTTTCTTCGTGAAACCTTGCTGAATTACTCTCCTCAGCGCTGCTGCTACAACAACTCTGACAAATCATTATTTTATTAGATTCCTTTTTTTTTAAAAGCACTTTCCGTCTGCTGTGTTTGTGATGCTCAGTCTGAAGCGCTCGCAAGCGAAGAAGCATTTTCTCAGGCTGAAAACTTAGGTGTTAGTTATTCCCGCGGTTTCGTTCCTTCCCCTCTTCATTATTCATTCATTGTTTGGCAGCTCCAACTTCAAACTGTCTGCACATTGTTGATTGCCCGAACCATCTGGCCTGATGAAGGAGAAAGTAACTAAGTCCGGTTCCAAATGCCAAGATATTTGAATTTGGCAGGCATTTTCTGTTTTAAAAGTGCCATATACCTGACAATGTACAAACAAGCAGAAGCCAGAGCTGGGGCTGGTGGGAGCTCTCATCCCAAACAACTCTCATTAGGGCACCACATTTGAGAACCGTAGAACTGTAGAGTTGGAAGGGACACCCAGGGTCATCTAGTCCAACCCCCTGGGATGAGACAACTACAGCTAAAAAGTGGTGATCCAACCTCTGTTTTAAAACCTGCAATGAAGGAGAGACCACCATCTTCTGAAGGAGTCCTCTCCTTCAGAAGGTTCTTCCTAATATTTAGTTGGAATCTCCTTCCTTGTAATTTGAACCCATTGTTTCAAGTCCTACCTTCCAAGGGAGGAGAAAACACGCTTCTTCCATCTTCCACATGACCAGGGCTTTCCCCCCAGACAAAACCTGCCAGAACTCAGATCCAGCGTCTCTCAGGTGGGCGCCACTGCCGTTATAAGAAAACAAGGGAGGTGTTCGTGGTGAGTTCTGGCACCTCTTTGTGTAGAACATGGGTAGGCAAACTAAGGCCCACGGATGGTCCGGCAATCAGCGTGTTTTTAAATGAGTAGAATGTGTCCTTTTATTTAAAATGCATCTCTGGGTTATTTGTGGGGCATAGGAATTTGTTCATTTGTTCAGAGCCAGTGTGGTGTAGTGGTTAAGAGCGGTGGTCTTGTAATCTGGGGAACCGGGTTCGCGTCTCTGCTCCTCCACAAGCAGCTGCTGGGTGACCTTGGGCCAGTCACGCTTCTCTGAAGTCTCTCAGCCCCACTCACCTCACAGAGTGTTTGTTGGGGGGGAGGAAGGGAAAGGAGAATGTGAGCCGCTTTGAGACTCCTTCGGGTAGTGATAAAGCGGGATATCAAATCCAAACTCTTCTTCTCTTCTTCATTTTCCTCCCAAAATATAGTCCGGCCCCCCGCAAGGTCTGAGGGACAGTGGACCGGACCCTTGCTGAAAAAGTTTGCTGGCCCCTGGTGTAGAAAAATAGCCCTGCATTTGGCAACCCTTGAGATATCTGAAGATGGCTCTCATATCTCCTCTAAGTCTCCTCTTTTCCAGGCTGAACATACCCAGCTCCTTCAACCATTCCTCATCAGGCTTAGTTTCCAGACCCTTGATCATCTTGGTCGCCCTCCTCTGCACACATTCCTGCTTGTCAATCTCCTTCTTAAACTGGGGTACACAGAATAATGGAGCCTCCCTCTTCCGACACAGTGTACCGCTTGAGTATCAGTTGCTGGGGGACAAATGCTGTTTTGTCACCCTATTTGTGGGCTTTTGGAGTTATCTGATTGGCCAGCATTTCATCCTGTCACCTCTTGCGCGCTCGCGCTCTCTCTCTCTCTCTCTCTCTCTCTCTCTCTCTCTCTCTGCAGCTGTCTTACATAATGCATATTAGAGCCACGTCACTTGCCAGCTGTTATCACTGCTGGAGAAAATAGCTTCTGGGCAGGCGTATGCAAAGGAGAATGTCAATGTGTGTTTTGGGAGAAGGAGGCTCCCATTTTTCCTGCGGCCGCCACTTTCTCTCCCACCTGACGCTTCCTGGGCAACAAACGGAAAGCTGCAAAACAGGTGTCAGGAAGGATGGAGAGATCTGACGTTGCAATCCTAACCCCGCTTACCTGAGTGCAAAAGCCCCCTTGACTTCAGCAGGGCTTGCTTTCCAGAAGATGTGATTTTAAGGCACTTTCAAAGACAATTTGACCCTTCTAAAGCAAAACTGAGAGTTCTGGTTTCTCAGCTCTCCATCTTCCTACCTGTCCACAAACTATTCTGCTGATATGAAGCCCTGGATGCCTCCGGGCCCATTTAAATAAGAGAGCTCTTCCCCCGAGGATAAATGCCCATGATTTGAGATCTGCTGGGGAAAACCTCCTCAGCAGGATCTGTGACCTTCTAGCAATAGTGACCCAGTTATGAAATCTGCTCCCCAGAGATTTCAGCTGGCACCAATTCTGCTAACCCTTGGGTGCTGCCTGAAATCCTCTCTTTTTTCCACAGGCGGTTCATAATTAAGACATCGGCCTGATTACTGGTATTTTACAGAGAGCTGGTGTTTTATTCAATTGTATTATGTACCGTATTTTTTGCACCATAACACTCACTTTTTTCCTCCTAGAAAGTTAGGGGAAATGTCTGTGCGTGTTATGGAGCGAATGCCTACGGATGGCGGGGGCATCTGCTGCAGTCGTGAGCAGAGGATCCATGGTTCCCCTTCCTTCCCTCCTCCGTGGCTCGCTTTGAAACAGCAAAGCGGGAGAAGAGCCGCTGAGTGGGGAGGAGAGAGGGACAGAGAGCCTGCTTCTTTAAAGGAGCAAAGCGGGAGAGGAGAGGAGCCTTCTCCGCTTATACCCCTCTTCTGCATTATTAGCAGCATCCTTCTCCACCCACCCCTCGCATGCTCCTTGTCCCTTGAGCGCTTTTCCTTCCCTCCCCACCTAAAACGTGGTTACAAAGCACGGATCCACATGGATCCTCAGGATCTTTGCATTGGGCTACCCCAAACTCACCGTCAGATCACATGTCTGTGGCCACAGCATGAACCACAAAAATCATACATCCACTGTTTCGTTATAATATTTTTTTTCTTGTTTTCCTCCTCTAAAAACTATGTGCGTGTTATGGTCGGGTGCGTGTTATAGAGCGAAAAATACGGTAATTCAGTATGTTTAGCCCAGAAGAGAGAAGGCTGAGAGGAGATATCTTCAAATATCCAAAGGGCTGGCATACAGAGGATGGAGCAAGCTTGCTTTCTCCCGCTCTGGAGGGTAGGACTCGAACCCATGGCTTCAAGTTACAAGAAAGGAGATTCTGACTAAACATTGGGAAGAGCCATTTGATGGTCTCTCCTTCCTTGGAGGTTTTTAAGCAGAGGTTGAAGGCCATCTTTCATGGATGCTTTAGCTGCGATTTCTACAATTCTATGAGTCTGTGATTCCTTAATTTATTTTTACTGATTACCTTGACTGTTTTGACCTTGTAAACTGCCCTGAGGTCATAAGACGAAGGGTAGAATATAAGTTTTTTTTTTAAAAAAGTAAGTTAGTAAATAATGTCCTGACCCCATAGTTGTGTGAGATTAGTCCCCACCACATGCCCACATGCATAAACACCACCTCACCCAACTTTCAAGCTTCTCACACAAAATATGAACTCTTTGCAAGTATTCTTTTTCTGGGAGTTTTGTCCTGAGCAGTTGAAGTGTTTGTGAGCAAGCCAAGACATCACAGCAATCCAACCAATGGTGGGAGAGAGTGACTTGGAGATGGGCTGGCAGGTGAAAAGCAATAACCGGCGTGTGGGCTTTGCTGTAGCACCAGCTGTAACGAATCGTGTCATACAAATGTGACCTCCCCGAATTCCCCAGCCTTTTTGCATGCAGTGATTCCTGCATTGCAAGGGCTTGGACTAGATGACCCTGGGAAACCCCTTCCAACTCTACCATTCTGTGACATTGGGGGCATTTTGCTGGATATTCTTTGGGGGCAGTCGGAACAGTTTGGCATTGAGGAGCTGGAAAAATCAGCTCAGAAAATTGCCTTCTGGGGAATTTTGGCGCAGTTACAGTCCTTAAATCCAAACATAAACAACAACCTAAGAGTTCCCACCTTGGCTTGAGAGACATCAAAGTTTCTTTTCATTTTTAAAAAAATATTTTTTATTGAGTTTCCCACTTTTATCATATTCACATTTTGTTACATACGGTAATTCTATAGCTTAATTTGATGTTGTTTAGTCGTGTCCTACTCTTCGTGACCCCCTGGACCAGAGCATGCCAGGCACTCCTGTCTTCCACTGCCTCCCGCAGTTTGGTCAAACTCATGCTGGTAGCTTCGAGAACATAATTCAAAAGCACGCCAGGCACTCCTATCTTCCACTGCCTCCCACAGTTTGGTCAAACTCATGTTCGCAGCTTCGAGAACACTGTCCAACCATCTCGCCCTCTGTCGTCCCCTTCTCCTTGTGCCCTCAATCTTTCCCAACATCAGGGTCTTTTCCAGGGAGTCTTCTCTTCTCATGAGGTGGCCAAAGTCTTGGAGCCTCAGCTTCAGGACCTGTCCATCCAGTGAGCACTCAGGGCTGGTTTCCTTAAGAATGGATCGGTTTGATCTTCTTGCAGTCCATGGGACTCTCAAGAGTCTCCTCCAGCACCAGAATTCAAAAGTATCAATTATTTGGTGATTAGCCTTCTTGATGGTCCAGCTCTCACTTCCATACATCACTACTGGGAAAACCAGAGCTTTAACTAGACGGACCTTTGTTGGCAAGGTGATGTCTCTGCTTTGCTTTGCTTTGTTTGTCTATATTCTTAGCATTTCTATAATCACTTATTTTACCTTCTATCTTATTGTAGTATTTCACCTTGTTATCAGTAAATCAGTTCCTTATGTATACATTACAAAACATTTCATTTCATTTTGTTCCAGTCCTTTTGAAACAGTTCGTCACGCTGATTCCGGATCTTAAATCCAAACATAAACTGCATCCTGAGAGTTCCCACCTTGGCTTGGGATACGTCAAAGTTTCAGTGGCAGACATCCCAAGGAGGGGCTCACAGTAGCTTTAAGTGGGCTAGAAAACAGGGAGAAGGAACAGGAAAATAAGGAAAGAAAACACCCTGTGACAGAATGGCAGATTGTGTGACATTGCAAATGAGGGAATAATTCATGAATAATGTCAAATTTGCAAGTTCAAGATGAACAATTTGCCAGGAAGAGGACAAATGTGACAGGCCTGCCTTCCTGGCTCGTTGTTCTCTCCACCCGCAGTGGCCAGGCAGACAGGAGAGTCCCCAGGAAGTCTTACAAACAGGGAAAGATCAGTACATCCGCCCTCTGTCATTATGCCTGCAAAGCTGAAATGTTGACAGTTGCCCTTTGGGTGATTCTGGCTAGTAGCCAAGAATAGATCTGCCTGCAATATTTCCCCCTAACTCATATTTGTTGGAAGATTTGGAACCGATGAAGGAAAGCGCATAGTTAAACTGCAGAACTCCCTCCCACAGGATGGAGTGATGACAAACACCAATCCAGGTGGCTTTATAAGAGGACAGGACAAATTTGTGGAGGAGGAGAGGGCTATCGATGACTACTAAGTGCAATGATTTTGCTCTGCCTTCACAGTCAGAAGCAGCGATGCCTCTGAACCCCAGTTGCCAAAGACCACAGGAGGGGAGAGTGCTGTTCCTGTGCTTGAACCCTGCTTGCTAGTTTCCCATAATAACGTAAATGTAATAGGCTGTATAAGAACAATTGGAAACTGCTTGCCGATCAGAAGGTCAGCGGTTCGAATCCCTGCGACCGGGTGAGCTCCTGTTGCTCAGCCCCAGCTCCTGCCAACCTAGCAGTTTGAAAGCACACAGTGCAAGGAGATAAATAGGTACTGCTCCGGCAGGAAGGTAAACAGTGTTTCCGTGTGCTGCTCTAGTTCACCAGAAGCGGCTTAGTCATGCTGGCCACATGACCCGAAAGCTGTACGCCGGCTCTCTCAGCCAGTAAAGCGAGATGAGCACTGCAACCCCAGAGTCGTCCGTGACTGGACCTAACGGTCAGGGGTCCCTTTACCTTTTCTCATAATGTCAAAATCAACATCGTGACCTAACATATTAAAATGTAGCTTATTCAGTTAACCACCAAGTCCAAGTTACATATGCTTCAGGTTACATACTCCGCTAACCCAGAAATAGTACCTCGGGTTAAGAACTTTGCGTCAGGATGAGAACAGAAATCACATGATGACGGCACGACGGCAACGGGAGGCCCCATTAGCTAAAGTGGTGCTTCAGGTTAAGAACAGTTTCAGGTTAAGAACAGACCTCCAGAACGAATTAAGTTATTAACCCAAGGTACCACTGTATGTACAAAATGAGATTCCTATTTTGTCAGTCCCATAGTGCATTCCTTTCTCATTTCTTCATCTTCTCTTGTATTTTTCTCTGATGTATTTCTTAGAAGAGTACCATGAAATAGTCTTGCACAGTAAGTGTCTAATGAAGATGATAAGGTTGTTGGACATAAGAAACTGGCACTGGTAGATGCTGGCACAGGTAGGCAAGACAAGGATTCCTGGATATTCCTCTATTTCGCCCCAAGGGGCTTAATCAGTTGTGCGTGGTTCTAAATCATATGGATTTGCACAATATAGGCATTCTAGTGGTTTTGGTTTCCCATAATGGGCATCTGATTGGCGACCGTGAGAACAGGATACTGGACTTGATGGGCTGCTAGCCTGATCATTTAAGGGCTCTTTTGATGTTCTTATGTTGTATGAAAAAGCTCCTGGCCCAGCCCAGCCTTGAGACTTCTGTGGGGATGCTGGGAGGCCCTTGCCAAGCTCGGCTGGCTGCCAGCTCCTCTCCCTGTTGGAGGCCAGCCTGATAACCCCTGCTTTCATCTCAGCCACGACAACGTAGCCCGTTGTTCATGGCATTCCTAACTCTGCATAGGATGGAGCTCACCAATGACATCTCGCTCTTTGGAGAGGCAGCTTTGGAGTCAAGGTCGTAGGCTGTTAATGCACAAGATTTGACAGCAAGCAGTTAGAGGAAATGCATGGGTCATTGAACCCAACCTAGAAATGGAGGGCGGTTGCAAATGAATAGACATGGAGCAGCCTTTTAAGGAAGGAATAATTCCTGAGTGGAGCTTCACCTGGGACTCTGCTGCTGGTGGAGAATTCAAGCTGGTGGAGAATTCAAGGATTTGCACCCCTGCAAAATTTCCCAAAGGGCCAATGAATCATAGAACTGTAGAGTTAGAAGGGACCCCAAGGGTCATCTAGTCCAACCCTCTGCAATGCAAGACTCTCAACTAAAGCATCCATGACAGGTGGCTGTCCGATCTCTGCTTAAAGACCTCCAAAGAAGGAGAGTCCACAGCCTCCCGAGGGAGACTGTTCCTCTTTCGAACAGCTCTTACTGTCAGAAAGTTTTTCTTTATGTATAGTCAGAATCTCCTTTCTCGTAACTTGAAGCCATGGGTTCGAGTCCTACCCTCCAGAGCAGGAGCAAACAAGCTTGCTCCGTCTTCCATGTGACAGCCCTTGAGGTATTTGAAGGTGACTATCCTATCTCCTCTCAGTCTCCTCTTTTCCAGGCTAAACAGACCCAGCTCCTTAAACTATTCCTCATAAGGCTTTGTTTCCAGACCCGTGACCATTTTGGTTGCCCTCCTCTGCACCAGTGGCGTCGCGTGGGTTGTCAGCACCCGGGGCAAGGCAAGTAATTTGCGCCCCCTAACCCGTGGATTTGCGCCCCCTAACCCTAACCCCCAGATGTTGCGGCCGGCCCCCCCTGCACCCCCCACGCTACACCACTGCTCTGCTCACATTCCAGCTTGTCAACATCCTCCTTAAATTGTGATGCCCTGAATTGGACACAGTATTCCAGGTGTGGTCTGATCAAGGCAGAATATGGTGGTACCATTTCTTCCCTTGATCTGAACACTAAACTTCTGTTGATGCAGCCTAGAATAGCATTAGCCTTTTTTGCTGCTGCATTACACGGTTGACCTAGTGACATTAATACTTTATTAAGCATATAGGATTCAGATAAAATTAAAGCCTTCTTCACACAGTGCATAGAAGGGTTTGTTTGTTTTTTACTGTTTATTGTACTCCTGTAAACCTCGAGGTTCCCCTTAGAATTCTTTTGCTTCCCCGTGGACCCTCAATGGCTCCAATCCTGTCTGCATTTGAGTTTACTGTTGCACGATGTGACAAAAGAAATAAAGGGAGGGGGGATATTCAGGGAAAACAGCAATTAAATCTCCTCCACCTCATATCAGAAGCAGATGATTACAGTCTGAACACATACGCACAAATCAATTTAATGTGCACGATTTAGGCCTGAGACGCAACACTCAGCAGTTCCTTAGTGTGTAATTTGGATATATGCCCCCCACCCCAAAAAAACCCCTGCCGACCCATTTCCAAAGAGGAGCGTGGTTCTATTTCACTCCCTCTCCAACTTAAGTGTGGTTACCTGCTCTTACACTCTTTGCTAGTCTTATGAATATTGCATCTTGCGTTCGTCGAGGAGTATGGGGAGTTGGAAAGTTACAACCTACCAGTAAATATTCAAAACGCAAAAGGTACATTTTGGATTCGGTCTCATCCAAGCGTCTTAAAAAATTAACAGTTGCCTTAAGCGGTGTGCACTGTCAGCGGAGAACTTCGGGGGACGCTTGCTGGGGCAGACTCTGTCAGATGGGGTCTCACTGGCACACAGAGAGCAGCGCCTCTTGAGTAGGGGACGTGGGTCCATTGCAATACGCAGCACTGCCCTTGAAGAGGGCAACAGCAAGCCTATTTTTGGGTGCTCATGATAGATCCGGTCTGGTCACCTCTCCTCAAAACGGAGGTGGCAGAGAGTTGGAAAAGAGCAAACAGAATGCTCAAGGAGATGGAGCAAAAAGCTGTGCAGTGTTTGGGAAAGTGAGAAAGAGGTGACATGATAGAAGCTTATATAACATTGGAAAATGTTAACCACTTCTCCTACGTGGGCAGTTATCTTTCCATAAGGGCCGAAATTGATGCCGAAATCCAGCATCGCCTGAGCTCTGCGAGTGTGGCTTTCTCCCGATTGAAGTGCAGAGTATTTGAGGACCCGGACATTTGCAGGGAAACCCAAATGCTTGTTTACAAAGCTATTTTACTACCAACCTTACTTTATGCTTGTGAAACATGGACCACTTATAAACGCCATCTCCAACTCCTTGAAAGATCCCACCAATGGTGTCTCCGAAAATTTTTACACATCACTTGGGAAGATAGGCGAACTAATGCCAGTGTACTGGAAGAAGCAAAGATCACCCGTGTCAAAGCAATGATTCTTCAACATCAACTTTGTTGGACTGGTCATGTTGTGCGGATGCCTGATGATCGTCTGCCAAAGCAACTACTCTATTCCGAACTTAAAAACGGAAAGCGTAATGCTGGTGGTCAACAAAAGAGGTTTAAAGACTCTCTCAAGGCAAATGTTAAAAAATGTAGTATAAAAACCAACAATTGGGGAACACTCACCAGCGAGCGCTCCAGTTGGAGAACAGCCTTTCCCAAAGGTGTCATGGGCTTGGAAGACACTCGAACTCAGGACGCAAAGGAGAAACATGCCAAGAGGAAGGCACACTTGGCAAATCCACACCGTGATCAACTCCTGCCTGGAAACCAATGTCCCCACTGTGGAAGGACTTGTGGATCCAGAATTGGCCTCCACAGTCACTTATGGATTCATTATTAAATGGAAGACAATCTTACAAAGAATAAGATATAATTATGCATGGCAGAGAGAAAGTGGAGAGAGAAAAGTTTTTCTCCCTCTCTCATAACACTAGAACTAGTCAGCATCCCACGAAGCTGATTGCTGGACCATTCAGGGCAGATAAAAGGGAGTCCTCCTTCTTTCAGCACATTGTTAAACTATGGAACTCCCTGCCACAGGAGTCAGCGATGGCCACCAACTTTAAAAGAGGATTGGACAAATTCATGGAAGAGGAGAGGGCTAGAGATGGCTGCTGGACATCAGGACTAAGCTGTGCCTCCACGGAGAGAGGCAGCGAATACTTCTGAATACCAGTTGTGGATACAGCCATAGTTCATCTGCAGAAGATGGATGATAAATTAGATGGCTCTCAAAGGGAGTTGATCAAATTCATGGAGGATGACGCTTTCGATAGCTGGCAGTCGCGACAGGAGCCTCCATCTTCGGAAAAGGAATGCAAGAGCAGCTAAGCGGACCAGATTGCAGAGTTGGAAAGAGAGCAAAAAGGAACCAAGATCCTTTTCAAAGTACCCCTGGCTGTTTGGGTGAGCTCTGCAAAAATTGTGGGAATGTTCAGGGATTCAGGAGAGGATATATTGCTTGATTACAGCCTTTCCAACAAGTTCCACAATTTAGCAGTGTAACATTCCCCTTTTTAAAACGAACAGCGGATGCGTTTGCTCAGGCTCACTAAAGCCCCTATAATAACTGTTCTGGTATTTTCCCCTTATTCCCTCATAAAAGATAAAACACGACACAGTCTTCTATAAAAGTATAAAAAGAGTTTACTCACTCACATTCTGTTCACAGTTGGATTCCAGAAGGCAGACTTAGCTTAGAAAAGTAACATACACCTGGAAACTATCTCATAAGGAGACAGTCCCTTTGTTGCTTCTTCGACGAAAGTAGTCATAGAGAGAGAGATGGTGGACAGTCCTATATTTTTGTTACCTGCACAGGTGAGGCCACGCCCACCTCTAGTCACATGCAGAGGAAGTCTGTCCTAGACAGGAGATACAGGAATTTCCAACTGGCTGGTCCAGACATCCCCTTTTATGTCCACTCTAGGGATGTTGTACAGTGGTACCTTGGCTTACAGATGCTTCAGGTTACAGACTCCGCTAACCCAGAAAAGTACCTTGGGTTAAGAACTTTGCTTCAGGATGAGAACAGAAATTGTGCAGCAGCGGCGCAGCAGCAGCGGGAAGCCCCATTAGCTAAAGTGGTGCTTCAGGTTAAGAACAGTTTCAGGTTAAGAATGGACTTCCAGAACAAATTAAGTTCTTAACCCGAAGTACCACTGTACTTGACTGCTCTTGTGTTTCACATCCTACAAAAATAAAAACCCAAATAACTCCCTAAGGGACCCTTCCGTTCTATGTTGCTCACCTGAATTAGGCACATTAAATAGATTTGTGTAGATCTGTTCATGCTGATGTAGCTACTGATATAATCTGTGTCTGGAGGGGTCTCGCTCGGGGTGCCATGGGGTACCCTGAGACCCTCGGCAACCTTATAGGGGTGCTAGTGTTGTACATGGCGGCTCCTTAGTAATCTGCACTGATTCCCAGCCATGATGGGCACATCGGCTCCCGGCTCCGATTTCAATCTGCCAGCATTGCTGATCTCGCAGTGCTCCCCCAGTGACATTTTCGGAGGGCACAATAGCACAGCATCAATCACAGCTGGGGAACAAACAACAGCAGCTCCACGCAAAGGCAAAAGGTCGGGGCAGGCGTAGACGTAAGAAAATGCCCTCTCCAGCTGTGGGGGGAGCCGCCGCCCCCATGCAATGCCCTCTCCTTTGTGCAAGGAATGTGTTCCAATTTGTATATTTGTATAGACCCTCTCAATCTTTCTCTTTGATGCCTGTCAGCTTTCCTACTATCCTTCTCAAAAGAGACAGCAGCAGCTGTCAGATTTTTTTTGGGGGGGGGGAATCAGCTTGTAGAATCATAGCATTCTAGAGTTGGAAGGGACCCCGAGGGTCATCTAGTCCAACCCGCTACAATGCGAGAACCACAGCTAAAAGTATCCCTGACAGATGGCCACCCAACCTTCGCTTAGAAACCTCCGAGGAAGGAGAGTCCATCACCTCCCGAGGGAGTCCACTCCTCTGTCTAACAGCTCTTGTCACCAGAAGGTTCTTCCTAATGCTTGTCTGAAATCTCCTTCCTCGTCATAGAATCATAGAGTTGGAAGAGACCTCCAAAGAAGGAGGTTAAAAGCAACAAAAAAGGCTTTTATGGGTATGTTTGTAGCAGTTCCTGACAGTAAGAGCTGTTCGGCAGTGGACTTTGCTGCCAAGGAGTGTGGTGGAGTCTCCTTCTTTGGAGGTCTTTAAGCAGAGGCTTGACAGCCATATGTCAGGAGTGCTCTGATGGTGTTTCCTGCTTGGCAGGGGGTTGGACTCGATGGCCCTTGTGGTCTCTTCCAACTCTATGATTCTATGATTCTGAAGTCAAGAAATTGAGTCATAGTATGCTTGGCTGCTCCTTTCCGCTGTATAGTAAACTTCAGAAGAGCATGATCACTCGCGCCTAATGATCCTTCCACTTCTACCCCACTAACCAGGTCATCAACATTGGTTAGGATCAGATCTAAAATGGCTGTTCCTCTTGTTGCTTCTCCCACTTTCTGGACAATGAAGTTGTCTGCAAGAAACCACTGGGTTCAGGTCCTTCCCTGTGGAGTAGCAGGAAGCAAACCTCCTCTGTCCAACAGCCTTTCAGATATTTGAAGATGGCTATCAACGCGGGTGGCGCTGTGGGTTAAACCACAGAGCCTAGGGCTTGCCAGTCGGAAAGTCGGCGGTTCGAATCCCTGCGATGGGGTGAGCTCCTGTTGCTCAGTCCCTGCTCCTGCCCACCTACCGGTTCGAAAGCACGTCAAAGTGCAAGTAGATAAATAGGTACTGCTCTGGTGGGAAGGTAAACGGCGTTTCCGTGCGCTGCTCTGGTTCGCCAGAAGCGGCTTAGTCCTGCTGGCCACATGACCCGGAAGCTGTACGCCGGCTCCCTCGGCCAGTAAAGCGAGATGAGCGCCGCAACCCCAGAGTCGGCCACAACTGGACCTAATGGTCAGAGGTCCCTTTACCTTTATCAGGTCCCCTCTCTGTCTTCACATACACCCTCAATAAGGCTCAGTTTCCAGACCCCTGATCATCTTTTTTGCCCTCCTCTGCCCACCTTCCAGCTTGTCAATATCCTTCTTCAACTGGGGTTCCCAGAAGTAAACACAGGATTCCAGGTGGCATCTGAGCAAGGCAGAATAGAGCGGGGCTCTTATTGTCCTTGACCTTGAACTCGTTGAAGTTCCCATGGGCAGCTTAAGAGTATAAGAATAGCTTGCTGGGTCAGACTAATGGCCCAACTAGTCCAGCATCCCGTTCTCACAGGGGCCCCCAGGTGCCTCAATGGGGAAGCGAACAGTAGCTCAAGAACATCTCTCCTCCCCTGGGGCTTCCAGAAGGTGGTCATCCTCTTGTAAAGCCATCACTGACCCCTGCAGAAGTGAGTCACACAGTTTGACCCGGTACTGTGTAAAGAAGCATTTCATTTTATCTCCCCTAAATCTTCAGCTACATTGGATGTCCGAGAGAGAGGGAGAGAGAGAGAGCGAGAGAGAGAGAGAGAGAGAGAGAGCAGTCCTGGATTTACGTAGAAGCGAAACAACCTCTAGCTTAGGGCCCCACTCCCTTGGGGGCCCTAAAAAAAATTAAAGGGAAAAAAACCTGTATGTACATTTCCAAAATATAAGTTTTATAAGATATAAAATCTATATTAGGGGTCAGCAACCTTTCCCAGCCATGGGCCAGTCCACCGTCCCTCAGACCTTGTGGGGGGGGGTGACCATCAGTGGCGTAGTGTGGGGGGTGCAGGGGGGTGCCGGCCGCATTGGGCGCAACACCTGGGAGTTAGGGTTAGGGGGCGCAAATCCACGGGTTAGGGGGCGCAAATTACTTGCCTTGCCCCGGGTGCTGACAACCCACGCTACGCCACTGGTGACCATATTGGGGGGGGGGGGGCGGAATGAACAAATTCCTATGCCGCACAAATAACCCAGAGATGCATTTTAAATAAAAGGACACATTCTACTCAAGTCATAACATGCTGGTTCCCGGACAGTCTGCGGGCCGGATTTAGAAGGCGAATGGCCCCTGGGCCTTAGTTTGCCTACTCCTGATCTATATGGTTTACTCATTTCTATATATAGGTTGCTGACATTCTCCATGCATTTCAGTTCAACAATTACTTTAATAAAATGCATATTTTGTTATGTGCAAATGGCTTGAGATACCTACTAGATCCGTGAATTATCATATAGCATATATTCAACACAAGAAACAGTGACAATTTGGTTTTGACAAAGGACAGCTAGACATATAAAGGGCCCTGTTACCTTCAGCAACTTAGGGCCTCGTCAAACCTATATCCGGCCCTGAGAGAGAGAGAAGAGAAGATCCCAACTGGTGATCTGGGTCACTTGACCTTTGCTGCAGTACCCTGTCTGGCCATCGGTCGTGGGGGCGCTGCAGTGTGGGTTCTCCCAGGTCTCAGAATCACAGTCCACTCTAGAAGCAATTCCTCCCCTATCCAAGAAAACACAGATATAGCTGATGAGCTCAAAGCCATTGAATGTTGCTTCCCAGACTGGATCCAGCCAAGTCCCCCCACCCATTGTGCCTGCTGGTTTCAGTAGAAGCCCCTGGAGATATATTTTTGTCCTGTACTCTATTAAACCATTCTGCAATCCTTTAAGCAGGGCAGGAAAGAGAGAGCCCTCTCTGCCCTCTTGTGGGTCAGAGTGAGGCCACCTCTGAAAAGCCGATCTCCATTAGCGCACTTTGCCTGCATTAGTCCATTCCTTGCAAAATGGTGGTGTTTTTTTTTTACCTTTAATATCAGTAATTTAGATAGCTGGCATTCAAGGGTTTGGCAAATTGCTCCTTTTGAAAATATATCTCAATGACTAAATGTCTCCAGAGAGCAGGGCTTGAGCGACTGGGTTTTTCTTTTTTAATGGCATGGATTCATTTCTTATACAGTACCAAAATGAGGCACACGGCCACTCAGGGTCCACAACAGAAGCAAATGCCTGGCTCATTTAAGACCACATAGAACCTTTATTCACAATAATGAACTCACAGGTGGATAATGCTTCCATTTCTGTATTTCTTTATTCTTTGAGAAGGGAATCTTTGTACAAGTTAATACTCTATGCTGTGCGCTGTCTTTCGACTTTTGTCGTTCTCAGTTCTGACGCTTTATGGCTCAAATGTCTGATTCTTTGTTTTCTTTCTTTTTGATAGGTTTTTGTTGTTAACAAATCAAGATTTTTTCAAAGATCATTTTGCTAGGGATCTGCATGCGCACTTTCAGCATCTCAAAGCAGGGATGCTCTCCTCCAGTCACTCCCCAGCTAAGTAGGGACTCCTAGTGCAGAGAGGAAGAGGACAGCAGGAGAGACTGAGCGCTACACTCCAAATATTTTAGGGCTTTAAAGGTCAGCACCAACACTTTGAATTGTGATCAGAAACGTACTGGGAGCCAATGTAGGTCTTTCAGGATCATTGTTATGTGGTCAAAGCGGCCACTTCCGCAGCCACATAGCTGCCGCATTA
Source organism: Podarcis gaigeae (assembly GCF_964106915.1). Taxonomy (NCBI): domain Eukaryota; kingdom Metazoa; phylum Chordata; class Lepidosauria; order Squamata; family Lacertidae; genus Podarcis; species Podarcis gaigeae. The sequence goes on along the minus strand of NC_139677.1, from coordinate 103,162,994 downwards.
TGGATTAGTTGCAGTTTCCAGGTCACCTTCAAAGGCAGCCCCACGTAGAGTGCATTGCAGTAGTCCAAGCGGGAGATAACCAGAGCGTGCACCACTCTGGCGAGACAGTCCGCGGGCAGGGAGGGTCTCAGCCTGCGTACCAGATGGAGCTGGGAGACAGCCACCCTGGACACAGAATAAAGTGCACCCCCCAAGAATCCTGGGAACTGTAGCATTGTGGTGGGTAAACTAGAGTTCCCATTATTCTTTGCAGGGCTGTTTTAAATGCATGGCATGTGTTCAGCCAATATGGTGCAGTGGTTAGAGAACCTGGGAGTCCAGAGTTCAAATCCTCCCACTTGGCCATGCAGCCTTACCTACCTCACAGGGCTGTTGTGGAGGTCAAATGAGGATGGAGGGGGGCAGGGAAGGATAACACACACCACCTTGAGTTCCCTGGAGGAAAGGCGGAATATGAATGCAATGCATCAACAAACCCAGCAAAGTGACAGATATGTTTCTATTCTCTATCATTGTGGGTTTGTGTGGCTGTTTCTCCTGGTCCTCTGTGACCCCCCCTCTCAGTCCCTGTTCATCTCTGGCAGATGCTAACCGAGAGAGTTAGCATTATGGACTCACAAACTTTTATGTTGCCGTTGGTAAAATGCCCGTAAGAATCTCGTGTGCTGCTGCGACACCATCAATCACACCGCTGTGGCCGAAATGCCACAGGCAGTGAGAGGATCTCTGGTAGAAGCCAAAGATGCTGATTTGAGGACATTGTGTGCAAGGAGAAATAAAACCAAACTGAACAGCAATCCTCTGCCCCTTTCTCTTTTAGTTCCTGCAGGCTCTCGGTGCTTATAAACTAGAGAGGGGAAAAAGAAAAGGAGAAATAAGAAGTCAGTACCAGAAAATGAAAAGTAATAACTGTCCTCGGCAAGCTAGAGGCAGGCAGAGGGTTGTTCTTTGGTTTCTGATTCGTAATTCCAAGCCGAGCCTCTGTCATGTTTAGGGATGGAGGAGAAATTCAAGGGCCATAGCGCAGTGACAGAGCATTCGCCTTGCATGCAAAACGGTTCTGGGTTCAATCCCCAACGGCATCTGCGAGAGACTCTCTATCTGAAACTGTGTGAAGCTGCTACCAGTCAGCACAGGCACTACTGAGTTAGATGGAACAGTAGGTCTGGCTCTGCATAGTGCAGCTTCCGCTGTTTTGAGTTTGCATTTGCTAAATACAATAGTTTTATTTCATTTATTTGTTCCCTGCATGGAAGTGGAGATTGTGGTTAATGCAGTGTAATTCTGTCCATCAGGGCTAGGGGGATTTGTGATGGGAGTGTCTCTGGTGACATTTTGTAACAGTTTCCTTTTAGAGGGGAATGTGGTGCTTTAGGGATCAAACCCCGGGGTGGCCTTTCTGTGGACAGCAGGATTCAGCAAGAGGTTGTCATCCACTTGTGGGGACTGATAACAAGGCCCCGAACCAGCGTTGGCAACACTGATGAACTCAGATTCCCCTTCTGGGACAGTGTAGGCTGAGCGTCATAGCCATGGACTGGGCAAACATGCCATCATATTTGGATAAGGCAGCACAGCAATTTCACATTTACCCACTGCCTTGCAGGACATCTTCTGGAGAGGAAAAGGCCAAGGTGTAAAATCAACATAAATCCAGAGCAGAGTCCCTGAGACTTGATTCTCTACTTGATTCTGACTATGCCTACTGATGTATATTGTGCTCAAGGAAGTCTGGTTTGGTCAGAATCAAGTACAGTGGTACCTCGGTTTACAAAAAGTCCTGTTTACGAACGATTCAGTTTACGAACTCCGCAAAACCAAAAGTAGTGTCCCGGTTTGCAAACTTTACCTCGGTCTAAGAATGGAATCTGAACAGTGGAAGGGCACCGGTGGTGGGAGGCCTCATTAGGGAAAGCGCGCCTCGGTTTAAGAATGGTTTCGGTTTAAGAACGGACTTCTGGAACAGATTAAGTCCGTAAAACGAGGTACCACTGTACAGTCAAACATCAGCTGTAGAACGTAATCCATTCTGGGATACCTTTCGACTTCTGAAACGTTTGACAACCAAAATCTGAAAGCGGAAGCCTCAATACAATAGGGAATCTCAAAATGGAAGCCAGGAAGCATGTTTGGTTTCCAAAAATCATTCGAAAACCGGAGCAGTTACTTCTGGGTTTTCAGCATTCGGGAATCGAGTTTTGACTGTATACACTACTAGGTAAAGGTAAAGGGACCCCTGACCGTTAGGTCCAGTCGTGGACGACTCTGGGGTTGCGGCGCTCATCTCGCTTTACTGATGGGGGAGAAGAACCATAGACTCCACCTGGAGCTTCTTGGTTTAAAAAGCAGGATAGACATGCAGTAAATGAATAATTCTTAAAAATAATAAAGAATGGATGGGTCTTTGAACCGGCAGGGCAGTTCTCCTGTGCTAAAGCTCTTGCTGTTTTCCCCTTTCTCCCAGGATGCCTTGCTGAGCCTGGGCTCTGTCATTGATGTCTCCAGTCTCCGGGAAGTCATCAAAGATGCCATCGCCTCCGTGCTCCCCAAAGTGGTAAGTAGAGCAGCCAGCTTTTATTTTAGGAGGGGGGTGGCCCGAGGACGGGCAACTTCCTTTCCCTTCTAGCTTAATCTGTGCAGCTGAAATGGCCAGAGGGAGGAGGGGGCTCCCTTTTGACAGAAACTGAGTTTTCAGGTGCAGAGGGCCGGGAGGCCAGCTGGCAAGCCCCAGCTGTGCCGTCTCCTTCCATCGGCCCATGCTCCGACGTAAATCAGCGACCCGGGCTTCAAAGCCAGGGCATGCTATTAGCAGAGAGAACTGCGCACACAGAATAGGCGTGAGGCTTGTGGAAGCATACTACAACTACAGATTTATTAATCATAAATCAGGACAAAGAAACATGTCGTCTCTCTCTCATGTCGTCTCAGAGAGAACGGGAAAAGCAAAAGCTATACACAATGGAAGTTCCCAGCTTACTGTGCTGGAATGTAAACAGACATGTGGCATGTAACAATTCCACATGTCTGTTTCTTAAGGTGGAATAGAAATCTCAACAGGTCCCAGTCTGCTTTGAAGCATCTTTGGAGGTTTTGTCTGCAGATCTTTGGAGATTCTGAACCACAGAACTTCATTTGCTTGCCTTCATGTTCCTGGCTAGAACACCGGAAACTGCCTTCTACTCGGTTATGTTTAGATCCATCTTCTTCAGTATTGTTGTGGGTTTGGAGGGGGTCAGTCTGGGTGATGCCCCAAGCCCCTTGCAGGTCATGGGGTCCTGTACCCAGTGGGAGTTAGCATCTAAGAGAGGATGCTATTGCTGAACTGGTCAGGCAGGTTTTTTTGGGAGACAATGGCCTTAGCTGGTCACTTAAGTGTCCTCATCAACATCCCAAAATGAGCTAGGTTGCAAAAGCTACAGCTAAGGAATGGTGCCCTCCAGGCTGGGGTGTGTGTGTGTGTGTGTGTGTGTGTGTGTGTGTGTGTGTGCTTTCTTCCACCCCACTCACCTGCCTGCTAAGTAGGAGAACTATTGTGGGAAATATGTGTGAGCTGAGCTTGAAAGCAGGCGGGGAGCTGGATGCACAGAGACCTGCGTGATCTGTGCTAGATCCAAAGATCTGACTAATGGAGACGCAAGATCTGTTGGGGTGTCAATGCTGGGAACACCTTCATCTTATGCTCTGGTTGTGTGTGTGTGTGTGTGTGTGTGTGTGTGTAAATAAATCCAGATATCCTAAAGTCATCACAGTCTCTGTTGACCTTCATTCCAAGGAAACCTAACACCAGGGCAAGCTCCTGGAAGCCCTGGAATTTCTCACTGCTTGGAGACTGGGGTGGCAAACAACAGCATTGTCTGCTGGGATGGACAGCTGCTTTCTCAAGGCTGGAGGGCTTTGCTGTCCTGCTACCCGAGATCCTTTCAGTTGGGGGTGTCGAGATTTGAACCCGGGACCTTCGAAACAAACCTGGCATTCCCTTTGCCACTGACCTGCAGCTCCTCCTCTTCCTCCTCTTCTTGTTCCCTCTCCTCAATAAGGGCCAGCAGCTTAATCAACTGAAATGTGTGTTGATTAATTGGAGGGGGCCAATTTTATTCTGCAGGGCTTTGGTTAAGGGCACACCTGTCTTTCATGATTCTAGATTCAGGTAGGTAGCCATGTTGGTCTGATGCAGTCGAAATAAAAAAAAAACTAAGTTTGTTCTGGGTATAAGCTTTCATGCGCATGAACACTTATACCCAGAACAAACTTAGGTGGTCTCTAAGGTGCTACTGGACAATTTTTTATTTATTTCAACCTGTCTTTCCATTTCAATTCAGGTGTGTTTCCATAACAGGTAATGGAGAGGGGGGGGAGTTTTAGAGATACCGTATCTCCTCCTTTAAGCAATAAGTGGTAGCTTTTGTGTTTAAAATTTTAAGTAATATCTCACATATCTACATCTGAAAAAGACGCTTCCATTGACAGGGGGTTTTCCTGCTTGGCAGGGGGTTGGACTCGATGGCCCTTGTGGTCTCTTCCAACTCTATGATTCTATGATTCTATGACTGTTTAGAAACATGCATATTAAATCTCAGTTGATAAATGCACTAATATTCTTGGGAATGATTGACAACCCGGCTGTTCACCCATGATGAAAGTAAAAATTAGTCACAGCGTTTTCATATTTGCATTTTGTCAAGTTCCAAGACACTTCCCGTGGCCAGACTGCGAGGCTGAAGAGCCAGAAAAACACTCTTCTCCCTCTCTTCCGAGCGTGGCACCTCTTGGAAGATCTGGCTGCGTGACCTTAGAGTTGGATTCAGAAGCAGCTCAGGTTCAGCAGAGTGCAAGCTGTGAGGCTGTGCTTTGATCCAGCAGCTCCTTGGGGATTACTCAGGTCACAGAGTTCAGCTGGCCAGTTCAAAGCAAAGCAATGCTGCGTGGCTGCTCAGGTCTTTCCTGAGCTAATGTGTGCCACACAGGGGAGAAACTGCTCAGGTTGTCTTGCAAAGCAATCTACTACCAAAGGAAGATGCAGTTCAGTGACCCCCACCTGTTCCTAAAACCTGCACATGCCAGCTTGCCATGCGTCTGAGGCCAACCCATGCCTATTACAGTGGACGCTCGGACTGTGAACGTGATCCGTGCAGGATGCATGTTCGCAACCCGCAGCATTTGAAACCCACAGCGGCGCAACTGTGCACATGCAGGTTGCAATTCAGTGCTTCTGTGCATGTGCAAAGTGCAATTGAGCGCTTCTGCGCATGCGTGACTGCACAAAGGTAACCCGTTCTGGTACTTCTGGGTTTTGGCGCGTCTGTAACCCCCCAAAAAAACACAACCTGAAGCATCTGTAACCCGAGGTATGACTGTACTGTGGTACCTCGGGTTACAGACGCTTCAGGTTACATACGCTTCAGGTTACAGACTCCGCTAACCCAGAAATATTACCTCGGGTTAAGAATTTTGCTTCAGGATGAGAACAGAAATCATGCTCCAGTGGCACGGCAGCAGCAGGAGGCCCCATTAGCTAAAGTGATGCTTCAGGTTAAGAACAGTTTCAGGTTAAGTATGGACCTCCGGAAAAAATTAAGTACTTAACCCGAGGTACCACTGTATTGTTGTTGTTGTTGTTGTTATGCCACTGTTTCCCTCTTCTTGGCTCCCTCCTCCTCTCCTCCTTGTCTGCTTCATCCCCTGCATTTTGCTGTAACAGCCATGCTTGATAAGGCACAACCCAGGTTTCCAGGATGATGTAGTGGTTAAGAGCGGTGGACTCATAATCTGGTGAACCGGGTTCACTTCCCCGCTCCTCCACATGCAGCTGCCGGGTGACCTTGGACCAGTCACATTTCTCTGAAGTCTCTCAGCCTCATGCACCTCACAGAGTGTTTCTTGTGGGGGAGGAAGAGAAAGCAGATTGTGAGACGCTTTGAGGTAATAATAATAATAATAATAATAATAATAATAATAATAATAATTCCCCAGCCACTCTGGGCAGCTTCCAACAAAACACTAAAATACAATGACCTATTAAACATTAAAAGCTTCCCTAAACAGGGCTGCCTTCAGATGTCTTCTAAAAGTTTGACATCTGGTGGGAGGGTGTTCCACAGGGCGGGTGCCACTACAAAGAAGGCCCTCTGCCTGGTTACCTGTAACTTGGCTTCTCGCAGCGAGGGAACCGCCAGAAGGCCCTCGGAGCTGGACCTCAGTGTCCAGGCAGAACGATGGGGGTGGAGACGCTCCTTCAGGTATTCTAGACCGAGGCCCCCACCCAACCCTGTAGAAGTTTATTCCCCACCTGTTCCCGGACTAGATCTTTCCTGGGAAGGGGCCATTTCGTGGTCCTCCTCAGGTGCCAAAATGTCTTGGGCCAGCCCTGCTCTAAATGCAGATGGATGGACTGCAGGATAGATGGGGAGACAGACCTGGTTTAAGACTGTTTCCTGCATCTTCCGAATGCCAGACATAAAAGCAAAGGTCACCTTGGAAACGTCCCGAAGTGACGGCGTGAGTATGTGCTTGTACCACTTTAAATCCATCCCCGTCCTCTGCCTTGTGGGCATGTTGCTTTGATGTGCTGTTAGCCATTTCAGAACATGAAATCATTCTTTCTGACATTTGCTAATCGCCCGCGCGTTCCCTCCCTCTTTCCCCGATAGCGCAGCGCTCAACAATGCCAAATCCCTGCTGCGTCTCCAAACTATTGTGTTCCTAATCTCCTGGCATTACAGCATTAATGCCGCAGGATAATAATAACACCTTGTGCAGCGCCCCCTCCCTCACAGAGAGTCTTTTAGTGCTTAATCTCAGCTATGAGCTCCTCCAGAAGGCGGCACGGGCGACCGCGCTGCGGCTGTACCGGCGCTGCTCCCTTAGAAAGATAAGAGGAGCGTGCTGGATCAGGCCCATGGGAGTCCATTGAGTCCAGTATCCTGCTCTCACAGTGGCCGGCCAGATACGTGTTGGAAATCAGCAGGCAGGATTCGAACACAAGAGCCCTCTCCCCTCCTGGGGTTTCCAGCAACTTTATTCAGGAGCTTTGCTGCCTCCAACTGTGGGGGCAGAGGAGAGCCATTGTGACTAGTAGCCATCAATAGTTCATTGCCTCCTTCGGAAAGGAGTTCCACAGTTGAACTGCACACATCAAGTGCAAGTAGATAAATAGGCATCGCTCCGGTGGGAAGGTAAACGGCATTTCTGTATGCTGCTCTGGTTTCTCCAGAAGCGGCTTAGTCATGCCGGCCACATGACCCGGAGGCTGTATGCCGGCTCCCTCGGCCAGAAAAGCGAGATGAGCGCCGCAACGTCAGAGTTGGCCACAACTGGACCTAATGGTCAGGGGTCCCTTTACCTTTTTTACATGAAGGAAGACAAACCTAGACAGCATCTTAAAAAGCAGAGACATCACCTTGCCAACAAAGGTCCGTATAGTTAAAGCTCTGATTTTCCCAGTAGTGATGTATGGAAGTGAGAGCTGGACCATAAAGAAGGCTGGTCGATGGAGAATGGATGCTTTTGAATTATGGTGCTGGAGGAGACTCTTGAGAGTCCCAGGGACTGCAAGAAGATCAAACCGATCCATTCTGAAGGAAATCAGCCCTGAGTTCTCACTGGAAGGACAGATCATGAAGCTGAGGCTCCAAGACTTTGGCTACCTCCTGAGAAGAGAAGACTCCCTGGAAAAGACCCTGATGTTGGGAAAGATGGAGGGCACAAGGAGAAGAGGACAACAGAGGACGAGATGGTTGGACAGTGTTCTCGAAGCTACCAAAATAAAATTGACCCAACTGTAGGAGGCAGTGGAAGACAGGAGGGCCTGGCATGCTCTGGTCCAGGGGGTCACGAAGAGTCGGACACGATGAAATGACAACAATATGAAGGAAGACTTCCTTTTAGCTGGCCTAAAACTTCATTCATATATATATATATATATATATATATATATATATATATATATATGTCTTTCTGTCATTTTTGCCAGTTCTGCATAGTTCATCAACTTCTCTTGCCATTGTTCTTTAGTTGGTATTTCTCCAGGCTTCCAATTTTGTGCAATCAACATTCTCGCTGCTGTAAAACTTCAACAACCAGCTTCATTTGAGGTATTAAGAGAGAGGAAGGGGGGGGGGAATCTCTATCCACTTTTACCATGCAATGCATGATTTTTTTAAACTGATCTCATGCCAGATGTCAAAGAGAACAACAACTATCAGACTTTTAGATGCCATCTGAAGGCAGCCCCGTTTAGGGAAGCTTTTAATGTTTCGTGCATTACTGTATTTTAATATTTTGTTGGAAGTCGCCCAGAGTGGCTGGGGAAACCCACATTCTACTCATGTAAAAACATGCTGATTCCCAGACTGTCCATGGGCCGGATTTAGAAGGCGATTGGGCTGCATCTGGTCCCCTGGCCTTAGGTTGCCTACCTATGGCCTACTCCATGGTGGCCCCTGAGCTGTAGAACAACCACCCCAAAGAGATGCCTCTGGCCCCTTCATGGTACAGATTTCGGCAACTGTTGTAGATGCACCTTCTCAGCCTCGCTTTTGACGCTTGAGGTGTGTATTTTTAGCACCCACCTTTTTCTTGTTAATTTAAGCTGTTTCAACAGAGACATTTGGTGCTTCTGTGGCGGGTGCGGTCCTTGAGTATATAACCATTGCAAATAAGTGGAAAAACTAAAATATTTGGGGATCGGGGAAGAAAGAGCTCCAGAAGGAGCACACACACACATATTGCCAACCCCCCCCAAAAAAATAACGAAGTGAGGAAAACGCATTAATGCTTCGAGTGCAGAAAAAGTGTCTGAGAGAAGACAGAGCTTGCTTGTCAGAGAATAAATGATTTTGAAAGTGGTCCTTGCTTTTCCCCAGCGGGCAAGGAGATAGTGTCCAAACGGAAGCCAAGGGGCTAAAGTTTGTTCAGAAATATTTATTTCAAAAAAAAAAAAATCAGCAGGAGTTGAGGGGGGTGTAGTATAGACTGTTTTCAGAATATTGTGTAATATCATGCTGAATGTGTTTCCATTGTTGTAACCTGTCCTGAGACTTTGGAGTGATGGGTAGGTAATAAGTTGTAATAATAATAATAATAATAATAATAATAATAATAATAATAATAATGTTCTCTCTGTCCCCGATTCTCACACACGCATAGAGAGGGAGAGAAATAAATAAGGACGTTTTCATTCTCCCCTTAGCTGTTTTCACGCAGTGCAATTATTAGCAAGGGAGCTTTGTGTGAGTGCGCATGTTAATTAAATTCTTTTCAAAAAGCCAAGATCAGAATGACTATTCTTTGTAAAACAGAAATCCACGCTTTGCAGCTTTGAGAGAGACTCCTTTGCTGCATTGGGGTGGGAGTGAAATCCCCTTGCCTTGTTGCTGGAAAAGATAATTGCAGGGGCTGTTCTTGTGTTAGAGAGTCACAGAGGCACTTTCAAGGCTGCAGGGGGCCTGATCCTGCAAGCTCTCCCTAGGTCCTTCGGATTCTTATATTGACCTACCTTACAGGGTTGTTGTAAGCTCTGCAGCTAGTCAACGCCGGTGCAAAGTCTCCAGAACACTTGCAAGCGCCAGACAAATGTAAAGTAGGAAGTTTTTCAACCCACCAATTATCGGGCAACTCCCTCAAATCCCCCCCTTCCCCCTCCAGTCGGCAGACGTCGCTTTCATGTTCTGACTCACTTCCTGGCAAGTGGGTGCCAAAATAATTAATAATAACGAATGTGTTATTGTGTCCGTGCCAGCTAATTATTGCAGATCTTTCAGCCTGCCCTTGCCCAATTAAATACATTTAATTAACGCCGTTTGCAAAACTTGTACACACTGTAGCACCCTTTTGGAGGAAGCTGTGGAAAAGTTTGTCTTCAAGATGAGAGCTCTGTCTTTTGCAAAAACAAAGGCACCTCCTCTGTGGGAAACGGTGCTTTGATGGAAAGCCCTCCATAGAGAGACCAACTTGCATTCCTGTCTGCAGCTGGTGGTTGTGGAGGTCCTTGAGAGAGAGCCAGTCCCATATAGACCACTGGGTACAGTGGTACCTTGGGTTAAGAACTTAATTCGTTCCTGAGGTCCGTTCTTAACCTGAAACTGTTCTTAACCTGAAGCACCACTTTAGCTAATGGGGCCTCCTGCTGCCACCGCACCACCAGAGCAAGATTTCTGTTCTCATCCTGAAGCAAAGTTCTTAACCCGAGGTACTATTTCTGGGTTAGCGGAGTCTGTAACCTGAAGCGTCTGTAATCTGAAGTATCTGTAACCCGAGGTACCACTGTACACCGAAGCAGGAAGGGGAAAAGGGAAAAAGAAGTTGAGCAGATAATGTACATTTTTTACACACAGTAGATCTTAGGTGTGATCCCTGACAGCATTTCCAGTTAAGAAGGGGTCATCTGATAGCAGCTGAAGGGAAAGTGCGCTGTCCTGGTTCTCTGCCTAAGAGACCCTGGAGACCTGCTGGCAGTCAGGGCAGGCCATGGGTGGGCTTGAAGGACCGGTTTTGGTGTTTTACTAAAACCACTGATGCCTCCTGAAGGCTCCTTCGTCAAGTCTCTCTTTGCTCTGCCCTCTTCATCCCTCTGTGTGTCTTGGGAATCCAAGGGGGGGAGGGTCATAGAATCATAGAGTGGAAGGGACCCCAAGTGTCATCTAGTCTGACCCCCTGCAATGCAGGAATCTCAGACAAAGCATTCACGACAGGTGGCTATCCAACCTCTGCTTAAAAGCCTCCAAGGAAGGAGAGTTGACAACCTTCTGAGGGAGACTGTTCCACTGTCAAACAGCTCTTACGGTATGGGTAGGCAAAGTAAGGCCTGGGGGCCAGATCTGGCCCAATCGCCTTCTAAATCCGGCCCGCAGATGGTCTGGGAATCAGCGTGTTTTTCCACGAGTAGAATGTGTGCTTTTATTTAAAATGCATCTCAGGGCTATTTGTGGGGCATAGGAATTCGCTCATTCCCCCCCCCCAAAAAAAAATAGTCCGGCCCCCAACAAGGTCTGAGGGACAATGGACCAGCCCCCTGCTGAAAAAGTCTGCTGACCCCTGTCTTACTGCCATAAAGTTCTTCCTGATATTTAGTGGGAATCCCCTTTCTTGTAACTTGAAGCTGTTGGTTCAAGTCCTACCTTCAACAGTCCTATCTTCGCAGCAGGCAGGGGAGAGTCTTAAGCAGTCGGCCTCATCTCTGTCTCCTGGTCCCTCTGCTCCTGCTGCTGAGTCTGAACTGCTCTCTGCCCCAGCCTCTTCCTGCTCACCTAAGCCTGTTGCTCCTTCAGCTTCTGACGCCTTCTTCTCCCAGTCTGCCCCCTCTTCTCCCTCCGACCACTCATTGTCGCCCCACCACCAATCCCCTGGCTCTGAGCCTTCTTCCCAGCCCTCCCAAGGGCCCCAGCCTGAGTCAATGCCTTCCGCTTGCTTCATGGGTGGGCCAGCTCTGTTTGGAAACAATGCAAAAATATGCCCAACATCTTTGATCAGGAGGCAATCATTCCTAGCACATCGAACACTTCCTGCATCTGAGCTTAATCAGTTAATTGCACTCATCGGTTAATTTAAGCTTGCAACCCGAATAATGAAGAGGCCTTGGGCTGCAGTTTGATGAGAGAGGCATTGGGTTGTTGCTAGTCCTGTAGTTCTGCCTCCATCGCGCCTATCCAGCCCGAGGCTGGAGCCACCAGATATAAGGACCTGGACGGTTAAGTCCAGTCAAAGGCAACTATGGGGTTGTGGTGCTCATCTCGCTTTCAGGCCGAGGGAGCCGGCGTTTGTCCACAGAAAGCTTTCCGGGTCATATGGCCAGCAGGACTAAACTGCTTCTGACACAATGTGACACCGTGACGGAAACCAGAGTGCACGGAAATGCTGTTTACCTTCTCGCTGCAATGGTACCTATTTATCTACTTGCGCTGGCATGCTTTCAAACTGCTAGGTTGGCAGAAGCTGAGACAGAGCTGTGGGAGATCACTCCGTTGTGGGGATTTGAACCGCCGACCTTCCAATTGGCAAGCCCAAGAGGCTCAGTGGTTTAGGCCACAGTGCCACCCACTTCTCTTAGCCACCAAGTACACAGCAATGGCATGAATCAGTGGTCTCCTTTCCATCCTTTGGGTTAGCATCTGTGCTCAGCAGGCATTATGCATGGAGCGTTTGTTTGCCAGAAACCAATGCGCAAAGCTCTCAGCGCAGGTACTGATCACCTGTTCAAAAGGGGGGGGGGGGGAAGCAGGCAGGTTAGCTGGCCTGTCTATGGAACAACTGTTGCTCCACACAATGGCTCAATTAGCAACACCTGTCACTCCATACAGGCTTGATGCCAACAGGAAAACCTGCCTGGTACTGCCAAGTGGGTGACCGCATGTGGAACAGCAACAAAGGGCTGGCTTGCGCGTATCACATGATGGCTGCCGCAACTCCTCATGTGACAACCACAGCACCCAGTGGTGGCATTTTAAGTGACAATGAACTGCAGCGGACCGGACACTCATCACTCGGTTGCCACCTCAGTGGAACATGTTGTCTTTGAGGACGTAAAGGCAAAGAGTCAAGTGTTCATCTGTGGGACATTGCAGCTTCTCTAAACTAAAATCCCGTGGCTTTTCCTTTTCGGGGGTGCTTCCCCTTGATAATTTTGGTTGCCCTTTTGTGAGCTTCCCCCAGCATTATGACCAGTGCCGGATTTACGTATAAGCTAAACAAGCTATAGCTTAGGACCCCACTCTCTTGGGGGCCCCAAATCAATTAAAGGAAAGGAAAACTGGATGTACATTTCCAAAATATAAGATAAAAAACAAATAAAATAAAACCTACATACAGTGTCACATAGGGACGTGGGTGACGCTGTGGGTTAAACCACAGAGCCTAGGACTTGCCGATCAGAAGGGTGGTGCTTCGAATCCCTGTGACGGGATGAGCTCCCGTTGCTCGGTCCCAGCTCCTGCCAACCCAGCAGTTCAAAAGCACGTCAAAGTGCAAGTAGATAAATAGGTACCGCTCCAGTGGGAAAGTAAACGGTGTTCACGTGCGCTGCTCTGGTTTGCCAGAAGCGGCTTAGTCCTGCTGGCCACATGACCCGGAAGCTGCACGCCGGCTCCCTCGGCCAATAAAGCGAGATGAGTGCCGCAACCCCAGAGTCAGTCATGACTTAACCTAATGGTCAGGGGTCCCTTTACCTTTACCTTACAGTGTCAAATGGCTTGAGATACCTATTAGGTCCATAAATTACCATAGAGCATATATTCAACACAAAAAGCAGCAACAATTTGTTGCTGACAAAGGACAGCTGGACATAGAAAGGGCCCCATTACCTTCAGGAGCTGAGGGCCTCATCAAACCTAAATCTGGCCCTGGCTATGATGGAGTCCTTTCTGAGAAGAGGAGGTCAGGACAGGACACTATATGCCAAAGGCAGTCGCGCCGTAGAATGGTGTAATCTACAGATTTGTATAACGACATTTTCCGCCTGTGGAATCATTTGGGTGGGAAATGACTGGTCTGGGCTGCATTTGCATTTTCCTTCCTCACATGTCACACGGCAGAACAGCAGATTATAAATGGGGCTTCCATTCCTCAACTGGACAGGCAGAGCTTAGCTTTAATTAACCCTGCCTCCGTGCAGAAGGAGAGATTAACAGCTTCCCGAAGCCTCTTCCAAGCCCTCTCATTTCATAGAGGCGACAAACAATGACCAGTTCTTTGAAGCTGGTCAACCTAAGTGTCCGCCCACCATGTTCCCCTCTGGTGTGCATTGCGTAGATTGCAGAACCCGTCATCAGACGGACTCCGAAAGGCGTCTGGGAGGGGAGAAGGTAGAAGAAAGCACAGATGGAGAAGGGAAGGAACTGGGAATGGTTTCAAATCATAGAACTATAGAATTGCAGAGTTGGAAGGGACCCTGGGGGTTATCAAGTCCAACCCCATGCAATGCAGGAATCTCCTGTACCAAGATTTTGGTGACCTCTGTAATAAACGGAAATCTGCCCTTATTCCCTTATGGGGGACACAAGAGCCCTTAGAGAGTCCTTGGCAGGTTCTCCATCGGTCGGAGAAAATAACAGAGGCCAACCAGAGATTATTGAGAAGCAAAGCAGCTAGTAAGCCTGATCTTCGTTGAACTGTTGCAACAGGGTGCTCCCCTCACACGCAGGAGGAGGAGGAGGACCCAGAAACAGGTGTGCCCACCCTTATGTTGTTTAGTCGTTTAGTCGCGTCCGACTCTTCGTGACCCCATGGACCAGAGAACGCCAGGCACCTCTGTCCTCCACTGCCTCCCGCAGTTTGGTCAAACTCATGCTGGTAACCTCGAAAACACTATCCAACCAGCCCACCCTTATAAGACATTTTAAATTGCCCGCCCTGGAGTCCAAGACATCATACCTACATCACAGAAAGGGCTGTCTACAACAGAAATCTGAGTGTGTTGTTTACCTCCTGTCTGGCAGGTTACCTGTTAATGCTTACTTGATTGGATAGGCTGGGGAGCCTGGCCAGTCTTTTGTCATGATAAATACTTCGTTCCTGAGCCAGGCCACAGGCTCACACCCTATTCATACACAGACATACCCTTAAGACAGGATTTGTGAAGGAAAAGACAATGGGGAGACTTTTCCATTTTCCTTGACCTTGCAGAGAAATCATTTGGTCAGTTTGGGAGTAAAAAATGGTTCCAGGGCTGTTTTCCTGTGCTGCTTCAGACATGTGGTTTATATATTGATGTACGTGTTTGCTTGGTACATTTATTTTTTATATATAAAAAACTTAATTTTATATATAAAATTATATATATATAATTTTATATATAAAAAACTTAATTTTTTTACTTCACCTCCAAAGGGGGAATTTCCCTCTCCTTTCCCCCCCGCCCCACAGCATATGTGGGACTATGAATGAGGGATTGGTTGAAGGGAGTCGCCCAGCAATGGGGAGGTCTGTACAGATGTAAAGTGAGGCAGTGCAGTGCAGTGGTTTGAGTGTTGGACCAGGAACTTGGGGACCAGGGTTCAAATCCCCCGCTTGGCCATGGTGATCTCACTGGGTGACCTTGGGCCAGTCACATGAGGATAAAATGGAGAGGAGGAGGAGGGAGAGGAGAACTATGCCTGCTCCCTTGAGCTCCTCAGGGGGAAGGTGAGATGTAAATGGAATAAATAAATGTTGGAGACCCTCTACCCTGGTCAGCAATAGTGGAGAGTCCAGTGCACAGTTGAAACAGACCCCAAGCATCATCCAACCCCCTGCATTGCAGGAACCTCAGCTATACCATCCATGACAAATGGCCACCCAACCTCTGCTTAGAAACCTCCAAGGAAGAAGAGCCCACAACCTCCCCAGGGATTTCGTTCCACTGCCGAACAGCTTTTACTGTGAGAAAGTTCTTCCTGTTTAGTTGGGACCTCCTTTCCTGTAACTTGAAGCCCCTGTGTCACAGTCCGGTCTACGGGTGATCGAAGTCCCAGCTGAGGACATCGGGACCGGGGTTAAGATGGCGGGGTGGGAGCAGGAACCAGAGTCCAGAAGCCAGGGGTTTGAGGGTCAGGAAGCAGGGAGTCACGAAGTCAAGGGTCCGAGGGTCGAGAAGCAGGGAGTCGGGAAGCCGAGGTCCGAGGATCAGGAAGTAAGAAGCCAAACACAGCGAGGCAGGAAACGTGTTGTTGTGGCAAAGCGCTGAAGGGAAATGCAGACCTTATATCCCTTCCCGGCTCTTGCCACCAGGTTACCAAGCGCCTGTGCGGCCGCGCCTTGCTTCTTCCGAACAAACTTAGGAAGGCCCCAGTCCTGCGAAGCCCTACTGGTCACAGGGCCTGGCTCCTGAATGCACTCCTGACACCTTGCTTCAAGTCCTCTATTCTTGAGAAGCAAAAACAAGCTAGTTCCATCTTCCGTGTGACAGCCCTTGAGATATTTGGAGATGGCGATCACCTCTCAGTCTTTTCCTCTCCAGATGACACGTACCCGACTCCTTCAACTCTCTCTCATAAGCCTCATAAGGCTCAGTTTCCACCGTGGCCACCCTCCTCTGTATACCTTCCCACCAACAAGCCACACAGATCCCAGCTTACCCGAGGGAGACCGTTCCACAGTCAAACAACTCTTGCTGTCAGAAAGTTTTTCCTGGTCCATACAACTCAGTATTGTCTACACAGACTGGCAGCAGCTCTCCAGGGTTTCAGGCAAGGAGTCCCTCCTCCCAGCCTTTCCAGGAGATGCCAGCAGGACTTGAACCCAGGGCCTTCTGCTTGCAAGGGAGATCCTCTACCGCTGAGCTTCTTAATCCTGCCACCCAATGGCAAAACATCACACAGCTGTGTTTCCTGGGTCGGATGGGAGTTGTAGTCCAAAAGGGCTGTGTTGGCCAGGGCTGATGGGAGTTGTAGTCGAAAACAGCTGGAGGGCACCAGGTTGGGGAAGAATGGCCTTCGCTCCTTTTCTCCCAGAGGTGCACAAAGATGTTTCTGTTCCACAGAGGCCTTGGGAGTGTGTTCTGCTGCCAGCGATGCTTCTTTTGAAACAGTTTTATCAAAGATGTTTAATTTGTAATAGTTTCCCCCTCCAATATAATGCCATTTTGCAAACTGCCTTGAGAACATCTGTCAAGAGGCAGTCTATAAATACTGCGAGCACAAGAGTAAATAAGGGGAAACACCGACAAAGACTACTGGAAAGGGAGGCAGAGTATCTCTTCCCTTCTCAGATCTTTTAAGCTAATATTTTGGAGAACAAGGTAAAAAAAACCCAATTAAATCTGAAACCACTCAATTATTGGCTCACAAAATGCACTACACAAGTCAAAAGGCACTCGTGGTGCCACAAACATCCTCTCTCCACTCCAGGGAAGTTCAGAGGTCCTTAGCAAAGGCCACACTCATCTACAGAGAGCATATTGCACCAATCCTGGCCCAACCGCGCTGGCTGCCAATTAGTCTCCAGCCCCAATTCAAAGTGCTGGTTTTGAGCTAGTAAAGGTAAAGGTACCCCTGCCCGTACGGGCCAGTCTTGCCAGATTCTGGGGTTGTGCGCCCATCTCACTCAAGAGGCCAGGGGCCAGCGCTGTCCGAAGACACTTCCGGGTCACGTGGCCAGCGTGACATCGCTGCTCTGGCGCGCCAGAGCTGCACACGGAAACGCCGTTTACCTTCCCGCTAGAAAGCGGTCCCTATTTATCTATTTGCACTTTGCTGTGCTTTCGAACTGCTAGGTTGGCAGGTGCTGGGACCGAGCAACGGGAGCGCACCCCGCTGCGGGGATTCGAACCGCCGACCTTTCGATCGGCAAGCCCTAGGAGCTATAAAGCCTTAAACGGCTCAGGATGGCAAGACCTCAAGGGCCGCTTCTTCCCATATAAACAGACTCAGACAATTCCAAAATTGCCCTCTGGTCCTGCTGCAACCCACTCCTAGCTCATCATAGAAGAGTTGGAAGGGAACCCAGTGGTCATCTAGTCTGCAACCCCACCCCACCCTGTAATGCAGGAATCACAGCTCAATAATCTCTGACAGGCGGCCATCCAACCTTTGTTTAAAAAGGTAAAGGTACCCCTGACCGTTAGGTCCAGTCACGAACAACTCTGGGGTTTGCGCGCTCATCTCGCTCTATAGTCCGAGGGAGCCAGCGTCTGTTCGCAGACAGCTTCCGGGTCATGTGGCCAGCATGACTAAGCTGCTTCTGGCGAACCAGAGCAGTGCATGGAAACGCCATTTACCTTCCCGCTGGAGTGGTACCTATTTATCTACTTGCACTTTGGTGTGCATTCAAACTGCTAGGTGGGCAGGAGCTGGGACCAAACAAGTTGTGGGGATTCAAACTGCTGACCTTGCAATTGGCAAGCCATAGGCTCTGTGGTTTAGACCACAGCGCCACCCGCATCCCAAGTTTAGAAACCTTCAATGAAGAAACCTTCAATGAAGGAGAGTCCGCCACCTTCTAAGATAAATAGGTACCGCTCCGGCGGGAAGGTAAACGTTGTTTCCGTGCACTGCTCTGGTTCGCCAGAAGAGGCTTAGTCATGCTGGCCACATGACCCGGAAAAACTGTCTGCGGACAAACGCCGGCTCCCTCGGCCTATAGAGCGAGATGTTGCACTGTCAGCGAGCTCTTACCGCCAGAAAGTTTATCCTATAGTTTAGCTAGAATCGCCTTTCTTATCATTTGAATCCATCGATTCAGATCTTCCGCCCTGGAGTGGCAGAACTTGCACCACCTTCCACTTTGCAGCCCTTTTGATATTGGAAGATGACACAGGTTTGCCCACTGACTGCGAAGGACTAGCCCTAAGCAGTGGGGACTCCCACTTCAATTGCAAAGGCAGTGACCTGGTTCAGCATCCGCTTGTGTGCATCACCCCAAATTGCCCGTCTCCCACCTGCTTAACATCTTCCCCAGGTTGTCCCCGTCGGTGCCAACTGGGACTCTGGCATCGCGCCACTCGGTTATCGTCTCCTCCTTCGGGTGGAAGCAAAGCGCCTCTTCTGTAATGAGCTTCATTGAGCGTGAAATTGAGCGGAAGTCCTTGTCAGCTCCCAAATAAATCAATGGCTCAGATAAATATAGGCAAGAGATGCAGCCGCGTTCCTCAGAAAGATGTAGTGCCATCGCCGTCATTTAAGCACGCTGCCCTGGAGGTTGTTAGATGATGACAGCGGCAATTGATAAACCACTTTACGGAGGTTTAGAGTATTTTCTTGCAATCCTAACAACAGCCCTGTAAGGTAGGTCACTATTAATAATCCCCATGTGATATATATGGGGTGTTGGGGGGGATGGGAATGTCAGAAGAGTCTGCTAGGTCAAGCTGATGCAGAGCAAAGCAAATGTGGCCAGAAGCCACAGAAAGCTCTCTCCTCCTCCATCAATTTGTCCAATTCTCTTTTAAAGGCTCCCAGGTTGGTGGCCATCACTGCCTCCTGTGGCGGGGAGTTCCATAGTCTATGCACAAAGAAGTTGTTCCTTTTATGTGTCCTGAATATAACAACAACAACAACAACAACAACAACAACAACAACAACAACAACAACAAATTTATTATTTATACCCTGCCCATCCGACTGGGTTTCCCCAGCCACTCTGGGCTGCTTCCAACAGAATATTAAAATACAATAACCTATTAAACATTAAAAGCTTCCCTAAACAGGGCTGCCTTCAGATGTCTTCTAAAAGTCTGGCAGTTGTTTTTCTCTTTGACATCTGATGGGAGGGCATTCCACAAGGAGGGCGCCACCACCGAGAAGGCCCTCTGCCTGGTTCCCTGTAACTTGTCTTCTCGCAGGGAGGGAACCGCCAGAAGGCCCTCGGAGCTGGACCTCAGTGTCCGGGCAGAACGATGGGGGTGGAGATGCTCCTTCAGGTATACTGGACCGAGGCCATTTAGGGCTTTAAAGGTCCGCACCAACGCTTTGAATTGTGCTTGGAAACGTACTAACATTCAGCTTCATTGGGTGACCACGAGAGAGGGATAAAAGATTTTCTCTGTCTACTTTCTCGTGTCATAAACTACTATCCTGTCCCAGGCACAGCAGACTTCCTTCATAGAAAGACTTTCTCCATCTCCTTGATCATATGGGCACCCTGAACCTTTCTCAACACTACAATATCCGGTGACCAGCGCAATATTCCCAGTGTGGTTGTACTACGAGAGAGAGTGAGGTTGCTTGCAGCCACCTAGTGAGTTCGTGGCAAGGACAGGATTCGGAACTGGTGCCTTTGGGGGAACTTCAGGGTGACATGGTCCCCTTTGACATGGGTGCCTCCACCCTTAAACCTCCTTCCCCCTGTGTCCATCCTTTTTGATGTTGAAGAATCATTGAAGAATCATTGAAGTGTTGAAGCTCTTGTTGTGAACACATCGTGGCTGATATACTTGGCATTCTACTGGAAAAGAAAAGGGGGAGAGGGCAATCATATCCCTGCCCCAAGGAGCTTACAGTCTAATGTAAGGCACTAGGGCGCTGAATCTGACAGAATGCAGCGACGTGTATATCTGGCTTTGTTGTAGGTGGGATAAGGTCCAAGTGCTTGTGGAAAAGATGAAATTTGCATGGGCCATTTGGAGAGAGGTAGAAAGGGTTATTCTTCATTAAACATATTCAATGCTTCCCTCACCCCCGGTGCAACCCAAAATGACTTACAGCAATAAATAAACAATATACGTTTAAAACCATCACAAAGCAAAGCATTGCAAAATCTAAAAGGCGGCCCCGTTTTTAAAAAGCGGGATTAAAACAACCCAACTGTTCTGCGTGCCCCAGTGGCGTAGCATGGGTTGTCAGCATCCGGGGCAAGGCAAGTAATTTGCACCCCCTAACCCGTGGATTTGCGCTCCCTAACCCTAACCCCCAGATGTTGCGCCCGGTGTGGCCGCCCCCCCTGCACCCCCCACGCTACGCCACTGGTGTGCCCACAGCCCTGGGTGATCCGCTAAATTAGATCCCAGAATAATGTTACAAAAGTTTAGTGCCTCCCCCTCTATCTGCTGAGCGGTGGCAAGAGTCCAGGGGGTTCCAGGCACTCACCCAGGGTCTGTGGTCCTTTGGAGAATTGAGACACAGCGGAGACTGTCTTAGCTTTAAGAAATGTGGCTTCGTCCCCTATTTACACCTTCAGTTTGCACGGAAGGAGCCTTGATTTTACAGCATGGTCCTTTCAAGAGGGGCTTGTGCAGTCCTGGGGTCCAAGGCATCTCTTCCAGCCAGCCAGCCTTCAGCCAGCCTGCCCAAGATGGAGCCCAGTCTTTCCTCTTCCTTCCTCTTCCAGCACACCTTGCTAAGAACTGTCTTTTCCTGTCACCTCTCACCCAGTTACCCTGGCTACCTTCCAAACCTCCAGTCTCTGTTCACACCTCAGGGCAAGTGGGGAGGACAGTTCTCCCACATTGCCAATGGTCCTCAATGGCCCTCTCTTCTTCCTTCCTTCCTTCCTTCCTTCCTTCCTTCCTTCCTTCCTTTCTTCCTTCCTTTCTTTCTTTCTTTCTTTCTTTCTTCATATAAATATTATTGAGTACAAATTAGAAAAAAATACAAATATACAAAAAGAGAAAATACAAAAGAAAGAGAAAATGCATGTAACCAAGGGAAAAATTAGAAAACATTTTGCCTCTTTTCATATTTACAGTTATTTATACCTCTATAAAATACTATTCACAATAAAGAGGAGAAATGAAAGATAAATTATAAGAGAAAAAGAACAAAGAGAAAATAAAGAAGTAGGAGGAAAAGATCAAAAGTGAAAATGTTAAAAGTAGATAAGTATTCACTATACACAGCCATTTCCAACCAATATTTATATTCGATTATGCAATTTCATCTTGTCATCAAGTCCCTCTCTTGTTTCTTAACGGCTGTATCTTGGCCAGGTCATTTTGCGTAGGCTAACCCAGGAATTCCCTCAACCTGTATTTCTCCCTTCACGCCCCAAATAATCAAAACCCTACTATTTATTAATTTCTAGGGCTTAACCCCCATCCCACCCCCCAGAAATCTAAAACAAAAAGATCAAAACTGGTTCCCAGAGTGCAGCATGGCTCACTTGCTAGAGAAATTTGGAGAGATCTTCTTTTTAATAACACATTTCTTCTCTGTTGCTCGGCCTGGGCTATCCAGCAGGTGTTGAAGAATCCTTTTAGCCTTATTTAGCTTTTTCCCTTTCGTTGCAATACTTCAGTTGCAAGACAGTGAAAAGAAAGGCTCTTGTGGCAATTGCCAATCGATACATGAAACATTTAAAAAATCGTGGGGGGAAACCATCTGAAACAAACCGCAGTTGTTTTTAAGGCATACGCTGCAAAGTTCATCTATCAAAGTAAAGGCCTTTCAGAAAAGGGACATTTGTGCTATTATTTTCACTGACACAAATCACAAAGCCCAGAGACACTGCTTTGCCCTCTGGTGATGCTCCAGGAACAGTCAATGTCTGTGTGTCACACACAAACTGCAAGAAGAATGTTGTCCCTACTCTCAAAGGACCTGGGTTCCTGCTGAGGCCATTTATTAGTTTAAAAAGACAGCTGTGCTGCTTTTTGAAGATTGCTACATGGTGTGAGATCCATAAAATTCACCAAGGTGGTTAATACAATAAGATTACCTGGAGTCCTGTGTCCAGTTCTGGGTGCCACAATTTAAGAAGGATGCTGACAAGCTGGAAGGTGTGCAGAAAAGGGCGACCAAGAAGATCAGGGGTCTGGAAAAACCAAGTCTGATGAGGAACGGTTGAAGGAGCTGGTAAAGAGGATATATGATACAGTAGCAAGCTTGCTTACCCCTGCTCTGGAGGGTAGGACTCGAACCCATGGCTTTAAGGAGATTCGGACTAAGCATTTGGAAGAACTTTCTGAGGGTAAGAGCTGTCCAACAGTGGAACAGTCTCCCTTGGAAGGTGGTGGACTATCCTTCATTGAAGGTTTTAAAGCAGAGGCTGGCTGGCCATCTGTCAGGGATTTTCTATCTGTGATTCCTGCATTGCAAGGGGGTTGGACTAGATGACCCTTGGAGGTCCCTCCTGATTCTACAATTCTAGGACGGCATGAGGTGGTAGCCGTAACTGCATTTAAAAAAAAATATTCTGGAATGTTTTACTTGTTGCCATAAACCGCTTTGTAGGCAGTCACGAAATTAAAAGACGCCTGCTTCTTGGGGAAAAAGCAATGACAAACCTAGACAGCATCTTAAAAAGCAGAGACATCACCTTGCAAACAAAGGTCCGTATAGTTAAAGCTCTGGTTTTCTCAGTAGTGATGTATGGAAGTGAGAGCTGGACAGTAAAGAAGGCTGATCGCCGAAGAATGGATGCTTTTGAATTCTGGTGTTGGAGGAGACTCTTGAGAGTCCCATGGACTGCAAGAAGATCAAACTGATCCATTCTTAAGGAAATCAGCCCTGAGTGCTCACTGGATGGACAGATCCTGAAGCTGAGGCTCCAAGACTTTGGCCACCTCATGAGAAGAGGAGACTCCCTGGAAAAGTCCCTGATGTTGGGAAAGATGGGGGGCCCAAGGAGAAGGGGACGACAGAGGGCGAGATGGTTGGACAGTGTTCTCAAAGCTGCGAACATGAGTTTGACCAAACTGTGGGAGGCAGTGGAAGATAGGAGTGCCTGGCGTGCTCTGGTCCAGGGGGTCACGAAGAGTCGGACACGACTAAATGACTAAACAACAGCAATGCATGTTTGCCTGAAAAGTGTTATACAGATAGGATAAATAAATAAATAGATTATGCTTATTTCTGCTGAAGGTCCCAGGTTCAGTCCCATGGGGCTTATGCCGGTTGGGCTGGGAGAGAGCCCTGCCTGAAATCCCAGAGAGCTGCTGCCAGTCTGTGTAGACAGTATTAAGCTAGATGAACGAAGGTCCTGATGGTTCGATCCTGAGCAATCTCCACCTCCTCTACCCCCGGCGTGGCAGCATCACGTCCGCTGCCTCCTTCCCACCCAGCCTCCAAGGCTCGGCTTCGCTGCTCCCCTGTCGCAAAGTGCCCGTCTCCATGGCCAAATTAAGCACAGCTTCATTACGGACGTTACTATTACGGATGGAGAGCGAGCAATTTGCAGGCACTGCTCTGCCTGGAGAGAGACTGCTGAACCCTTCATTTGTCTGGAAGGGGTGATTTAGACAAATCAGGGCCTCAGAGATCGGGAACAGCTGAGGCGGAACAAAACAGAGGGCATGTTTCTGTGGCACCAGGACGTCAAATCACTCAGCGGCGACTGCATTATTTCCGATATTAGCTAAAGATAATGGCTCCACGTCCCACTCGACTGGCATGAATTGCGCTTACTGACTTCAGCATGCCTCTCTGCCTCGTTGTCTGCAGCAGGCCTGGAGTTCTGGGGTTGGGGACCCCATCTGCCCACAGCTATGGTGCAGCGATGTGCATCACCCATGGGCATACACAAGGGATGCGGGTGGCGCTGTGGTCTAAACCACTGAGCCTCTTAGGCTTGCCGATCGGAAGGTCGGCGGTTTGAATCCCCGCGTCGGGGTGAGCTCCCATTGCTCAGTCCCAGCTAATGCCAACCTAGCAGTTTGAAAGCACACCAGTGCAAGTAAATAAACAGGTACTGCTGTGGTGAGAAGGTAAATGGTGTTTCCATGAGCTCTGGCTTCCATCACGGTGTCCTGTTGCTCCAGAAGCGGTTTAGTCCTGCTGCCCACCTGACCCAGAAAGCTGTCTGCAAAAAAACGCCAGCTCACTCAGCCTGAAAATAACATGAGCGCCACAACCCCATAGTCGCCTTTGACTGGACTTAACTGTCCAGGGGTAACAGTAACAATCTTACTTTAAAGCCATCTAAGTTGGTGGCGCTGTGGGTTAAACCACAGGGCCTCGGGCTTGCCGATCAGAAGGTCAGTGGTTCGAATCCCTGTAATGGGGTGAGCCCCCGTTGCTCGGTCCCAGCTCCTACCAACCTAGCGGTTCAGAAACACGCCAGTGCAAGTAGATAAATAAGTACCACTGTGGTGGGAAGAACTTACTGACAGTAAGATCTATTTCAAAGTGGAACAGGTTGTGGACTCCCCTTCTTTGGAGGTTTTTAAGCAGAGGTTGCCATGGGTACTTTAGCTGAGATCCTTGCATTGCAGGGGGTTGGACTAGATGGTCCCATGGGGTTCCGTTCAATTTTACAATTCTATGATTTTATGTCACAGAGATGGCATTGCTTCTGGGGCGCCCAGCATCTTCTGGCCACACCCTGGACCAGGCATAGGCAAACTCAGCCCTTCAGATGTTTTGGGACTACAATTCCCATCATCCCTGACCTCTGGTCCTGTTAGCTAGAGATCTTGGGAGTTGTAGTCCCAAAACATCTGGAGGGCCAAGTTTGCCTATGCATGCCCTGGACCATTAGGATTTTAGAATTGTGCGATTGGAAGGGACCTCAGTTTAGGGAAGTTTTTAATGTTTTATTCTGTTTTTAGTGTTCCATTGGGAGCCGCCCAGAGTGGCTGGTGAATCCCAGCCAGATATGCGGGGTATAAATATTATTATTCTTATTACCTCAAGTGTCATCCAGTCCAACCCCCGGCAATTCCCAAATTTGTTTTGGGGAAAATGATTTTCATCTGCAGTGGAAAACAATGCAATTGAATAAGAAGAGAGGGAGGTAAGAACAGCCAGTCTGTCAAGAGAACAGCCACACCAGCCCATTCAGCTAAGCCCCCCTGAAGAGGATTTAATTGTGAGGCTCCTCAGTAGTGAAGACATTGGGAGACAATTAGCAGCAAAATAGTATTAATCTGTTCCGGGAGGTTGCAAGACGCTGGCTATCTGGGGCATGGGGTGGGGTGGAGGCACGCAGGAAGTTGGGTTTTTATTCCGGAAAGCTGTGCCAACAGCGCCTGGGTACTGTGACATGTCGCCTGCCCTCCACAATCCCCCTCTTCTCTCGGCTGAGCCTCAGCGCTAATGGCCTGGCGTCTCCTGGGCTCCTTTGCCAGCCTCCCTGACACACTTAATAGGCTCATGTGGATGTCCAAATCAGAGTTAATTGGAGCCAGAAGCAGCTCTGTTTCATCTTGGGAAAAGCAGCCAGCTCCTTTTTCGGGTGCCTGAGCTTCATGTGGATCTAGGATTCTGAGGAGGCACTGCAAATCCTCCATTGGGTGCTGCGTGACGACGGCCTTATGTTTTTATGTATATAGGAAGATAGGGCTCTTCTGATGTTCTGGTGCCAAGCTGTACTGGGCTTTATTCACGCAAACCAGCACCATGAACTTAGCCCAGTAGCTAATTGATAGTCGCTGTGACTTATTCTGCAATGGCTTAACACGGCATAACAATCTGTGCTCTTTAACCCTCAGGAAAGAGTGTATATCTACCTCCTGGATGGGGAAACCCGGCTGACGTGCAACGACCCACCACATGAGTTGCCACAGGAGGGAAAGCTTGGGTAAGCTATATCATCTCTATGTGGGGGGTGGATTTCATATAAAGAGATTGCAGTGTAACACCTGCGTTACCATCTTCCGCAAGAGTTGTGCTATAGTGGAGAATGTGATGCTGATTTTATTAGTCAAGAAAGAGATCGTATCGGGTGTAATGTTCTCATTATTTTCCCATCTTTTAATATACTACAAATATAGTCCTAGTGGTGCAGCAATGAAACCGCTAGCATATTGGCAAAGTTAGTTGGTTCTGTTGGGACGCGGCTGACGCTGTGGGTTAAACCACAAAGCCAAGGACTTGCCGATCTGAAGGTTGGCGGTTCGAATCCCCACGACGGGTGAGCTCCCGTTGCTCGGTCCCTGCTCCTGCCAACCTAGCAGTTCGAAAGCACTTCAAAGTGCAAGTAGATAAATAGGTACCGCTCCGGCGGGAAGGTAAACGGCGTTTCCGTGCGCTGCTCTGGTTCGCCAGAAGCGGCTTAGTCATGCTGGCCACATGACCTGTACACCGGCTCCCTCGGCCAGTAATGCGAGATGAGCGCCGCAACCCCAGAGTCGTCCGCGACTGGACCTAATGGTCAAGGGTCCCTTTACCTTTTACCTTTAAGCTGGCTCTGGTATGGTTTCAAAGTGGAGGGGGGACAGCGTGTTGAGATTCCTGCATTGCAGGGGGTTGAACTAGATGACCTGTGGGACCCTTCCAACTTTACAATTCTATGATTCTATGATTGCACTCTCATACAGAAAAAAAATCCCCAACAACTTCAGCCCATTTGCTGCCTTCTTTCCTCTCGGTCTTAACGTGAAAATGCTGGTCTGATCACTCTCAAATTTCCTTTCACAAAGCCTTTCGCTTTTCACAAGCTCACTCAGCCACAGCTGTGTCAGTCAAATTCACAACAGCTAATTCCTGGTCGTGGTTTCTGATTGTACCTTTTATTTGTTTATTTTTACTTTATTTTTACAGATTGGGATTGCGGGGTGGGTGCCACAGACTACACACCTCTGAACTCCAGGACAGGGAAAGAGCATTTTTCTTGAAGGCTATGCATACAGAGCAGAGAGAATTCTCCATATTGACTGGAGAATGTACAATAGCCGAACACGGTGCAGGTGTTTGTGTGACGTCACAGGTGCTAGTCAATTGGGGTCCTTCACAGCTAGGTTTTGCAGGGATTTGAAGAACCTGTTTATTTTTAGCTTGACCCTGGTGAGGAAAAAAAAAATACATGTGCATTGAAGGGAGTGGTGGTTCCAAACCTGCTCCTCCGCTGTAACTGTTAAATCTGTTTTTGTCCAAATGTTATTGAGGGTTTTTATTAAAAATAAGAGGCTTTGTGTTTCTGCTGGAAAGAGGAAAGGATGCAAAACTGCCAATAATGATTCCAAATTGCCCTGCTTTATCTGCGGCCGCCGGTCTATCACTTGCAAATCAACTTGCCACCGTCAACAAACCAGTTATGGTGAAGGCGATGGCTCTCCCTCTGCATAAATAACTTGTTATCTGAGTTACGATTCACTCGACTGCGGCATGTTCTCCTGGTCCCATCTGGACCTATAAAGTGCATCCACTTCAGTGACCTCACAGAGATAGAGAGATACCCATAAAGGCACTCTTGCTGTGTGGATACAAGATACAAAGTTTTATAACCCTTCGCTAACGCCTGTCAAAAACAGGCCAAGGGTCTGTTCAACCCAAGCACAATATGAATATTTATTAAAGTTTTCAACAACTTAAATATCAAAAAAAACAACAAAAAAAGAAAAAAAGAAAAGCAAAAATGACAATAAGATAGACATACATACAAAACAAATAACAAGTATAATTTCATTCCCTTATAGTCGTATACCTTACTTTCCCGACCTCCTCGTACCTCCCCTCTCTGTATTCCAATCTCTAATCAAGCCAATTCAGCAAATCCTTCCCCTAATTTCTGATTTAATTTTTAATCTTCCTTTTCTTATACATAATCATTACAGCTAAAAACCCCTTAATTTCTAAGTCAACATCGTTCTAACATTCAATAATCTTGCGATGTTTCTTAAGATAGTCCTTAAATTTCTTCCAATCTTCTTCAGCCGTCTCTTTTCCCTGGTCACGGATTCTGCCAGTCATTTCTGCCAGTCCCATATAGTCTATAACTTTCATCTGCCATTCTTCCAACCCAAGCACAATATGCAGTCTTCTTGGTCAAAGCCACTGCAGGTCAAGGGCAGCCTTCTCAGGTAGCTATTGATTTCATTTACTTATTTTACTAATACCCTACCTTTCCTAAGGTCACCCAGTGAGATTCAAGCGGCCGAGTGGAGATTTGAACCCTGGTCTCCCAGGCCCTAGACTGACACTTTTAACTATTACACCACCACTGAGACCTGAAAGCAAGAGGAATTGATGGGTGGGTGGGTGGATCAATTATATTTCTATGCTGCTTCTCATTCAAATGATTCCCAAAGCACCTTATAATAGCTTAGTTGGTTATAGTGTGATTATGACATATTCCTGCACTGCAGGGAATTGGATTAGATGGTCCTCAGGTTTCCTTCCAACTCTTGTGATTCTATGAGAAATAGCAGGTAGAACATAATAGGGCATCACAAATACGTCACAAATCATATAGAATAATTAACACTGCAAAGAAAGCAACAACCAAAAAATGAGCTAAATGTTGCAATTAAAGCAAAAGTCTTGTTATATGATTAACAAATCAAGACAGCATTTACGATCGATGAAACAATAATTAACAGAATTAGCAAAATAGCAACCAAAAGACCATACTCTCCACACCCCCATGACTCAAAATCTTTTATTCTGTTTCACTCATTAAACTACATATGCCGCTAATGCACGCTCAGCTGCCCTGCTCTATTGCAGTGACTGCGGGACTAGGACAGAAAGGAGAAATCTAAGAGCTGAAATCTCCCCGAGGAGGTTTAGAGAACGCTTTCCCAGCCTGGCGCCCTCCCAGTGCTTTGCGCTATAATTCCCACCAGCGCCAGCATCCCGTAGCGCTGCATCAACCACAGCTCCTAAATGACCAGAGGCAGCTGTTCTGCTTCTCCCTCCTTAGTGCCAGCCCTTTTTGGTGCGCTTGCGGCTACTCGGCTGCAACCCGACAGCCAGTCTGGGAGAGGTGCCAGTTGCCAGCAGCAGATTAATGCCCTCCCCAGGCTGTTTACAGCCCCTGGCTGTTATCTACTGCAAACAAGTCAGCGGCAGGCAGACAAATCGTTTTCCGTGGATATTGCTCCGCTGCCTCAGAGGATAAGACGGCCTCCGTCGGCCAGGAGTCACCCTGCCCACACCCAGCCCCTTTGCAGCTCTCAGACTGGCACACAGGGCTCTGGGAGGCTCTCGTGAAATCATAGAATTATAGAATTGTAGAGTTGCAAAGGGACCCCCGAGGGTCATCCAGTCCAACCCCCTGCAATGCAGGGATCTCAGCTGAAGCACCCGTGACTGATGGCCACCCAACCTCTGCTTAAAAACATCCAGCAAATCCCTTGAGATCTCGACTGGTCCTGTGAGATGTTGTGAGAGCCTTCCAGAGCCTCTTAAGCAAGGAGGAGAACTTAAAAGCTCTCTGCCTTGCATACGGTAGAAGAAGACCTTTCCAGGATGGCACATTAAGAAAGGTGAGGTTGCTCACATGGGGCAGTTCCAAGGGTGTGGTTCAAGGATGTAAGCCCCAGGCAAGTTGCAAATTGACCGTATAAACAGAAAAGCAGTGCTCAACTTAGAGCAGGGGTCGGCAAGGTTCCCTCATAAGGCTCGGTTTCCTAAGACTTATGTTAGAATCACAGAATTGTAGATTTGGAAGGGGTCCCACGGGTCATCCAGCCCAACCCCCTGCAATGTAGGCTAAAATCTGCAGTCCAGCTGAGTCAGATTGCTCCTAGCTGCCTGTGGTCATGAGGGTCCCAGAGCCTCCTTGGCTGGCCAAGCCGAAACTCCCCGCTTGGGGAAGAACTGATTGATAAGCTAAGCAAACCTATAACCACACACTGCCTGGCAGGATCAGGGAATATGAATGTTGGCTATGCTGCAGCGCCACCGCTGCATGTGGCTGGTAGGTGGTACTGCAACCACCAGGTTCGGAGGGGTCAGATGGTGGAAGGAGCCCACCTGAATCTCAGTGGCCTTATAAAAGCCTGACAGTTGCCCTGGCACCTTGATCACGCGGCACCATCTCTCCATCGCAGGTTGGGATTCCAGGGCCGCCAGCCCAAACGGGAGCAAAGAACTTAGCTGGCTAATGAATTGCTCTTAAAGGAATGGTGAGCGGCCATCCCTGGACGGAGGCATTGCACTGGGGTGCAGCTGCAGGAGCGATTTTAACAGTCCTTCAGTTGCACAGCTACTATTCCGGTGGCAAATGTTTGCTTATCAGGACACTTCTTGTGCTTTTATAGCCTTGCACACACGGGAGCTGCCGGAGGTTTATGGCCTGCTATTCATTTTAAGGTCTGTTTGTTCATAGGGCCTTTTAGCACTTTTTTCTGGAGATAGCAGATGAGGCTGCGGGGGGTGGGGGGGTGGAGAGGAGCTCACTTCTTCACCCTTTCTTGGCACCTGGATGAAACTGCTCCCCTCGTTTCAGGGACGGCTTCTTTTGCAAAAGACGTTAATCAGGAAACTGCATTGTACTAAATCAAAACTTTAGACCACTTAGTTCAGAGCTGCCTGCTCTGACCGGCAGCATCTGTGCAGGCTTTGGGGGCCTTTCCACCCTGCCTGGAGTTGCCATTGCAGGCCAGACCTGAGACTATCTGCCTGCAAGGTGGATGCTATCTCGTCCAGCCATGGCTCCTCCTCTGCCATAGGGAGCTGCCCTCTGTGAGTCAGACCTTTGGTCCACCTAGCTCAGTATTGTCTACACTGACTGGCAGTCTAGTCCAACCCCCTGCAGTGCAGGAATCTCAGCTAAAGCATCAGTGACAGGTGGCCATCCAACCTCTGCTTAGAAGCAGTGGCGTAGCGTGGGGGTGCAGGGGGGGCCCGGCCGCACCGGGCGCAACATCTGGGGGGGGCGCTCGCACTTGCAGCTCTCTGCCCCTACCTGGCTCACTCACTCTCTCTCACTGCAGTGCTGGCTGTGCGAATCCGATCCGAGCCGCCGGCTCGCCGCCCACTGTGGAGGGGGTGGGTGCCAGGCGTGCGGTGCGGAGAGAGAGCGAGGGACCATCTGGGGGAGGGACAGTGCAGCGGCCGCCCAGCGCAGTGCTGAGCGCGGGAGAGAACCACACCAGACCAGACCAGGCAGCAGCAAAAAGAAGCTGGCAGCGGCAGCAGGTTAGGGGTTAGGGGGCGCAAACTACTTGCCTTGCCCCGGGTGCTGACAACCCACGCTACACCACTGCTTAGAAGTCTCCAAGGAACAAGAGTCCACCAGCTTCCAAAGGAGAAGCTGTTCCACTGCTAAACAATTCTTGCTGTCAGAAAGCTCTTCCTGATGTTTAGTCGGAATCTCCTTTCTTGTAACTAGAAGCCATGGGTTCGAGTCCTACCTTCCAGAGCAGGATAAAACAAGCTTGTTCCCTCTTCCATGTTACAGGCCTTCAGATATTTGAAGATGGCTGTCATATCTCCTCTCAGCCTCCTCTTTTCCAGGCTAAACATACCCAGCTCCTTCAACCGTTCCTCATCAGGCTTGGTTTCCAGACCCCTGATCATCTTGGTCGCCCTCCTCTGCCCACCACCTTCCAGCTTATCAAGATCCTTCTTAAATTGTGGCGCCCAGAACTGGACACAGGACTCCAGGTGTGGGCTGACCAACGCAGAATAGATAGAGTGGGACTATTCCTTCCTTTGATCTGGACACTAGACTCCAGTTGATGCAGCCTAGAATAGCATTAGCCTTTTTTGCTGCTGCATCACACTGTGGACTCGTGTTCAACTTTCCACATGTACTGCTACTAATCCAGGTGTCCCCTATCCTATATTTGTGCAGCTGGTTCTCCCTGCCTAAATGCATTCAGGGTTTCATACTGGGAACTTTCCCAGCCCTACATAGAAAAGTCATTTGGGACTGAAGCTGGGACCTTCCGTGTCAGCTGCTCTGACACTGAACTACAGCCTTTCCCCTTGGGAAGGGAGAGATAATACCACGTGTGCAAAGTGCATGCAAACTTCCCTGGGATTCAGACAACCAACTGCCCACCCATTTCTTTAAAAGTCAATTTTTTTAAAAATAGGAAAAAATAAATGCCCTCAGACCTCTTGTCTAAGGCCAGCCAAATCTCCGAAACCCTGAAATTTCAGTGAGATTTGGCTGCCTCCCAATTTCGTGGGGTGTCTTTGTCGCCTCCCCATCACCCTGCAAAATAAAACCTGGACCAAAAGATGCAGCCAAGCTTTAAAAAGTCCAATGGTGTCAATGGCTCACAGCCACCAAGTCCTGTAATGGCAGGGGTGATCTTTCCCCAGGGATCAAAAGGGCCAGAATGGGGCTCGCGCCACTCTCCTCCCCCTTCCCTGTGTTATAAAGAGGTTAAGGCCACCACTAAACTCTCCGAATAGAAGGAGAGGGGCAGGGACAGCAGTGAGGCCCCACTCCTCGCTCGCTCGCTCGCTCGCCTGGGGGGTAATCGCTGCTCGCCGTGGGCGATCAGGAAAGCGGCGAATTACCCCTCCGCCAAACGGCAGGGCTCATTTCTGTGCAGCATGGCAATAAGCGCATATTGGGAATAATAATAGCAACAAATTAGAGACCGAGAGAGAGAGAGAGAGGGAGAGATTTGATTTGTTTCTGTCGCTTTTGCAGAGAGGGAGGGGCGGAGGAAAACCTGTCTCTGAAGCGCTGTCAAGGGAAGCATGTTGCGCTTCAGATTGACACACAGGGGGCAGGCATGTAGGCAGTGAAGTACAATGGGCAGGCAATCCAACACGCATCTGATTTTGGATTTTTTTTTTAAGTGTGTGGGATGGCAGTGCTACAGCAGGAGGCGAGAAAATGCAAGAATACAGCGCGATCATTTTTGTTCAACTTTCAAAGGGTGCGTGTGTGTGTGTTTATGATTTGCATTCTTTTAAAAACCGACGGAGATGATTCATGCCAAGCCCGCCTTTGCCAGCAAGGCATATTTCATCTCGTTTAGCTGCGTGGCGAGCCGCTGTTAATTGCATCCACGAAACACATCAAACGGAACTGGAGATAAATTGGAAATGGAGACTGACATGAAAAGGAAGACAGCCAGATCTGTGCCTCTGTATCACACGTGCGCCTTCCTTCCGTGCCCTCAAAGTTGTTGGCCGCGGGTTTATTTTGTCACCTTCGAAACACACTTTGTGGGCTCCTGTAGTGCAGGCTTTGCTTTCATCTCCCAGAAAAATCCTGGGGGTGCCATCCTGCCTGGCAGAAGCAGACGGGCAGGAAAAGGTCCGTCCGCACAGAATTGAACTGTGGAACTCACTCCCACTGGAGGAAGTGATGAGTAACAACCTAGAAGGCTTTAAGCCAAGGTTGGAGGGCCATCTGTCAGGGATGCTTCCTGCGTTGCAGGGGTTTAGGGCTAGATGACCCTTGCACTCCCCTTGTTAGCATTTCACTCCTCCGTTGATGGATGTGTGATTGTTACATCACATATCTGTTTACTTTCCAGGCTTGGGAAGTGTGAGAACGGAAGTCAGTCCTATCTCTCTAACGAGATATTAATTTTAGGTGGTGACTACAGATGAGATTTGTGTGCTAATTTAGTGTAGTCAACTGGAACTCTAGCAAAACGGGGAAAACCCTATAGTGGTGTTTTACACTACTCTAACCTTTGAGCAGTGAGAGAATCCAGAGTTCCTCAGGGTTCATCTTCCTTGAAATAAAGGTTAGTGGTGCCTTTAGGATACGTGCTCCTTATTTGCATGTGCATGCAACCTAAGTATAGTACCTTGGGTTAAGTATAGTACCTCGGGTTAAGAACTTTGCTTCAGAATGAGAACAGAAATCACATGGTGGTGGCACAGTGGCAGCAGAAGGCCCCATTAGCTAAAGCGGTACCTCAGGTTAAGAATAGTTTCAGGTTAAGAACGGAACTCCAGGACGAATTAAGTTCTTAACCCGAGGTACCACTGTACATTAAAACAGTCATTAAAGAGGGCTGCCTTCAGATGTCTTCTAAACGTCAGATAGTTGATTATTTCCTTGACATCTGATGGGAGGGTGTTCCACAGGGCTGGCGTCACCACCGAGAAGGCCCTCTGCCTGGTTCCCTGTAACCTCACTTCTCGCAATGAGGGAACTGCCAGAAGGCCCTTGGAGCTGGACCTCTGTGTCTGGACTGAATGATGGGGATGGAGACGCTCCTTCAAGTCTGCTGGGCCGCGGCTGTTTCAGGCTTTAAAGGTCAGCACTGACACTTTGAATTGTGCTTGGAAACATACTGGGAGCCAATGTAGGTCTTTCAGCACCGATCTCGGCGGCCGCCCCCAGTCACCAGTCTAGTAACTTCTCTTAGAGTCTAACCCTCCCTGGGTACAAGACTCCAGGAATGGCAAGGGGTTTAGGGCATCAGCCAGACTGACCCCTGCCCACCTCCCGAAAAACTGATAACATCATTTTAAAAAAAAAATCATCACCCAATCAAAAACTGGCGAAGCTGGTGACACAGCTCAGGTTCAGGAGAGTTTGCTCTGTGCTCATCCAATGCCATTTGTAGTTAAATGCCAGCCCCCCCTTCCGCAACTTTGATGAGATGGAGCAGTGCAAAAACAAACTGGCAGGGAAGAAAAATGGAACAAACCGCTTTCTCTAATCTCTTAATTGCAATCTTTCTTTTTTTAAAGTTGCTGTTTCTCCGTTCTCTGCAAAAGGTGTGATTTGCAAGCCGCCACGGTGCTTTGGGAATATTTCATTAGCACGGCGGGTTTGCACATTTAACCCAGCTCCCCGGGACTCCCAGAGTTTGCAATTGCAGCTTGAAAGGTTTCAGATCTTTCGACAAAGGAGCATTTAGGAACTGCAGGTCCTCCATAGCAGTGGGATGCTTTGGGCGTTTGTTTGAGACTGTCTCGCTGCAGATCCATTGACGGCCAGAAAAACCAAATGAGATCTGGGAATCTGTTGAGCTCAGCTCCTTGTCAAGGAATTTGCCGGGCCCTGAGATGGGATCCTCTCCCTGCCCCCACATAACTCCTGCCCCTCTCCAGAGAGATATCAGCTAGCCTAACACTCGCTGGTTTCCTCATTTCTATATATAGGGTGCCTACATTCTCCATGTGGAAATGGCTTTAGATACCTGTTAAAGGTAAAGGTAAAGTGGTAAAGGGACCCTGTGACCGTTAAGTCCAGTCACAGACGACTCTGGGATTGCGGTGCTCATCTCACTCTATAGGCCGAGGGAGCCGGCGTTTGTCCACAGACACTTTTTCAGGGTCATGTGGCCAGCATGACTAAGCCACTTCTGGAACGGTACCTATTTATCTACTTGCACTTTGACGTGCTTTTGAACTGCTAGGTTGGCAGGAGCAGGGACTGAGCAATGGGAGCTCACCCCATCGTGGGGATTCGAACCGCCGAACTTTCGGTCCATCAATTACCTATAGCATATATTTAACACAAAAAACAGCGTCAATTTGTTGTTGACAAAGGACAGCTGGACATATAAAGGGCCCCATTAACATAGTTTAGGGCCTCATCAAACCTAAATCTGGCCTTGTTCGGGGGTGGGGGTGACAAAGGGACCTGTTCCCCTAGGAGTTGGCACCCCTTATTGACATTTGAAACTGATGGAATATGCAGAATTAGCAAGTTTAACTTGCAAAATCAAAGAGCAAAATGAAATAGATTTCAAGGAGGACTGGAAAATGTTTGTAGGTTATTTTTTTTAAAAAAATATTGTAAACATGTTGGCATGCTAGCAGGTTTGGAGTAAGTTCAGCAGTTAAAGTTCTTTTGCAATAAAGCTGAGAAAAGAAGTTATAGATTCATTTTGATACACTGCAGCAAAAGTTAACCATGAGAAAACGTTGAAGGGGGGGAAGGAAGTCGACTTTTCAAAGTGAATGTTTACTGGGAAATGTCTTTTGTTTGTGAAAAGTTAATAAATAAAAATCTAAAAAAGGAGAGTTGGTGCCCTCGATCATGGCGCTGGCCTGGCCAGCCTGAATTTCAACTTCTGGTTGACTTGGTCACTGCGGAGAGCTTTCTTCTCCCCCAGAAGGAGCAGCCAAGCACTGAGCGCAAGAGGTCTATCGATGGCCATGAGCCACAAGGGCTCTGCTCTGCCTCCATGTTCAAAGGCACCAATGCTTTGAATCTCACTTGCTGGAAACCACAGGAGGGGAGAGGGGTGTTGTGTTCGAATCCTGCTTGCAGGATAACGGGCATCTGGTTGGCCCTTGTGGAAACAGAATGCTGGACTAGATGGGCCATTGCAATCATCCAGATGGCTCTTCTTCTGTTAATGCAGCAAGGAATCGATTTCCTCCTC
The DNA here is from genome assembly GCF_964106915.1 of Podarcis gaigeae. Lineage (NCBI taxonomy): Eukaryota > Metazoa > Chordata > Lepidosauria > Squamata > Lacertidae > Podarcis > Podarcis gaigeae. Next base: position 103,126,723 of record NC_139677.1, on the reverse strand, counting down.
TCCGGCTGTTGGTGGAAAAGATAAGGGGCTATTGTGAGCCACTTCATCATATGGAAACCATAGGCTGAGTTGTCACTTGGTTTCCTTCTCAGATCCACATCAGTCACGACTCTGAGCAGTTGTTTTTCATGGCGGGGGCAGGGAATAACGATCCTTCGATCTGAGACAGAAATGTAAACTTCTTTAAAAGTCTTGTTTCTCGGTTTGCAACCATCTGTGCCCAGAGACCTGTGCCTAAGAAGACAGGAGGCTCTCAGCGCTGAGGAATGACGACAGTTGGTCTGCCTCGGTCTGTGGGCCCAATATGGCCAGTTTGGATGGCCTGCGTGGCTGGGATTTGTGGCAGATGCTGTTTGACAGGCAGATGATTAATTGGCTGGGATGAGTAAATGGCCTGTGGGAAAGAGAGGGAGAGGGAGAGATTAATAACATGCTAAAAATCAGTTTTTGCCAACCTGGTGCTCTCCAAATAAGTGCATTAAGAACAGCCTGCTGGATCTGGCCAAAGGAGACCCATCTAGTCCAGCTTCCTGTTCTCACACAGGCCAACCAGATGCCCCTTTTGGGAAGCCATCAAGCAGGATTCAAGCACAAGAGCCACCAGAGACAGCCAGAACATGTCTTTTGATCGGCAGCGTGAAAAACCAGCCCTAGGATCATGGAAATTCGGGAGCAACCTGCAGGCTGCCGAGCTGAGCTTCCAGCTCCTGAACGTCAAGGGAGGGAGACTCAGAATGGACTTGCAGTTGTCTCTAACTTTCTGCCCGGCCAGGGAGCTGTCCAGCATCACCAGGGTGCTGAAGTAGCTCAGCAGCTGTCCAGCCAAGGCACCACAACCCGGCCCCTGAGAAGGCAAGGAGGTGCCCAGTGGATTGCACTGAGGGCATCATCCCAATGGAGGAGTGTTCCTTTGGGGGTGAAGTCAAACCATCAGGGAGTTACAGCACTGAAGGAGCGTCTCCACCCCCATTATTCTACCCAGACACTGAGGTCCAGTGCTGAGGTCCTTCTGACAATTCCCTCACTGTGAGAAGCCAGGTTACAGGGAACCAGGCAGAGGGCCTTCTCGGTAGTGGCCCCTGCCCTCCCATCAGTTATCAAGGAAATAAGCAACTATGTGACTTTTAGAAGACATCTGAAAGCAGCCCTGTTTAGGAAGCTTTTAATGTTTCATAGGTTATTGTATTTTAATATTCTGTTGGAAGCCGCACAGAGTGGCTGGGGAAACCCAGCCTGATGGGTGGGGTATAAATAAGTTATTATTATTCAGTGGCATATAGGAGATTTCTGTGGGGAAATTTCTGTGTGTGTGTGTGTGCTTGGAAAGGGTTCTTTAAAGCATGGGGGTGTGCCCAGAAATGCAGCACAAAAGCAACTCCGGATGAGCCCTAAAGGCCCAGCATCCTGTTCCCACAGTGGGCAGTCAGATGTCTCTTCTGGCAAGACCACTCTCAGGACCTGAGTGCAACAGCAATTCTGGAGGGCTACAGGTTCCACCACCACCCTATCCTATCCTGGACCAATGTCCCTCCCGGTCACTGACACAAGAACATAAGAAGAGCCTACTGGATCAGGCCAGTACTGTATCGGGGCTGCAGGTGGCGCTATGGGCTAAACCACAGAGCCTAGGACTTGCCGATCGGAAGGTCAGAGGTTCGAATCCCCGTGACGGGGTGAGCTCCTGTTGCTCGGTCCCTGCTCCTGCCCACCTAGCAGTTCGAAAGCACGTCAAAGTGCAAGTAGATAATAGGTACCGCTCCAGCGGGAAGGTAAACAGTGTTTCCATGCGCTGCTCTGATTTGCCAGAAGCGGCTTAGTCCTGCTGGCCACATGACCCGGAAGCTGTACGCCGGCTCCCTTGGCCAATAAAGCGAGATGAGCGCCGCAACCCCAGAGTCGTCCGCGACTGGACCTAATGGTCAGGGGTCCCTTTACCTTTACCACTGTATCCTGATCTCACAGTGACCAACCAGATGCCCATCGTGGGAAGCACCCAAGCAGGATTCGGGCACAACAGCCTTCCTTCCTTGCAGTTTCCAGCCTCCTCCATTAGTATGCTTAATCCTCTGTTAAAGCCACCCTAGTAGGTGCCATTACTACTTCCTGTGGCAGTGAGTTCCATAGTTAAACTCTGTGCTATGTGAAGATACTATGTGAACATTCAGGTTCATTGGATGTCTTTCCGAGAGTTCTAATATTATGTGGAAGAGAAAAGCTTCTCTCCATCTGCTTTTCCCCACACAGTGCTTAATTTTATTCACTGTAACAGCATTATGATATTGGCAGTTTTATTTCCAGTTCCTTTCCTAATAGCCCCTACCATGTAATTTGCCTTTTTCACAGCTGCTCCATGCTGTGCCAATCATTTCATTGACCCCAAGGTCTCAGTCCTAGTCTTGTCGCTGCCAGTTCAGACCCCAGGAGTGCAGAGGTGAAACTAAGGTTTTGGGGTTGTTGTTTTTTGCCCTAATATGCATAAATTTGCACCAGCTGACATTGATTTGCATTTGCCATTTTACTACCTATCCACTCAGTTTGGAGAGGTTCTGCAATCCCTCTTTGCTTTAACTATCCTGAACAAGTTGGTGCCATCAGCAAACTTGAAAGTACGGGACCAGAATAGGCACCAGATCTCAAAATTCATGGGTGCATCCAGACATATATAATTTGAGTGGTGCATCTGTTGTGTTCGTTTTGTTCAGATGTTCAACCTTCTGTGAAATGGTTTGGAAGGAAGGAAGGGCTTGTTGTTGTTTAGTCATTTAGTCGTGTCCGACTCTTCGTGACCCCCTGGACCAGAGCATGCCAGGCACTCCTGTCTTCCACTGCCTCCCGCAGTTTGGTCAAACTCATGCTGGTAGCTTCAAGAACACTGTCCCACCATCTCGTCCTCTGTCGTCCCCTTCTCCTTATGCCCTCCATCTTTCCCAACATCAGGGTCTTTTCCAGGGAGTCTTCTCTTCTCATGACGTGGCCAAAGTCTTGGAGCCTCAGCTTCAGGATCTGTCCTTCCAGTGAGCACTCAGGGCTGATTTCCTTCAGAATGGAGAGGTTTGATCTTCTTGCAGTCCATGGGACTCTCCAGAGTCTCCTCCAGCACCAGAATTCAAAAGCATCAATTCTTTGGAGATAAGCCTTCTTTGTGGTCCAGCTCTCACTTCCACACATCACTACTGTGAAAACCAGAGCTTTAACTATATGGACCTTTGTTGGCAAGGTGATGTCTCTGCTTTTTCAGATGCTGTCTAGGCTTGTCATTGCTTTTCTCCCAAGAAGCAGGTGTCTTTTAATTTCATGACTGCTGAAGGAAGGGAAGAGGTAACCTATTCCTCCTGTTGGCAGCTGAAGCTGGCTGGCCACAGCCCTGATTGGCCGGCTCACAGCTGAATCTGGCCGTGCACAGTGCTGATTTGTTACCTCCCTATGTTGCCACAGCCACTTTCCCTGGAGCTGTTTTTCAAACTTTTGCAAAACCTATTCCCTCTCCCTTCCCCAAGGAGGAACAAACCTGAATCAAGTGTACATGCTGTGCTTTTAAAATTCTTTTTAAAAGGAGGCAGCGTGTGAAGAGGGCTGGGCAGTAAACTGAATCAGTGTTCAGTTAGTATGTCTGCCATTGGAATTCAAGGCACAGGAAGAAGGTGGGCTCCTCCTCCTCTCCAAGGGGAAATCTATGCTGCAGTTCCTGGGTTTTTTATATACTTTTGTACATACTTAGATTCACTCTTCTATGAAGGAGAAGCAAAATCCCCAGCTGCCAAACACAAACAGCCAGATCTCATTCATCAGGTCTCTGCATGTTCAAACAATGGACTCCTATGTCGTGGGGTTCCTTTTCCCTTAAAAATTGCATTTCGGGTTTCTTTTATTTGCATTTCAATTGCTTGATCCTCCAGAGCACACCAGATGATCTTGGTTTTTAGAAATACACCTATTCTTGTTATTCAAAAAGGGTTGCAGAGAGTTTCAGTCTTTCAGCAGGTGAGCAGTGGCGTAGCGTGGGGGGTGCAGGGGGGCGGCCGCACTGGGCGCAACATCTGGGGGTTAGGGTTAGGGGCGCAAATCCATGGGTTAGGGGGCACAAATTACTTGCCTTGCCCCAGGGGCTGACAACCCACGCTACGCCACTGCAGGTGAGGTCTTCGGAATACTCCAGATGAAACCCTGTTTGCAGTGAAATAATCTGAAAACTTGCAGCCAGGAAGCTGGTCCTGTCTAGGCCGGCCTTGTTGTAGTTAACCTGTGGGACTCACTTCCACAGGAGACAGGGATGGCCAGCAATGTGGATGGTTTTAAAAGAGGATTAGATAAATTCATGGAGAGGGCTATCGATTGCTAATAGCCAGGGTGGCTCTGCCTCCACCATTGGAGGCAGCAATGCTTCTGAAAACCAGTTGCTGGAAACCACAAGGGGAGTGCTCTTGTGTTCGAATCCTGCTTTTGGGTTTCCCAGAGGCATCTGGCCGGCCCCTGTGAGAACAGGATGCTGGACTAGGGATGGCTATTGGACTGATCCAGCAGGATTTTCTTATGTTCTTATGTACCGCAGCAACCGGCACCCAACATTTGACAGCAGAGGTAAAAAGGTAACGGTACCTCTGACAGTTAAGTCCAGTTGCGGGTGACTCTGGGGTTGTGTTGCTCATCTCGCTTTATTGGCCAAGGGAGCCGGTGTTTGTCCACAGACCGCTTCCGGGTCATGTGGCCAGCATGACTAAGCCACTTCTGGCGAACCAGAGCAGCGCACGGAAATGCCGTTTACCTTCCTGCCGGAGCGGTACCTATTTATCTACTTGCACTTTGACGTGCTTTCGAACTGCTAGGTTGGCAGGAGCAGGGATCTAATATCTGCTGCTCAGAGATCTACATTGGGCACCAATCTGTTGCCAAGCCAAGTTCAAGGTGTTGCTATTGGTATCTAAAGCCTTTGGGGAGCAGTTTACCTACGAGATCACCGTACCCCATATACCTATTGCCCACTCAACTGCTTCCCTTGGTAGAACTGGCATGGCCACAACTGCTACATAATACCTGCTGTGCATTTGTAAGAACTCAATTGCTTAGTGTGGCAGCACCTGCCCTGTGGAACTCCCTGCCACTTGATTTCAGGCAGGAGCCTTCCCTGTATTCTTTTCGGTGCCTGCTAAAAACGTTCTTGGTCAGACAAGCCGACTCAGTTGTTGAGAATGTGCGCTTTCTTCGCTTCTTAGGTAAAGGTAAAAGACCCCTGACAGTTAAGTCCAGTCGTGGCCAACTCTGGGGTTGCGGCGCTCATCTCGCTTTACTGGCCGAGGGAGCCGGCGTACAGCTTCCGGGTCATGTGGCCAGCATGACTAAGCCACTTCTGGCGAACCAGAGCAGCGCACGGAAATGCCGTTTACCTTCCTGCTGGAGCGGTACCTATTTATCTACTTGCACTTTGACGTGCTTTCGAACTGCTAGGTTGGCAGGAGCAGGGATTGAGCAACGGGAGCTCACCCCGTCACATTTGAACTGCCAACCTTCTGATCGGCAACTCCTAGGCCCTGTGGTTTAACCCACAGCGCCACCCTGACAGCAGAGGTACGACATAGCTATTGAAGCTTTTCCAAAAGCCTCCCAACCTTGCTCTGCGTGAAGGCAGAGGGGTTGCTGTCGCTTTTTAAAAAAAACAACGAGGCAATAAGACCATCTCAGCATAAACAGAGAGGCTGACACCGAGAGCCATCAAACCGGTGTCTTGCCATTTGTCTGTGATGGAGAGCTTCAGCAGGCCTGGAGGAGAGATGAGTTCATGACTCTCCAGGCCATTAAGCAGGGACCCATAGCCACTGGCAGTGACTGATGTCAGCGCCTGAGACATCCATCGGAACATCATTATTCTCACACAGCCAGGAAAGGAAGCCCATTAAGCAGAGCCTATCTCAAGGTGCGCTGTGCCCTTGAGGGGCCATCAGTCACAGGGATGGGCTGAGAGCCGGGAGCCACGTTCCTACGAAGTCACCTAGCTGGTCCCCTCCCTCCCAGCATTCACTTGGCAAAAATCCTTTTCCTCTCCAGATGGCCAAGGAAAGCCATCAGCTCTTGTCCTCCTGGCCACAGTGCCGGATTTACGTATAAGCCAAGCAAGCTATAGCTTAGGGCTCCACTCTCTTGGGACCCCCAAAAAATTAAAGAAAAGAAAACTGGGTGTACATTTCCAAAATATAAGAAAAAAAAGCAAATAAAATAAAACCTACATACAGCAACCGTGTTCTGTGTTGTGTAGGCTCCTACAATGTAAGTAATGGGCCCCGCCTGCTAGCCTGCTCTTTAAAATATCACTGGTTTGCTCATTTCTCTATATAGGGTGCCTACATTCTATTTATCATTATTAGTAGAGGAGAGATTACTGCCACCTTCAAAAATCTAAAGGTTTGTCACAACCCAGCCAGATGGCCAGGGTATAAATAATAAAATTATTACCGTCTCAAGCTTATTTTCTCCTGCTCAGGAGGATAGGACTTGAACCCAAGGCTTCAAGTTACAAGAAAGGAGACTCCAACAAAACATCAGCAAGAACTTTCTGACAGTAACAGCTGTTCAGCAGTGGAACAGTCTCTCTCGGGAGGTTGTGGACTCTCCTGACTTGGAGGTTTTTAAGCAGAGGTTGGATGGCCATTTGATCATTGAGCTGAGATGCCTGAGGACCCTCGGAAGAATCATCTCCAAGGAAGCAGAAGGAGGTGCAACACAGTTCGAGTAGGGCAGTGGCGGCCAAACTTGTTTTTTGGACTACAACTCCCATCATCCCTGGCTAACAGGACTGGTGGCCAGGGATGATGGGAGTTGTAGTCCCAAAACAGCTGGAGAACCACGTTTGGCCACCACTGGAGTAGGGCTATAAAAGGCTCCCTTTCTGAAACCCTGCCAGCCAGTGTGGACATTGCTGAGCCAGCTGAACCAAAGATCAGCCACAGCTTCCTGTGTTCTCCACGTGGCTCATAATTTGGAGGAGAACGGCTAGGTAGAACACATGCCTTACATGCAGAAGGTCCAGAGTCACCTCCCAGGTATGGCTGAGAAGACTCCCTGCCTGGCACCCTGGAAAGCTGCTGGCAGTCAGTGTGGACAATACTGAGTTACATGGACTGATGTTCCACCTCTGTCTGAGGCTGCTTCCAATGTTCTTTGTCCCTAAAAGCTCTCCTCCTATCTCACCCCAGGCCTACTGAGGATGGAAGGAACAGCTTGAATCAGTTTCCATCGACATGCCACAGATAAGGATGCGCAGCGACTGAGAGATGCTTTAGGAGGAGAAATTCCGCCAGCCATAAATCAAAATGTAGCTGGATATCAAATGCAGGGCTCATTGTGGGTTTTTGAGGGACATGCCATGCCTCCTGCAGATATTCTCCAGCAGAAGAGATGTCTGTTTCCATGGCCAGCTGCTATCAGTAACCCCTCGGTGGGTTGTTCATTCTGCATTCCCTTTCTGCTTCCATGAGGCACAGCAGATGCCGGCAGCCACGGAGCTTTGCTCTGAAAGACCGTTTCCTGCTCCCAGGAAACACCAGCTCTCTCTGGGGAACTGAGAAACCTCTGCACAAACAAGACTCTGAATAGGTGTGATTGAAATGCAGCTACCTCTGGAGAGGAGCACAGCGGCAGCGTACATTATTTTATTGTTTCATGATCTATTGTTTCACAGAATTTATACACTGCTCGGTAGTAAATAAAACACACCGGAGCAGTTTATTAGGAGAATAAAATTATCAGTAAAAGCAACTATTGAGATCAATAAAACCAGTAATAAACTAAAAACAGATGCTGGAGGAGACTCTGGAGAGTCCCATGGACTGCAAGAAGATCCAACCTCCCCATTCTGAAGGAAATCAGCCCTGAGTGCTCACTGGAAGGACAGATCCTGAAGCTGAGGCTCCAATACTATGGCCACCTCATGAGAAGAGAAGACTCCCTGGAAAAGACCCTGATGTTGGGAAAGATGGAGGGCACAAGGAGAAGGGGACGACAGAGGACGAGATGGTGGGACAGTGTTCTCGAAGCTACCAGCATGAGTTTGACCAAACTGCGGGAGGCAGTGGAGGACAGGAGTGCCTGGCGTGCTCTGGTTCCTGGGGACTCATGAAGAGTTGGACACAACTAAACGACTAAACAATAACAAACCCCGTGGATTGTGAAGGAGGCATGCAGTTCATTTTGTTTGGCACCTGTCCAACGGCACGGAATTTTGCAGAATCTTCCCGAGGCTCCAGAATCCTGAGAGCCCAAGCTTTCATCTTTGCTTTTCGGTTTAAATAAAAGTCTGCTTTTATTCCTCATGGTTACAGAGATAGGCTGGGACACCCATCATCCTTCTCTGTAAAAAAAAAGTCCAGTTGCCCAACAGATGGAGCCCTCAGACTGTACAGCCCTGGTCAGTGCTGTGGGGGGATAGGGGCTGTCCGTCCTGTTCTGGCCTGTCGTGGGCTTTGCAATGATCCGGATGTGCAAGGATTAACTGAGCAATGAAAAAGCAGCAGGGAACTGTTTAATGGGATGATTCAATAATCCCATAGCCAGAAGTAACAGGAAACCACTAATTAAAGAGGAAGTAGCGTTGGAAGCCGAATATGATTTAAAGGTATAGAGGCAAAAGGAGATGGCTCATTCAAAGGCCTGCAGCGAAACAGGGATTTAAGTCAAAGAGGAGTACTTATGAGGAAACATGTATCAGGATCTTCCCCCTGGGGATGGCCTTTGCAGGATCATTATGGGAAATATATGGTTATATTAAGTGCGGAGCTAAAAGACTGCCAGCTGAACGTGCGGGAGGAGTGCCACGAGCTGCGCTAAAGGATCCTAGTGCAGAAAAGTATGTTAACCTTGGGGAATCCCAGCTGCTAGATCAGTCCAGAGGGGGTTCTCCTAGCCCCCTATCCTGAATTTAAAATGACCAAGCAGGAGCCCACAATGGAAAACCCACAAGGGGGAACCTGTGCAACAGGAGTCTTGGGATTCCCAGCAACTGGTACGCCCACTGTCTCTAATCCTGGAAGTAAGAAAATCATAGAATCATCAAGTTGTAGAGTTGGAAGGGACAGCCGGGGGGGGGGGGTCATCTAGTCCAACCCCTGCAATGCAGGAATCTCAATTAAATCTCAATAGGCATTAAAGCCGCCCAAGTTGGTGGACTCCCATCATCCCCAACTAGCACTGCGTGACACCTCGGTGTGTCGGCTGCAGTGTGTAGGTGCGGGGCCAGATTTAAGTTTGATAGTTATTGAAGGTAATGGGCCCTTTTATGTCCAGCTGTCCTTTATAAAGAACAAATAGTCACTGTTTTTGTGTGTTGAATATATGCTATATGGTGATTTATGGACCTAATAGGAATCTAAAGCCATTTGCACATAACAAAATATTTATTTTATCTAAGTCATTGTTGAACTGAAATACAACGAAGAAGAAGTATATTAATAGTGAAATAATTATTAAGTTCTAACTTGAAATCACCTTGCCAACAAAGGTCCGTATAGTTAAAGCTATGGTTTTCCCAGTAGTGATGTATGGAAGTGAAAGCTGGACCATAAAGAAGGCTGATCGATGGAGAATGGATGCTTTTGAATTCTGGTGCTGGAGGAGACTCTTGAGAGTCCCATGGACTGCAAGAAGATCAAACCTCTCCATTCTGAAGGAAATCAGCCCTGAGTGCTCACTGGAAGGACAGATCCTGAAGCTGAGGCTCCAAGACTTTGGCCACCTCAGGAGAAGAGAAGACTCCCTGGAAAACACCCTGATGTTGGGAAAGATGGAGGGCACAAGGAGAAGGGGACGACAGAGGACGAGATGGTTGGACAGTGTCCGCGAAGGTACCAGCATGAGTTTGACCAAACTGCGGGAGGCAGTGGAAGACAGGAGGGCCTGGCGTGCTCTGGTCCATGGGGTCACGAAGAGTCGGACACGACTAAACAACTAAACAACAACAACTTGAAATGATTTTTGATTCATAACAAACTTAACAATGCAAACACATTGGCATTTGGCAATAACAAAAGTTCCTTGAGAAACACAATTTACAAAGACTCATAATCTAGTCTCTAGAAATTCGGTATAACATGAAATAATAATAGGTGTAAATATATGATGCAAACTACTAATAATGATAAATAGTAGAATGTAGGCACCTTATATATAGACATGAGCAAATGAGTGATATTTTAGGGAGCAGGCTGGCAGGTGGGGCCCATGACTTACATCATGGGAGCGTAAATAACACAAAACAATGTTGCTGTATGTAGGTTTTATTCTATTTGTCTTCTATCTTATATTTTGGAAATGTACATCCAGATTTTTTCCTTTTGATTTTTTGGGGGCCCCAAGAGAGTGGGGCCCTAAGCTATAGCTTGTTTAGCTTATACGTAAATCCAGTACTGTGTAGATGTGCTGTTCAAACGCTCCCAGCACTCCTCCCAGGACTGGAAAGGTTTAACCTCAAGTTTGCTAGTAAAACGGATGCATGTCTAAAAAAGTGTTTCACCAACGTGAAAAGTTTGGAAAGATCTGTCCTAGAGGGCGTCTGGTTCTCCACTGCTGATCTACTTCATCAGTGCATGAACTGCTATCTTGGGCTGCATTGATATATATTCTGCAAAAAGCCATATCTGGCTTTTTTCAGCAGGAACCTACCAGAGCTCAGTTCTGGCACCTCTCAGGTTGGCAGCATTGCAGTTACAAGAGAACAAGGGAGGTGTTCATGGTGAATTCCAGCACCTCTTTTGCCACACAAGGGGCTGAGGGGAGGTTTGTAAACAGTGGAGTCAGAGGGGAAAAGAGACCAATTTGCCATATGGGGCAGGGAACAGGCACTAACTTTCCTCTGTCTCTGGAGGGTGTGCTGTTGACAGGCACAAAAGTGTGCCCCAAGGCACCTGAGATAGATAGATGTTTAGGATCCACCCTATTCTCTTGACTGCAGTTTGGTTTAACTGATTGCAATATTGTATTTTTACATCGGTTACCCAGCCTGCAGCTGTATTGGATTCAAATTTGTTTCTAACCATTTGCATATACTGATTTTTTAAACATAGGGAACTGCTTCCATCTATGGAATCGTTTTTAACCATTGGTGTCTTTGCTGTGAACCAGCTTTGAGATAATTTGTGGGACGCGATTAATGAAGAGGATTAAATGAATGAATGGTGGAGCCAAGCAAGAAATATTCATAACCACCCGTTGTGACCTTTCCCTGCCTTTTATGCCCTGCTAAGATCCGTTATGCTGGTTCCCCCTCCCCCTTCTTTCTTCATCAGGAATTCAGCCCCTTCCTTCCAGAATCATAGAACTGCAGAGTTGGAAGGGACCACAACGGGCATCTAGTCGAATCCGCTGCAATGCAGGAATCACAGCGAAATAGAACCTAATCCTCTTTACTCTGCTCGCTCTCACCTTCAGCCATCCTTCTTTCCCACTTTCTCGTATTTGACATCTACTTATAGAATGCAGCTTGGCTTCCTTGCTAAAGCTCTCTGGAGCGGCGTCTTCCGCAGGGGCCTGCTCCCCTCAGGGTAGCCCGCCTGCCACACTCTCTGCTCATAACAGACCCTGGTGCAGTCAACAAGAAATGCATGGGGCTCCCTGCCTTTCCTTCAGCAACAAACAATCCCTTATCTTCTGTTCCTGTGTTGCAGGGGGTGGGACTGTGTAATATACTCTGAGTCCAGTGTGGATTTTATGCTCTTTATTCAGCTCATAGTAGCAATGAATGAAACTTTCCCCAAAACGTCTAGCTATATACAGTGGTACCTCTGGATGCGAACGGGATCTGTTCCGGAGCCCCATTCGCATCCTGAAGCGAACATAAGACGTGACTGCGCATCTGCGCATGCACGGGTCGCGTTTCACCACTTTCGCGCATGCATGTGACGTCATTTTGAGCATCTGCACATGCACGAGTGGCGAAACCCGGAAGTAACGCGCTCCATTACTTCTGGGTCGCCACGGAGTGCAATCCCGAAGCTACTTCAACCCAGGTATGACTGTATACATTATTTACAAAACGGGCCCCGCGTGATTGGCTAATTCAGGGCTGTTCCTGTAGGCCAATCAGGCTGCTGATTCACCTCCTCCAGAAGCCTGATTGGCTGCTCCTGCAGGCCAATCAGATTGCTGATTCACTTCACGCAGGAGCCTGATTGGCTGCTCCTGCAGGCCAATCAGGTCGCTGATCTACTTCCACCTGGAGCTGCATTGGGTGGCTCCTGCAGACCAATCAGACTGCTGCATTCTGGATCCTATTGTTCTAGGATTCAGCTCAGTACACAACAGACAGAATGATCCTTGGGGGTCCCTTCCAGCCCGACCATCCTATGAATCTAGGAGCCTCGGTCTCTTTTCCAGCTCTGCTGTTCTTCTTTTAGGGAGCTTCTGATTCACCAGGAAGTCTCACCTCCCCAAAGGGAGAACTGGATCTTGTGGGCAGCTGTAGCAGCTTACTGTCAAATCCTCCGAAATGCCAGGCGGGATTTGGCAGTAATCCGTACAAGGTAGCAAGAGGGAGGGAGGGAGGGAGGGACACACACATCACAAGCTGTTCTGCTAGCTGAAGGGAAATCAGGTGGGAAGGAGAAACGCAATGGCCAGTATGTCCCAGCAGCAAATATATATAAATATAGTTATATATTCAAAGTGTTGGTGCTGACCTTTCAAGCCCTAAACCAGGGCTTTAAAGGACCAGGTGCACAGCCTGGGAGTCATTTTGGACTCACCGCTGTCCATGGAGATGCAGGTCAATTCTGTGTCCAGGGCAGCTGTCTCCCAGCTCCACCTGGTACACAGGCTGAGACCCTCCCTGCCCGCGGACTGTCTCGCCAGAGTGGTGCACGCTCTGGTTATCTCCCGCTTGGACAACTGCAATGCGCTCTACGTGGGGCTGCCTTTGGAGGTGACTCAGAAACCAATCCAGAATGCGGCAGCTAGACTGGTGACTGGGAGCGGCTGCCGAGATCACATAACACCGGTCTTGAAAGATCTTAATTGGCTCCCAGTATGTTTCCAAGGGACGCGGGTGGCGCTGTGGGTAAAAGCCTCAGCGCCTAGGGCTTGCCGATCGAAAGGTTGGCGGTTCGAATCCCCGCGGTGGGGTGCGCTCCCGCTGCTCGGTCCCAGCGCCTGCCAACCTAGCAGTTCGAAAGCACCCCCAGGTGCAAGTAGATAAATAGGGACCGCTTTCTAGCGGGAAGGTAAACGGCGTTTCCGTGTGCGGCTCTGGCTCGCCAGAGCAGCGATGTCATGCTGGCCACGTGACCCGGAAGTGTCTTCGGACAGCGCTGGCCCCTGGCCTCTTGAGTGAGATGGGCGCACAACCCCAGAGTCTGGCAAGACTGGCCCGTACGGGCAGGGGTACCTTTACCTTTACCTTTATGTTTCCAAGCACAATTCAAAGTGTTGGTGCTGACCTTGAAAGCCCTAAACGGCCGCGCCCCAGTAGACCTGAAAGAGCGTCTGCATCCATCGTTCTGCCCGGACACTGAGGTCCAGCGCCGAGGGCCTTCTGGCTGTTCCCTCCCTGTGAGAAATGAGGTTACAGCTGGGCAGAGGGCCTTCTCGGTGGTGGCACCCACCCTGTGGAACACCCTCCCACCAGATGTCAAGGAAATAAACAACTACAGTCATACCTCGGTTCGAATATACTTTGAGTTGAGCTGCACTCCGCGGCAACCCGGAAGTAACGGAACACATTACTTCCGGGTTTTGCCGCTTGCACACGCGCAGGCACTCAAAATGACGTCACGCGCATGCGCAGAAGCGACGAAAAGCCGTCGCTAGTTACATTTGCTTCTAGATGCAAACGGGGCTCCGGAACAGATCCTGTTCATATCTAGAGGTACCACTGTACCTGACTTTTAGAAGACATCTGAAGGCAGCCTTGTTTAGGGAAGTTTTAAATGTCTAATGTTCTGTCGTGTTTTTAATATTCTGTTGAAAGCTGCCCAGAGTGGCTGGGGAGACCCAGCCAGATGGGCAGGGTATAAGTAATATGTTATTGTTATTGTTATTGTTGTTATCATCATCATCATTATCAAGGTTGCATGGCATCCACATCTCCGGATCTGAGCAGCAATCTAATCTGCAAAGGCTGAGACCATGTCTCTTCCAAAACCCAGATTATAATCTATTATTTTATCTTGGGTACTGCCCTGGGATCTTTTGATGAAGGGTGGTATTTTAATCTAATAAATAAACAGATATAAATTAAAATGAAATACTCTGTGGCTCAGCAGAATTGGCTGTACAGTACAGCTTCCTTCCTTCTCTACCTGGGATCCGTTCTTACACCTGTGCAGCCTGCTCTGACGCTAAACATGAGCTACGTATGCTTGGCTGTGATCCCCGCATTGCGTGGGGTTGGACTAGAGGACCTTGAGGGGTCCCTTTCAACTCAGCAATTCGATGGTTAGAAACAATTTAAAGCGTATGCCTCGAGGTTCCAACGTGGACAGGGGGGTTTTCAGCATCCTCCTTAAACTACTCAAGAAAGGTGCCAGTTACAAATCCTTGCAGAGGGAGTCCCACAGATTAGGGGGGGGCCGCCACAGAGAAGACCCTCTTCCCCTGAGGCTGCCGCCACCCCATAGCCTCTGAGGGCAGAGGGGCTACATTCAGCTGGACCGTTTTAAAGGCCAGGAGGCTGTTTCTCGCTTCCCCTTCACACTCAGCCGAGAAAAATCTTTGCTTGGTGAGAATGACCACTTAGCACTCTGATTCTAACCCCAGGCTCCTTTATTGGGAAGCGCCAACAGACAGGTGCTAATGGGACTTGCTCCCGGCTTTTGAATGGCGCTTCTGAGCACCCCACCCTCAGATTGGAGAGGTCCCCTTTCTTTATGCTCAAACAGTGTTCATCGCATATTTGAGAGCTTTTTGGAGAACACCAGGGCTCTGTTTCTCTAAAGGATCCCTAAACTGCTGAATGCGAACCCTCCAACATTTCTCCAATGAAAATTATTATTGTTATTATTACTATTATTATATGTGTATATATATATATATATATATATATATATAATGTTATAATATATATATTTCATATTATATATTATTATATGTGTCCCCCCCCTTTATGGTTTTGATCTATGTAAAATGAGGCTGCATTTTAAATTGCATTTTAACCTGTATTTTAAATTGGTTCCCTCCCCCCCCCATTATGTTTTTACTGTAATTTTACTGGTGTTAACTGCCCTGAGCCCGGCTCTGGCTGGGGAGGGCAGGGTATATATAAAATTATTATTATTATTATTATTATTAATGCCCCACCCATCTGACTCTGGGCGGCTTCCAACAGATATAAAAACATCAGAGAACATTAAACTTTTTTTAAAAAAAAAACCTCCCTAAGCAGGGCTGCCTTCAGATGTCTTCTGGTTGTCTAGTTACTTATAGGTTGTCTAGTTACTTATAGCTCCATACCCTCCAACACATCTCTGATGAAAATAGGGACTTCCTAAGGAAAAGTGGGACATTCCGGGATCTAATCAGAAACCAGGATGCCTAAAGATGGAGCCTTAAGATGGTGCCAGGCGAGTCTCCCTGGGGAGAGTGCCCCACAAACAGGGAGTCGCTACAGAAAAGTAATAATAATAATAATAATAATTTATTATTTATACCCCGCCCATCTGGCTGAGTTTTCCCCAGCCACTCTGGGCGGCTCCCAACCAGTGTTAAAAACCGTACAGCATTACATATTAAAAACTTCCCTGAACAGGGCTGCCTTAAGATGTCTTCTGAACGTCAGGTAATTCTTTATCTCTTTGACATCTGATGGGAGGGCGTTCCACAGGGCGGGCGCCGCTACCGAGAAGGCCCTCTGTCTGGTTCCCTGTAGCCTCACTTCTCGCAATGAGGGAACCACCAGAAGGCCCTCGGCGCTGGATCTCAGAGTCCGGGCTGAACGATGGGGGTGGAGACGCTCCTTCAGGTATACAGGACCGAGGCCGTTTAGGGCTTTAAAGGTCAGCACCAACACTTTGAATCGTGCTCGGAAACGTACTGGGAGCCAATGCAGATCTCTCAGAACCGGTGTTATGTGGCCCGGCGGCCACTCCCAGTCACCAGTCTCGCTGCCGCATTCTGGATTAATTGCAGTTTCCGGGTCACCTTCAAAGGTAGCCCCACGTAGAGCGCGTTGCAGTAGTCCAAGCGTGAGATAACTAGAGCATGCACCACTCTGGCGAGACAGTCCGCGGGGAGGTAGGGTCTTAGCCTGCGTACCAGGTGGAGCTGGTAGACAGCTGCCCTGGACACAGAGTTAACCTGCGCCTCCATGGACAGCTGTGAGTCCAAAATGACTCCCAGGCTGCGCACCTGGTCCTTCAGGGGCATAGTTACCCCATTCAGGACCAGGGAATCCTCCACACCTGCCCGCCTCCTGTCCCCCCAAAAACAGTACTTCTGTCTTGTCAGGATTCAACCTCAATCTGTTAGCCGCCATCCAACCTCCAACCGCCTCCAGGCACTCACACAGGACCCCCGTTCTCGTGTTGCCACCCTCTGAACCTCTCATGAAGGAGGTGCCTGGAATCCTTGGGCATTTCTCCAAAGCTAATTTACCATTTTGCGTTTGCGGGGCACTCTAGCCTTTCGCCTTGTTCTTATACCAGCTCTCCTTCAGCTCTGCTTTCTTTTTTAATTGTCCTTTCAGAGATGCCGTCCTGCAGCAGAAGAGGGTGGACTGCAAAGGGCTGCCGTCGGCGGAGTTGCAGGGCAAGCCCATGGTTGGCCTGGCCGCCCCCTTAGCCCCGGATAAACAAGGTAAGAACCGTCCTGGGAAAGAGCTGGAGCGAAAGCGGGTTGACGTTATGGTTACCAGATTTATTTCAAGGAATCTGGGGACACTTTCCTTTTCTCTTTCCTTTTTCTTTTTTTTGAATTTCATGCTTTATTATTTTAGGAAAGCCACTTCCGCCCTGCAGAGGAGGTGGGGTAATAATAATAATAATAATAATAATAATAATAATAATAATAATTTATTATTTATACCCCACCCATCTGGCTAGGTTTCCCCAGCCACTCTGGGCTGCTTCCAACAAAATACTAAAATACAATAACCTATTAAGCATTAAAAGCTTCCCTAAAGAGGGCTGCCTTCAGATGTCTTCTAAAAGTTTGGTAGTTATTTTTCTCTTTGACATCTGGTGGGAGGGCGTTCCACAGGACGGGTGCCACCACCAAGAAGGCCCTCTGCCTGGTTCTCTGTAACACTTCTCGCAGGAAGGGAACCGCTAGAAGGCCCTCGGAGCTGGGCCTCAGTGTCCGGGCAGAACGATGGGGGTGGAGACGCTCCTTCAGGTCTACTGGGCCTTTAAGGCCATTTAGGCTTTCAAGGTCAGCACCAACACTTTGAATTGTGCTCGGAAACATACTAGGAGCCAATGTAGGTCTTTCAGGACTGATGTTATGTGGTCCCGGCACCTGCTCCCAGTCACCAGTCTAGCTGCCGCATTCTTCGGGCTTCACAGCCCCACCACGCGCGCGGGGGCTAGAGCCAAGCCCCCGCATGATTGGGGAAATCCCCGGCTGCGTCACCCCCTGGCCAGCCAATTGGCTGGCTCTGGGGGTGTGCCCTGCCCTATTTAACGCAGGCACAGCTGGGGCACGGCTCACTTAATACGGAACAATGGGGAAACAAGGAACTGTTTTTTGTTTTTTATTTTATTTGGAGGATTAATACCCTGATCTTCAGCCCAAAATATCAGAGAAGCTTACATATGATCAGAACAAGCACGGGCTTGTAATCTGAATGAAAACACGACAAGCAAGGGGAATGGGACGGGGAGGGAAGAGGAAGAACAAAACCTCAAACCAGGCACCAGTTTCTAAGCAGTTGTTCCTATAATGAAGAGCTGCCTCTGTTCAGGGGCAAAGAGGTGCAACCTGGCAAAATGGCTGCCCTACCCAGGTGACAGTTGAAGGTTTGCCCATTTCTCAAATCTGGGTAGCATTGCCCTGTCCCCGCTGCCTTTCTCCTCCATCTCGTGGGGTGCAAAGGGTTCTCCCCCCTTATCTCCAGCCCCCCGCCTTCCTGCTTCCTTCTCCTTCCTGCCTCCCCCTTTGCTAAACTCTCGCCCTGATGGGGTCCCTTCCTCTTTGCCTTGCAGTGCTGATCATCCCTTTGGCGGACAAGGATGCAGGGACCGTGGTCTGTGTCATCTTGGTAAGTCCACAGGTATTCGCACCTAAGAGGGTCTGCGGGGAAGGAGGTGTTCTACTCAGGTCTTTGTGGACGGAGGCATTATTTATTTCACAAAATGTATACACCTCTTGGTTGTTGTTTTAAAAAACCCACAACCTCAAAGCGGTTTACGAACAGGCTAAAGCAGTTAAATTGTCACGAAGAAAAATGAGCACCTATATTTTTAGACCTTCAAAAAGTTAAAATAGCAGTCGACTGAGAAGCGGGTCCCTAAGACTAGGGATGCGGGTGGCGCTGTGGGTTAAACCACAGAGCCTAGGACTTGCCGATCAGAAGGTTGGCGGTTCGAATCCCCGCGGCGGGGTGAGCTCCCGTTGCTCGGTCCCTGCTACTGCCAACTTAGCAGTTTGAAAGCACCTCGAAGTGGAAGTAGATAAATAGGTACCGCTCCGGTGGGAAGGTAAACGGTGTTTCCATGCGCTGCTCTGGTTCGCCAGAAGCGGCTTAGTCATGCTGGCCACATGACCCGGAAGCTGTACGCCGGCTCCCTCGGCCAGTAAAGTGAGATGAGCGCCGCAACCCCAGAGTTGGCCACGACTGGACTTAACTGTCAGGGGTCCTTTACCTTTACCTAAGAAGCGAAGAAAGCGCACATTCTCAACAACTGAGTCGGCTTGTCTGACCAAGAACGTTTTTAGCAGGCACCGAAAAGAATACAGGGAAGGCTCCTGCCTGAAATCAAGTGGCAGGGAGTTCCACAGGGCAGGTGCTGCCACACTAAGTAATTGAGTTCTTACAAATGCACAGCAGGTATTATGTAGCAGCTGTGGCCATGCCAATTCTACCAAGTGAAGCAGTTGAGTGGGCAATAGGTATATGGGGTACGGTGATCTCGTAGGTGAACTTGGCTTGGCAACAGATTGGTGCCCAATGTAGATCTCTGAGCAGCAGATATTAGATGCCGGAAAGGCCTTGCTCCAGTTGGCATCCACAGCGGCAAGCTGGCACCGGGAAGCCTGATTTAAATGGGCTGTTTTGCATTTAATTCCTGGGCTGGGCTCTGTAACATTTTTTCAGACTGCTGCTTTCAGCTTGTTCTACCTGTAACGAGATTATTTTAGCCGTAGTTTGCGGTTTTAATTGCTTATCCGGGCTGCCCAAAGAGGGCTTTACCCAAAAACCCAGACTGGCAGCTCAGCGGTGTGTGGCAAGAGAGGCTGAAGAGGTCATTCGTGGCAGCCTCTCTGACACGGCCATTATCGGCACTCCAATTAAGCCGCCTCGTTCAAGCCCCAAGAGCCGGAGGGTCAAACCGGGATGCGATTTCTGCAGAACTTTCCCTTCACGGAGGCGGCGAGGCGAGTGGCGAGGTTAACCAAGCCCTGGAGCTGCCTGACTTCTCTTGCCAGCGCCCCACAAGGTTGCGGCGACCGGAGTCGGCAGCCAGGGAGATAAGGGCTTAAGTGGATTAGCGCCTGGTGCTCTGGTGCCGCATCTGCGAAATTCGCACCAGCGCTTATTAAAAAGGAATTAAGATGATTAAGAGGCGCTGACCTTTTCCTGCTGGCACAGGGAGATGGGGACCACATGGCAGGCGCCCTTCGTTTCCACAAAGCCGCATTGGCCTTTACAGTTGCTGGCAGGAGTGAGGCCTTGTCAGAATAATAATAATAATAATAATAATAATAATAATAATAATAATAATAATTTATTTATACCCTGCCCTCCCCAGCCAAGGCCGGGCTCAGAGCGGCTTACAAGCAATAATAAAAACAAGATGAATGATTACAACTTAAAAACAAAAATAAAATACAACATTAAAATAATGGAACATTAAAATATTAAAATGTAGCCTCATCGCAGGAGGAGAAGGAAAAGAAAGAAAGAAAGAAAGAGGAGGGGGAAAAAGAGAGAGAGAGAGAGAGAGAGAGAGAGAGAGAGAGAGAGAGAGAGGGGGAGGGAATCAAATTGGCTCCAAGCCAAAGGCCAGGCGGAACAACTCTGTCTTACAGGCCCTGCGGAAAGAAATCAGATCCTGCAGGGCCCTGGTCTCATGAGGCAGAGCGTTCCACCAGGCCGGGGCCAGTGCTGAGAAGGCCCTGGCTCTTGTTGAAGCCAATCTAACTTCTTTAGGGCCTGGGACCACTAGGGTGTTGTTATTTATGGACCTTGAGGCTCTCCGTGGGGCATACCAGGAGAGGCGGTCCCGTAGGTACGAGGGTCCCAGGCCGTGAAGGGCTTTAAAGGTCAAAAGCAGCACCTTAAATCTGACCCTGTACTCCACCGGGAGCCAGTGCAGCTTGAAAAGCACTGGGTGAATATGCTCCCATGGCAGAGACCCCGTGAGGAGCCTCGCTGCAGCATTCTGCACCCGCTGGAGTTTCTGGGACGGCTTCAAGGGCAGCCCCGCATAGAGCGAATTACAGTAGTCAAGCCTGGAGATGACCGTCGCATGGATCACTGTGGCCAGGTCGGGGCGGGAAAGGTAAGGGACCAACTGCTGTAACAGGATTTTTCAAGGGCTCATAGAACGCCTGTTAAGAGGTCTGCCGGGGGTCTTGCCATTTTTTGATGACGTTTTGATTGCTGGAAAAGACCCACAGGAACTGGTTGCACGTGTCCGTGCAGTGTTGCTCAGGTTCGAGGAGGTGGGGTTGCAAGTAAAAAAGGAAAAATGCAGTTTTGGGGTGCCAACTGTGGAATTCTTGGGGTTTAAAATTGATGCATCAGGCATCCACCCCACAGATGCTAAGGTTAAGGCCATCATCAAGGTAACACGGACCAAGGAGTCTAATAGTACCCTGCCCCTCTGGCTGGGAAGCCCCAGGTGGGAGGCTTCCAACAAATGCAAAAGAATAATAAAACGACCAACATTAAAAACCTCCCAGTACAGGACTGTCTTCAGATGAACAACATCTGTGCTCAGAGATTGGCGCTGGCTTCCGCTTTGCAACTGGGTGTTAGAATAATAGAAATGTAGAGCTGGAAGGGACCCCAAGGGTCATCTAGTCCAACCCCCTGCAATGCAAGAAACTCAGCTATTCCTATATAAAGCCCTTAAAAGCTTGGGGCCGGTTTACCTGTGAGATCAGCTCGCCCCCTATACACCCATTCAGCTGCTTTGACTGGCGGAACTGGCACTCTTGCAAGCACCCTAAGTATCACCTGTTCCACATTCGTAAGAATTTGCTCTTTTTGTGTGGCAGTGCTTACTATATACTTTGGAACTCCCTGCCACTTGAAATCAGGCAAGTACCTTCAGAGTCCTCTTTTCCACTCCTGCTAAAAACACCCCTGTTTTGACAAGCCAGTCCAGCAGTTTTAGAAATGGTGAGTTTTAATCTGTTTTGGGGTTTTTTTAAAAAAAAACTTTTGAAAAGTTTTAAATTGTTGTTGTTGTTTTCTTATCGTCAATCTTATCGCTTTATCTTTTTTTGTGAACAGTTTTGAGGTGTTTTTTTAACAATCAAGCGGTGTACAGATTTTATAAAACCAAATAAATTAAAATAAGTAACGATCAAGTATGACAGCAAAAGGATGGCAGTATAAACTATCCATAGTGGTTTAACCAGGCATAGGCAAACTCGGTCCCCCAGATGTTTTGGGACTATAACTCCCATCATCCCTAGCTAACAGGACCGGTGGTCAGGGATGGTGGGAATTGTAGTCCCAAAACACCTGGAGGGCTGAGTTTGCCCATACCTGGGTTTAACTATCCATCCCTCTGCATGGAGAATTCTGGGAATTGTAGCTCTGGGAGAGGAATTGAGGACCCCCTAGCAAATCTCAGCACCCTAAACAAGCTACAACTCCCAGGATTCTTTACGGGGGGCGGGGAGCCATGGCTGTTTGAACTGGCATCATTGTGTTTTAAAGGGATGGTGTGAATGTGGCTGGGCTTGATTGACAGGGAGAACTGGGCTCCTTTCTGCAGGATCTCACGCTCCCCAGTTGTTGGACTGGGCCTGCTTTTAGCAGCTTGCTTGTCAGAATTACAGAGCAGGGAGCTTGTGTTGCATTTGTTCCTGGCAGGCTTGGTGGGGTTGGCTCAGGTCTCCGAGAGGCTGGTGAAAACTCGGTGCTAATTAACCGGAGATTTATGACAGGGGCACTTTTCTAGGGAGAACTGCAAATGGAAGGAACGAAGTAGAGAAAGAGAAGAATGCTGTGCATTCATTGCCAGGATCGCTGTGGAAGCATTCTTAGTGTAATTCAGGGGCAAGAGGGCATTACAGTTCAATTTGCACACAGACACACAGACACACACACACACAGAGAGAGAGAGAGAGAGAGAGAGAGAGAGAGAGAGAGAGATTTACGTATGAGCTAAACAAGCTCTGGGACGCGGGTGGTGCTGTGGGTTAAACCACAGAGCCTAGGGCTTGCAGATCAGAAGGTCAGCGGTTCGAATCCCTGTGACGGGGTGAGCTCCCGTTGCTCTGTCCCAGCTCCTGGCAACCTAGCAGTTCGAAAGCACGCCAAAGTGCAAGTAGATAAATGGGTGCCGCTCCGGTGGGAAGGTAAATGGCGTTTCCGTGTACTGCTCTGGTTCGCCAGAAGTGGCTTAGTCCTGCTGGCCACATGACCCGGAAGCTGCACGCCGGCTCCCTCGGCCAATAAAGCGAGATGAGCGCCGCAATCCCAGAGTCATCCACAAGTGGACCTAATGCTCAGGGGTCTGTTTACCTTTTTAAACAAGCTCTAGCTTAGGGCTCCACTCTCTTTGGGCCCCCAAAAAATTAAAGGTAAAAAAAAAAAACCTGGATGTACATTTCCAAAATAGAAGATAAAAAAACAAATAAAATAAAACCTACAGACAACAACCGTGTTTTGTGTTGTGTAGGCTCCTATGATGTAGGCAGTGGGCCCCGCCTGCTAGCCTGCTCCCTAAAATATCACTGGTTGGCTCATTTCTATATATAGGGTGCCTACATTCTGCATGGTTGCATGGCAACCTGTACAAATGGCTTTAGATACCTATTAGGTCCATAAATTGAGACGCAGGTGGCACTGTGGGTTAAACCACAGAGCCTAGGGCTTGCCAATCAGAAGGTCGGCAGTTCGAATCCCCACGACGGGGTGAGCTCCCGTTGCTCGGTCCCTGCTCCTGCCAACCTAGCAGTTCAAAAGCACGTCAAAGTGCAAGTAGATAAATAGGTACCACTCCGGCGGGAAGGGAAACGGCGTTTCCGTGCGCTGCTCTGGTTCACGAGAAGCAGCTTAGTTCACCAGAAGCGGCCACATGACCCGGAAGCTGTACGCCGGCTCCCTCGGCCAATAAAGCGAGATGAGTGCCGCAACCCCAGAGTTGTCCACGACTGGACCTAACGGTCAGGGGTCAATTTACCTTTACTGTATCTTTAGGTCTATAAATTACCATATAGCATATATTCAACACAAAAACAGCGACAGTTTGTTGTTGACAAAGGACAGCTGGACATAGAAAGGCCCCATTACCTTCAGGAGCTGAGGGCCTCATCGAACCTAAATCCGGCCCTGTACACACACAAACATACATTCAGTCTATGGCAGAGGGAGCTAACACTGCGCACTGTCTGGTTTATTGTCCAAACTCCCATCTGTGAGGTTTTCTCTTCTTCCCCAAAATCACCACTTTCCTTTTAGAATGGTTGACTGTTAACTGCTCTTTTGTGCAAAAGACATTCAATTTCCTCAAAAGCCTCCGCATCCCAGTTAAGGCAGCAGAAATCAAAACAGTATCATCAGCATACGAAAGAACTGAGAGTTTGACATCCTGAATAGAAAGAGGAAAATATTCTAGACCTCTCAGTTCTCGAACAATGTCATTTATATAAAAATGAAAAAAGAAAGCATGTGAGGACTGTCTGGTTGAGGGAGCTGGGTATGTTTAGCCTGGAGAAGAGAAGAAAGAGAAGAGATGTGATAGCCATCTTCAAAGTTCGGAGGTGCTGTCACATGGAAGGGCAAAACCCAAACCAAAACCAGTGCATTGAACTGGCAATAAAGGAGATTCCGGTTTTACAAAAAAAACCTGGAATCATTCCTTCTTGGGATTCTAACTGGCAATATTCAAAAAGAAAGATTAAAATTATTTTTCTATGCAGTGACGGCGGCTAGGATATTAATAGTCAAGTACTGGATGGGTAACCATATACCAACCAGAGAAGAATGGCTACAAAAGCCAAGCGAGTACTTGGAACTCGCTAAGTTGACTGAAGCCTTAAGGAGCAAGTCAAATAAAATAGCCCAGAAGGAATGGGAATGCCTAAATACCTACCTATCGAGTCAAGGTTCAACAACCAAGATTTGGTTGTGTTTAGAATAAACCCGTAAATGGGGAAACGTCTCCTTATACCAAGATGAGGAATATATTGAAATACATAGAAATTGTTTTAGTTACAGGAAATGAACCACCATGAGGTCGATGGAAGTCAAAAAAACCAATAATAAAAAGAAATCCACTCTAAAAGGGTCAGCTTCTTGGTAGAGAAATGACATTCAGAGAAATTGAAATTGAAGATTCTTTCGTGGAGATTTTTAAAGATATTCCGAAGCCCATCTTAGATGCAAGAGGGGATTACAAGGACCTGGTTTTACTATTGAAAAAAAGCAGAATCTTCTTCAGGTGGGAATTCCCCCAAGGCCTATCTTTTAAGTACAGAGGAAAGAAAATCAGAATAAAGACATTGAGCGACAAAGACAAATTCCTGAGAGATCACGAAGAAGACTTGGTAAAGGAAGCGGAAACTGGAGAGGAGCCAACATCTTTAGGAAAGGGAATACTGGACTTAGCAAATTTATCCTTTGGATTACAGCCACCAACGGAAGAAGAACAACGACTGGGAGCAGGAGGAGGAATAAGTAAATAAACCCATCATGGCCCTGCGACTATTGAGTTGGAACTGCAATGGCCTGAACATTCCTCGAAAGAGGAAGAACGTCTTTCATATTTTACAGAAACAACAATTGGACTTGATTTGCCTGCAAGAGACACATGTGACAAGAAAACATAGAAAATTACTTACTAACAAAAAATTAGGACAGGAATTTATTTCATCAGACAGAGTGAAAAAAAGAGGAGTGGTCATATATGCAAAGGATAGATTGATGCCGAAACAAATATTTAAAGATGAACAAGGAAGATATTTGGCAATTGAAATTCAAGTTCAAGGACAGAAATTTCTGATTTTAGGAATTTATGCACCGAATGAAGGTAAATCCGAATTTTTTAAGAAGTTACATGAGATCCTGTTGGATCATTTGGACACCAATGTAATCCTGATGGGAGATATGAACGGAGTAGTCTCCACAAACATGGACAAAGCACAAAGACAAGTGATTTCTAAAGATGGAAGACTGCCAAAAACCTTTTTTGAAATGACTGACAATGTGGATTTGGTGGATATTTGGAGAATAAAAAATCCTCTTGAAAGACAAAGAACCTTTTTTTCTGAAGCCAAAATGACCTGGACTAGAATTGACCAAATATGGGTTACTAGAGGACTGGCATCAAAGATAATAAAAGTGGAAATCTGCCCCAAAACTTGCTCCGACCATAATGTCGTGAAGATGGAGATGAACCAAACAACTGCTGGCACTTTTAGATGGAGGATGAATGACACATTATTTAGAGATAAAGAATTCTGTAAAAAGGCCCAAAAAACATTAAAAGACTATTTTGAGATTAACATGAGGACCAACATGGAAAAAAGAGTAATCTGGGACGCAAGTAAAGCCGTCATGAGAGGTTTCTTGATACAACAAAATGCAATAAAAAAGAGAAGCCAAAATGAGAAAAAAGATAGAATTTTGGAAAAAATCAAAGAAGGAGAAAAGAAACTAAGATCCAAACCAAAGTCTCAGGAGATCCTGAGAGAAATTAAATTATATCAAATTCAATATATGGAATTGATGAACCAAGAAATAGAATGGAAAATCAAACAAATGAGACAGAAAACGTTTGAATCAGCGGATAAATGTGGGAAATTTTTGGCTTGGCAATTGAAGAAGAGACAGAAATTAAATACAGTGACAAACTTAGAAGTGAATGATAAGAACATCAACAATCCAGCTGAAATTAGAAGCTGCTTCCAGAGATATTTTAAACAATTATATGCACAAGGGCCACAAAAAGACACCGATATAGAACAATTTTTGGAGAAAAATGGGATGAAGGAAATTTCAAGTGAAGGTAAAGTAACTTTAAATCAGAAAATAACTGAACAAGAAATAGAAAGTGCCATTCAAAACATGCAACTGGGCAAATCTCTGGGGCCTGATGGGTTGACTTCCAAATATTATAAGACTTTAAAAGACTGGCTAATACAACCTTTGAAGGAAGTCTGTAATGAAATCTTGGAGGAGAAAGAAGCACCTGAAACGTGGAAAGAGGCTTTTATCACGCTTATACCGAAGACAGAGACTGAAAAGACTCAACTTAAAAACTACCGCCCAATTTCCTTATTAAATGTGGATTATAAAATATTTGCTGACATTTTAGCTAAGAGACTGAAAAAAGTTTTGATGGGGGAGATTCACAGGGACCAATCGGGCTTTCTCCCGAGAAGGCATCTATCAGACAACCTAAGGAATATAATAGACATTTTGGAAATGCTAGAAGTTAATACAAATACAAAAGCTGTTCTGATATTTGTGGATGCGGAGAAAGCCTTTGACAATATTTCCTGGACCTTTTTGAAGAAGAATCTCCATGGGATGGGGGTAGGCCAAGGTTTTGAAAATGGTATAGGCGCAATATATTCTGAACAAAAAGCAAAGTTAATTGTAAATAACGTAGTAACAGAAGAATTTAAGATAGAAAAAGGGACACGTCAGGGGTGCCCAATTTCCCCACTACTTTTTATTTCGGTCCTGGAGGTTTTGCTGAACATGATAAGAAAAGACCAGCTGGTTAAAGGGGTTCAGGTCGGAGCAAGACAATATAAACTGAGAGTATTTGCAGATGACTTGGTACTTACATTACAAGAGCCAGAATCTAGCACCAAAAGGGTTTTGGAATTAATTCAAGAGTTTGGTCAAGTGGCAGGATTTAAATTAAACAAATCTAAGACTAAGGTATTAGAGAAAAATTTAACAGTAGGTGAGAGGGAGAGGTTTCAGAATGAAACAGGTTTAACTGTGGTTAAGAGTGTAAAATACTTGGGGATTAATATGACAGCTAAAAATATGAACTTATTTAAAGACAATTATGAGAAATGT
This sequence comes from Podarcis gaigeae, assembly GCF_964106915.1. Lineage (NCBI taxonomy): Eukaryota > Metazoa > Chordata > Lepidosauria > Squamata > Lacertidae > Podarcis > Podarcis gaigeae. Next base: position 103,099,377 of record NC_139677.1, on the reverse strand, counting down.
TGGAATCAAGTGAAAAAGGATCTAGAAATTTGGTCAAATTTGAAGCTCTCCTTGTTGGGTCGAATCGCAGCTATCAAAATGAATGTATTGCCTAGAATGTTATTTTTGTTCCAAACATTGCAAATTGTTGACAAGATGGAGTGTTTTAAGAGATGGCAGCAAGATATTTCCAAATTTATCTGGCAGGGCAAAAAACCCAGAATAAAATTCAAGATTTTAACTGATGCAAAAGAAGGGGGGGGATTTGCCCTGCCAGACTTGAAACTTTATTATGAATCAGCAGCTTTCTGCTGGTTGAAGGACTGGCTGCTTGTTGAGAACACAGACATTTTAGATTTGGAAGGTTTTAATAATTTTTTTGGGTGGCATGCATATCTGTGGTATGACAAGGTTAAGGCTCATAAAGGTTTCAAAAACCATATTGTCAGGAAAGCATTGTATAATGTTTGGATTAAATATAAAGTTTTGTTGGAGAATAAAACTCCAAGGTGGCTATCACCAATGGAGGCAAAGGCATTGAAAAAACTTAACATGGAGTCTAAATGGCCAAAATATTCTGAAATCCTAGAACAGGAGGGTAACAAGTGGAAATTGCAGAGTTTTGAGAATCTAAAAGATAAAGTGCGAGATTGGCTTCACTATTATCAAATAATGGAGGTTTTCAAGTTGGACAGGAAAATTGGTTTCCAGGTGGAGAAGTCAAAATTGAAAACAGAACTGCTAGAATCCAATACTAAGAATTTGTCAAAAATGTATAACTTGCTGTTGAAATGGAATACGCAAGAGGAAATGGTTAAATCAGCTATGATTAAGTGGGCGCAAGATATTGGTCATAACATTATGTTTGTGGACTGGGAAAGGTTGTGGACCACCGGTATGAAATTTACGGCATGTAATGCCTTGAGAGAGAATATTATGAAAATGATATATAGGTGGTACATGACCCCAGTCAAGCTTGCAAAAATTTACCACTTATCAGATAATAAGTGTTGGAAATGTAAAGAAAATGAAGGTACATTCTTTCACCTCTGGTGGACATGCCCAAGGATCAAGGCTTTCTGGGAAATGATATATAATGAAATGAAAAAGGTATTTAAATATACCTTCTTGAAGAAACCAGAGGCCTTTCTCCTGGGTATGGTTAGCCATGTGGTGTTAAAGAAGGATAGAACTTTGTTTTTGTATGCCACAACAGCAGCAAGGATCCTTATTGCAAAGTATTGGAAGACACCAGATCTACCCACTTTGGAAGAATGGCAGATGAAAATGACAGACTACATGGGACTGGCGGAGATGACGGGCAGAATCCGCGACCAGGAGAAGGAGACAGTGGAATAAGATTGGAAGAAATTTAAAGACTATCTTAATAAATACTATAAGATTAATGAATGCTAGATAGACAGGGGTTTAAAAATAATGTGGTTTTCAGAGACCTTGATTAAGAAAAGGAATGGAATTAGCAAAAAAACTCCTGGGAAATAAGGGAATGGATTTGCTGATTGGATAATGAAATTAGAATACAAAACGGGGAGGTATGAGGAAGTCGGGGGAAATAGGTTGAGAAAATAAGATTCGAAATTATACCTGTTGTTTTGTTTTTGTTTGTTTGTTTTGTTTTTATTGTTGTTGTCTGTATTGGCATTTGTATGCTTCTATTGGAAATTTTAATAAATATCATTTTTTTTAAAAAAAAAAAGACATTCAGGGATGTCTATTATAGTTATCTTGTATTATACTTATGTTCTGACTTCTTGCGTTTGCTCTGTTTTGCTGTTTTCTTTTTTTTTATTCAGTTGAAATATTTGTATACTTTGTTTCATTTGCATCTGCATAATAATTCAATAAAAATTTAAATTTAAAAAAATATTGAAAAGGAAAAAATAAAATAAAGGAGATTCTGACCAGCCATTGGGTCCTCCAGTGGCATAACACCTCTCATAGAATCACAGCACAGCAGAATTGGAAGGGGACCCCCAAGGCTCATCTAGTCCAACCCCCTTCCAGGCAGGAACCACCGCTAAAGAATCCATGACAAATGACCACCCAAGCTCTGTTTAAAAACCTCCAATGAAAGAGAGTCCACCACCTCCTGAGGGAGAGTGTTTCACTGTCCAACAGCTCTTACTGCCAGACAGTTCCTCCTGATGTTTAGTGGGAACCTCCTTTCTTGGAACTTGAAGCCATGGATTCGAGTCCTACCCTCCAGAGCACAAGAAAACAAGCTTGCTCCATCTTCCACATGGCCGCCCTTTAGGTATTTGAAGATGGCTACCCCATCTCCTCTCAGTCTCCTCTTTTCCAGGCTAAGCACACCCAGCTCCTTCAACCATTCCTCTGCTAGATTTCTGTAATGCCACTGTGCAGTTTCTGGAGTCGCAAGACTCTGTTGACATTCCAGACTGTTGGAAGTCTCATGGGAGACGGATGTTGAAGTTCTGGTTTCCTGTTTTCTTTGCTCTTGTTGTTCTCTGTCTCTCACAGACAGCAGACGCATATTCTTTTCTGTCCTGTGTAGTTAGAAATAAACGTAGCAATGTAGCACATATTTCCGGCTCGGTGTAGTGGTTAAGAGCGGTGGACTCGTAATCTGGTGAACTGGGTTCGCTTCCCTGCTGCTCCACATGCAGCTGCTGGGTGACCTTGGGCCAGTCACACTTCTCTGAAGTCTCTCAGCCCCACTCGCCTCACAGAGTGTTTGTTGTGGGGGAGGAAGGGAAAGGAGAACGTTAGCCGCTTTGAGACTCCTTAGGGTAGTGATAAAGTGGGATATCAAATCCAAATCCAAACTCTTCTGTTTGGGTATTCTGCGTAATGGGAGCGTACCTGAAGTCTCATTAAAGGCTTAGGTCGTTAATCACCGTCGGAGCAGAGGTTGATGGATTCCAAAGATACGGCAAGGAGGAGAACCACTACAGTTCGGTCGTACGGAAGTGTGGTTTCCAGATCCTTGATTGCCCTCCTCTGCACACTTCCCAGCTTGTCAACATCCTTCTTAAACTGTGCTGCCCAGAACTAGACATAGAATCACAGAATTGTAGTATTGGAAGGGACCCCGGGGGTCATCCAGCCCAACCCCCTGGAATATAGGAATCCTTTTGGCCAACCAGAGGCTCAAACCCACAACCTTGAGATTAAGAGTCTCATGCTCTACCAACTGAACTGTCAAGAAGAGAGAGAGAAAGCTCTTAATGTTCAGCCGATCGGCTGTTTGTGGTCCTTCGTTCTCAAACGGTTGCATCGATGGTCTGCTGCAGCACTTTTACTGCTGCGTAGTTTGGATAAGCTGTCAAGGTTCTGAGAAAATGGGGTGATAAACGGCGACACAAGCTCAGCTTCCAGCAGCTGCATAAAGCAGACCCAAGTTATATTGCCCCTAGGCTGCATCAGGGGCCATAAGGCTGGGAGAAGTGCCTGTTGCTGCCTTACGAGTCTGTGTCCAAGGCCAGATCCGAACCAGAGGCTTCTGTCACTATCCTATGTCACTGCTGGTGCCCTCCATCTCTGCAGCCCCTGTTAAGAGCCCGTTTTCTGGGCTGGCTGGCTGGCTGGCTTGGACCTTTCCTTCCACGAGTCAGAGAGAACTCTAGCATGTGGGAGCTTCTGTTAGGCAAAAGGACCTTGAGGCAAGGGCTTTGGGATGACAGGGAGCGAATTGCACACTCCCCCCCCTTCTCTGCATCTTATTATCCTTATCTCCCTGGGACTGTAGTTATCTGTTCCTGCTTTCACCAACTCATTTGTGTCTAACTCTCTGCTGAGGGATGCTCACCTCGCGCAGGGAAGCAGAGAGGGCACTCACCCAAAGCATAACCCAGGGGTCAGCAACCTTTTTCAGCCGTGGGCCAGTCTACCGTCCCTCAGACCTTAGTGGGGGCCGGACTATATTTTTTTTTGGGGGGGGGGAGACGAATTCCTATGCCTCACAAATAACCCAGAGATGCATTTTAAATAAAAGCACATATTCTACTCATGTAAAAACACCACAAATAACCCAGAGATGCATTTTAAATAACATGTCGCGTTCTACTCATGTAAAAACACGCTGATTCCCGGACCATCTCGCTTCATTTAAAGATTTTCAGAGACTTTGAGACTAACGATTTCATTTTGCACTTACTATGGTTTGAAGGAATTCTATAAAGATTATCTGTTGCTTACGTACATGGTCATTGTGTTCCCTAGATATTGCTGACAAACAACTCTTACGGTCAGAAACATCTTCCTGATGAAAGCTGACCTTGAAATTGTTGCTTTAACACTCTTCCCTTCTCCTTTTCAGGTACACTGCAGTCAACTCTCTGAATCGGATGAGCTGAACCTTCGCGCTTTAGAGAAGCACGTAAGTATTATTATTGTTGTTGTTGTTGTTGTTATCTTTGTGTGATGTTACTCACCAGTACGGAATACAGTGGTACCTCGCAAGACGAATGCCTCGGAAGACGAAAAACTCGCAAGACGAAAGAGTTTTTTGTTTTTTGAGTTGCTTTGCAAGACGATTTTCCCTATGGGCTTGCTTCGCAAGACAAAACGTCTTGTGAGTTTGTTTCCGTTTTCTTAAAACCGTTAATACCAGGGTGCATCCGTGCTTCGCAAGACGAAAAATCCACAAGACGAAGAAACTCGCAGAACGAATTAATTTCGTCTTGCGAGGTACCACTATACCTTAAACTCTTTGTGTGTCTGCTGCTACCAACAGCACTTTGATCATGATATTTTTTACCCTTGTCCTTGTTACCCGTCGACCTGCTTTAGATACCGTTTTAATGTGGGGACTCTGCTGCCATCTCTTAAGACTCACCTTCCATCATCTTTCTCCCTGGAAGACATTTACATGTGTTAGCGGATAATATGCCAACTTAATGAGTGGGTGGAGATTTACCAAGCATCTCATCTACTGCAGTGAACATAAGAATATAAGGAGAGCCTGGCTTCAGAATCAGGACAATTCCCCCTGGGTAGTCCAGTATGAGCGGACACGGGTGGGGCTGTGGGTTAAACCACTGAGCCTAGGACTTGCCGATCAGAAGGTTGGCGGTTTGAATCCCCGCAATTGGGTGTGCTTCCCTTGCTTTGTCCCAGCTCCTGCCCACTTGGCAGTTCGAAAGCACGTCAAAATGCAAGTAGATAAATAGGTACCGCTCCAGCAGGAAGGTAAACGGCGTTTCTATGTGCTGCTCTGGTTCGCCAGAAGCGGCTTAGTCATGCTGGCCACATGACCCGGAAAAACTGTCTGTGGACAAACACCGGCTCCCTCCGCCAATAAAGCAAGATGAGCGCCACAACCCCAGAGTTGTCTGCGACTGGACTTACCTGTCAGGGGTCCTTTAAAGGTAAAGGTAAAGGTACCCCTGCCCATACGGGCCAGTCTTGACAGACTCTGGGGTTGTGCGCCCATCTCACTCAAGAGGCCAGGGGCCAGCGCTGTCCGGAGACACTTCCGGGTCACGTGGCCAGCGTGACATCGCTGCTCTGGCGAGCCAGAGCCGCACACGGAAACGCCGTTTACCTTCCCGCTGGTAAGCGGTCCCTATTTATCTACTTGCACCCGGGGGTGCTTTTGAACTGCTAGGTTGGCAGGCGCTGGGACCGAGCAGCGGGAGCGCACCCCGCTGCAGGGATTCGAACCGCCGACCTTTCGATCGGCAAGTCCTAGGCGCTGAGGCTTTATCCCACAGCGCCACCTGCGTCCCCAGGGGTCCTTTACCTTTACCTTTTTATCACTTCACCTCTCAGCCTTCTCTTTTCCACTTTCCAGCTTGTATGACATCCTTCTTCTGGGAATGTTGTGGGTCACAGAAGAGGATATATTGATTAATATTTTCCTTCCTAACTTGCGCTACCAAGTTTCTTTACATAGCAGAGCGTATTCCCCTGTTACACAGCAGGAATCTGGTTGCAGATTCATTAGAATCTCTTAACTTCTGTTATTCCTGGTAAGACCCCTTTGATTCCCTCCTAAAAGAATAAAGACACAACAGTCTTGCTCATAAGTAACAAGAAGAAGTTTACTCACGATCAGGCAGAGCACAGTGTGATTGATCCCTGAAGGCAGGCTTTAGGCTCAAGGTTACAAATATGTACAAATAGGTTTTCCCCATATGGGAGATAACCCAGGGACTGCTGGCTGAGAGTTCGGTCCAGGTGAAGCAGGAAGCAGGCAGGACAAAAAAGAGAAGGGAAGGGAAGATGGCTACATGACTTGGCCTTTTACCAGGTTTGGAAAGGTCACGCCCACCTATTGGTCACATGCAAAGGAAGGATGCTCCAGCCAGGTGCAACAGGAAGTTCGACTTGCTGGACCAACATCCCCTGCATGTCCACTCTAGGCAAACAAGGAATGTTGTACTTGACTGCTCCAGAGGATTACATCCCACACTTCTTAAACTGGGGTTCCCAGAATTGAACACAGGACTCCTATGAGATAAGCTGTGATTCCTGCATTGCAGGGATTTCGAATAGGTGACCCTTTGCATCCGACTCTATGATTCTAAACCCAATGTCTCATTCATCCTCACCCTGTCTCCCTCCTTAGAGCACCTCTTTAGAGCACTGTTCCCTTGGGGAACAGTAAAAATCCATCCATCCACATCGCTAGCCACACACAAGCCCTGCTCTTGCCTCGCAAATCTGAAAACTCCCGTCCAGTTTAATCAGCCGGCAACAAGAGACTAGAATAGCTGACACGGAGAGACCTGTGCGGGAGTGTTGCAAGGGAACGCCAACCCTGCCAGGTGGAGCAGGTGGGAGGCTGCTGCGAAGATGGAAGCGTTCAAAGCCGCTCTCCCTCTCCATCTGCCTGCATTTTCTTGATGCCGTGATAATGAGGAGCCCACCTGCCACTCAAGAGACAAGGCGCTGCTGTTGCAACGATGAGCTCCACACCCCAGGAAGTTGTGCTAGTGCTGGGGGGGGGGCGGGTTCCAGGATTCAAGCCTGCCTAGAAACCTCATCCTCTGATATCAAGGTTTCAGACATTTTGGACTCACAGCTGTCCTTGGAGGCGCAGGTCGATTCTGTGTCCAGGGCACCGGTCTACCAGCTTCTTATGCTACGCAGGCTGAGACCCCACCTGCCTGCAGACTGTCTTGCCAGAGTGGTGCATGCTCTGTTTATCTCCCGCTTGGGCTACTGCAATGTGCTCTACGTGGGGCTACCTTATTATTTATACCCCGTTCATCTGGCTGGGTTTCCCCAGCCACTCTGGGCGGCTTCCAACAAAATATTAAAATACAATAATTCATCAAACATTAAAAACTTCCCTGAACAGAGCTGCCTTCAGATGTCTTCTGAAATTCAGATAGTTGTTTATTTCTTTGACATCTGATGGGAGGGAGCCACTACCGAGAAGGCCCTCTGAAGAATGATCATGATAATAATAATAACAACATTTTATAATGATAAGGGCAACTTAACTGGGGGTGGGGTTGTGCTTTGGGCCTCATTCTGTCCTCATTTTCTGTCCTTCGCACCCAGAGCTCTTTGCTCCATCTGTTTCCCTTGCCTGATTGCAAAATGCAATTCCTTGCAGATCCTGGTCTCCTACAAGCGCATCCAAGCCCTGCAGAAGCTGCAGCCCTGGCCGCAGGTCAGCCTGTCCACCAGTTCCTCGCAGAATTCTCTAGCGAAAACCGAGGGGCCCCCCAAGAACAGCTACAGCGACTTGGACCGCAAGATCCTCCAACTGTGCGGTAAGGGTGCGAGGCAGCCAACAATGTGCTCTGATGCAGATAGATAACAATATACTGTACATTATTTTATATATCATCTTCAACCATTGTTTTTATATTTAGGGGTGCCATATTTCCAAAAGTGAACATCCGGACAGAGTTACAGTGGTGCCCCGCAAGACGAACGCCTCGCAAGACGGAAAACCCGCTAGACGAAAGGGTTTTCCGTTTTGGAGGTGCTTCGCAAAACGAATTTCCTATGGGCTTGCTTCGCAAGACGAAAATGTCTTGCGAGTTCCTGCAGGGTTTGATAAAAATTAAAATTATATTTTTTTTCTTTACCTGCACCAATGATAGTCATTGTTTGGATGGGGGGCTTTTATCCATTTCTGCAGTCACACAAATCAATCAGTAGCTGAACTGGGTTCCACACAGTCACAAAAACAAATTAACCAAAAAAGCCTCAAATTACCCGAAAAAGCCTCAAAAACGCAAAATAAACAGCAAAAACAAAAGCGCCAAACTTAATCGGTTCGGGAAGTCCATTTGACTTCTGAAATGTTCAAAAACCAAGGCGCAGCTTCTGATTGGTGCAGGCGCCCCAGAAACAGCAAGGTATCACTGTAGCAGGAAAGTGTGTGAGAGCTGGGATTGAAAGCAGGCTGGGAGCTGGAGACACAGAGACTTGCTCGCTCTGTACTGGACCCAAAGCTTCCGCTCATGCAGAAGAAGGATCTTTTGTGGCGCTGATACAGTGAGCTCCTCCATCCCATGACGAGGTTGCAAATAAAACCACAAATCCTAAAAACAGTGCAATCTGTGCTGACCTTCATTCCAGGGAAACCGAACCTGAGCAAACGCCTGAAAGCATTGGAGACTCTCAGCTCTTGGAGACCAGGCTGGCCTGAAACACATATTCTTCTACATGTTTTTATGAATCAGTTCCGGGTTCCTCAGCAGAAGTGATTCAGAAATGAAATAAGCAGTTCTGGTTACGTTTGTTAATCTCGTAGCAGGAACTCACAGCTCCCGATCTGTTGCTTTTGCAGGCGAACTGTACGACTTGGATGCAGCCTCACTCCAGCTCAAAGTTATTAATTACGTGAGTATTTTGGAGCCTGGCTGTCAGAATCATAGAATCGCCAAGTCTGACCCTCTGCAATGTAGGTATATCAGCTAAAGCACCCAGGGCAGATGGCCCCCCAACCTCTGCTTAAAAAAAGAGAGTCATTGCTTATTTCCTGCTCGATCCCTGCTGGGGAAGAGGGGTCCTTTTGTCTTCCACAGACACCTGGGAAGCCGTTTCCAGCTAAGTGAGAAGGGAATGACGCCCTATGGCTGTGACAACCTTCATTTCCTGCATTGCAGTGGGTTGTACTAGATAACCCCTTTGGGTCTCTTCCAATTCCATGATTCTATGGAGAACAGAAGTCGGATGGTCTGGGAGCGGCTGGGATGTGGGTGGCTTCCCTCTCCTGGGAATGGCTCACTTTCCTCTCTCCCTCTCTCGCAGCTGAAGCAAGAGACCCAGTCGCCATGTTGCTGCCTCCTCTTGGTTTCTGAAGACAACCACCAGCTATTCTGCCAGGTCAGTGGCTTCGACCCAGAAGCTTCCTGCCCTAAGGGAATCACTGCTCCCGATTATTCCCCTATGCAGAGATTTTGCGAGACTGCCTAATTTTTGAGCTATGCTGTAGATCAGACTAAACCATATAGAGCACCATGAATGGCCTATTTCTTATTATTTTTATCTATTGCCCCATGTGCAAAGACAGCTGGAACGGCAGGGCCTAAGTCGTGAAAAGATTCTAGAATTGTTGGGATATTAAGACCAAGTAAAGACCCCCAAAATCCAGAAAATCATATAGGAGTACCATGTATAATAGCCTCACTAGATGTTCACAAGGCTTTTGACAAAGTTGATTGGGATTATTCATTCCAATTACAGTCATACCTCGGGTTACAGACGCTTCAAGTTGTGTTTTTTCGGGGTGCGGACCACCGAAACCTGGAAGTACCAGAACGGGTTACTTCCGGGTTTCGGTGGTCACACATGTGCAGAAGCACTACATTGCACTTTGTGCATGCGCAGAAGCGCCGAATCACAACCCACGTGTGCACAGATCTGCCGCTGCGGGTTACGGATGTTGCGGGTTCCAAACGTGCCTCCTGCACGGATCATGTTCGCAACCCGAGCGTCCACTGTAAGCGGCAAAGGAGTGGGTGGGAAATGGGTCCTGCTCTCTGGACAGCAAAATCAGTGCATCTCTCCTAGCCAAGGCTGGAGAAAAGCATCACAGCAGCAAAATCACATCCTGCGTACTGGAAAACTTTTTCTCTGTGTTACGAAACGTGCCAGACAACCCACAAATCCCAACTTCCAGTGCCGGATTTATGTATAAGCTAAACAAGCTATAGCTTAGGGCCCCACTCTCTTGGGCCCCGCCGAAAAAGAAATGTAAAGGGAAAAAACTGGATGTACATTTCCAAAATATAAGATAAAAAACAAATAAATAAAACCTACATACAGCAACCGTGTTTTGTGTTGTGTAGGCTTCTGTGATGTAAGTCATGGGCCCCGCCTGCTCGCCTGCTCCCTAAAATATCCCTGGTTTGCTCCTTTCTATATATATAGGGTGCCTACATTCTGCATGGATTGGTTGCAGGGCAACATGTGCAAATGGCTTTAAATACCAATTAGGTCCATAAATTACCATCTAGCATATATTCAACACAAAAAACATTGACAATTTGTTGTTGACAAAGGACAGCTGGACATATAATGGGCGCCATTACCTTCAGGAGCTTAGGGCCTCATCAAACCTAAATCCAGCCCTGCCAGGAGGCATCTTAGATGCATGGCTTCAGGCTCAGCGATGGGTGCAGACGAGGACATTTGTGACTATCAGACTTTGAAAAGCTGGAACTGAAGGTTCAAGTTTGTCAGTTTTGTTGAAACTAAATAGCTTTGTCACTGTTTTGAGTTTCTCTATGTTGTTGTCTTGGTGGGTCATGCAAACCGCTGTTCTGAATAATGTCTTTTGTAGGGTGGGGGGTACTGGGGATGAATTTATGGAACTACTTATTCCTCCCTAAGGTCATTGTCTTACGAAGAATTTGTCGGACCATTGCAGCCACCTCTTCCATTAGATTTTATCCCTTACTGAGTAGAGGACCCCCAAAATTGGAAGGGACTTGGTGCATTGTCCAAGACTGACCCCCCCTTAAAAACCTAAAACAGTATATTCCATCCCCTCTGTTTCTGGCGCCATTGGTTATGCAGCCAAAACTGGATAATCTATGCAGAAAAAGGGGTAGTTCCAGGAAGTCTGGACAACCTCTGAGATTTTAAGAAGTGCAAAAAATTGGGGTGGGGAAAATTAAGAGGGGAACCCCAAAATCACACCAGTGAGAGCTGAACATACTTTGTGGCCACAGAGAGCTGTCAGAATGGAGTAGTTGGACAGTGTCGCTCTACGCTGCAACATTTTGTTGCAGTTCCCACTTGTGTGTTATCTTTAGGTGGACAATATTTCAAGTGATTGCTGCTCCCTTCCTCCCAGCCGACCATTCGGTGAGATGTTGGTCTACAAGCCTTAAGAAACGACCTGTGGCTCCTACAGCATCTGAGATTTAAATGCTGCTACATCTTTGAAGATGGGAAAGCCTTTAATTCATTCCTGTTTCCCACATCCCTGTTTTCTTGTTTCTTGCAGGTCGTTGGAGACAAAGTATTGGAGGAAGAGATCAGCTTCCCTGTGAGTGGCTCATCATCATCATCAGTGCTTTTTTTCCTAAAAAACTGTGCCTTTCAGTTTAGGAGGCATCTCTTCTCCTGAAGATCGTGAGCCTCTGTCTAATTACCGTATTTTTCGCTCTATAAGATGCACCAGACCATAAGACGCACCTAGTTTTTGGAGGCGGAAAACAGGGAAAAAAATATTCTGAATCTCAGAAACCAGAACAGCAAGAGGGATCGCTGTACAGTGAAAGCAGCAATCCCTCTTGCTGTTCTGGCTTCTGGGATAGCTGCGCAGCCTGCATTCACTCCATAAGATGCATACACATTTCCCCTTACTTTTTAGGAGGAGAAAAGTGAGTCTTATGGAGCAAAAAATACGGTATTTTTATTTTTATTTTATCCCGCCTTTTTCCCTGACAGGGACTCAAGGTGACTTGAGGTGGTGATTGCAGTTTTACAATCCTCTAAGTAATAATAATAATAATAATAATAATAATAATAATAATAATAATTTTATTATTTATACCCCACCCATGAGTGTCCCTATATCCCCTTCCAACTCTGCAATTCTGTGATTCTCTGAAGCCTTCGCCTCTTTCCCATTTCCTCTCTCTTTCTTTCCCCCATGCAGTTAATGGTTGGGCGTCTGGGGAAGGTTGTGGAGGAGAAGAAATCGATCACCCTGCAGAACATCAGCTTGGTAGGTCTTTCCGTGCGGCCGACTCTGCCCTGGGCTTCTTCAGTACGTGTCATGCATGTCACTGGGGCTCCCATGCTGTGGCTCCAGCACGATTCACATTTTATTTCTCCGGCTGACTGCTCTTGAATGAAGCCAGGATTACAGAGATACATGTGAACCGCCAACCCAGCAGGGGCTGTTTGGAATGTGCCCTTTCATATTCAGTTTGCAAAAAGGAGGCAGATCTTCCTGGAATATATATATACACACACAGTGGTACCTTGGTTCTCAAACTTGATCTGTTCCAGAGGTCCGTTCCAAAACCAAAGCGTTTCAAAAGCAAGACACACTTTCCCTTAGAAAGTCATGCAGAACTTTTTTTTTTACACAATTTTTCTTTTTCTTTAAAATAATAAAAAAAAGTACAAAGGTGGAAGTAATCTAATTAGACACAACAATACAGTAAGAGTAAATTTTTTGAGGTCTTAGAACAAAGGAGGAAGTCAATTTGTGTTTATGTACGTAATGATATGGTTTTTTTCGGTAGATGTGTGCTTTTTCGTTTTTGTTTAGTTTTGTTTTGTTTCCTTTGCTTTTTCCCCCACTTTTCTTTTCTGTTTTTTTTTTTTTTTTTGTATGTTCCGGGTTTTTTTGTTTGTATAGTATTATTTTGGATTCAATGTTTGTAATTTTTTTTTTATGATTCTGCATTGAAAATAAAAAAATTCAAAAAAAAAGAAAGTCATGCAGAACTGATTAATCCGTCCCAGACTTTTTAAAAACAACCCCTAAAACAGCAATTTAACATGGATTTTACTATCTCACAAGACCACTGATCCATTCAGCCTGCACCTCTTCCTTAAGCGCAATTTGCTCAGCTCAAACCACTTTGGCTCAATCTGTCTTCTCCACGCCCAGTTAAAGAGCCCTCTCGCACCCCAGACCTCCTCTCTCTCGGCTAGATTTGTCACGCTCCAGGGTGGACTAATATCACGTCTCAATTGTGTGGTGGCTTGGCTGGATGCAGGGAAATCTGGCGGGTCAGGGAAAGGGTGGCCAGCCCTCTCCCTTTTTCTGCTTTGGCAGTCGGCTGCCAGGCAGCGTCCATGCAAGGCTGGCATCCCACGATTTTGGACCAGCCAGAAATGTGTTTAACTCCCCGTCCTGCCCTACTTGTTGACTGAGGCATGGATGACGGATCGGCCGAGCAAAAGAGCTTGCTGAGGCGCCACAGGCTGGCTCTGGCGGTTGTGACGGGGTTGGGTTTGATTAAAAGGGGGAAATAGAACTAGTTGCAAACTCAGAAGTAACTGTTCCGTTTTGCGAACTATTTTTGGAAGCTGAACATCTGACAGGGCTTCTGGTTGATTGCAGGAGATTCCTGCAGCCAATCAGAAGCCGTGCTTTGGTTTCCGAACCTTTTGGAAGTTGAATGGACTTCCAGAACGGATTCTGTTCGACTTCCAAGGTACGACTGTATTGGTAAAATGCCCAGGAAAATCTGGGCATATGGGAACCCATGTTGGAAGTGTTGATTTGGGGGCGAATTTCCTTAAAAATCGTTTTTTAAAAACCAACAACTTTGTCACCCGCCCCCCCTAAAAGCTCAAAAACTTTTTGAAATATGGCAACCATATCCCAGCATTTATCTGAGGGATGTTGGAGGGTATGCCAGGGGAGTTCCCTGGGTCTCAGGTTTGGACCCTAATATCTCAGGGTCTGTTTCAACCCTTGAGACCGAGACGCCCCACCCCACCAAGCCAACCTGCCAACTCTGCTCCCGTCCCCCAGATGACCAGCCCTTCGTCTCTCCCCCCCCCCCCAGGAGGAGCATAAGCAGCTGAACAGTATGCTGGGCTTTGAGGTGACCGCCATGCTGTGCGTCCCAGTGATCAGCAGAGCCACCTCGCAAGTCGTGGCGTTGGCCTGTGCCTTCAACAAGCTCGGTGGAGAGAGGTGAGTTCGAGGCTCCGTGCCGGCTGTGGACAGGAGCTGGTACAGAGCCGCTGCTAAGAATTCTCCCCTGCAAAGTTTGATGCTCTCTCAGTCTAGACCCACTTCCTGCCAGGAATATATTTTGCAACAAAATCATAACTGATGTGACCTGGTTGCTGTTTTCTTTGGGGGGGGGGGGAAGCTTCCACAAAAGCGCAATTGAAATTTCTTTCTATGGAAGCTTGCTACAGAAGTGGGGAGGGATGGTGGCAAATGCGACTCCAGTGGCGGGTAGTTCCGCAGTACAGAATTAACATGGTTGCTGTTCTTCTCTTCCCCCTCCTCCCTGTAGCTACTCAGAAATGGATGAGTACAAGATCCAGCACTGCTTCTGCTACACCTCCACGGTGCTGACCAGCACACTGGCCTTCCAGAAAGAGCAGAAGCTGAAATGCGAGTGTCAGGTGAGGGGCAGGCAGGCGTGCACACCTGGGGTCCTCTAGGGCAGCGCTGGAGAGGTGGGTCTGGAGCTCTGCATCTCAAGGGCATCTCCAGACAACGTCCTTGCATCAGTTTAACTGTTACAAAGGCACTGTAGTTTGTTGATATGGCAGGGCAGTGCGGTGTAGTGGTTACAGCAGGGGTTGGTGCGATGCGGTCCCCCAGGCTCGTAAATCCACTCTGCTGCCCACTCGGTCAGTCCCCATGCACTGCAGATACCTCGCCACGCGGGGACTGACGTCCACGACGCTGGCAAGGCTTCTGGGAAGGCGGCAACACTGGCGAGGCTTCGGATCAGCTGCAGAAAGCTCCTGCAGCCCATCCGAATCGCGGGCAGCTCTGGGTGGATGGTGATGCCGGCACGGCTTCGGATTGCCAGAGCACTGGACAGCGGGTCTGGGCAGCGCCATTGTCATCGTGATGGGCACGTCGTGGGTCTTCAGCCAGAGCTTGGTGTGCCTGCTGGCCCCACCCCTGACACCCATGTCGGCACTGCTGCTGGTGGCACTCTCAGCGGCCGCGCTGGAGCAGCTGGAGGGTGAGCTATGCGCTGCCTGCCTGGTGCTCTGCATGCGCAGCCTGTCCACCGACCTGGCCTCAGACGACAGACTGCAGCGCATAGTGCAAGCCGCCTAGGAGCTCCGCAGGGACAGGCCGATGGGAGCGGCTGCTGTCTGTCAACAATGCCGGTGAGTGGGCAGCGCTGAGATGTGCTCCTGCGCGCGTGCAGAGTGCGTTCCTCCTCCAGGTCCGAAGGCAGTTTCAGGACTGGCTTGCAGGGTATTTATAGTTTTCAAAACCTAGTCCGCCCTCCACCCCTAAGGTCTGAGGGACAGCGGACCGGCCCCCTGATGAAAAAGTTTGCTGACCCCGGGGTTACCGTGTCCAAAAGGTTGCCCTTTTCTGAACGTCCACCTTCTTAGCGAACTCTCATCTGCCCCCCACCCTTGAAACTTCACCTTCCTTGGTCCTACTGCCAAACGCCTGCCCGGCATGGGGGGAACTTTCCTTTGCCGGAGCCATGCAAAGTTTTTGACCTGCCGACTGAAACTCTTGTAGATCCTGCTGATCTCCTTTCCCCCACCCGCTGGCCTTCTGACGCTGGAAGCAGCAGCAAAAGCTCAGCAGGGATGCTCTCGGCAGGATCCTGCACAGCCCACAGAGCGGCCTCTCAGCTCAAGCAGCAAGGGGGACGCAGGCAGTCGCCTTCTCAAAGGCCCACCGGCCTCATTAGAGCCAACCAGGTGACGATATGAAAGGGAAGGACGGAAGCAGGTTCCAGGAAGCAAGCTGAGATCAAAAGAGCCCGGGAGGCTGCTGCAGAAGAGGGGGCAGGAATCGAGGAATCCTAGAACCTTAGAGCTGGATGGGATCCCCCAGAGGTCATCCAGTCCAACCCCCCCCCCCCCCCCCGCTATGCTCGAATCACAGCTCAACCTCTGTTTGGAAACCTCTGGTTTGAAAGTTTTTCCAAGTTAGGTTCCAAGGAGCATATATACAGCAAGGACATGGGAACGCAGAATTGCAGAGGTGGAAGGTACCCTGAGGATCATCTAGTCCAACCCCCTGCAGTGGTGCAGTAGTTAGAGTGCACCAGGAAGAGATCTGGGTTTGAATCCCTCCCCAACTCAGCCATGAAGCTCATTGGGCATGACCTTGGGCCCAGTCACCTCGCAGGGTTGTTGTGGAGATAAAGCGAGGGGTGGAGGAGAACCATTCACTGTTGCTTGGAGCAAACAGGTGGCAAGAATCAAGGGAAATATTAAAGGATGGCTTTCTCAACTCTTAAATATTTCTGTGCCAGCTGCGTGCAAAGAGCACCCTCTTGTGGCACCATCTGGTGCTGCAGGGCAATCAATAGCATTGGCTGAGGAGCAAAGCTGATTTATTGCTAATCCTGCTACACATGGAAATTGATTTAGCGTGGAAGGATTTACAAACGTTTGTTTCATAAAATTTATACACCGATTGCTGGATTTTAAAAACCATTGTGTTCCTTCTGGGGTGGTTTGTCCACCTTTGGTTCCTATCCTGAACTCAGCTGTCACCTGTGTCTCCTAGAAGCTGTTAGCTAAAGAAAGTGAAGGCAGCTGGTGGGTCTTTAACCCTCAGGGAGTTGGGGACCTCCCCTGAATGAGAAGACAGGCTCTTGCCAGTTGATGGGACAAGACCAAGAGTGGGTCTAATGGTCAAGAAAGCTGTTTCTGCAAGTGCTATAGAGTGAGGGACAGGTTGGGTCATCCACCTGGAAGGGGGCCCATCTAGGAGAAGGAAAACTCTGGTCCTAGATGTCTTCTGCCTTGAGGAACATCTTCGGGAGAAGAAAGGGCTCAGGAGTAAACCCTACGCAAATCTGGAAAGGAGTCCCCAGGACGGTTGGATGGCGTCTTTTATACTCTTTCCAGCAACTCCAGCAGCAGTGCTGGATTTACATATAAGCTAAACAAGCTATAGGTTAGGGCCCCACTCTCTTGAAATTTATAGGGAAAATTTAAAGGGGGGAAAACTGGATGTACATTTCCAAAATAGCAGATAAAAAACAAATAAAATAAAACCTCCATACATAAAATGCATCTCTGGGTTATTTGTGGGGCATAGGAATTCTTTCATTATTATTTTTTTCAAAATATAGTCTGGCCCCCCACAAGGGCTGAGGGACAGTGGACCGGCCCCCTGCTGAAAAAGTTTGCTGACCTCTGCCCTAAAATATTACTGGTTTGCTCATTTCTATATAACAGAAATTCAAAAAAACAGCGACTAATTGTTGTTGACAAAGGACAGCTGGACATATAAAGGGCCCCATTACCTTCAGGAGCTGAGGGCCTCATCAAACCTCAATCCGGCCCTGTCTAGCAGCCAAGCTAGTACCAAACGTATTGTTCTTTGGACCACATCAGGAAGGCTGGGAGCACCTCATATACTACATAGTGTTGTAACTCTAATTACATTGTCATTTCGATGTTGCGTCGTATGAATAATGAAGAGGGGAGGTAACACCTGCTTTTCATTTCAGAATTAAGGAGCAAGAGTTATATATTTCATCTCTCTCTCCTCTCTCTCTCCTCCCCGTAGGCTCTTTTGCAAGTAGCCAAGAATCTCTTCACACACCTCGGTAGGTATCCTCCTCCATAGCTGCCCCAGTGTAGTCTTGGGACTCAACCACCATCTGTAAAATGGGAATAATAGCAACAACAACAACAAACAATGGGGGAGCTTTGCAATGAAATCCTGAAGGGCCAAAAAGGCCTCTGTGTGCCCCCGCAATCATGATATTCAACGAGGAACATTTTCAATGGACCATGTCAGGCCATCGCTGAGCCATTGACCTCTGCAGGTGCCCTTGAGCCATCCACTGTTCCTACCTCACAGGGTTGTCGGGAGGGTAAAATGGGGAAAGAGGGGGAATCCTGCATGCCACCTTGAGCTTCTTGGGGGTCTAAATGTGATAATATTAAATAAATTGAAGGGGGGAAAGGGCTGCAGGGAAAAGGGGTGCCTTTCTGGTCCTCCCTCTGGACCCCAGAATTCTCTCCGCATTTGAGACTCGCCACAGCTTGTCTTGTGCTGAGCGAAGGAAGATGATGGGATAGAAACTGAGCCTGGAGTTTCCAGCAGATGTGATAGAAGTCCTGTATGGCTTATTTATTTATTTTAATCATTTTTATTGATTTTCCAATGAAAAAAAAATCCAATTAATATATCCAATCATAAAATTTAAAAAAACTAAAATAAAAAAGACCAAATTATAATTATTAATTTTTCGGAGCTCCCTACGGTCTGGATCTCTGAAGCATATCTCCGCATCTCAGTCCTCCCTCTCCTCATTGTTTCCATATTTTCCACATCTCGATTTTGATGCTTTATGATTCTCCGTCCCTGAGTCCACGATTCTCAATCATGTCAAACATCATGTACTTTCGTCCGTCGACGACAGCTTTGTTAGTGTATATTTTTCCAACTGTCTTTTTATCAGCGCAGCTTCCTCTGACTCCGTTCCAATCCGGGATGTTGTCCAAGTCTGTTATCTGGAGTTTAATGGTGCAGCAACTCCCAATCATTAATTGTCCAAACCTTCTTTTTGAGCTTTATTGAACCAGTACCTTCCAGGTTAAATTGTTAGGCAAAACTGTTTGCAATATTGCAATGTAGATAAACTGTATTCCACAAATATCAGTCATTTGACCTTTGGAGACCGCACTCTCCCCCCTCCAGGGACGTCCTGTATGGCTTAGGTCCAAGATGGGCCTTCTCCTTCCTGGGCTCTGAGATATTCAGATATTCCGAATCCCCGCTTGGTGGGGATACCTTCCCAAAACCAGGATGCCTGTCTTCCAGGACATCTTCCCGGGCGAGTCATGTGACCCATGCCTCACTCTCGCTCCCTCCCCAAAAAATGCCTTTTTCAGGGCAAAATCTCACATGGTGCCCCAAAATATGCATTTTGGGGCACTGCGCAAAATCACAGCACCCAAAATGGCCACAGTGCTCTTGTGCAAAAACCCCCCTTTTTTTCTGGGGCGCTTGGCAGGTTATGCCTCCTCGGTGGTTTCTGCTCCCAGACAACTTTGGAATTCGCTCCCTGGAGAAGCCAGACTGGCTCCTTCCTTACTGTCGTGCCAACAGCCAGGGGAGACTGTTTTATTCTGGCAGGCCTGGAAAACTGCCTGTTTTCCAAAGGCTTTTCAACAGCGCTGAGCCGTTTTCACTCTACAGTGGTACCTCGCAAGATGAATGCCTCGCAAGACGAAAAACGCGCAAGACGAAAGGGTTTTTCGTTTTTTGCGTTGCTTCGCAAGACGATTTTCCCTATGGGCTTGCTTCGCAAGACGAAAATGTCTTGCGAGTTTGCTTCCTTTTTCTTTAAATTCAAAAATCCTTTATTAGGCATAGCACACCACACATTAACAATCAAACATCATATACAGGCTGTATAAAATACGGGCTCAGCGAACACAATTTATCCCAGTCCTATTCTTATCTCCAATAAATAAATCGATGCTGTTAATACCCAGCGAATCCGCGCTCTGCAAGACGAAAAAATCGCAAGACAAAACAGCTCACGGAACGAATTAATTTCGTCTTGCGAGGCACCACTGTATTTTCACAGATCTTTATATTGCTTTAGGTCTATTGCAGTCCAGTTGTTTTTCGACAATCATCTTCGATATGCTTCTAGCTTTTTGTATTCCGACTTCCTTTTAATTTCTACAACCCTCCTTGAGTCCCTGCTGGGATATAATTAAGATTAGCCATAACCAATAATAAGAACAATCTTCCACAAGCCGCTCGGTGGCCTTTGGGTCTCCTAACCGACTGCTTCTCTGACCCTTCGCAGATGACGTCTCGGTGCTGCTGCAAGAGATCATCACAGAGGCCCGGAATCTCAGCAACGCCGAAATGTGAGTCTCCCGCTGCGATGGTGACGCACGGAGCTCCCTCTGGTGCAACGTGAAGCCAGGGGGGCTGACATTCCTGAAAGCAAGCCCCCACCCTGAGACAGCAGACCCTCTGGCCAAGGGACGGATCCCAGGCGGGTCTTTTCATGGGTCGGTATATTTAGAGCAGAAACCCACCACCCCGGAAAATTGCCTCCAAGATGGTTTGGGAACAGCGGGACAAATACATTTCTGAATTTAGCCGTGCGGGTTTGGACTGACTTTGGATTCCCAATGCTTCACCCCAGCAAGGAGTTTGTTCCCTCTCCCTGTTTTTTGGGTTGTTTTTTAAATGAATTTGGGGTTGTTTTGGAGAAATGAGCTAGAGGAAGCTTTAGGTAAAGGTAAAGGGACCCCTGACCGTTAGGTCCAGTCGTGGCCGACTCTGGGATTGCAGCACTCATCTCGTTTCGAGGGAGCTGGTGTACAGCTTCTGGGTCATGTGGCCAGCAGGACTAAGCCACTTCTGGTGAACCAGAGCAGCGCACGGAAACACCGTTTACCTTCCCGCCAGAGTGGTACCTATTTATCTACTTGCACTTTCACGTGCTTTCGAACTGCTAGGTTGGCAGGAGCAGGGACCCAGCAACGGCAGCTCACCCCGTCATGGGGAGTCGAACCACCGACCTTCTGATAGGCAAGTCCTAGGCACAGTGGTTTAACCCACAGCGCCACCTGCGTTTTAAAGGAGGCTTTAGTGCACCCATATTCCCCTATCTCTTAGTTTCCGCATCCTGTTCCAACTTTCACGTGATGCAGAAGTTGCTTCTGGAAATCAAGTGGAATATAGCACAAGTTTGGCATGCATTTCTGCGCTATTTGCTTCCGGCAAAAATCCATTTCTAAATAACGTGGAAATGAGCGCTTAACCTGCACCAGGCAGCACAGTCACCTCTTGCACCCGTGTAACTTGCGCTATATCAACCATACACAGCTGAAGGCAGGGTGGTTGAAACCACACAAGTTAAATCCAAGCAAGACAGAGAGATTAAAAGCTCCTTTTGCTCCAGTTCTGCTTATAATAATAATTGTATTAGTTATACCCTGTCCATCTAGCTGGGTTGCTCCAGCCACACTCGGGGTTAAAAGGTAAAGGTAAAGGTACCCCTGCCCGTACGGGCCAGTCTTGACAGACTCTGGGGTTGTGCGCCCATCTGCCTCACTTGCAAGGCCTGGCTTGCTCACAGCACCAACTCTGGGATGTTCGTGCGAGATCCCACAGGACAAATCTGGATTCCCACAAGACTTTGCACGAGATCCCTAGCCTCCCAAAGCTAGGATACTGAGGAGGCTTGCTCCCCGAGCAAGGCAGATGGCCAGTGCTGGATTTACGTTTAAGCTAAACAAGCTATAGCTTAAGGCCCCTCTCTCTTGCCCCCCCCCAAAAAAAATCACTATTAATATACTTCTTCTTAATTGTATTTCAGTTCAACAATTACTTTGATAAAATACATATTTTGTTATGGGCAATTGACTTTAGATACCTATTAAGTCCATAAATACCTTACAGTAGTACCTTGGGTCAGTGGCGTAGCGTGGGTTGTCAGCACCCGGGGCAAGGCAAGTAATTTGTGCCCCCTAACCCGTGGATTTGTGCCCCCTAACCCGTGGATTTGCGCCCCCTAACCCTAACCCCCAGATGGTGTGGCCGCCCCCCCCTGCACCCCCCACGCTACGCCACTGCCTTGGGTTAATTCGTTCCAGAGGTCCGTTCTTAACCTGAAACTGTTCTTAACCTGAAGCACCACTTTAGCTAATTGGGCCTCCTGCTGCCGCTGCGCCGCTGGAGCACGATTTCTGTTCTCATCCTGAAGCAAAGTTCTTAACCCGAGGTACTATTTCTGGGTTAGGGGAGTCTGTAACCTGAAGCGTCCGTAACCTGAAGCGTCTGTAACCCAAGATACTACAGTACTGTATAGCATATATTCAACACACAAAAACAGCAACAATTTGCTGTTGACAAAGGACAGCTGGACATATAAAGGGCCCCATTACCTTCCGGAGCTGAGGGCAGGCATTCCCAAACTTGGCCCTCCAGATGTTTTGGGACTACAACTCCCATCACCATCAGTGGTCAGGGATGGTAGGAATTGTAGTCCCAAAACATCTGGAGGGCTGAGTTTGGGGATGCCTGACTTAGGGCCTCATCAAACCTAAATCCAGCCCTGCAGGTGGCTCAGCAGGTGTGTGTTTTTTTCTGCCAGGTCTTCTTGGGTTACCTGGTGCAAAATGAGCTTTTAAGTTCTCCACCTTGCTTGGTGGGCAAGGCCCACTCGGCATGTGGACTCTGGAGGTTCAGGGGATTCTTTCTCCTTCCGCCTTCTCCTCCTCAGCTTCTAGCCACAAGGCAGATCTAACGGTTTGGGTATGCACAGTTTTTGTGACGGCATGGAACCGCTGCAGCCGAACCACCGCATACCGTATTTTTCCGTGTATAAGACGCCCCATGTATAAGACGCCCCCTATTTGGGGAGACTAAATTTAAAGAAAATCAGGGGAGGGGGCCCAAAGTCACTGAGCTTTTAGGGGGGATTGCATGCACGCCATCACTCCAGCAGGGCCGTTGCTGGGGGTTGGCAAAGTGGGCAGCTGTTCCCCCCTCGCCACTGCTGGCATGCGCCTCCTGCAGCGGCATGGCGGGGGAGATGCGTGCCGACCAAACAGCTGGCTGGCGGGTGCGCAGATTCCCCCCCCCATGCCACTATCCATGTATAGGATGACCCCAGTTTTTTTGATATCATCATCATAAACTTCTATTTGTACCCCACCCTCCCCGGCTGAGACCGGGCTCAGGGCGGCTAACATGAAATCTAAACACTGATATAAAATCAAACAATAATTAAATCACCTCTTAAAAATAAGTCAGGATAAAATTAAAACCTGAATTAGATGGCTTTCCGCAGGGAACCGTAAATGCTCACCATTTGTACGCTGATCTTATATGGGCCTGTGAGAACGCTGGGCAGCCTCGTTCGTACTAGTCAAAAAACATTGTCTCATACACAGAAAAAATACAGTAAGTTGTGATCGTATTGTATCAGAAACGGATTTAGGGCGGCAAGACGTGTTCCCCTGCACAGGGCATTGAAACTATGATGTAGGGAACTGAGCAGAACAGAAAGCGAGAGGCGCCAAATGTTGGGTTCGCACAGGGCTCTGCTAGAATTTGAAAGACCAAACTCTGCCCCCGACTGTATTCTGCTACATTTCCGGAAGTGGCACTCATGCGATGCAAAGGCTCAGGCAGAATGCGGAAATGAACAGTTAGGGAAACCTTTCGGGGGAACTGGAATAAACAGCTTACGGCTGCAGCCCAGTTATTTAGATTTTTGTATTTATCTTTAGAGTTACCGTATTTTTCGCTCTATAAGACACACCCGACCATAAGACGCACCTAGTTTTTAGAGGAGGAAAACAAGGGAAAAAAATATTCTGCATCAAATGTTGTTGAAGAAAGCAAGGCAAAACTTCAGTGAAAGCAACGCGAAGCCTCTGCAGGGCTCCCCCCCTGCCCTGAAGAGGCTTCATGCGGCTATCCCAGAAGCCATAACAGCAAGAGGGATCGCTGCGCAGCAATCCCTCTTGCTGTTATGGCTTCAGCGATAGCTGCGCAGCCTTCATTCACTCCATAAGACGCACACACATTTCCCCTTACTTTTTAGGAGGGAAAAAGTGTGTCTTATAGAGCGAAAAATACGGTATATATTGTCACAAGATTTCAGGATAATAATACAAGGTAAAAAAAAAACATTCCAGTAAACGGTGAAAGCAAAAACAATGAGACAATAACACCCTCTCCCGCAACACATTTAAAAGGCTGTAGAATATCAACCAACCTTACAAAACCAAAAGGTACAAATCACAAATACAAATTAGCAAATAGAGAACAATTTAAAACCACCCCACCCCAAATAAACAACACCCAAGTTACCAACCCCACCCCCATCGAAACTATAATTTTAGCACATGGTGGGGCTGACTCATGCCCTCATTCCATCCCTAAAGTGCCACCCCCCAAAGGGATGAGTCCCTTGGGTGTCCCTGCTATGTTGGCAATTATCTCATCCTTTATCAGATACGTGGTTGTCTCATGATGCTTCTGGGACCTCGCCGTTTCTCACACCACCACCACTTTGACCCCTCGCTTGTCCCAGAAAACGGTCAGGATCCTGGCGACGGTGGTTTATCGAGCCCGTATCTCACCTTGGCTTGTTCTTTTGCAGATGCTCTGTATTCCTGCTGGACAGAAGCAGCCACGAACTGGTGGCCAAGGTTTTTGACGGGGGTGTGGTGGATGATGAGGTAAGGGCCACCAGCGGTGCCAGATTTACGTATAAGCTAAGCAAGCTCTAGCTTAGGGCCCCACTCTCTTGGGGGCCCCCAAAAAATGTAAAGGGAAAAAAACCTGGATGTACATTTCCAAAATATAAGATAAAAAACAAATAGAATAAAACCTACCTACCTCAAATGTCACTGGTTTGCTCCTTTCTATATATAGGGTGCCTACATTCTGCGTGGACTGGTTGCATAGAGACTGGTTTTTAGAGACTAGATTATGAGTCTTTGTAAATTGTGTTTCTAAAGGAACTCTTGTTATTGCCAAATGCCAATGTGTTTGCAATGTGTTTGTTATGCATAAAAAAAATCATTTTAAGTTAGAGCTTAATAATTATTTCACTATTAATATACTTCTTCTTAATTGTATTTCACTGTTAATATACTTTTTAATTGTATTTCAGTTCAACAATTCCTTTGATAAAATACATCTTTTGTTATGTGCAAATGGCTTGAGATACCTATTAGGTCCATAAATTACCATATAGCATATATTCAACACAAAAAACAGCGACCATTTGTTGTTGACAAAGGGCAGCTGGACATATAAAGGGCCCCATTACCTTCAGGAGCTGAGGGCCTCATCAAACCTAAATCTGGCCCTGGACACCGGAAGGAAAGGGGGGGGGACTACAGTGAGAGTGGGAGTGGAGAAATGGGGTCATTTTTCTCCAGTTTCCCTCATTCTTCTTTCCAGTTTTTTAGGGGCAAATTGAAGGGGGGGACAGGAAAAATGGGGAAGGGAAACTCCCCCCCAAGTCCCCACCCCCGCTTCATATCTTTATCTCTGGTCCCCCAGATATGGTTGGATCAGAATTCCAACCATCCTCATCCCTGACCAGTGGCCACACTGGGACTACTGGGAGGTGGGGAGGGTCTAACAATATTTGGAAGGCAGCAGGTTAGACACCCCTGAACTAAAGGGATGGGGGTATAATTGTGGGAGCCACCTTATTTTTATCCATGTAACTTCTTTTAAACTGCTCTTAATATTTCGTTTCTTGGTTGTCTCGAGAATTTGGCACCGGTGTGGTTTTTAAGGCTCCAGATGTCTTTTGCCAGACTCAATTCCCATCCCTTCTCTTATTCTTACACCGTCTGAATCCGGAGAGATTCTTGCAAAAATGAAATAAAAAGAATTGGGAGAATTTGAATTCATCTTAAATCCCAGCACATTCAAGCCAAGTTTTTGGCAGTAACTGACCTTTGGGTGGAAGCTAGAAGTCAATTTTGCACCAACGCTTTGGTGAAGGAAGCCTCCACTGGTTGGGAGAAAAATGGAAAGAAATTCTGCACAGTTATTCTCCAAATTTCTGGCGGCTGTGAGAGCCTCAGTTGCCCCCTAACTTGAAAACCTCACTTGTGACTTTCGCTTTGGTGCAAAAGTAGGTGACATTTAGAGCCAGTGTGGTGTAGTGGTTAAGAGCGGTAGTCTCGTAATCCTGGGTAACCGGGTTCGCGTCTCCGCTCCTCCACATGCAGCTGCTGGGTGACCTTGGGCCAGTCACACTTCTCTGA
The DNA here is from genome assembly GCF_964106915.1 of Podarcis gaigeae. Lineage (NCBI taxonomy): Eukaryota > Metazoa > Chordata > Lepidosauria > Squamata > Lacertidae > Podarcis > Podarcis gaigeae. The sequence continues at coordinate 103,073,565 of NC_139677.1, read as the reverse complement.
AGTCTCTCAGCCCCACTCACCTCACAGAGTGTTTGTTGTGGGGGGGGGGGGGAGGAGAATGTTAGCCGCTTTGAGACTCCTGAAGGGGAGTGAAAGGCGGGATATCAAATCCAAACTCTTCTTCTTCTTCTTCACTAGCTGAAAGATAACAAGTCATATATTGCATGTTGCCAAAGGCTTGGAGGACCCTGATAAATTCTAAGCTGTTTGGTGGGATTTTATCTTAAATACAGCAAATACAGACACCCAGGACTCCCTCCCCACAGGGCAACATGAAATTTGGCTTTCCTGATGGTCTTATGCAGTCTACCAGCCTAATCGTAGAACTGCAGAGTTGGAAGGGACCCCCGAGGGTAATCTAGTCCAACCCTCTGCAATGCAGAAATCTTTTGCACAACTTGGGGTTCGAACCCACAAACCTAAGAGTCTCATGCTCTACCGACCGATAACACTTTATTAGAAAAGTAAGCAATGGTGAAGTCACTTATTTAAGATATTTATCCCTTTAGATTTCAAGCAGATAAATTTTCAGTATCTTTTAATAGTCTGCTCCTGGTTAATATTATGTGTTTTCCGGATAAACCACACTGCTTTTTTTGAACTTCTGTTATTTTTATTCTGTCAATTTGTTTGATTTCCTTAAATGGAAGGAAGACAATTTCCCCCCTTCTCCTCCCAACCAGTTTGTGCTTCCACCCGCTCCTTTCCTTCCTGTTGAGGCAGAATGTCTGTTGTCTTCGAGCCGAAGGCCGAGTATTGGCTGGCCTTCCTCTCAGTCCTCAACGATGCCCTTCCAGTAACAAGGCTGGTTGGTGGTGGGTAGTTCCACACACACACACGATACTGTGGAGTAACCCGCTTTCCTTCTGTTGTGCATTCCTTTCTCAGAGCCACGAATTCCGGATTCCAGCCGATCAGGGCATCGCGGGCCACGTGGCGACCACAGGGAAGATCCTCAACATCAAGGACGCCTATTCGCACCCGCTCTTCTACCGGGGGGTGGACGACAGCACCGGCTTTCGCACCCGGAACATCCTCTGCTTCCCCATCAAGGACGAGAACCAGGGTGAGTGTGCGGAAGAAGCGCAACGCCAGGTGTGCGCAATGCCCCACGCGGGTGAGATATTTGAGAAGCCCCTCGTGCTCCCCCATGTGGGAGAAGGATCTACGGCCCTTCCCCATTCGCCTCCACCTGGGCTCACCGACTTACTCGAGAGTAACTGACAGCTCCCTTGTCTCTTGACATGCCAAGAAGGCGGCACATCATTGGAGCATCCTTTGGAAGGGAGAAAGAAAGGCAAACATGAGAGCTTGCTGGATCAGACCAACAACATGCCCATTATAGGAATGCTGCAAGCAGGATTCGAACACAAGATCCCTCTCCCCTCCTGCTCTTTTCCAGCAACTGGCATTCAGAAGCAGAGCCCTCCTAGCTAGTGGCAGCTGATAGCCCTCTCCTTCTCCATGAATTTATCTAATCCTCTTTGAAAGCCACTCACTCTGGTGGGAGAGAGTTCCGTAGTCTAACTATGCACTGCAATTGTAGTTTTACATTCCCCTTTTAAACACACAGCAGATAGCTGGTTGCAGGCTTGTGTAAGCCTTTCACTATTAAGTTCCTGGTAAGTTCCCTTATAAGGGACACGGGTGGCGCTGTGGGTTAAACCACAGAGCCTAGGACTTGCCGATCAGAAGGTCGGCGGTTCGAATCCCCGCGACGGGGTGAGCTCCCGTTGCTCGGTCCCAGCTCCTGCCAACCTAGCAGTTCGAAAGTATGTCAAAGTGCAAGTAGATGAATAGGTACTGCTCTGGTGGGAAGGTAAACGGCATTTCCGTGCGCTGCTCTGGTTCACCAGAAGCAGCTGAGTCATGCTGGCCACATGACCCGGAAGCTGTACGCTGGCTCCCTCGGCCAGTAAAGCGAGATGAGTGCTGCAACCCCAGAGTCGGCCACGACTGGACCTAATGGTCAGGGGTCCCTTTACCTTTACCTAAGTTCCCTTATATCCCTCTTAAAAGAATAAACACGCCACAATCTTGTTTAAAGTATATAAAAGCAGTTTACTCACATCGTCAGTTCACAGTTGAATCCCTGAAGGCAGACTTAGTTACATGTGGATCTATCCCATATGGGGATAATCCCAGTGTCCTCTGTTGGATGAAAGCCAACAGAGCATCTCTAGCCAAAAAGCTGCTCCAACGACGGAGGAAGTCAAAGAGAGGAAAGAGGAAAAGAGAAAGAGTATTGTGTGCCTTGTGCTTTTGTTACCTGGACAGGTAAAGTCACGCCCACCACTAGTCCCATGCAAAGGAAGTCTGTCCCAGCCCAGGAGGAAAGAGGAAGTTCCGACTGGCGGGACCAAACATCCCCTTGCATGTCCACTCTAGGAAACCAAGGAGTGTTGTACTTGACTGCTATCTGTGTATCGCATCCCACAGCGATCGGATCTGCTCCTTCTCCTGCCCATCCAAGGCAAGAACTCACCTGTTGTCTTCTTCTCCGCTTCTTCCAGAGGTCATTGGAGTGGCTGAGCTGGTGAACAAAATAAACGGGCCTTGGTTCAGCAAATTTGACGAGGATCTGGCCACCGCCTTCTCCATCTACTGCGGCATCAGCATCGCCCACGTAAGCAGGATCCTTTGGGTTCCCCTGGCTCTTTTCTCCACCCGAGGTAGAGCTGTACACCTCCCTTGCGCAGCGGACCAGCCTTCTCCAACCTAGTGCTCTCCAGAAGCCTTGGATGCAGTTTCCACGACTGCGCCAGCTGGGAGGGCACCAGGTTGGGGAAGACTCCAATGGACTGTATTCTTTCCAGGAAAGAGGGTCCAAAGCCAGCCGACTTGCTGAAGATCACTAGATTTTGATCCATTAACACAGAGATGCGTTTCCATCCTATAAAAAGGTTTTTCAAGCTTTTACTTGCAGAGCTTTCTTGAGAAACAAAACAAAAGCATCCAAGATACGTCAAAAACATCCATTCACTCGAGTAGGACTCTGGCAGAGACACATGCCCAACTGGCATGTTCCCTCCCTCCTGGTCGTTCATTCGGGAGCTTCAAAAGCTTTCTTCAGCCCGAACATCATAGCGACCGATGCCAACAGACACCGGCACACTTAGGGATCCGCAGAGTTTGCGCATCTTGCGTGACAGACTTCAGCAACTCAGCATTTTGACTAATCTACTTTATTTGATATATAAACACACACGGAGCTCTGCAACATGGCTCCCTCTCTCTCTAGCATCAGACAGCAAAGAGAGAAAGAACAAAGGACAATAGTCCCAATTCGCAGAACACAGGAACACAAATATCCTGCCTCCGTCACTTCCCACTCTGTGGATGAAAACATACACCATCACGTGGTAGACAACAATCCCATGACTGCAATCATGGAGCAGGAATTCTAACAGGAGGCACCACTGGAAGCCTTCATGGGTGCTTTGGTGCCCGTGGGCACCGGGCTGGTGACCTCTGCATTATCATATTCCCCACCCACCCACCTCTTGTTTTCCTTCACTCCAGTCTCTGCTGTATAAGAAGGTCCATGAAGCCCAGTACCGGAGCCACCTGGCCAACGAGATGATGATGTACCATATGAAGGTAAGGCTGGCTTGCCTTTGCATCATGGAATCATAGAACTGTAGAGTTAGAAGGGACCCCAAGGGTCATCCAGTCCAACCCCCTGCCATGCAGGAATCTCAGCTCCAGATTCGCTGGCAGGTGGCCATCCAACCTCTGTTTAGAAACCTCCATTGGAGTCTAGCGCCTTCCGAGGTAGACCATTGCACTGTTGAGCAGCTCTTACAGTCAGATGGTTCTTCCTAATGTTCAGTTGCATTTCTGGTTAATTGAATCCATTGGTCCAAGTCCTGCCCTCTAGAGAGCCAGATAACAAGCTGACTCCCTCTTGCTGCATCACCTTCCTCTTGGGGGCATGTGAGGGGGGTAGACCTGAGCTATCTCCAGCATCAATATACTGATAGCATAGCTCTGAGGCTTGGCATGCAGGAGGTTCTGAGTTCGAACCCAGGCAGCATCTTCAGGTATAATAATAATAATAATAATAATAATAATAATAATAATAATAATAATTTATTTATTTATTTATTTATTTATTCATACCCCGCCCATCTGGCTGGGTTTCCCCAGCCACTCTGGGCAGCTCCCAACAGAATATTAAAAACACAATACAGCATTAAACATTAAAAACTTCCCTAAGCCTTCAGATGTCTTTTAAAAGTAAAATAGTTGCTTATTGCCTTGACATCTGATGGGAGGGCGTTCCACAGGGCGGGCGCCACCACCCAGAAGGCCCTCTGCCTGGTTCCCTGTAACCTCACTTCTCGCAGGGATGAACCCAAAGAACGCTCTCGGAGCTGGACCTCAGTGTCCGGGCTGAACGATGGGGGTTCAAGTATACTGAGCCGAAGCCGTTTAGGACTTTCAAGATCAGCACCAACACTTTGAATTGTGCTCGGAAACATACTGGGAGCCAATGCAAATCTTTCAGGACCAGTGTTATGTGGTCTCGGCGGCTGCCCCCAGTCTGGCTGCCGCATTCTGGATTAATTGCAGTTTCCAAGTCACCTTCAAAGGTAGCCCCACATAGAGCGCATTGCAGTAGTCCAAGTGGGAGATAACTAGAGCATGCACCACTCTGGTGAGAGAGTCTGCAGGCAGGTAGGGTCTCATCCTGCATACCAGATGGAGCTGGTAAACAGCCTCCCTAGACACAGAATTGACCTGCGCCTCCATGGACAGCTGTGAGTCCAGAATGACTCCCAGGCTGCGCACCTGGTCCTTCAGGGACACAGTTACCCCATTCAGGACCAGGGAGTCCCCCCACACCCGCCTGCCTCCTGTCCCCCCGAAAACAGTACTTTTGTCTTGTCAGGATTCAACCGCAATCTGTTAGCCGCCGTCCATCCTGCAACCGCCCAGGTAGGGCTGTGGAAGACCTCGGAGAGTCAGAATCATAGGCTTGGAAGGGACCCCAAGGGTCATCCAGTCCAACCCCCTGCAATGCAGAAATCTGCTGCCAGTCATACTAGGAAATACCTGCCTAGGTTCCTGTCACCCTATTTCAGCTTATGGCAGCCTTTGCAACCTGGCACCCTGCATTGTTGAACTACAACTCCCACCGTGGCTGGGCCTGAGGGGAGTTGTGCTCCAACAACCTCCGGCGGGCACCAGGTTGCATATGTGTTGGTAAACAGGTAAATGAATATGCTAACACAAGTGACTTAGTATTGGCAGTTTAGCTTAAAGTTGGGAATGTGGCCAGTTTGCAGATACATCTTCATGTGGAGTCGAAAAGGGACTCCAGGTGTCATCTAGTCTAACCCCCGGCAGTCTTGATCGTCTCGTCACCATTTCTCCTCCTCAAAACAGCTTGCTCCACATAATAATAATAACAATAAGGCACCAGCTATTTTACCTTTTGAAAAGCTAAGCGCTGCTTCTTCTTCCAGGTTTCAGATGATGAATACACCAAGCTCCTCGATGAAGGAATCGTGCCCGTCTCAGAAATTGACCCGAACTTTGCCAAATTCACCTACACCCCGCGTTCCCTTCCGGAGGATGACACGTCTATGGTGAGCATTGGCGGGCAGAGGAGAAATTCGGTTGGGTTTGCATTTTAATGAGAGATGAACCTATTTTGTACTTTCCAAAACACAGGGATCCTTAGAAATTGGCTCCAGATTTTGTGAGGGAGATCTCCACCCATACAGCATATGCCCTCTGTGCTTTCTTAGGCTGATGGGAGTTGTAGTCCAAAGGTGGTGATGTGGTCTAAACCACTGAGCCTCTTGGGCTTGCCAGTCAGAAGGTCGGTGGTTTGAATCCCTGTGACGGGGTGAGCTCCCGTTGCTCTGTCCCAGCACCTGCCAACTTAGCAGTTAGAAGGCACACCAGTGCAAGTAGATAAACAGGTACCACTCCAGCGGGAAGGTAAATGGAGTTTCCATTCACTCTGGTTTCCATCACGGTGTCCTGTTGCTCCAGAAGCAGCTTAGTCCTGCTAGCCACATGACCCGGAAAGCTGTCTGTGGACAAATGCCGGCTCCCTCGGCCTGAAAGCCAGATGAGCACTGCAACCCCCTTAGTCGCCTTTGACCGGACTTAACCTTCCAGGGGTCCTTTACCTTTTTACCTTTACCTCTTAGGCTGATGGAAATTGTAGTCAAAAGGAGGGCATCAATTTGGGATTGGCTGCTTCTGCACACCTCCTGAATGCACTCTCTCTTTCTCTCTCTCTTCTCCACAGGCCATTCTGAGCATGTTGCAGGACATGAATTTCATCAGCAGCTACAAAATCAACCGACAGACCCTTGTCAGGTAGGATGTCAAGAGGGCTGTCTTTTTTTTCACTCTCCCTTTCATAGACTCACACATTAGAATCATAGAATTGTAGAGCTGGAAGGGACCCCTATGGGTCATCTGGTCCAACCCTCTGCAATCTTTTTGCCCAATGTAAAGCTCAAACCCACGACCCCGAGATTAAGCGTCTCGTGCTCTGCCGACTGAGCTGTTGCTTGCACCCGGCTTTTCCCCCAGACTGGAACTCGAGGTGGCTTATAATAAAACAACACAGATAAAATACAAAAGACCAGAAACGCATAAGATCTTTATTAAAAGGTAATTGAACTCAGTTAGCATCAAAAAACAGAAACAGCACAGTGCTATTAAAAGCACTTTCCTTAAAAACAAAAACCAGCCAGTTCCCAAAGACCTGCAGGCGGTGCCGGATTTACGTATAAGCTAAACAAGCTATAGCTTAGGGCCCCACTCTCTTGGGGCCCCCAAAAAAATTAAAAAAAAAAAAACCCTGGATGTACATTTCTAAAATATAGGATAAAAAACAAATAGAATAAAACCTACCTACAGCAACAGTGTTTTGTGTTGTGTAGGCTCCTAGGATGTAAGTCATGGGTCCCGCCTGCTAGCCTGCTCCCTAAAATATCCCTGGTTTGCTCCTTTCTATATATAGGGTACCTCCATTTGCATGGCAACACGTGCAAATGGCTTCAGATACCTATTAGGTCCATCAATTACCATCTAGCATATATTCAACACAAAAAAACAGTGACCGTTTGTTGCTGACAAAGGACAGCTGGACATAGAAAGGTCCCCACTACCTTCAGGTGCTTAGGGCCTCATCAAACCTCAACCCGGCCCTGCCTGCAGGAATATAACTATCTGCTGGCGGAAGGACAGGGTCTGGCTTCACTAGGCAGGGAGTTCCAAAGTTGCCTGGGAGCAGCCACCCTTCCATTGTGGCGCACCAGGCTTAGGGTGAGCCAGGGCCACGACGAAGCTGAGCCACTGAACTCAATCACTGGGAACAAAGTGAGAGCCAGGAGGGTCTGTGTTTTCACTTGCCACACCCGTGGCCCTTGGCAGCCCCAATGAGCCCCAGCCATCCCCACAACCTCGGAGCTACAGAAGGAACAAGGGTCTGTTCAGAGCTGTCTTAAGCATATGTGGCGCCGGGGCGCAAAGATCCCCCTGGCGCCGCCCCCCCCCCCCAGGTGGCCCATTCCCAGGCATGCAGGAGGGCTGAGCTAGCAAGCTCCCTCAGCATCTCGCTGGCTCAGTTGCCCCCGAATTCGCGGCACAGAGCTGCCCACAGCAGAAGAGCCTGCCGCGGCCAACGCACGGGTTCTTCCCCGATCTCAACTCTCGGGCCCCAGACTCTCAGCCTGGCACCCTTGAGAGCCCAGTGCCCGGGTGCCCCACACCCGTGGTGCCTATGGGTAAGACGGCCCTGGGTCTCTCTCCAGTGGCTGCCCCTCCACTCTCCAGTCCGCCACTGGGAGGAGGAAGGCTGGGTCTTGCCTGGCCCCTGTGTTGCGACCGAGAGCGCCCAAACCAGACGCCCCAAACTGGCTGTGCAGACTCAGTTATTTGGAAAGAGCAATTCAAGTGGTGCCCACTTTTAAAGGAACAACGGTCTTGCAAATGGCTGGGTTTCACTCGCCAAGCCTTTTAGAGTGGCACATAATTTTCACTCCAGACTTATCACCATTATTACAAATGTATAAATCCATTATACATTTAAATCCCGCACATTTCCTCCGAAGGAGCCAAGGGTGGCACAAAATTGTTATGTCAGTGTGGCAGCACCTGTACTTTGCAACTCCCTGTCAATTGATATCAGGGCCTTTGGCTGCTGTATTTTCAGCGTTGGCTAAAAAAAAACACAACCTTTTTGTTTAAGCATGCCTACCCAGACATGTGATTAATATGCTACTTCATTTTATCGTGAATATTTTGAGGGGGGGCAGGGAGGAATAGACTAACTTTGGTGTTTTTTTAATGTTTGAATTTATCCTGAATTATTTTTTTAAAATAATTTTTATTAACAGGCCAATCACATCATATTATTCAAATCACATTGGTTCCAAATTATACAGCCAAATTTTAAATTTTTTGGGAGTACCCATATATCAAGCTCCGCACGAGTCCAAAATTCCGGCTATTTCCAGACTTCACTTATTTTACTGCATTAATTAATCAATTCTATCCAGTTTGATCCAGATAGTTCTTTATATATTTTCTTCATCTTGTTGTTATCATATTCCTTTCTTTGCGATCTCTGATGATTCTCATAAGCAGACTGAAAGCTGGTTTCTCTCTCTGTGTGGGTAGTCCTGAATTTTAATGTATATTGAATGTAAATTACTTAGTAGTTGGCTTCTTGTTGGGACGCAGGTGGCGCTGTGGGTTAAAGCCTCAGCGCCTAGGACTTGCCGATCGAAAGGTCGGCGGTTCGAATCCCTGCGGCGGGGTGCGCTCCCGCTGCTCGGTCCCAGCGCCTGCCAACCTAGCAGTTCGAAAGCACCTCCGGGTGCAAGTAGATAAATAGGGACCGCTTACCAGCGGGAAGGTAAACGGCGTTTCCGTGTGCGGCTCTGGCTCGCCAGATGCAGCTTTGTCACGCTGGCCACGTGACCCGGAAGTGTCTCCGGACAGCGCTGGCCCCTGGCCTCTTAAGTGAGATGGGCGCACAACCCCAGAGTCTGTCAAGACTGGCCCGTACGGGCAGGGGTACCTTTACCTTTACCTTTACCTGGCTTCTTGTTATGACCAAATGAAGTGCAAAATCTATTAGATGAAAATGAAAATAGCCAGTGTCGTTCTCACCAATGGGCTTCTTTTTTTGGGGGGGGGGTGTTTCCTCACAGGTTCTGCCTGATGGTGAAAAAGGGATACAGGGACCCCCCATACCACAACTGGACCCATGCCTTCTCGGTCTCCCACTTCTGCTATCTGCTCTACAAAAATCTGGAGCTGGTCAATTACTTGGAGTAGGTCGACGACGCTTTGCTCGCCAAAGGGAGGGGGGCCGAGTTTACGCCAGGGATCAGCCGCAGAGCGCATGGAGGCAGGGACAGGGGGGGGTGTCCTGGTGATGCAGAGCTTGGTGGGGTATCTTCTTCTTTGGCGATCCCTCATAGCCAAACAAGATTGTCTTCCATAAACACGGTTTTATCAATGAGTCCGTAAAGGCCTGTGGAGGCCAATTCTGGACCCACACGTCCTTCCACAGCGGGGACATTGGTTTCCGGGCGGGAGTTGATCACGGTGTGGATTTGCCAAGTGTGCCTTCCTTTTGGCATGTTTCTCCTTTGCGTCCTGAGTTCGAGTGTCTTCAAAGCCCATGACACCTTTGGGAAAGGCTGTTCTCCAACTGGAGCGCTCGCAGGCCAGTGTTTCTCAATTGTTGGTGTTTATACTACATTTTTAAAGATTTGCCTTAAGACAATCTTTAAACCTCTTCTGTTGACTACCAGCATTACGCTTTCCATTTTTAAGTTCAGAATAGAGTAGTTGCTTTGGAAGACGATCATCAGGCATCCGCACAACATGACCAGTCATGGGGCTCAAACCCACAACCATGAGATTAAGAATCTCAAGCTCTACCAGCTGAGCTAAGGACCCACATCCTGACTCCGGATCCAGTTCTGACCTCTTGCTCTTTGACCCTCCCTGCTCCCATGTTCCCTGGCTACTTGCCAAGGTCCCCTCCCCCTCTGCTTTAAGAAAATGAAATACTTCGGATCTGAGGGTGTTCTTGGTTGGCAGGGGGGCACCAGGTTGGGGAGGCCGGGCAAAGACGCCACCTCCAACTCCCCTGGGGCTGGTTTGCATATGGGGTGCCTCCTCTACTGCCAAATTTGGGAGCAGCCCAGGCATCTCAGAGCCCTTCCGCAGCTCATGCGTGGTTTTTCCTTTTTTCCCCTCTTTGATAGAGACATTGAAATCTTTGCTTTGTTCATCTCCTGCATGTGCCACGACCTGGACCACAGAGGCACCAACAACTCCTTCCAGGTGGCTTCGGTACGACTTTTTATTTATTTATCCCGCATTACGGTTTATTTATATGTCACCTTTCAGCCCAAAAGGCTCCCGAGAACAAACGTACAAATGCAATATTGCAAATGCAAAATAACAACACAGATGGCGCCAATTCAAAATGTTTCTGCAGTCTTTCCAAACCATACACGCCTGCCGAAAAGAACATTCCTTGCAACAATGTGAAGGGGAAACAAAAATATTCAAGCAGAACCCGTCTTCAAGAAAGGGAGGGAGAGGTTTGGGGTCTCGTATCGTCCTGGATTAAGACAGCAGCTTGGGTTCCCTGGCGTGATGTCTCTTTATTTTCTCTTTTCAGAAATCGGTCTTGGCTGCCCTGTACAGCTCAGAAGGCTCAGTGATGGAGGTAAAACTATTACAGATATTAATGTTGTGCATGTGGATGCATGTGAAGGGCTCCTTCTTGAAAAATAAAACAGTGTCGAGGTTCCTGCCCTCTGGAGCAGCAGAAAGCAAACTGGCTGCATCATCATCATCATCATCAACAACAACAACAACAACAATAATAATATATTTATACCCTGCCATCTGGCTGGGTTTTCCCAGCCACTCTGGGTGGCTTCCAACAAAATATTAAAATACAATAGTCCGTCAAACATTAAAAACTTCCCTAAACAGGTCTGCCTTCAGAAGCCTTCTAAAAATCTGGTAGTTGTTTTTCTCTTTGACATCTGGTGGGAGGGCATTCCATAGGGCGGGTGCCACTACCGAGAAGGCCCTCTGCCTGGTTCCCTGTAACTTGGCTTCTCACAGCGAGGGAACCACCAGAAGGCCCTCGGCGGTGGACCTCAGTGTCTGGGCAGACACGATGGGGGTGGAGATGCTCCTTCAAACAAAAATATCTTCAGTACGCCCGTAAACCCCATGATGCGGGGTGCCTGTCTAATTTCAGCTGGCAACTGATTCCAGAGGGCTGGAGCAGGGACACTAAAAGGGCATGTTTTTCTCTCTACACAGAGGCACCATTTTGCTCAGGCCATCGCCATCTTAAACACCCACGGCTGCAACATCTTCGATCATTTCTCTCGGAAGGTGAGTCAGGAGACGGCCAGCAGTTCCCGGGGTCTCATAGCAAAAAGCATTGATGGTTAAAGCCGGTCATTTCTCTCTCTCTTTTTTTTTAAAGATATTTATTAGAAATTTTCAAAAATTACAGAGAAAGAAAAAAGAAGAAAACAAACAAACATTTTTTTTTCAAAACATACGTAACAATACATAAAAAAAGAAAAAAACATAAAAGCCAATACAACAATAACAATAAAAACACACATCCAATATTCCATATCTTTATCTTTCATTTACTTGTTTCATCGACCTCCTCACACCTCCCTTTTTGTATTCTAGTTTAGTTATTTATTTCAGCAAATTCTTTCCATCTTTCTCAATTTTTATTGAGTAGTTTGTCTTAACAGTCTAACCTATTAATTAACTCAGCAAAACTTTTCCATCTTTCACTATATTCTGTCATTCAGTGTACCTTAGATTATTTTAACCTTATCTTACCATAAAATACCTTAAAGCTTAAAACTTAATATTTGTTTGTACATAATTCCTTATATCATTTCTACTAAAGCCAAATATTTTCATTCCAACATTTTTCCTAATACTCATTAATTTTACACTACTTCCCAAGATAAATTTTTAATAATTTTCTTCCAATCTTCCTCCAGCGTCTCTTCTCCCTGGTCTCGGGTTATGTCAGTCCTTACTGTCCATTCCATCTAGTCCATCAACCTGGTAATCTTATGTCCGAGGCTCTTAAGTCTAAAGCCAGTCATTTCTCAACACTCCGTCATTTCTAACCTGCTGCACTCCAGGACCACGACTCCCATCAGCATCAACCAGCATGACTGGCAGCTGTCTCGTGTGTCACCAGCAGCTGACATCATTTCAGGAGGTTGTCATATAGAACCAGCCCAACGAAGTTGATGTTGAAGAATCACTGCTTCAACGCTGGTGATCTTTGCTTCTTCCAGTACACTGGCATTAGTTTGCCTGTCTTCCCAAGTGATGTGTGAAAATTTTCAGAGACAGCAAAAGGCACCAAGAGTAAGAATTAGCAGGAGCAAGAGAGTAAGGGGAAGATGGCTGTGTGAAGAGCCCCTTTATAGGGTCTGCCAGGGCCACGCCCATCTACCTGGTCACACGCTCTGGCCCAGGTGTGACAGGAAGTCCTCCTGGCTGGAGCAACATTCCCCTGTGTGTCCACTCTGGGCAAACAGGGAATGCTGTACTTGACTGCTTTGGTGATGTTACACCCCACAACTTCCAGTCTTGTTGCCCCAATAGGATTACCAAAGGATGCTGGACTTGATGAGAGACATTATCCTGGCTACAGACCTTGCTCACCACTTGAGGATCTTCAAAGACCTCCAGAAAATGGCAGAAGGTAACCAGGGGTCCACCAGTCCACCAGGTGGATCCAGATGTGAAGGGCATGGCCACCAGATTTCTAAAGTTGGACGGGAGTCTCCCTACATAAAAGCTACAAACTCACACACACAAACAACTTCTTCCTGTCTTATTGTCAAGGAAGCAGAATCCGGGGCTGGGATCTATTGGCTTTCTTGTGCTGAAATATCTTCCTCGAATACACAATTCAGTCTAGCCCACAGGAAATATTAGGTATGAACCATAGAAGAAGTTAGTTTGGTTTTCCAGTAACCCACAAAAATTTAAAACACACTGCTCTCTCCTCCTTTGTCTTTTCAGACACATCCCTAGCATATCTGTCAACGTTTCCCTTTTTTTAAGGGAAATTCCCTTATTCTGAATAGGATTCCTAGCAAGAAAAGGGAAAAAAGTTGAAAACTATGATCCCTAAGGGTATGAGAGCTAGAAAGAAAAAAAAGGCAAAGTCCTAAAGAAACCAGATTTTGAAGCGCCGAATCACGAAATAAAAAAAATATTGTAGAGTTAGAAGAGACCCTGAGGGTCATCCAGCCCAGCCCCGTCATGCAGGAATATTTCACCCAATGTGGCGCTTGAACCCACAACCTTGGGATTAAGAGTCTCGTGCTATTAATAATATTATTATTTATTACCTGCCCTTCGTGCTAAGGACCCGGGGCAGGTTGCAACAATTTGAAATACAGCATTAAAAACCATTTATTGAAACAAAAGAGGAAAAAATCACAAAAGAATCTAATAAAAATAACATCTAATCAGAAGTAACAAAAGTATATTTATATTTTGTTTAGATTACCAGTCTTTCTGCATTAGAAATCTTCATGGCCCTCTTCCAAAAAGTGGTTACTTTTCCCATGTTGTGGGACGGAGAGTTGAAAGGGACCCAGGGTCATCTAGTCCAACCCCCTGCAATACAGGACCAGATCTCACGTTTCTGACAATAGGGGCTTATATGTAATAAAGTCAGGTGGCACCTGTTTGGCTTGAGAAGCTGCTTTCTTTCTGCGGCCCAAATACTTATTTTTACCCAGTTCTGTTTTTTGGGGGGTGGGGGATTCAATCACAGGCAATGGAGTGTGATTCTGAATCCCTTACGATACGGTAATATTTATTGTCATTGTCCCATACAGAACAATGAAATTGAAAAATCTACATAAGACATTCAAAAACCAAGCAGCCTACTATCCCAGCTATCCCAGCCTGGTTAACCCCCTAAAAACTCTGATACTTCCATAATTAAATATACTCCCATAGAGACTACCTTAAAAGGTAAAGGTAAAGGGACCCCTGACCGTTAGGTCCAGTCGTGGCCAACTCTGGGATTGTGACGCTCATCTCACTTTACTGGCCAAGGGAGCCGGCGTACAGCTTCCAGGTCATGTGGCCAGCAGGACTAAGCTGCTTCTGGCGAACCAGAGCAGCACACGGAAACGCCATTTACCTTCCTGCCAGAGTGGTACCTATTTATCTACTTGCACTTTGACGTGCTTTCGAACTGCTAGGCTGGCAGGAGCAGGAGCAGGGACCGAACAATGGGAGCTCACCCCCTCGCAGGGATTCGAACCGCCGACCTTCTGATCAGCAAGTCCTAGGCTCTGTGGTTTAACCCACAGCGCCACCCGCATCCCTGAGACTACCTTACACTGCATTTAAAACCAAGGTGTGATTCTCCTAAGGGCCATGGGGGGGGGGATAAAACAGAGACCCCACACCTTCCACACCTCATTTCTTTGGGGAGAGGGTCTTGCTGGCCTTGTGCTGTCTCTGCGGAGTTCAAAAAAGGAGGCCTCCTCCATCTCTCCATCTCTCGCCCTTTCCAGTTGGCTACGACCCCAAAAACAAGCAGCACCACAGTCTCCTGCTCTGCCTTCTCATGACCTCATGCGACCTCTCGGACCAGACCAAAGGCTGGAAGACCACCCGCAAGATCGCGGTGAGTGTGGGAATCCTAGAGCTGTAGAGTTGGAAGGGGGGCCCCAGAGTCATCCAGTCCAGCCCCCTGAAATGCAGGAATCTCAACCAGATCATACATGACAAGGTAGCTTTTTCACCTCTGCATCCTCATGAGGAATGGTCGCCACCTCCAGGGTTTTTCTGTTCTGGGGAAAGGCGAGTCAGAGGTGCGTAAAATCACGCATGGCATGTCAGGAACAGAAGGGTTTTTCTGCCTCTCTCATAACACTAGAACAGGCATAGGCAAATTCGGCCCTCCCAATGTTTTTGGGACTACAACTCCCATCATCCCTAGCTAACATGACCAGTCGTCAGGGATGATGGGAGTTGTAGTCCCAAAACATCGGGAGGGCCGAGTTTGCCTATGCCTGCACAAGAACTCGGGGAATATTGGAAGATTCAGGATTTCTTTCTATATGTTTTGTGGTATTTTATGCATTGTGACTTGCCAATATTCTTATTGATTATAATTTATTGGAAGTGTAAATGGTTTCATTATTATTTGCTGATATGTAATTCTGCTGCTTGCTATTATGTTCTAATGGATTGTTGAATATTGCTTTATTTGATATAAGTTGTTTATTTTAAAGTTATTGTGGCTTTTTTGTACAGTGGTACATTGGTTCTCAAACTTAATCCGTTCCAGAAATCCATTCCAAAACCAAAGCGTTCCAATACCAAGGTGTGCTTTCCCATAGAAAGTAATGCAAAATGGATTAATCCGTCCCAGACTTTTAAAAACAACCCCTAAAACAGCAATTTAACATGAATTTTACTACCTAATGAGACCACTGATCCATAAAATGAAAGCAATAATCAATGTCAGATAAAGTTAAAGGGACCCCTGACCATTAGGTCCAGTCATGGACGACTCTGAGGTTGTGGTGCTCAGCTCACTTTATTGGCCGAGAAAATAAATTAGACAGTATTGTAGATGATAAAAGTGAGGGAAATTTTTCCCCCCTTCGCTTCATTGGTTGGATGGGGGGCTTTTATCCATTTCCGCAGTCACACAATCAATCAATCAGTAGCTGAACTGGGTTCCACACAGTCACAAAAACAAATTAACCGAAAAAGCCTGAAAAACAAAAACGCAAAATAAATACCAAAAACAAAAGCACCAGACTTAATCCGTTGTGGAAGTCCATTTGACTTCCAAAATGTTCGAAAACCAAGGTGCAGCTTCTGATTGGTGAAGCGCCCCGGAAACAATAGCCGACAGCCGCATCAGACATTCGGCTTCCAAAAATTGTTTGAAAACCGGAACACTTACTTTGGGTTTTTGGAGTTTGAGAACCAAAGCGTTTATACCACTGTATTGTTATTAGGTGTGTCTTCTTTGCTGCCCATTTTGTTGTGGGTTTTTTGTTTTTTTTGCAGCTTGTAAACCGCCTTGTGTGTAGCAATATAGAAAGGCGGTGTGCAAATTAAAAGCAAAACAAAACTGTGGAACTCCCTGCCACAGGAAGCAGTGATAGCCACCACCATGGAAAGCTTTAAAAGAAGATTAAACAAATTATTGAAGGAGGACCAGGCTATTGGTGGCTGCAAGCCATGAGAGAGGCTATGCTCTGCCTGTACAGTCAGAGAGGTCATACTTTCATTTTGCTGTTTAATTTAATTTTGCTGGAAAGCTTAGAAGAGGGTAGGGTGCTGTTGGCCTGTGAGTTTCCCACAGACATCTGGGTGCCTGTTTCTCCATGCCTAGAAAAGCTTTACCTGTTGCACTGCTGCCAGGAGGTTAGAAAAGGAGTTACCCTAATTGCTTAGGGATCCTTGGATATTGTTTGAACCATATTGACACTCTACTAGTAGCCTGAATTTTGCATGCAGAATGTGCCAGGTTAAATCACGGCGTCTCTGTTTTTAAAGGGCTCCGACCTGGTGGAATGCTCTGTCCCAGGAGACCAGGGCCCTTCAGGATTTAACTTCCTTCCGCAGGGCCTGTTAGACAGAGCTATTCCACCTGGCTTTCCATTTGAATTCAACCTGATCTTTTATTCCCCTTCCTTCCCTCCCCTTTTTATGAAGATTCCCCGCTCTGGGATCCCACAGCTAATTCTCCCCTGGTCTCCTCACTGGCCCAAATAGGACTAATGTAGCCAGCTAGCCCTGGTGATCATCTAATGATTATTGGATAGATTTCCCCCCTAAATTGATTTTTGAACTCTGAATTTATTGTTATTCATGTTTTATACTGTATTTTATGCTGTTTTTGTTGCATCAATTAAGTGTTTTAAATTTGTTGTTAGCCGCCCTGAGCCCGGTTTTCTGAACCGCGAAGGGCGGGGTATAAATAAAAAATTATTATTATTATTATTATTATTATTATTATTATTATTATTATCATCATCATCATCATCATCATCATCATCATCATCATTATCATCATCATTAAAAAACCCTTCCCAAGACTCTGGGGCTCCACTTCCAGGCAGAGGAAACAGTTGTGGGTTGCGTGTACCAACGGTCAGAGTCGGAGGCTGAAATTTGGGCAAACAGTCGGGGGCACATACCGCCAAGGGTGCTGGCTTGCCTGAGCAGGGAAGAAGGTGGCCAGATGACTTCACATTGAGGAAATTAATTAAAACTTGCCTAAACCGTGACTTTTGCTTTCCAGGAGTTGATCTACAAGGAGTTCTTCTCCCAAGGAGATCTGGTACGTAAGAAAACTCTCCTAAGACAACGCATGTGCACCTCTCCCCCATAAGCCCCTTGCCCAAATCCTTGCTGACCCTTACCAGGCCTGACAAAGCTAGGAACGGTGGTGGGGAGGTCTCCCTTGTAGAAAGATCATTGGGTGCCCTGGGAAAATCAGATTTCCCAGGGTGCCCGGGATCTTGCTAAACCTCATCCAAGCTGTCAAGGAGAGAGGGAGAGTGTGCTGAGGTGGAAACTATCTTCCCTGCTTCCACTTTTCCTGCTGCTGCTGCTGCAGATCCCAGATCTCCCTCTTAGAAAGAACATCGGTTGCCCTGGGAAAATTGGACTACAGATTTCCCAGGGTGCCCGGGATCTTGCTAAGCATAATCTAAGCTGACATGGAGAGATGGGGAAAAGACCTTGCCTGCTCCCACTTCTGCTGCTGCTGCATATTCTAGATGGGTAAATGAGAGGGAATGAATTAGATGACAATCTGAACCAGGAGAGAACTCTTGGGTCCTCCTGCACCTCTCCAGTTGGAGGCTTTCTGAGTTGCAAAGGTTTGGATTCCAAACCAGGCAATCAGGGGGCTCATTGCCACCAGATACACCTCTCCGACTGTGCATCGCAACAGTAAACTCCTGATTCAACACTGGGTGACGGCAGATCTTTCTCTGCCTCTGAGCTTGTATTCGTTTCAGGAAGTTTAACTTTCAGGGTTTTACAAGTACATTTCCAAGCACAATTCAAAGCGTTGGTGCTGACCTTTAAAGCCCTAAACGGCCTCAGTCCAGTATACCTGAAGGAGCATCTCCACCCCCATCATCCAGCCCGGACACTGAGGTCCAGCACCGAGGGCCTTCTGGCGGTTCCCTCACTGTGAGAAGTGAGGTTACAGGGAACCATGCAGAGGGCCTTCTTGGTGGTAGCGCCTGCCCTGTGGAACGCCCTCCCACCAGATGTCAAGACAATAAGCAACTATTTTACTTTTAAAAGACAACTGAAGGCGGCCCTGTTTAAGGAAGGTTTCAATGTCTGACCCTGTATTGTTTTTAATATTTGGTTGGAAGCCGCCCAGAGTGGCTGGGGAAACTCAGATGGACAAGGTATAAATAAATTATTATTATTATTATTATTATTATTATTATTATTATTATTATTATTACAAACTTCTCAGAGACATTTGGTTACAGAGCAGTATGTACCGCCTTAGGTTTTTCATGGACGGTGAAATTAGAGACATCGTTTCACTCGCAGGAGATGCTTATTTGCAGCGTTTTTTGAAGACTCTGTTGCTGAGTTAGGGCTCTCTTCTCCTTAGACAAAATGCCCCCCAACTTGGGATTTGTATGAATTTAGTTAAGCACATCCAGGGTGTTTGATGAGTTACAATCTCAACTCATCCATGCTTCTTCGTGCTCCTGCATTGCAGCATCACGTGGAAACATTGCAATGATGTCTCCACGTTCAAAAATGACTGAGAATTAACTCCTGCTCTGGGCTGGATTTGGAAAGATTGGAGGGTCACAGAATTCTAGAGTTGGGTGGGACCTCAGGGGTCATCTAGCCCAACCTGCTGCAATGCAGGAATCATGGCTAATGTGTCCTGGACAGATGGACACCAAAGCTCTGCTTAAAAACCTCCAATGAAGGAGACTTCATGATCTTCCAAGGGAGTCCGTTGGTTATTCCACGGTGCAAGAAAGGAGTTGCCGCTGGACTACAACTTCCATTCTGGCTGGGGCTGGTGGGTGCTAGGGTTCAACAAATGGAGGGGGTAGGCTCTCTGTTTCTCCCCGAGAGTGTGGAAAGTCAGGGGGTGTCATTCCTCAGCTCTCTGGGCTCACAGGAAAGCAGGGAAATGAGCTGTGCCTTGTCAGTTTGAACACCCCGATTTCTCTGCAGGAGAAGGCCATGGGCAACCGGCCGATGGAGATGATGGACCGGGAGAAAGCCTACATCCCGGAGCTGCAGATCAGCTTCATGGAGCACATTGCCATGCCCATTTACAAGTGAGTCCTTGGGGGGCGGGAGAGGATCGTGGAGGGAGGGGGCCTGCAATCTGGAGTAAAGCTCTGTCTGGCCAGAGTGGTGCATGCTCTGGTTATCTCTGTGGGATCTGATTTCTTTCCGCAGGGCCTGTAAGACAGAGTTGTTCCACCTGGCCTTTGGCTTGGAATCAACTTGATCCCCTTCCCCTCTTTCCTTTTTCCTTTCTCCTTCTGTGATGGAACTCCTATTTGGGGACTTCCCTGGCTTTTTTCTGGCCCATGTAGGACCAGTCTGGATAGTTGGCCTTAGTGAAGATTTGACATTTTCATCCCCAAAAAGTTTTTGATTTGAGTTTCTACTGAAATGAGGCTGCATTTTAAGTTGTTTTAAAGTTGTATTTCAATCAATTTGTTTTTATATTGGGTGTTAGCCGCCCTGAGCCCAGTCTTGGCTGGGGAGGGCGGGGTATAAATAAAATTTATTATTACAGTGGTACCTTGGGATGCGAACGGGATCCGTTCCAGAGCCCCGTTCACTTCCTGAAGCGAACGCAACCCACGTCTGCGTGTGTGTGGGTCGCATTTCACCGCTTCTGCACATGCGCTTGACGTCATTTTGACCATCTGCACATGCGCATGTGGCAAAACCCAGAAGTAACGTGCTCCATTACTTCTGGGTTGCCGCAGAGCACAACCCGAAAATACTTAACTTGAAGCACATTTATCCTGAGGTATGACTGTATTAAGGGCCGCGGGTGTCGCTGTGGGTTAAACCACAGAGCCTAGGACTTGCTGATCTGAAGGTCGGTGTTTCGAATCCCCGTGATGGGGTGAGCTCCCGTTGCTCGGTCCCTGTTCCTGCCAACCTATCAGTTTGAAAGCACATCAAAGTGCAAGTAGATAAATAGGTACCGCTCCGGCAGGAAGGTAAACGGTGTTTCCATGCACTGCTCTGGTTCGCCAGAAGCGGCTTAGTCATGCTGGCCACATGACCCGGTAGCTGTACGCCGGCTCCCGCAGCCAGTAAAGTGAGATGAGCGCCGCAACCCCAGAGTCGGCCACGACTGGACCTAATGGTCAGGGGTCCCTTTACCTTTATGACTGTATTATTATTATTATTATTATTATTATTAGCTCATAGCTACGACTCTAGAGTGTCCGTTCATCGACATGGATATTGTTGGACCTTCTGTGTCTCTCTTTCTCCCCCGCCCTCCCCCAGGGTCCTCAACGACCTCTTCCCCAAATCGGCCGAGCTGTACGAGAGGGTGGCCAGCAACCGGGAGCACTGGATGAAGGTCTCACATAAGTTCACCATCCGGGGCCTCCCCAGCAACAACTCCCTGGACTTTCTGGACGAGGAATACGACCTGCAAACGATGGGCGAGAACAACGGCCTCAAGATGAACGGGTGCCTGGACTCAGAAGACGGGCACATGGAGGCAGAATGACGCCCCCAGGCACCTCCCCGCTTGGGGAGGAATCCGGACACACACAAGTGCAACTTTGCAACCCTGTTCCCTTCCGGGAAAACAACGGGGCTGATTTTGGAAACAAACAAAAAAAAGGGGGTTCTTCTTATTTATATATACAATGTGCTCTCCCCGCCGCAGGCATCTCTTTCCATCGCCACCCACCTCCCTCTCCCCACTCTCCATGCTCCTCCTGTCAGACACCTATGCCTCACCCCACCTCACCCCTCAACACCTCGCAGACCGGCTTCCTCCATGAGGACTAGGAGCCTGCCAGCTTGCTGTCGTTTCTAAGCTTCCTCGCGCAGTTGAGTGAGATGAATGCACGACCCCGCCCCACACACCCCAACCCACTTGACTCACCCGCTCGTCGTCAGCATCTGGTCAGGCAAAGTCATCTTTGGGTAGCCTGGTAAGATGTGTGTGTGTTCCCCAGCTCTGGTAGCAGAGTCCTTTAGGGCTTTAATTGCTAAATGTGATCAGCAACAGGTAAAACTGCCCCGGGAGAATGCAGCCCACCTCACCCCCCTCTCCTATACCCAGAAATGCAATTCCTTCTCATAGCCAGGGCTGAGAGCTGTTTCACATGGAACTACTGTCTTGCGCCTCTGATCCCATACACTCAGTAATGCCCACACTGGCTGGCAGTGACCCACCCAGGGGTCTACCTAGAGATGCCAGGGTTGAGCCTGGCACTTGCCACCCGCTGCCAAAGGAGAACCACAGAATTGCAGAGTTGGAAGACACCCTGAGGACCATCTAGTCCAGAGTTCCCCAAATTTGGGTCTCCACCCTTTTTTGGACTACAACTCCCATCATCCCTAGCTAAGCAGGACCAGTGGTCAGGGATGATGGGAACTGTAGTCCAAAAACGGCTAGAGACCCAAGTTTGGGAAACCCTGTTCTGGCCCAATTCTAGGCTTGAAAGGACACCTTTCTCTTTCGGTATTCTGAACCGAACCAGCCAGGTCTGTAGTCGAAGGAGATCCATTGATCCCCCTTTAGCAAATTGTGGTTCACTGAGTTCAGGCTTTTGGTTTCTTCTCCCTCTTCTTTTGAAATATCGTGTTCTCGTTCCTGGCATTGAACCTTCAGGTTGCTAAGCCATTTGGAGTACAGGGCCCAAACAGTCGAGTCAGTGATGGGCTGCCGTCTCTTCCACCCTAGACAGTCTCGAAATAATTTGGAGTTCTGAGGTTAATTCCCCAGGCATCCTCTTCATCCCCAGAAAGGTATTGCTGTTCCTGGATTGGGTCCGGAACAAGCCTCCGGTGCCTGGCAGGCCCTGAATTTCACGACGCCGTGGGAGCAGTAGCAGGGGTCCCGTTGACAATTTGAAACCTTTATGGACTGGGCTGTGGGTGCTTGTGGGGCAGGGTGTTAGCAGGTTATGGGGAAATCAATGCAGGAAACTTGCTAGGTGCATAAAAACTAAACCATGGTTTGGCTTAGCATGCCATCCAAACCCAGGATCTTGATTAAGGCATTTCTTCCCTGGGGCTGGGCGAGTCTGACAATTCCAGCTTCTCTTAATTTCTCATTTCCCCCAATCTTCAATTCCCCGCATTTTCACATCAGTTTGCAATATCGTCCTCGTGAAAAACCATTGCCATTTCAGCGCAGATTCCCCCCCCCCATGTGAATATTTTTGCACGCGGTTTTGCCTAACGTGCACTTTTGCAAATTATTTTTACCGATATACACAGTTTGAAGTGCACGTCGGCTGAGCGTGGGGATCTTTGTACGCTATGCTTGGCTGGAGAGTGGATCTGCAAAATTCAGAGAAGTGCAGATTTCGAAAGGCAGCTGTGCTTCAGTTTATGTATTGCTTCGGAAACTGTAAATTAAGTAGATTCACCTTGCAATGAGAATTGAATTTCTCCCTCACCCCTATTCATCCATAACCACAATCTGTAGCCAAGGTTTGACCGATGGTTACAGGTTGTTAAGGTGGAGAGATCTAAACTATTGTCCCAGCTACAGATGACACACTAAGCCAACTGCAAAGGCAACTGGTGTTCAGAAACATCACTGCCTCTAACCTTGCAGGCAGACCACATCCATCGAGGCTAGTGGTTATTAATAGCTGTTGTCCAATCCTCTTTTAAAGCCATCTAGGATAGTGGTCATTGTTGCCTCCTGTGGCAGGGAGTTCCATAGATAACTATCCAACACCCAAATATGGCTGGGACTTCTGGGTTGAGGGATGTCAGGCTCGATTTCATAGAAACATAGAACTGTGAATGCAGGAGGGACCCCCCAGGGTCATCTAGTCCAACCCCCTCCAACGCAGGAATTTCAACTGGATCGTTCATGACAGATGGCCCCCCCAACCTCTGCTTAAAAACCTCCCAGGAAGGAAATGGCCACCAGGTCTTGTGGGAGACAGTTCCACTGTCGAACAGCGCTTGCCATCAGAAAGTTCTTCCTGATGTTGAGTCGGACTCTCCTTTCTTGTAACCTGAAGCCGTGGGTTCGAGTCCTACCCTCCAGATCACGAAAAAAACAAACTTGCTCCATCTTCCATGCGACAGCCCTTGAGATATTTGAAGATGGTTGTCATATCAGTCTCCTCTTTTCCAGGCTAAGCATGTCCAGCTCCTTCGACCGTTCCTAATCAGGCTTGGTTTCCAGACCCTGGAGCATCTTGCTCACCTTCCTCTGCACACATTCCTGCTTGTCAACATCCTTCTTAAATTGTGGAGCCCCAAATTGGACACAGGACTCCAGGTGTGATCTGACCAAGGCAGAATAGAGTTGGACTATGACTTTGTTTGAGCTGGACACTAGACTTCTGTTGATGCAGCCTAGAATAGCATCAACAGAACCGATAGCCTCCTCCATGAATTTGCCTGGTCCTCTTTTAAAGCCATCTAGGTTAGTGGCCATCGCTGCCTCCAGTGGCAGAGAGTTCCATAGTTTAACTATCCAGCACCCAAGTACGGCTGGGACTTCTGGGTTGAAGGATGCCAGGCTAAAAGAAGAAGGGTGTGATTTGCATTCCTGATACTGCTGAAGTCCTTTTGCGCTCACTAAATTGCCATTTTGAAAGCCGCTTGGCAGAGAATCTCAGGACGAGGAGCAAAGCCAGAGGGGCGTGTTGCAGCAGTGCTAAGGCAGCGCGATTCCCACCCTCTCCCCTCTTTCTCTTAAAAGTGATGGGCAGAGGGATGATTCCTTGCTTGAGTCTCCACTCTGGACGAAACACAAGAACAGAGTGGCGAATAGCTGGAAATGATAGCTGTAGGGTGCCACTCCTGAAAACTTGTTTAAGAACCTAAGATGAACTTGCTGGACCAGGCCGATGGCCCATCTAGTCCAGCACCCTCTTCTCACAGTGGCCAGCTGGGTGCCTGCGGGCAGGATTCGAACTCAAGAGCAATTCCCTCCCCTCCTGCATTTGCCAGCAGCCGGTGGCTGTGCGAGTGCCCAAAGCACATGGCTGTGCGAGTGCCCAAAGCACATGAAACTGGCCTTGTTTTGGGAAAGTTTTGTGGGCGCTGAAAACCACCTCCCCACCCCTGTCTCCCCTGCTTTCTTTGCATCTCTCTGCGCCAAAGATGTTGGCACTTCTCCAAACCACCTCCCTTCTCCCCGCAGGCTCCTCTCTGCCTGCTGGCGATACGGCGGTCCACGTGTCTTTTTTTTGCCGAGGCGTTTGCAAAGAAAGTCCCGTGGCTTACCTGGGCCGTGGAGGTTTGATCGCAGTGTGGGAATATGAGGCCGAGAACCACCTCGAGGGCAAATAGGGGGGACGTGGCACGGAGAAGGAGCATAAATGGGCACCGGTGGAGTTTTTTTGGCAGCGTCATAGAATTTGTCTACTTGGAAGGGCCCCCTAATGCTCATCTAGTCGTACCCCATGCAAAGCAGGAACGAGCTACTTTCAAATGAGCTGTTTTCAAAAAGGGTATCAAAGTTAGAGAGTGGGGTCTCCTCCTTCGCTTGAAGAAGAGAAAGCCCCCTTCCATACCCATCCTGTTTGAAACTCTGGACATTCTGAATCACAGAATTGTAGAGCTGGATGGGACCTCCAGAGGCCACGTAGTCCAACCCCCTGCAGTGCAGGAATGTCAAAGTTTACCTTCTCAATCGGATATTTGAGCTCTGTCCATTGACAACGTCATCTTTACAGCCTCGAGCATTAACGCGCTGGACCAGTCTTTGCCCACCAGGAGTTTGGGACTACAACGACCATCGTCCTCAGCCATCCCCTCTGCGCTGGCAGGGGCTGATGGGCGTTGTAGTACATAACACCTAGAGGGTGCCTGGTTGGCAATGGCTGCCCTAGTTCCACGTTTTCTCTCTGTCCGGTTTCATTTTGCACTCGCGCACGGTCCCTTTGGCAACGCGGCTCACACGAATCTTTGCCGAGATTCCCTTGGCTTTCTGCATCGGCTGGTTCCCGTCATCACTGCCAGTTTCTATCTTTGGGAAAAAACGGGTCTTTTTCAGTATCAGTCCTCTCTCACTTAAACAACAACGCAAGGGCTCCCGAGAACCATTCAAGTGTTACACATTTATTACAAAATAAAAATAATAATAAAAATGGCGATGCGCTGCCCCTCCCTGCCTCCCCGCGAGTGACAGGCGTGCCTGTGAGAATCCTGCTGCATAGTTGTCCTGTATTTAATAACAACAACACAAAGAGGAACACCGAGGTGTCCTGTGTGACACTGGTGTTTGCCCATTGCGGACATATCCTTACTGGTTTTAACGTGGGTGGGTGTGTTGTCACGTGTGTGTGTGTGTGTGTGTGTGTGTATCTGCAGATAGATATATACACAATATATATCCCAACACGTAGATACTGTTTGAGAGAGTCAGGTCAGTAGGGATATTCTCTTTGCGTGGGGCGGGGGGGACCGTGTTAAAAAATATTTCCAATTTGCTTTCCTGTCTTTTCTTAATGATAGTTGATTCATTCTGGGTTTTTTGGGAGGGGGGGCTGGGCTGCCTCCTTTTCCTCCCCTGAATAGATGTGAAGGGGCAAAAACGAAGATTCTCTTTTCCTAATAAATTTCATATGCAGATCTCTGGAGTCTCTGGTCCTTATTTATTCAATGCATTCACGTCTTGCCCCTTTTTCCAAGGAGCTCAAGTTACTGTGCATGGGCCTCCCGCTCTCCTAATTTAATCCCTACAACAACTCTGCAAGTGTGATGGCCTGGGATTCGGATTCAGAGGCTGAACCGGAGGGATCCCAGCCTGCACAGGATTCCCCGCCTCCAGAACCAGCTGAGCCAGGGCTGGGGCTTGAGCCTGAAGGGTCCTCACCTGTGCTGGATCCTCAGGTGCAGGCACCAGCTGAGTCTGCTCTGTCTCCTGAGGTGATGGAGGACCCATTGCCTGCAGGTGCTCCACTCTCAGCCCCGTCAGAGGAAGCTGAGGTTGCCTCTGGGTCCGTTAACCCTCCAGCCACTCCTGAGCTGCAGAGGCTCAGGGATAGAGAGGCGAGTCACCAGAGGATCGGGGCCGCCCTATGCCTTAGGGCAGATAAAAGCCGGCAAGCCCCAGTCCCAAGTTGTGGGAGCAACATTGCTGGTTGCTAGTTCCTGCCTGAGCTCCTGACCCGTCCTGGCTCCCTGCTTGCAAGCCTGTTCCTGACTTCTCCCAACTCCCTGCCCTGCACCCAGCTTCAGCTACAACAGATTGCCTCCACGTTGCACCTTTGACCACGGACTGGACTTGGATCTCGCCTCTCGCGTAACCCACGGGACCAGTACAGTGAGGTAGGTTTCATAGAATCATAGAGTTGGAAGAGACCACAAGGGCCATCGAGTCCAACCCCCTGCCAAGCAGGAAACACCATCAGAGCACTCCTGACATATGGTTGTCCAGCCTCTGCTTAAAGACCTCCAAAGAAGGAGACTCCACCACACTCCTTGGCAGCAAATTCCACTGTCGAACAGCTCTTTGAATGTCCCCTCAGAAGCACAAGCCGAGAAACAAACTGATATGAGTTTTAAACTATGCCCACAATATAGTAAATATTTGGGAATCAACATCACAAAATCATGGGCAGAATTATTTCAAGTTAACTTTTTACCCGTGCTGAAAAGTGTTAAAGGGGATCTTGAAAGATGGTCAAAAGATTTCTATCCCTTGGGTGAGTTAGGCAGAGTCAGTCAAAATGATATTGCCAAAAAAATTATTTTCGTTCCAAACTGTACCCATATGTATTTCAGCAAAGACCCTCAAGAAAAGGCAAAAAAAGAAAAAAAAAGATTGCGAGCGTCATTCATCAGGGCAAGAGATCTAGACTGCAATGAACTGTATTGTATCAAGATTCCCAGAAGGAGAGCATGTCGTGGTACCAGGGGCACCGACTTATAAAAAATATTGGGGGGGCCCATACCGGGGTCCTGCCCCTGGAAGTTTTCTAAGAGCCGCTCCCGGCCCGTTGCTGCTGCTGCCGCCTGCCTCGTGGCCCCCTCGCCAGCTGAGGGAGGGAGAGAGACCGAGAAGGAGAGAGATGCGTGGTGGGCAAGGCAAGTGCCCGCCGCGCCTCGCCTCCCACCGCCCCTCGTGCCGGCCGCCCCCTCCCCTACCTTTCCCGCGCGCACGCGCTCGCCCTCCCTCCTCACCCCAGCTCTTGGCCGTTCGCCCCAGGAACTCGCCGCTGTTGGGGTTGTAGATGAACCTCCGCCACTCGGCCATAGACTGGCTGAAGGGCTTCTTCTCCTCCTTGGCCAGAGAGAGAGAGAGAGAAAGAGAGAGAGGCTGGAAAGAGAGAGGGAGCTCGGCGGTTCGCGGGCGGCGGTTTTTCCCCTGCCGAAACAACAGCGGCTCCTCAGAACCGCTAAGTAACTCTCCCTCAGGCGCCCGGCGGGAGAGCAGAAGAGAGGAAAAGGAAAGAGGGGCTGGGCCAGTCGCACGCACCGAGCAAAACTACTCGCGCCGCCTCTTTTACTACCGTAATAATTATTTGTTTTAACTCATTACTGAATGTATTTTAAAAGGTAACTATCGTCAAACAAGGAAAATAAAAAATACCAACATAATTTTGTGATTTTACAAAGCATAATATAACTAATAATTTTCTTAAATTATTGGGGGGGCAGAGCCCCCCCAAACGAATTTTTGAGGGGGCTCGGGCCCCCTCAGGCCCCATGGAGTTGGCGCCTATGAGTGGTACTTCAGCCCAATATGTTCCATCCTCGCATGGAACTTCTCAGTCAGAGACAGCTTCGTGCAACTCTGATTGTCCTCTAACAGCTTAACAGGTCCCTTGCTCACCAGCCCAAAGTCCTTCACGAGTTGATCCAACCAGGCAACTTCTCGGGACGTTTTTGTAGCTGCGACGTACTCTGCTTCTGTGGAAAACAATGCTACACAGTTCTGTTTATAGCTACCCCATGCAACAGGTCCATCCCCAAACATAAACACTTATCCACCATCAGGCAGGTAGCTGTGTTGCTCTGACGCAGTCGAAATATATATAAAAAAATTAAAATATGTCCAGTAGCACCATAGAGACCAACTAAGTTTGTTCTCGGTACAAGCTATGGGTAGGCAAACTAAGGCCTGGGGGCAGGATCCGGCCCAATCACCTTCTCAATCCGGCCCAAGGACGGTCCGGGAATCAGCGTCTTTTTACATGAGTAGAATGTGTCCTTTTATTTAAAATGCATCTCTGGGTTATTTGTGGGGCATAGGAATTCGTTCATCCCACCCCCCAAAAATATATAGTCTGGCTCCCCACAAGGTCTGAGGGACAGTGGACTGGCCCCTTGCTGAAAAAGTTTGCTGACCCTGGTATAAGCTTTTGTGTGTATCTGAAGAAATGTGCATGCACACAAAAGCTTATACCAGGGCTTGCCTAAGACATTTTTCACAATGACGAAGAACTGTAATCTGATAGACATTTGGAGACTCAGGCACCCATTGGAGAAGCAATTCACACATTACTCAGAACCGAATCAGTCAATGTCAAGAATAGATCAAATATGAATATCGAATGAATTGACTCCAAGAATCCAACAAATTGAAATACAAGCGAAAGTCATTTCAGACCACAACCCTATAGAACTAGAATTAAAAGGATTTGAAGAAAGAACTTTTAGGTGTAGACTGAATGATAATCTGTGGGACGACCAGAAGGTAGTGGAAAAATCACAAAAGAAACTATCTGAATATTTTATGGACAACGTCAACAAAGGTACGAAATTGAGTATTGTTTGGGATGCAAGCCCGCCCCGAACTGGCCACAGTGATCCATGCGACGGTCATCTCCAGGCTTGACTACTGTAATTCGCTCTATGCGGGGCTGCCCTTGAAGCTGTCCCAGAAACTCCAGCGGGTACAGAATGCTGCAGCGAGGCTCCTCACGGGGTCTCTGCCATGGGAGCATATTCACCCAGTGCTTTTCAAGCTGCACTGGCTCCCGGTGGAGTACAGGGTCAGATTTAAGGTGCTGCTTTTGACCTTTAAAGCCCTTCACAGCCTAGGACCCTCGTACCTACGGGACCGCCTCTCCTGGTATGCCCCACGGAGAGCCTCAAGGTCCATAAATAATAACACCCTAGTGGTTCCAGGCCCTAAAGAAGTTAGATTGGCTTCAACCAGAGCCAGGGCCTTTTCAACTCTGGCTCCGGCCTGGTGGAACGCTCTGCCTCATGAGACCAGGGCCCTGCAGGATCTGATTTCTTTCCGCAGGGCCTGTAAGACAGAGTTGTTCCGCCTGGCCTTTGGCTTGGAGCCAATTTTATTCCCTCCCTCTCTTTTTTTTCCCTTTCTTTTTTTCTTTTCCTTCTCCTCCTGCGATGAGGCTACATTTTAATATTTTAAAGTTCCATTATTTTAATGTTGTATTTTATTTTTGTTTTTAAGTTGTAATCATTCATCTTGTTTTTATTATTGCTTGTAAGCCGCTCTGAGCCTGGCCTTGGCTGGGGAGGGCGGGGTATAAATAAAATTATTATTATTATTATTATTATTATTATTATTGTTATTGTTATTGTTATTGTTAATGAGAGGCTTTCTGATTCAGCAAAACTCACTGAAGAAAAATAATAAGGAAAAAAGGACAAAAGAGATTCTAAGACAGATTATGGACAACGAACAAAAACTGATTAAGAAACCTAACAACGTGAAAATAAAGCAGGAAATAAAGATTCTCCAAACTCAGTTTGCAATGATAATAAACAAAGAAGTGGAGTGGAACATCAAAAGACTAAGACAAAAAAACTTTGAGTTTGCAAATAAATCAGGAAAATGGCTTGCGTGGCAACTTAAAAAGAGAAAAGAGCAGAGTACAATCAACAAAATTAAAATAAATGGAGAAGAGAAAGTTGACCCAAAAGAAACAAGGAAAGGATTCTTGGACTTTTATACACAATTATATAAAAATAAGGAAAGGAACAATAAGAAGAAAATAGAAAGATATCTAAGAGAGAAAATGGTGCGAAAGATCCCGACAGACCAAAAAGCCGAACTGAATGCTCCAATAGAAAAAGAAGAAGTAAAAGAAGTGATAAAGGAGTTGAAGAGAGGGAAAGCTCCGGGACCAGATGGGTTTACATCTAGTTACTATAAAGAGATGAAAGATGTGCTGGTGACCCCGTTGACTGATGTTATGAACAACATCTTGAAAGGAAGAGACATTCCAGAGACATGGAAAGAAGCATATATTACATTAATCCCAAAACAAGACTCGGACTTAACTCAAGTGAAGAATTATAGGCCTATTTCATTACTGAATACGGATTATAAGATTTTTCCTGGAATTCTAGCGAAGAGATTGAAAAAGATATTAACAAAACTTATACATAAAGATCAAGCAGGCTTCCTACCAGGCAGACAAATGAGAGATAATATAAGAAATATAATTAATGTTATAGAATATCTGTCTGGTAGGGGTGATAAACAAGCAGTTTTAATGTTTGTGGATGCAGAAAAGGCCTTTGACAATGTAATTTGGGAGTTTATGCTGAAAAACTTAGAATATATGGAGGTGGGACAAGAATTTTTCAATGGCATAAAGGCAATCTATACTGAGCAGAAAGCAAAATTGATAGTAAATAATGTGACTACTGAAGATATAAAAATATCTAAAGGAACAAGACAAGGTTGCCCACTATCGCCATTGTTATTTATAATGGTTCTGGAAGTTCTCTTAAATGCAATTAGACACAATAATCAAATAAAAGGGGTAACAGTGGGGCTAAATGAGTATAAAGTTAAAGCCTTTGCCGATGATTTGGTAATGACTTTGGAAGAACCAATAGAAAGTGTAAAGGAGGTACTGGAAGAGATGGAACAATTTGGAAGGCTGGCAGGATTCAGATTGAATAAGAATAAGACGAAAATGATTGCAAAAAATATGGAACAAAATATGATTGAATTAATCCAGCAACAAACTGAGATAGAGGTGGTGAAAAAGGTTAAATACTTGGGAATTTGGTTATCACCTAAGAATATCGATTTGTATCAAAACAATTATATCCCGGTTTGGAAGGGAATAAAGAAGGATCTGGAGGTGTGGGCCAGAATGAAATTGTCATTCTGGGGAAGAATATCTACGGTAAAAATGACGGTGCTACCAAAGATGTTATTTTTATTTCAGACCATACCCATATTAAAGGGTATAGGAATTTTCAAAGAATGGCAAAAAGTGATTTCAAGGTATATCTGGCAGGGAAAGAAGCCTAGAATAAAATTTAAGTTATTAACAGATGTTAAAGAAAGAGGTGGCTTTGCCCTGCCAGATATGAGATTGTACTATGAGGCAGCATGTTTATGCTGGGTAAAAGAATGGATAAAGCTAGAAAATAATGAATTATTGGATCTCGAAGGTTTTGATAATAGATTTGGATGGCACGCGTATCTTTGGTGTGAAAAAAGGAGGGTTCACAAAGGATTTGGAAACCACATCTTCAGGGGTTCATTAATAGAGGTGTGGGAAAGATATAAAAATATATTGGAACCAAAAGTCCCGGACTGGCTGTCCCCGTTAGAGGCAATCAGTGTTAAGAAAATTAATATGAGAAAAAAATGGGGTACATACGGTGAACTGGTGACTAATGAAGGAGGGAAATGGAGACTGAAGCCATATGAACAAGTCAAAGAGCATATATATGATTGGCTGCATTATCGTCAGGTAAACGAAATAATTAAAAAAGATTTGAAGGAAAAAGGTTATGTAGAAAAGGAATCAACTTTCGAAAAAGACATAATAAACAATGAGTGTAAAACTCTGTCAAAAATGTGTAAGATATTGCTGGAGTGGCATACTAAGGATGAAGAGGTTAAATCGGTAATGATACAGTGGGCAAAGGATTTTGGGTATAATATTCAATTTGAGGAATGGGAAAAATTGTGGAAAGAGAATATAAAATTTACGGCATGTACGTCGCTGAAAGAGAATGTAATGAAAATGTTTTATAGATGGTATATGACTCCTGTAAAACTAGCAAAGATGTATAAGGTGGATAACAAATGTTGGAAATGCAAAGATAAAGAAGGGGCGTTCTTTCATCAGTGGTGGGAGTGTAAAAAGGTAAAAAGTTTCTGGGAAATGATATACAATGAGATGAAAAAAATGTTAAGATGTACCTTTGTGAAAAAACCAGAAGTTTTTCTTTTAGGGATGGTAGGAAAGGACATAAGAAGAAAGGACTTTAAACTTTTCCAATATGCTGTAACGGCAGCCAGAATCCTGTTGGCCCAGAAGTGGAAACAAGAGGAGATACCGACGATAGAAGAATGGAGACTAAAATTGACAGACTATGCGGAACTGGATAAATTAACTGGGAAAATTAGATACACTAAAGACCAAAAGTTCATCGAGGACTGGGGAAAATTGGTGGATTATCTGAAAAACATATGTGGTATAAACACAACGTTAGTGGGTTTCCAAGAGGCACTGTAAAAAAACAAAACAAATAAGTATTGTTTATTAAAAATAATGGGAGTAAGGAGGAACAATGGCAATATGAAAAAAGGGACTGCGTATTAAAGATATAAAAATGGATGACTATAGATACGCTGAAGGAAGTTCAAAACAGGCATAATTTGTTGTATCTGGGTTAAAATGTATAACTGGATGAAAACTAATAATTTTTTTTTTAAAAAAAAAAAAAGCTTATACCAGGGCTCACCAAAAATTTTCAGCAGGGGGTCAGTCCACTGTGCTTCAGACCTTGTGGGGGACCAGACTATATTTTGGGGAAAGAAAGAAAAAAGAACGAATTCCTATGCCCCACAAATAACCCAGAGATGCATTTGAAATAAAAGCACACATTCTACTCATGTAAAAACACGCGGGTCGGATTGAGAAGGCGATTGGGCCAGATCCGGCCCCCCGGGCCTTAGTTTGCCTGCCCATTGGCTTATACCAAGAACAAACTTAGTCTCTAAGGTGCTACTTGACAATTTTTTTATTTCTTCATCTATTTCGACATATCCACCTGTCGTACAAAACATCCCCTAACATGTCCACTGTAGGAATGTTGTACTTGACTGCTATAGGTTATACACCCCACAGTACGTACAGGGCGGGGCTTGACACTGATTGGCAGCTGTTGGCTGTCAGAGGGTTGGGGCTTGAGGGATGGGGCAGGAGTTTGGGCTAATGGGCAGCCAGATGTCCCAAGAGGCTCACAGCCCGAGTGGCTGGCGGCAGCTTCAGGGGACGGTCCCATTGTGGGGGGTTGATTGGCGGCGGAGGGTTCGGAATCGGAACCGAGTGACAGTTGGAGCCCTGGGGAGGGGCCCGTTGCCGGGAGACGCCCGAGGGGGGCAAAAGCCGCTGGAGGCCGGGAATGTGGCCCCCTTTGCCTCGGCCAGGGCAGGGCATGTCGGTCCCGGGGGTGATGCCCCTGCTCCTTCTCCTCCTTGGCACAGGTGGGTAAAAAGTGGGGGGGTTCAAGGGGGAGACCCTCCCCTCCCCTGTCTCTGTGGGTCCCAGCAGATGTGGCCTCCAGGGGTCCATACATGCTCAGGTCCCCGAATCCAGTTTGTTTGTTTATTTGTCCCCTGCCCTATGCATTGCATTTATATACGCCACCTTTTCCTCCCCAACGAGCTCAACATTTAGCGTATTTTTCGCTCTATAAGATGCACCAGACCACAAGACGCCCCTAGTTTTTGGAGGAGTAAAACAAGAAAAAAATATATTCTGAATCCCAGAAGTGAAAGCAGCGGTCCCTCTTGTTGTTCTGGTTTCTGGGACAGCTGCGCAGCCTGCATTCGCTCCATAAGACGCACACACATTTCCCCTTACTTTTTAGGAGGGAAAAAGTGAGTCTTATAGAGCAAAAAATACGGTAATCCCCACACCAGCCCTGTGAGGTAGGCTAGGCAGATAGGCCTAGATAGGATCCCCCTCAACAATCTGCTGATACTTGCAGTTTATGTCTTTAATCTCTGACATTTCATTATTATTTTTTATATTTTGCTGGAAGCCTCCCAGAGTGGTTGGGGAAACAAAGCCAGATGGGTGGGGTATAAACAACAAAATAACAAAAGCAATAATTACACTGCTTACCGGGCCAGACTTTGTTTGGATAAATGTGACAATATTTGGAATGAGTTTATACAAAATTTAGTAGGCTATTAATGTTTACATTAAGGTTAACAGATGTCCCCGTTTCCCAGGGACAGTCCCCAGATTTACAAATCAGTCCCCATACAAAATCCATTGACGTTGAAAAGTGTCCCTGGATTAATTGAAAAAAATCTGGTATCCTTAATTTACGTGTGTATTAGGATAATAATATCAAATTTATAAAATAATGTATGGATTAGGGTATTTTTCATATATATTCATATATATATATTTCTACACATTTTTGTGCCATTTTATATTTCTTCTCTTCTCTTTGTATCACTTTATTTCTTTAAAATTGAACCATTTTCAATAAAATATTAATACCCCCCCCCCCCCGAAAAAGGCTAGGTTGAGAGGCAGTCGCTGGCCCCCAACGTCACACCCAGAGAGCTTCATGACGGCCAAGTGGGAAGATTTGAACCCTGGTCTTTCAGGTCCTAGCCCAACACTTCCAACCACCACACCACTGCTAGCTTGTGTTGGCTCTGGAGCAGATAAAATAAGAAACCCAAGAGTGTCTCTGAGCAACTACAGAGCGTTATATAATTAAGAAATAGGGGTGAACTGGTCCAGAGCTCCCAGCCAATCAGGAAAGGCGTTCCGAGCAATTTTCAGCTTCATCTGCCCTGCCTCTCTGGCTCCGAAGGCAGTGTGCTTATGGCAAGTCTTTCAACACACTTTTCGCCCTTTGAAAAACTGCTTTTCTTCCCAGGACTTATGGAAGCCTCTAAATACCTTTACTCCGAAGTGGTGATCCCACAAACGCTTGATCCGAAGTCTGGCTTCTCCACTAAGGTAATTTTGCTGACGCGCCACCTGTCCGAACTCATCGATTGATAGCCTACCTGACCTCGTAATACCCCAGGGGTGACTGACTGCTTTTTTGGGTGGCGTGTAATCTGCGGAACTCCCTGCCACTGGAGGCAGGGATGGCCACCGACTTGGATGGCTTTAAAAGGGGATTAGGCAAATTCACGGGGTGAGGGGAGGGCTATCGAGGGTGACTAGCCGCTATGGCTATGCTCCCTTCACATTTTGAGGCCGTGATGATTTTGAGGTGAAAAGTAGGAGCAGCAGGTGTGATTTGGGGGGAGCCCCACTCCCTACACCTTTGCGAGACAGGGATGAGGGAGGGTACCAGGAGAGTTGTGGGCATACAGCCCAAGCCCCTGTATTGGGATGCTGGCTCCATCCCTTGCGGGCAGGCCTGGATTGAGGTTTGATGAGGCCCTAAGCTACTGAAGGTAACGGCGCCATTTATATGTCCAGCTGTCCTCTCTCAACAACAAATGGTCGCTGTTTTTTGTGTTGAATATATATTGTTATTGTTGTTTAATCGTGTCCAACTCTTCGTGACCCCCTGGACCAGAGCAAGCCAGGCACTCCTGTCTTCCACTGCCTCCCGCAGTTTGGTCAAACTCATGCTGGTCGCTTCAAGAACACTGTCCCACCATCTCGTCCTCTGTCGTCCCCTTCTCCTTGTGCCCTCCATCTTTCCCAACATCAGGGTCTTTTCCAGGGAGTCTTCTCTTCTCATGAGGTGGCCAAAGTCTTGGAGCCTCAGCTTCAGGATCTGTCCTTCCAGTGAGCACTCAGGGCTGATTTCCTTCAGAATGGAGAGGTTTGATCTTCTTGCAGTCCATGGGACTCTCAAGAGTCTCCTCCAGCACCAGAATTCAAAAGCATCAATTCATCGGTGATCAGCCTTCTTTATGGTCCAGCTCTCACTTCCATAAATCACTACTGGGAAAACCAGAGCTTTAACTATATGGACCTTTGTCGGCAAGGTGATGTGTTGAATATATATGCTAGATGGTAATTTATGGACCTAATAGGTATCTCAAGCCATTTGCACAGGTTGCCCTGCAACCAGTCCATGCAGAATGTAGGCACCCTATATATAGAAAGGAGCAAAGCAGAGATACTTTAGGGAGCAGGCTAGCAGGCGGGTCCCATGACTTACATTGTAGGAGCCTACACAACACAAAGCACGGTTGCTCTATGTAGGTTTTATTTTATTTGTTTTTTATCTTATATTTTGGAAATGTACATCCAGTTGCTTTTTCCTTTAAATTTTTTTGGGGTCCCCAAGACAGTGGGGCCCTAAACTAGAGCTTGTTTAAAGATAAAGGGACCGACTCTGGGGTTGCAGCACTCATCTCGCTTTATTGGCCGAGGGAGCTGGCGTACAGCTTCCGGATCATGTGGCCAGCATGACTAAGCCGCTTCTGGAGAACCAGAGCAGCGCATAGAAACGCCATTTCCCTTCCCGCTGGAGCGGTACCTATTTATCTACTTGGACTTTGACGTGCTTTCAAACTGCTAGGTTGGCAGGAGCAGGGACAGAGCAATGGGAACTCACTCCGTTGCGGGGTTCAAACCGCCAACCTTCTGATCGGCAACTCCTAGGCTCTGTGGTTTAACCCACAGCGCCACCCGTGAGCGTAGAGCTTGTTTAGCTTATACTTAAATCCAGCACTGCCCCCAGCACGATCCTGCCCTGCCCTCCAGAATACAGTACCTGGCAGCAAACAGAGGACAAAGCCAGAAGGAGGCTTTTATTTTCTTTTTTTCTGAGGAAGGTGATCTAAATAGCATTCATTATTCTGTACTGGGCCGACCAACCAATGCCCTGTTTCTAGATGCTAAGACTTCATTAGTTGTTAAAAGCAGCAGTTCTAAATATGGACTCAAGGGGGTGGTATCACACAATGCCCATATGGGGGAAGACAGCAATTAATAACATTCCCAATATCTGCAATAAAAACCCCTTAAAGAAAGAAAGAAAAACCTCAATCCAAAATGAAGAACAGTTTTTGAGTGTGTATTACTGATTTTTTAAGACTAAGAGAGGGAGCTAAAGAATAGTAGCAAATCTATTATGGAAGTATACAGAACAGACTCATTATATACGTAGAGGTAAATTGTCTTAGATTTTAACTATATATATATATATTTCATTTGAATCCTTTAGAAAGAAGTGTCTTATGTAATTAGAATTGAAGGATCTGACAGAACTATTCACCTTCGACAGAAGTAAGTGGTTGCTTTTTTCATAGCAAAATGTCAATAGGAACATTCTGTTGGAATGACAAGCAGAAGTGGCAATAATCAGAAATGGTTTGCTGAGTCTAGACGCAGCATTTTGCAAGTACACCCTGCGTTTCTAATGCAAGCTTTCTATTTGCAGATTCTTTATATTTCGAAATATGCCTGTTTACTCCTTTAATACAGAAGGAAAACGTCAAGTGCACAACCCATATATCCAGGTTCATTTTATTCATATTTTTAGAAGGGCAAAGATGACATTTAACATGGATTATTTATATACATATATATATAGAGAGAGAGATTTAATATCTGGAGTCTGGGGCCCAAGTCGGTGCCACTGGCCCTTACCTTTCTCAGTGGCTCATGCATTCTTTTCTTCCGGAAAAGGGTGATCTCCCCATGTAGCTTGCAGTAGGCAAAATGAAACGCAGCACGATCACGTCTTACACGCATTTGACCCGTGCCATTTCAACCTTGTGTGATTGGAATTGTGCAAATTAAATGCATGCAAAGTTTTTCCAGCATGGAAAGAGCCCTCTCAGGGTGTTGGCTCTGGGAGCCTGGGACTGGCCCACAAAATCTCTGGCGAGATCTCGCAAGAGCAGCCCAGAGCCCATTCAGTGCGCTGGTTCCAGGAGGGTGAGAATGCTTGTGCAGGTTCAATGCGCTTATATGCACCATCTGTGTAAGATGTAACCTCTTTGTAAGATGGGATCATAATGTACCTCACAGTCTTTTCAGGTAGCCCCTCTCCAATGAAAATAGAGACCTCCTATTTTTATTACTACTACGTGATTTATACCCCATCCATCTGACTGGATTGCCCCAGCCATTCTGCGCAGCTTTCAACCTATATTAAAGGGTAAAGCGAGATGAGCGCCGCAACCCCAGAGTCATTCACGACTGGACTTAATGGTCAGGGGACCCTTTCCCTTTCCCTTTACAGTTTGTAGGTTAGTTACGAACCACAATGTGTGTCACTTAGCCAAGATTCCTGTCCTTGAGCCCTGAGTGAAGGTCCTGTGTGAGTGTCTGGAGGCAGTTGGAGGATGGATGGTGGCTAACAGATTGAGGTTGAATCCTGACAAGACAGAAGTACTGTTCTTGGTGGACAGGAGGCAGGCTGGTGTGGAAGACTCCCTGGTCCTGAATGGGGTAACTGTGTCCCTGAAGGACCAGGTGCGCAGCCTGGGAGTCATTTTGGACTCACAGCTGTCCATGGAGGTGCAGGTCAATTCTGTGTCCAGGGCGGCTGTTTATCACCTCCATCTGGTACGCAGGATGAGACCCTACCTGCCCACGGACTGTCTTGCCAGAGTGGTGCATGCTCTGGTTATCTCTCGCTTGGACTACTGCAGTGCACTCTATGTGGAGCTACCTTTGAATGTGTCCCGGAAACTACAACTAATCCAAAATGCGGCAGCTAGACTGGTGACTGGGAGCGGCCACCAAGACCACATAACACCAGTCTTGAAAGACTTACACTGGCTCCCAGTATGTTACTGAGCACAATTCAAAGTGTTGGTGCTGACCTTGAAAGCCCTAAACGGCCTCGGTCCAGTATATCTGAAGGAGCGTCTCCACCCCCATTGTTCTGCCCAGACACTGAGGTCCAGTACTGAGGTCCTTATGGTGGTTCCCTCACTGCGAGAAGCCTAGTTACAGGGAACCAGGCAGAGGGCCTTCTCGGTGGTGGCACCTGCCCTGTGGAACGCCCTTCCACCAGATGTCAAAGAGACTTTTAGAAGACACCTGAAGGCAGCCCTGTTCAGGGAAGCTTTTAATGTTTAATAGATTATTGTATTTTAATATTCTGTTGGAAGCTGCCCAGAGTGGCTGGGGAAACCCAGCCAGATGGGTGGGGTATAAATAATCAATTATTATTATTATTATTATTATTATTATTATTAAGCGGCTCCTTTGCATAGAAGGAACCCTGGTCAATTCAGTTCTGTTCCGACCCGTTCCAAAGTGCTGTTTTTGAACCTTGCAGGTTGACTGCTATTATGGAGGATATGTGGAATCCCTGCCAGACTCCAACGTCATCCTGTCTACCTGCCATGGGCTTTGGTAATGTCCATTTCCCCAAGGCGTTGAAAATATTGCGGCTGATGGGGGGGGGGGAATTAGGATAAAGGAGGCATTAAGTACCGGTACTTACGGGAAAGATGCTTCCCACATTGCGGCTAATGGGCAGAGCATCTTTCGTCTCTCTAAGAAAGTCCTTTGGAACTTGTTTTTGAGGTGGGAACCAAAACTTCCACATACAGTTTCCGCCTGCCAACAAGCCTGTATCTGTTTTCTGTCTCACATCTCATTGTATTGAATGTTGTTGTGCTTTTATGTAGACCGACCAGGCTTTTATTATGTATCCCACCTTTCCTCAGCGGAGCTCAAGGTCTCACAAAAGCATTTCCCTTATCCATTGCATGAAAAAGTACAATAATAATAAAATAAGCTATTGTTGTTGTTGTTATTATTATTATTATTATTGGATTCCTTGTACAGTCATACCTTGGAAGTCAAACAGAATCTGTTCCGGAAGTCCGTTTCAACTTCCAAAGCATTCAAGAACCAAATCGCAGCTTCTGATTGGCTGCAGGAAGCTCCTGCCGCAGAAGCCCTGTCGGACATTCTGGTTCCAACATTCACAAACCGGAACAAGCACTTCTGGGTTTGCGGCGTTTGGGAGCCAAAACATCTGAGTTCTAGGGCACTCGGGATCTAAGGTACGACTGTAGAGCTTGCCGAACCACTCCTAATTATCCTTTCATTTTGGTTTTCAGGGGACATATACAGATTGGACAACTGCAGTATGAGATACATCCTTTTGAGGGTTCCTCTACGCACCAACACTTTCTCTACCGCATGGCCCCAGAGCAGCAGGAGCCATGCAGAGGGATCCCTGATCCTCAGAAGCAGCTGCCAAGGCATGAGATAGAATTTACTCCAGCCACAGTGTCCACCGAGGAGAAGGTAAGCTTTCGTCCACGAAACCTGAGGAGTCAGTGGAAACTCTATTCCACCGGGGGGGGGGGCATGTTCTAAGACAGGGCTTCCCAAACTTGAGCATCCAACAGTTTTGGACTACAAATCCCAACACTGGTCCTGATAGCTAGGGATGATGGGAGTTGTAGTCCAAAAACAGCTGGAGACCCAAGTTTGGGAAACAATGGTCTAAGCAGCCTCAGGTACATGAAGTAACATTTATGCCTCTCTAACGTGAAGGGACGCAGGTAGCGCTGTGGGTTAAAGCCTCAGCGCCTAGGACTTGCCGATCGAAAGGTCGGCGGTTCGAATCCCTGCGGCGGGGTGCGCTCCCGCTGCTCGGTCCCAGCGCCTGCCAACCTAGCAGTTCGAAAGCACCTCCGGGTGCAAGTAGATAAATAGGGACTGCTTTCTAGCGGGAAGGTAAACGGCGTTTCCGTGTGCGGCTCTGGCTCGCCAGAGCAGCGATGTCACGCTGGCCACGTGACCCGGAAGTGTCTCCGGACAGCGCTGGCCCCTGGCCTCTTGAGTGAGATGGGCGCACAACCCCAGAGTCTGTCAAGACTGGCCCGTACGGGCAGGGGTACCTTTACCTTTTTTAACGTGAAGGGATGTTTGGATACATCCTTTTCATATCATTTTCTTTCAACGTGTAACACGCTGTGAATTTTAAATCCCAGTTCCATAACTTCTCCCATGCTGTAAGTTGTATATTACACCCAAAGTCTCTCGCCCAGTGTATCTTTACTCTTTCCTGATGGACTTGACTGGGGTGGACCCAACATTAGATCCATCAGATTTGCCAGCTGCATCTTCCGCTTCCAGCCCAATGAATTGCCTGTGGAAGAGGTACAATGTCTGCAGCTCTACACTGCTTTGATTTGCCCCCCACAAACCCAGAGCTGTGTGCATTTCATTTCAGACAGAGTTCCCCGGAGCTGATGCACCGTCCAGATACCTAGAGTATTTTGCTGTTTGTGACAATTCCATCGTAAGTGGCGATAACCTGTATTTTCCGCCTGTAAGAGTTATGCAAAAATTCAAAGAGTGTTGGTGCTGACCTTTAAAGCCCTAAACGGCCTCGGTCCAGTATATCTGAAGGAGCATCTCCACCCCCATCGTTCTGCCCGGACACTGAGGTCCAGCTCCGAGGGCCCTCTGGCGGTTCCCTCCCTGTGAGAAGCAAGGTTGCAGAGAACCAGGCAGAGGGCCTTCTCGGTAGTGGCACCTGCCCTGTGGAACGCCCTCCCACCAGATGTCAAAGAGAACAACAACTACCAGATACAGATAGGTAGCCGTGTTGGTCTGCCATAGTCAAAAAAAAAAAAATTCCTTCCAGTAGCACCTTAAAGACCAACTAAGTCAGTTCTTGGTATGAGCTTTCGTGTGCATGCACACTTCTTCAGATACACTGAGACAGAAGTCACCAGACCCTTCTATATAGTGAGAAGGTGGGGAGGGGTATTACTCAGAAGGGTGGTGGGAATGGGTGATTGGCAGATAGCTGCGATGAGCCTGTTGACGACTCTTAACGACTGCAATAGGTCTTACAGGAAGAAGCAAGGGGTGAAAAGGTGAAAAATGGCTTTGTCATGTATA
The DNA here is from genome assembly GCF_964106915.1 of Podarcis gaigeae. Lineage (NCBI taxonomy): Eukaryota > Metazoa > Chordata > Lepidosauria > Squamata > Lacertidae > Podarcis > Podarcis gaigeae. Next base: position 103,031,527 of record NC_139677.1, on the reverse strand, counting down.
ATGAGATAAGAATCCAAGGTCTTTGTTCAGGCCAGGTTTCTCCATGGTTTTAAGTTTGGTGATAAGTTGTAATTCAGCAGCTTCTCTTTCCAGTCTATTTCTGAAATTCCTTTGTAGTAAAACAGCTACTTTGAGATCTTGTATAGAATGTCCTGGGAGATTGAAGTGTTCTCCTACTGGTTTCTCTGTCTTGTGATTCCTGATGTCCGATTTATGTCCGTTTATTCTTTGGCGTAAGGTCTGGCCTGTTTGTCCAATATAGAGAGCTGAAGGACACTGTTGGCATTTGATGGCATACACAATGTTAGACGATGAGCAATTAAATAGTCCCGAGATGGTATGTGTGATGTTGTTGGGGCCAGTAATGGTGTTGTCCGGGTGTATGTGGCAGCAAAGTTGGCATCTGGGTTTATTGCAGGCTCTGGTGCCAGTGTCCATGTTAGGTCTGGTTGTAGTATTATTGTGGGTTAGGAGTTGTTTAAGACTGGGTGGCTGTCTGTAGGCAATGAAAGGTCTTCCTCCCAGAGCTTGAGACTATAAAATGACATCTGAAGGCATCTACCAGACTATAAGATGACATCTGAAGGCAGCCCTGTTTAGGGAAGCTTTTAATGTTTGAGGCATTACTGTATTTTAATATTGTGTTGGAAGCCGCCCAGACTGGCTGGGGAAACCCAGCCAGATGGGCGTATATTATTATTATTATTATTATTATTATTATTATTATGATGATGCATGTCAGCCTGCCTGCTTAGCAGCTTCCTTGCAGTGCTTAAGTCCACTCAACATCATAGGCTTAAGAAAGAGGGATATCGACATTCAGATTAGAGGGCAAGCAATTCTTCTCACTGATTAGCGGATTGAAAAAGTTAATATAAGAAGAAGAAGAAGAGTTTGGATTTGATATCCAGCCTTTCACTCCCTTTAAGGAGTCTCAAAGCGGCTAACATTCTCCTTTCCCTTCCTCCCCCACAACAAACACTCTGTGAGGTGAGTGGGGCTGAGAGACTTCAAAGAAGTGTGACTAGCACAAGGTCACCCAGCAGCTGCATGTGGAGGAGCAGGGAAGCGAACCCGGTTCCCCAGATTACGAGACCACCGCTCTTAACCACCACACCACACTGGCTGAAGAGAGCCTAATTACTTACCCTGACAGTGGAATTTTATCGAAAGACAGCACCTGCCTGGAATGCCCTGTGGTGTGGCATGTTTTGGCAGTCTTCAAAAGCATTTAAGATTAAATGCAATAGAATGACCGCTCCCCACATCAAATGGGGGGGGGACACCTTTTGCGTGGTCGTGCGCAGTCCCCATGACCCCATATGGCTCCCGGCAGTACAGCCTGAATCTGCGCCCCACCCCAGGCTGGACACTCTGCCAGTTACCCAATCCCAGCTGGGGAGGTGTTGCCAGGAGAGAGTTGGCAAGGGGAGGGGATCGCCCTGCCCACACAATAGTGGGTGGAACTTACCTGGGAGTTCCCAGTTAAGCTTCTCCCACCCTGCCCTCCCTCAGTTAAGCCTTCTTTTGCAGGTTAACCTCTTCTTCACAGGTATGCGGGCGCTGCTAGGCTATGGTCGCTGTTGAAGGGCCGGAAAGGGATTTTCCTGCATTGGCAGGTTTCACCTTCCCTGTAGCAAAACGTCACAACTTTGGTGGTTTCAGGCCTTGAGCAGAATCCATTAGTCCAGGGGTGCCCAGCTCCCAAGAGACTGGCAGTGATCTACCCCGTTTTTTGGGGGTTCAAGTCAAGGTTGTTGACCTCCTTTTTTTTTTAGAGAGGGGAAAAGCCATGCAGGGCAAAAATGTTGAACTTTTTTTAGGGGAGTCAAACTTGTTGAGCTTCTTTGGGGGGAGCCAGTGATCTACCAGTGATCTACCACAGACGTCCAGTGATCTACCGGTAGATCACGATCTACCTGTTGGATGTGCCTGCTTTAGTCTATCTCCCCTAAATGGGGGGGGGGGGCGTGAAGCGGTGATCCAAGCCCCCCCCCCCCCGTGGCGTCGATCCCAGGGTTCCCCGTTAAAGCGGTTGTTTTGAGGGGAGTCACTGGCCATAAGCCGAGGGGCTGTCATTGGTCTCCCCCATGTAGCGGCGAATTGGGGGATGGGCTCTCTGCTTGAACAGACTTTCTCCAGAGCCAGCCCAATCCCCACACATTCTGGATAGCCCTGATGTTCCCCAGATCTCCAGCCAGGGACTGGGAGGAATAAACGCCCAATGCCTAAGCCAAGGTTTTAATAAAGTTGTGGCCAAAAATTTAATCCCATAACACGCTCTCTGGAGTCATTATTCCACTTGGGTGTCGCCTGGGGTTGGAGGGGGGTCAAACGCAATAAAGAAGATGTCAGCCCTAGCTTATAAAGAACTTCTTTTATTTTAGTATCAGCAGAAAAAGAAAAACGTGACTCAGGTGATATTGATGGTGCTTCAGATTCTATCTGTCCTTCACAATGTAAGTATGTTTATTGGAAATTTCTGAATAATGTTCTTTGTTTTGCCTGGGAGAGGAAAGAGGTGAAAAGCACAATCTTAACTTCAAGAACGGAGGACAAAGGGCACATTGCATGCAAAGGCACTGTGAGAGGCTCTGGTCTTTGGGGAAGAGTTTCCCTTTTGCAAAGAGGGAGAAGGGGGATTTATGTGTTAGCGGGAGCGAAACTTTCTTGCCGCAATAGTCAAATGAAAAGGGTGATAAGCTGAACATATTGCAGGTATTAATACTGTGCAGTTTGAAGGAACTGGAAGCATAAGAACGGGCTCCTTTTGGAAGAAATCATTGTCCTGGCCCATAAAAACATTATCCAAACTTTCACTTGCAGAACTTTCAGAACTTTCTTCATAACAGAATTAAAACATCAAACATCCCTACGATGTATTGTGCTGTCCAGCACAGGTCAAAATGTGTCTCTCTCCCTCATTCCAGTTTCTTGGAGAGCCATTATCACATACTTCTGTTTTCTGTCGCTTTCAGAGAAAAACTAACAGTCACAACCCTTTCAAGAAGGCGAATTTGCAGCTCAATGCCTTTTTCAGCTGATTTAAGGTTACAACACTCACCTGTTAGCTAGCAGCAAACAACAGTTAATTATCAGCTCGGCAAGAGCTCAGAGTCCACAGTAGTTTTCTACTGTGTTAACTACTGTGGGGCAAACCCAGTGTTAGCGATACACCATTTAAGCATTTTCCATTTTAAACCTTCATTAATAAGGAAGCAGTTCCCCATTTCTGTGTGAATTAAATCAAATAAAATGTCCCTGGTGTGACCTGATTAGGTTAGACTCCTGCCACACCTTTTGCATAATGGGTGAGAGTCTCTCCTAATGCATAGGGTAAGTAGTAAGCAGTTATTGCTGCCTTGCAGGGGGTTGGACTAGATGACCCTTGGGGTACCTACAATTCTATGAGTCTAAGATTTAACAAGTTTCCTTGCGTGTCTCAAGCCTTGACTCGATACACCACTTTCTTGTAGCTTGGGGACTTTCTGTAGTCAAACTACAAGAAGACTGAGCTCTGCAGCGTAGCAGGTGGGAGAGACTCTGAACACATAAATTGATTACTTTGGTGTGAACTGCCAGAGCATCAGGCATAGAAATGTATTTAATAATAATAATAACAATAAATAAATACAGTCATACCTCATGTTACGTTTGATTCAGGTTGAGCGTTTTCAGGTTGTGTCCCGCGGCAACCCAGAAGTACCGGAAAGGGTTACTTCTGGGTTTCACCGCTTGCTCACGCATGCGCAGACGTGCAAAATGACGTCACACGCATGCGCAGAAGCGTCGAATCGCGATCCACGTATGTGCAGGCACGGGTTGCATTCTGCTTGTGTTGTGAATGGGCCTCTGGAACGGATCCTGTTCGCAACCAGAGGTACCACTGTAAATAAATATTATTAATAATGAACATCTGATTGATGGTAATGTGTTCAAAGCACTTAAGACATGCTTTGTCTCACAACAACCCTGTAAGGTAGATCAGCATTATTATAACTGTGTCTGCCTATAGAACCACAGAATTGTAGAGCTGGAAGGAGACCCTGGGGGCTGGGTCTTTTGCGCCACACGGGTCTTGAATCCCATGACCCTGAGATTAAGAGTCTCACGCTATCTTATGCACATGTCTCTCTCTATATATATTATCAGTATGTTTTTATAAGCACACGGTTTCCTATTTTCTGTTTTCAGATATATGACGACATAGGTCTTCACGTTGTTTTGACAGGAATAGAGGTGTGGACAACGCAAGATCTGGCAGGCAGCGACGCTGGTTTGCAAGCGTTTCACGACTACGTCACCTCTGAGCTTCGGACCCAAGTCCATTTCGACCACACCTCTCTGTTCACGTGAGACTCTTCCCCATTTGCGTTGCTGGGAGTGTTTGGGCACCCGGCTTTGCCTGCCCTTCTGCTGCTATTAATAATAATAATAATAATAATAATAATAATAATAATAATAATAATAATTTATTTGTACCCCGCCCATCTGGCAGGGTTTCCCCAGCCACTCTGGGCAGCTTCCAACAAGGATTAAAAATACATCAAAATGTCACACATTAAAAAAATCCCTAAACAGGGCTGCCTTCAGATGTCTTTTAAAGATAAGATAGCTGCTTATTTCCTTCACATCTGGTGGGATGGTGTTCCACAGGGCGGGCGCCACTACTGAGAAGGCCCTCTGCCTGGTTCCCTGTAACCTCACTTCTCACAAGGAGGGAACCTCCAGAAGGCCCTCGGCGCTGGACCTCAGTGTCCGGGCAGAACGATGGGGGTGGAGACACTCCTTCAGGGATACTGGGCCGAGGCTGTTTAGGGCTTTAAAGGTCAACACCAAGACTTTGAATTGTGCCCAGAAATGTATTGGGAGCCAACGTAGGTCTTTCAAGACTGGTGTTATGTGGTCTCGGTGGCCACTCCCAGTCACCAGTCTACCTGCCGTGTTCTGGATTAATTGTAGTTTCCTGGTCCCCATCAAAGGTAGCCCCACGTAGAGCGCATTGCAGTAGCGAGAGATAACCAGAGCATGCACCACTCTGGCGAGACAGTCTGCAGGCAGGCAGTGTCTCAGCCTGTATACCAGATGAAGGCTGCCCTGGACATAGAATTGACCTGTGCCTCCATGGATGGCTGTGAGTCCAAAATGACTCCCAGGCTGCACACCTGGTCCTTCAGGGGCACAGTTACCCCATTCAGGACCAGGGAGTCCCCCCACACCCGCCCGTCTCCTGTCCCCCAAGAAATATCAACATTTCCCCCATTTCTTTTAGAAATTCAATATTATATTATATCTATAGTATAGATTATGGGCACTATATTTAATAATACATTTTTAAACAACAACAACAACTATGCCCTGTGTGAAGTACTCATTGGCCTGTTCTGAACCTTCCTACAAAGCATAGAAAATTGTTGAGCTGGAAGGGTCCCAAGAGTCATCTAGTCCAGCCCCAGCCGTTTCACTTCACAGGATGGTCCCATTGGGCTTCACTATTATGAGAGGGAGACACACTTTTCTCTAGCCATTTCCATGCACAACATCCATCATCTCTCCCCCAACCTGCCTTTTCTGACTGGATCCCGGAATGTCCCACTTTCCCTTCGCTGGAAAAATGGTGGAGGGGAGGAATATGTTGGTTTCTATTTCCCTCACTGAGCAGCAACTGCATGTCACAAGACAATGTTTACATTCCGCAGTTCAAGTTACTGTTGGGTTCCCACGGGAATGGGAGACTGGATGTGACGTACACTGGTTTCCTGTTTTTCAGTGTTCTCTCTGTGTCGAGAGGGAAGTTGCTTCTCTGCTCTCAGCATAGCTTGTAAATAAACTTCAGCATGTAGCACATTACCTGCTTATCCTTTCGTCTGCGGGACTATGCTCTGCTTGGGCTCAAGATAAGACGAGCCTGTACCAGCTCTGCATGGGCCGGAGCTGGTCAAATCTAACAGAATAGGACTCCCCTGTTTTCGCTGGGGAAAGTGTTGGAGGGGATGCAGTCTGTGTTACAATTCCTCCTCCGTGATTGCAGTCATGGGATTGTTGTCTTTCACATGACGGTGTATGTTTTAATTCCACAGTGTGGGAAGTGACGGAGACAGGATATTTGTGTTCCTGTGTTCTGCGAATTGGGACTATTGTCCTTTGTTCTTTTTCTCTTTGCTGTCTGATGCTAGAGAGAGAGAGGGAGCCATGTTGCAGTGCTCTGTGTGTGTTTATATGTAAATAAAGTAGATTAGCCAAAATGCTGAGTTGCTGAGGTCTGCCACGCATGACGCACAAACTCTGCGGATCCCGAAGTGTGCCGGTGTCGGTTGGCATCGGTCGCTGTGATGTTCGGGCTGAAGAAAGCTTTGGAAGCTCCCGAACGATCAGCCAGGAGGGGAGGGAACATGCCAGTCGGGCATGCGTCTCCGCCAGGGTCCTACTCCAGTGTAGGATGAACTCCTGACAGTCTGGGTGTTTGGCTAGCAGTGCCGCTAAGCGCAATGCTCCCTGCTGGCTAGGTGCATAATGACAGCCTACTGGGAATGCCCAGAGGTAAAGGAATTCTGGAATAAAATCCTAAAGGTTATTAATGAACTGTTTAAAGTGAAGCTTTCAATAGACTTTGATTTCATGACAATGGGTATTCTTGGAAACACGGCTATAGAGAAAGGGGACCAGTTTATTTTCAAAACTATATTAGTGGGAAAGGCAACGATAGCTTTAGGTTGGAAAGAGAGAGAAAAATGGACAGTAGAGGCATGGAATAGTTATTGGTTTGAACTTATTCAGTCTGGCATTGTCTCAGTCGTGTCACAAGAAACAATGTGGGAGGTCAAGCCCACCATGATAAGGAAAAGATGGAACCTCTATCTTCAATGGATAGAAACTACTGGAACAAAAGACATTCGGTGGAAACTAAAGACACTATGCCCGTGGCTGGGGATAATTGTTTGAACCCTTCCAATGCATATGGGTGGTGGTGGTGTGGAAGGGAGGGAAAGGAAAAAATTGTATGGGAAATTCAAAAATTGGAAGGAGATAATATACTGTATGTAAAAACCCCAAACTCAAATAAAACTGTTCAAAAATAAAATTTAAAAAATGGGAGCCTGCTGGATCCGGCCAATGGCCCCTCTCTTCCAGCATCCTCTTCTTGCAGGGGCCAACCGGATGCCTCAAGGGGAAACCCGCAAGCAGGATTTGACCACAAGAGCCCTCTCCCCTTCTGCGGTTCCCAGCAACCAGCATTCAGAAGCACTCCTGCCCCCGACGGTGGAGGCAGAGAGTAGCCATCGAAAGAACTCTTCTCCACGCATCTCCTCACTCCTCTTTTCAAGCCATCCAAGTTGGTGGCCATCTCTGCCTCCTGTAGCAGGGAGTGCCGCAGTCTAACAATGCCCGGTTGACTTCATGGTCGGAATTTGGCTGCGTTTGGGGCACTAATGCCATGCTATAAGTGTCACGGCAGAAGCACAGCATCAGATGATGCTGGTCGAAGTGGTTTTGGTGCTGATTGTACCCATCCTTGCGCCTATAATTTAAGGATCCAGTTGTGCCCTGAATTTCGACATCTTCTCTTTTCTAGGGCTGTGGGTCAACATAATTCCTTTGGGAACTCGTGGGAAGAACGTTTTTGTCTTCAGGATCATGTCTCAGTTTCTTCTGTCAGAGTAAGTGGTGTGGCACATTATTTGATGTGACCTTGCCAGTTCCATGTTTTTATACACTCGCGTTAAGCTATGATGCACATTTATTTGTAGCCCACTTTTCAGCCAAAAAGACTCCCTCCAGAGCAGTTTACGTGAAATCCCAACAAGACAGGCTTACATTCTAATAAACAAAGAATGAAATTAATAAAAACACAATACACAAGGCGAAGGGGACAAGGAGGGAAGGGGGAAATTAAATTCAAAATTCCAGCACCAGTTTCTAGACAGTTGTTCCTATATTGACCAGCTGCTAACATAGGCTGCTTGCGGCTTCTCTGTACAGTGGTACTTCAGGTTAAGAACTTAATTCGTTCCTGAGGTCCGTACTTAACCTGAAACTGTTCTTAACCTGAAGCATCACTTTAGCTAATGGGGCCTCCCGCTGCTGCCGCGCCACTAGAGCAGTGTTTTTCAACCTTTTTTGGGCAAAGGCACACTTGTTTCATGAAAAAAATCACGAGGCACGCCAACATTAGAAAATGTTAAAAAATTTAACTCTGTGCCTATATTGACTATATATAAAGTAATTCTCTTGAATAGGAATCAAATAAACACAAAGAAAGTATTTTATAATTACTTTATTATGAAATAGTAAACAGAAATGTGAAAAATTATAAAATACTTTATTTTTAAATCTTTCGAATTTTTCAATTTTTCCCACGGCACACCAGACAACATCTCGCAGCACACTAGTGTGCCGCGGAACAGTGGTTGAAAAACACTGCACTAGAGCACGATTTCTGTTCTCATCCTGAAGCAAAGTTCTTAACCTGAGGTACTATTTCTGGGTTAGCAGAGTCTGTAACCTGAAGCGTCTGTAACCCGAGGTACCACTGTATACTACTTTTTAAATTAATAGGTTTTCAGTGATGCTCCATAGTAGTCTGAAGTAGTAGTAGTAGTAGTAGTAGTAGTAATAATAATAATAATAATAATAATAATAATGACAAGTCCAACAGTACAAAATACCAACTGAACAGAATGAAACCGTATGACCATTGGATACTGAAAAATCAGACCTTTGTTTTACGACTCACCATTTTATCTATTTCCTCTGATTTCTGTGTACAGGTCCCAACATGGTGATAAACTTCTTTGATTTTCACTGTGATAACATTTATATCGACAATGTAAGAAAAGCCCTGCTGGATCAGGCCAATGGCCCATCTAGTCCAGCAATCTGTTCTCACGAGGGTCAACCATATTTCTACCCATAAGTAGGACCCGAGTACAACAACACTCTCTGCTTCCTGCGGCTGTTCTTCATACTGGCTGCCTTGCAGAACATCCTGGGGAGAAGAAAGGGCTCAAGAGTTAAACCTGCATAAACCTGGAGCTGCTGTTTTGCCGCTTTATCATGCAACCCAATATGGGGGGGGGGGGTTGCAAAAAGCTTTGGATAATCTACTCCCCCTGCGGAACCACAATTCGCAGGCAATCCTGTGCACTCCTGCATTCTCAAAAAGGTTTCCTTATTTTATTTTTTACTGAATACAGCAAGAAAAGAAAACACAGATACAGAATTACACACAGGAATAACAATAAACACAAAATTTTCTTAACAAACAATAAAACACTATAGACCCGACCTCCCGTCTATTCCTTATTTCAATTTCATATTACTTATTGCCAATACACACTTTTATCACCATTTAACTTTTTCTTACTATATCTTAGCTCTTATGTCTAACTTGCAACTGTTACTGAAGTTCCTCAAATGCTGCGCACTCTCAGAAAGGTTTCAATTGCCTTTGGGCTCAATTCCCTGCCCTTCTTTTTCCTTCCCTGCATACAGACATCCTTGTCTTTAACAAATGACGGCGTATCAGCCGCCCATCAGCTGGGCCACGCGGTCTTTGGCTTTGTCCATGACGACCTTCCAGAGCTTAAAGGCAGAAGGTGTGACTGCACCTGCACCTCGGAGCGTGGCCGCTGCATCATGCATTCAGCCGTTGCGTAAGTAGGGGGTCAGTGCTCTTTCGACCGCTGTAGTTTTGACCCTGGAAATACAGCATCTTTGTTGGTTATATTCTCCAGTCAGCCTTGAAAAGCTGCCGGCAGACAAACACTGGCTCCCTTGGCCAGAAAGCGGAGACGAGCGCCACACCCTATAGCCGAATTAGACTGGACGTAACTGTCCAGGGGTCCTTTAACTTGACCAGTCAACCCCCCCTCAGACATATTTATTTTGGGGGGGAAGCGCGACCCAATGATTTCAGTTGAACTGATTGGTAACTGGGACTGACCAATATGATCATATCACACCAGTCTGTTTCCAAAGCTGGTCTTAACCTTGAACGTTCTGGGTCCACATTCCCTGAAGGATTGTCCCATATATACCTGCTTGAGTCTCAAGATCACCTCCAGAGCCTCTTCTCCACCAGATAATAATAATAATAATAATAATAATAATAATAATAATAATAATAATAAAATTATTTATACCCCGCCTTCCCTAGCCAAGACAAGACCGGGCTCCAGGCAGCTAACACCAGGTATAAAAACAATTGATTAAAGTTCAACTTAAGAACAAGAGAGTTCCACCAGGCTGGAGCCAGTGTTGAAAAGGCCCTGGCCCTGGTTGAGGCTAACTTGACTTCCTTAGGGCCCGGGACCTCCAGGGTGTTGCTAATTATGGACTTAAGGTCCTCCATGGGGCATTCTGGGAGAGGCGGTCCTGTAGGTACGAGGGTCCTAGGCCGTGATGAGGTGGGGCAGATGCTTCTCGGTGGTGGCCCCCAGGTTGTGGAATTCCCTCCTCAACGAGGTATTTTCAGGAGCAGGCAAGTGTCCTTTTCATTTCCCCAGGCTTTAGTTATTTTTATGCCCTTTGCGCCATTCTTTTTCCGTTGCCTGTTTTATTCTCAGGCTCTTTTAATCATTTTGGATTTTATGGCCGCGTTCCATTTTACATGCTGCAATTTTAACCTTCATTTGTCAAGCACCCAGGAAGCCTTTTTGTTTGTTAACGAGCAGCTTGGAAATAAAAAGTAAAATAAAAGGACTGCTGTTCTGCTAACAGTTTGTTGTCTTTTATTGCAGAGGGTGTCACCGATTTAGTAACTGCAGCAAAAATGCATATTACGAATTCCTAGCAAACCGGGGGAAATTTTGTTTGCTGAATCTGCCTAGGGACTCATTTGAAAGCTACTCTGAGAATACATTTAACATAAAGATGTGCGGAAACGGAGTGGTGGAAGGCGAGGAAGAATGTGACTGTGGTAGGCCTGAGGTTAGAGCAGGGGGTGTTGTTAAATATATATGTTTTCTGCCTTGACGGGCATGGAGTTTCCTTGCTTTTTAATCTGCCCTAAGGTTCCTGCATCCTGTTTTGTTAGCAAATTAACAACTCCTTTCGTTAAAACATGAACTTAACTTTGCTTCCCAGGCACATTATCTCCAGTTTAATTCCCATTTTAAAATTCCAAATCCTGGAATATAGATTGAATGTGTCTTCTCTGGTTGAGAATCACCTGGTGACTTGATGGCAGATAAGAACTTGGAATACGTTTTGGCTACTGTTGATTTTAATCATCTTTGGAATATTAATGCTTCGTTTTATATTTTTGGCAAGGAGGAGTTGTTCGTTTACAATCAAGCAGTATAATAAATTTTGTAAAATGATCTCCACATCCACAAATCAGAATGAATGCCCATTAAACAGCAAACGTAGTAGAATCTCCCTACAAACTTTGTCCAAACCGACCGAAATGAATGCTCACAAGTATCTCCTGTTTTTCTGTTTCACAAACCGATGTACAGAATGATCAAGGTTTTTAAAAATATATATAGAGAGTGGTACCTTGGTTCTCAAACTTAATCCGTTCCGGAAGTCCGTTCCAAAACCAAAGCATTCCAAAACCAAGGCACGCTTTCCTATAGAAAGTAATGCAAAACTGATTAATCCATTCCAGACTTTTAAAAACAATTCCTAAAACAGCAATTTAACATGAATTTTACTACCCAACGAGACCATTGATCCATAAAATGAAAGCAATAATCAATGTACTGTACTATAAAATAAATAAGACAGTATTGTAGATGATAAAAATTAAAATTATTTCCCCCCCCCTTACTTGCACTGATGATATTCATGTTTTGTATGGGGGGGGGGGCCTTTTATCCATTTCTGCAGTCACACAATCAGTCCGTCAGCTGAACTGGGTTCCACACAGTCACAAAAACAAATTAACCAAAAAAGCCTAAAAAACAAAAACGCAAAATAAATAGCAAAAACAAAAGCGCAGAATACAGTCGTACCTTGGTTCTCGAACTTAATCCATTCCGGGAGTCTGTTTGACTTCTGAAATGTTCGAAAACCAAGTCACGGCTTCCGATTGGTGCCGGCGCCCCGGAAACAATAGCCGACAGCCGCATCGGATGCTCGGCTTCCGAAAAACATTTGAAAACCGGAACACTGACTTCCAGGTTTTTGGCATTTGGGAACCAAGGCGTTTGAGTACCAAGGCATTTGAGAACCAAGGTACCACTGTATTTAAAAACTGGCAGGATGAAAGCGTGGGTGAGACAGGAGACTCTGTAATTTTCGTTTTCTTTTCTTGGAAAAGGACCTAAAAGAACTGCGGGACGTTGCTTCGCTATCGGAAAGCAGAGTACAAGAACTGAAGAGGCTGGAGGTAAGTTGTGGCTAAAACCAACTGCCCTTTGTCGCTGTCATTCAAGAGCACTGCTCTGGCCCCAAGGAGCCTGCACAGATCCTGCAAAGTCTGATGTAGATCTTCCCGTTGTTGTATGGCGAGTGGCCCACTGGGAGTGAGGGTTGAGGGCACCTGGAAGTTGAGCTGACACAACTAAAACGATTTAAAATGTATAAGAACATTTCAAGTAACTGCTGGAGATGTGGGGAAGCTCAGTCCCACATACCGCATTTTTCGCTCCATAAGACGCACCTGACCATAAGATGCACCTAGTTTTTAGAGGAGGAAAACAAGGGGGGGGGGGATTCTGAACGAAACAGTGGATGTATGATTTTTGTGGTTCATGCTGCGGCCACAGATATGTGATCTGATGGTGAATTTGGGGTGACCCAATGCAAAAATCCTGAGGATCCATGTGGATCCGTGCTTTGTAACCACGTTTTTGCGCCATTGCGGCCCCAGGCAACAGTGGGTGCGTGATTTTTTTGGTGCAGGCTGTAGCCATGGACATGCTATGTGATCTGATGGTGAATCTGGGGTGACCCAATGTAAAAATCCTGAGGATCAATGGGCTTTTATCTCCCCCCTCTCTGGCAGCCTCCGCTGGTGTCCCTTATCTCTCTTGCGATCCCACCGATCAGCTGTTTCCTTTCAACACTCCCTTCCCTCTTGTTTGCCTTAGTGTCTTTTCCTTAGCTGGGGCAGTTTTTTGCTCCTCCTTTTCTTCTAATTTCTCTCTTTATTGCTTTAGCCTTCCTGTCTCCTCTCCTTGCAAGTTTGCTGTCTTTACCTCCCTCCTCCCAGGCAGCCTCCTTTATTGCTAGCATCCCTTATCTCTCTCCCCGATCGCTTTGTTTCAACACCCACTTCCCTCTTTCAAAAAAAAAAAAGCATGATTTGCTTTTTGCCCCTGGGCAATTCGGCTCCAGGGACCACACATTTGCTCCATAAGACACACAGACATTTCCCCTTACTTTTTAGGAAGAAAAAAGTGTGTCTTATGGAGCGAAAAATACGGTATGTGGCGGACCTGTAAGAAAATAAAGGAATTTGGGGATGTAATTTATAATGAGCTCAAAAGAATGATTAAGGTATCTTTCATTTTTAAAAAACTGGACCCTTTTCTTCTGGGGATACTAGGCTCAGATATACCTAAGAACGCAAGAGAAATATTCTTGCATGCCACAGTGGCTGCAAGAAGATGAATCGCTACAAATTGGAAAGGAGATAAAACATCGACAAAGCTGGAGTGGCAAAATAAACTGTTGGAATACACTGAGTTGGCAAAATGGACAGAAAAACTGAGAGGTCACACTGACCAAACATTTATTAGGAAATGGGACGTGTACAGAAAATACCTTAAGGGTTACTGTAATAACATGACGTCAGTGGCAGCCCTTGAATGACTTCTGTGGTATGATGGGTAATGGTAGGAGAATATAATATGGATGAAATTTAACAAACGAAAATGAAATTAAATAGTGCGCTAGATAGACTAAGAGGTAGGTCCTGACGGGGTGGTGGGAAGGTCATTAGAAGTTCAAGAAGAACGTATTGTGATGTGATGTAACAAATATTACCTTTTACTTTTCTTTCTTCTGGATAACCCTTTTGTTTGTTACTTCTTTTTAATCTCAATAAAGTGTGTGCGTGTGTGTGTACACATGAATGAAGTTGAGCGTGAGGCTCTGAGATCAGAAGTTTGCAGAAGGTGCGACCCTCTTCCACCCTGCCAGTTCTCCCTCCGTAGGGTGCCACGGGGGGGGGGGGGTGTCCTTCCCGAGGAAGTTTTCAGATTGACCCAATGCAAGTAGCAGTGTCAGGGAAGCGACTCTCAACTGCCAGGAGAGATAGCTCAGTCTCCAAGGCCGAGGAAAGGGAAGAGTCGCAAATGTGGATTTGCGAGAGGAAGAAGGGTCGTGGAGGTCGGACATCGCCCCTGACCATTGGTCATGCTGGCTGCAGCATTCTCTGCTGGGCACCAGGTTGGCCTGGGCTGGTCTAGGCTTTAAACACATAGGACCATAGAATTGCTGAGTTGGAAGGGACCCCAAGGGTCATCCAGCCCAACCCCCTGCAACGGGAAGTGCAGGAACGTCAGCCTTTGAAGAAGGCACCACCGCCACCCCAGCAGCAAAGCGGCCTCAGTACACCAGGCAGCAGTTCAACAGGTGCAGTGGAGAGGCCCGTGGGGTCATTTTTGCCCCTGCTACCTACTGTGAGGTGGGGGGGCACATGGATGAGACCGCCCATTGAGCCTCCATCCTGACAAAGCCTCACCCAGCCTTTCCTGGTGCCCAAAGGCACCACATGGTTACAGAGAGTAGGGCTGGACAACATGTCGATATATCGTCCAAAACCGGTTTGAAGTCCCTATTGTGATCTCGGTCTCATGGTTTTTGACCTGGCCATGTATCGCAGATCACGATATGGGTGTGTGCGCTATGCAAAAATCACAATGCTTCTCTCGATTCCTGCAGCCTCTGTTAACTCTCCCCTGCCTCCTGCCCCACAAGAGGCTCCTTCGTTTGAGCCTAGCTCTGACAGCTCCTTCACACTCCGGGGGGGGGGGGGGGGTGTGGCGGTGAAGAGAAGGAGGAGAGGAACAGATCTGGAAGGTGCTTTAGGTCCAAGAAGCTGTTAACTAGCCTACAATCTTTTCTGACAGGAGTGCCAGAAAAATGATTGCTGCCAAGAGGATTGCAGGCGGAAACCAAACGCAGTGTGTACTCATGGACTCTGCTGTGACAACTGCAAGGTATGATTGCCACAGCAGCTGCCATTAGCCTCTGGTTTGGTGCTCAAAATCCTTACTCTCTGGGTCTGTCGAAATCTCCAACAAATGCTTTGGTGAGAATCCTTGTGCAGATAGTTCTCTTAACCTCATGATGCCTTTCGCTGCTTATTTGCATTAGATAATGCATGTGGTCTCTTTCTTCGGGTCGAATTTCTTCTCCATCTCAAGTTGGGGAAGGCCAAACATACGCTGCATCATCTGTATTTATGCCTTTCTTCTTTAGCACCCCTCAATACTTACCCATCCTCGTTTTATTTTGTGATTACATCCACCGCAGCACCATTTTACAGACAAAATGCGCTCATCGTAGGCAATACAATTTTTAAGAGCCTTGTTTTCCAACGCTGTCAGCCAGGAAGGAACTTGCTGAGCTAGAGAATCCAGGTTTGCATAGATCCCACACTGATGCACTTTCTCTTATTTGCATGGTTATATGTATGTATTTATTTGCAAAGTTGGGCTCTGGCGGATTGAGCGGACTAGACCATTAGTGGGTCCTACGGCCAAGGCAGTTTCTGTACAAGATGAAGAGGGAAGATGGGGCTCGTCCGCCTGGGAAGGGAGGCTAAGAAGGAAAACTCTGATCCTAAACCTCCGCTGCCTTGCGGGACATCGTCAGAAGAAGAAAAGGCTAAGGAACAAACCCTACACAAATTTGGGTAGAAATTGTTTCTCAAGCGGCTAGTCCTAGTTTTTATAACTAGGGGTGTGCACTATCCTGCACTATCTCTGCAGCTTTCTTATGGCACCTGGAAGCATTGATTTGATCCAAGGTGGGAAGAGTGCACCCAATTATTCTCTCCGCAGTTTTTACAACCCTGGACAGTGTTGTTTTTCCCCTGACCGTGCAGCTCCCAAACCACACACACAGACCATAAGTTAATACACTCTTAACAGTACAGTGGTAAAATGTCATCAACAGGTCCTTTGAGAGTCCCTAAGACGGTTGGATGGAAACCTTGTACGCCTCCTTCCAGCAACTCCTGCACCAGGCTGGTGCCCAACATCTTGCTGTGCTTTCCTTTGGACCCCATCAGTGAGGACGAGGGGTGGGGGGTCTTGTCGTCTGGGCAGCCCAGGACCTCCAGACACACAGCCCAGGCAGCAAAAACAAAGCGGGAGGCCGCAGCTACAAGTTATTGGCCTCTGCGGCCGCAGCAGACGCTGTGATTCCCCAGCAGTTTGGCTTCCCCTCCAGAGGCGCACTCCATTGTCTCTCAAGGCAGACAAATGCCAGGAACATTTTATTCCACATCTTGTCTGTTATGTGCATATTTCCATGTGGTGTTACAAAGCCAGAGCTTGTTGTATGTAGGCAGTCAATAATTTGAACAGTAATAGTAACAATAATAAATGTTTCTGCATCCTCTGAGAAAGCAGCCACATTGTGGGGTTTGGTTCTTCTTTCCAACAGATTGTCACCGAAGGGAAAGAATGCAGGGAAGCGGCTTCTGAATGTGATTTCCCCGAATACTGCAATGGGGTTTCCTCCAAATGCCCCCCGGATGTGTACAAGCAAAACGGGATGCCGTGCGGCACCAATGACATCTGCTATTCGGGGAAATGCTTCAATGCTCACCAGCAGTGCGAAGAGATCTTTGGCAAAGGCAAGGCTGGCATGATTTAATACAAAATAGCGAGCAGCTTTGTGTCGTCCTGTACAGAGTGTCCCTAAATGTGCCTTGTTGGTTTCTCAGTTTTCCAATCTTCGGGTCTCCACATTTCCACTTCAGCTTGTGAATAATAATAATAATAATTGTTATTATTATTATTATTATTATTATTATTATTATTATTATTATTATTATTATTATTATTTCCAGGTCCTCACAAAACTTAATCAGCATTTCAGAGCGACTTTTTCCTAATATACATTTTTGCAAAGTAATTTCCCTTAGCATAATACAGTTTTGCATATTTTGGCTTATTTTTATGCACACTTTGCCAGAGCGCATGCATTTTCTCCTCCTTGGTGGGATAAGTGCATTGCAACCTCCAGAGAGGTGTTAATTTTGATGGATGGTTGTGTTTCGTTTGCCCCTCGTTTCAGAAAGTGTGATTTGGGTAGGTTCACATTGAAGGGCGAACTGGACTTTAAGGAACTTCTACCCCATCTCCACCTCTGTGATCAGGAATTTGTGAGTCTTCTCCTAGGAGGGACAAATGCTGTATCGATAAGGTTCCCTCTGGCAACCTCACACTGAATTTCTTGCTCGCGAATCTTTCCCTCTCATGCACAAATCAACAAATACTGAAACTGCCTGGGACCAGCCTTCGTGCTTACCAGCTCCTTCAGCCACGGGCTGAGCTGCTGGAATGACACAGATTGTACACATACTATTCTAGCTGCATGGAGGAAACTGCCGCAGTAGAACTTTCAGCTAACTTGGCTATGCTTTTGGGAGGAGCTTTGGGGTTTCTTAAATTGTTATGGATGGGAGAGAGACATTCCACCCAAGTCCTTAAAGGAATCTGGTTGTAACTTACCCAAATCATGCACCCATATGCACCTCCTATGCACATGATGACCAATACTCTTCCATGGTAAAAAGGTAAAGGTAAAGGGACCCTGACCATTAGGTCCAGTCACGGACGACTCTGGGGTTGCGGTGCTTATCTCGCTTTATTGGCCGAGGGAGCCGGCTTACAGCTTCCGGGTCCTGTGGCCAGCATGACTAAGCCACTTCTGGCGAACCAGAGCAGCGCACGGAAATGCCGTTTACCTTCCCACCGGAGTGGTACCTATTTATCTACTTGCACTTTGATGTGCTTTCGAACTGCTAGGTTGGCAGGAGCAGGGACCGAGCAATGGGAGCTCACCCCGTCGCGGGGATTCGAACCGCCGACCTTCTGATTGGAAAGGCCTAGGCTCAGTGGTTTAGAGCACAGCGCCACCTGCATTGCCATATTTCAGAAGGTGAACGTTGTTGCGCTTTTCCTGCAAAATCTCAAAAGTTCTTGAGCTACTTTTAATGAAATTCACCAAAAAACCCCTACACTTTCGGGCCGGATGCTGTTTGCAAGGTCCAAATATCGGCTATGTCTGGGTGGAGGCTATTGCCCAAGCAGGGTTGTTTGGGACTTCAATCTGATGTTCAGGAAGTCAAGCTGCAATTATGTCCCAAATTTCAATATCTTAAGTCTGTTGATTTCGGTGGGTCTGCTTTTGGCTATCACCGTTTACCTGCTAGAGATGTGATGCGAAAGAAGAGTGGCCAACCATTTTAAGAGCTAGCCATTTTAATAAATTCAGATTATTTGGATGGGGTGGGGGGGTGCTTTCCTTGTCTTATTTGTGAACGTACACACACTTTGCTCCTGACAGATGCCCTCTTTCCCCCTCTTTTCTCTGCCTCCTCTCTCTCCCAAATCCAAAGGTGCAAAAAGCGCTCCGCTGAGTTGCTACAAAAAAGTCAACGTGAGAGGAGACCGGATTGGCAACTGCGGCAGGAATAAATTTGGGTACAAGAAATGCGAAGAAGAGTAGGTTCTACCGGGGGGCAGGGGTCCAACCTGATGAGACCGATGCAAAGGGGGCGATTGATCAGTGGCATAGCGTGTGTTGCCAGTGCCCGGGGTGAGACAAGGATTGCTCTCCCTAACCTTCTTGGGGGCGTCACGTGCGAGGCAACAGGTAGACTTTGCTGTGCCCCTGTGGCGGTCCCCTGCCAGTCCCTGCGTTCGCCCTCTCAGCTCGGCAAGCTCCTGGCTGGTTCTCCTTGGTGGGCAGCTGCAGCTGTGGCAGATATGCATATAGCTTTCATTTTATCAGAGTTTATTTTCTGAAAGATTCTTTTTTAGCTGTTCTTAGTTTTATCTGTTAGCTGCCTGAGTCCCTGTCATTTTATCAGAGTTTATTTTCTGAAAGATTCTTTTTTAGCTGTTCTTAGTTTTATCTGTTAGCTGCCTGAGTCCCTGTCAGGGAAAAAATGAGGGGTAAAAACAAATATATACATGAGAACTTTTTTTATCCCCTCTCGGATTTAATACAGTTAGCAAGAAAAAGGCATACTCATACATTTAAGTTATAGAGCGTATGAAATAAGGGGTGGAGGAAGTTACTAGGAAGATCGTGCATGGAAAATATTGACTCCAAGTGGCCAGTGGTCTTAAATTAAGGCACGACTCCTCTAGGAAGTTTACTAGAGAAATCTAACTGTAGCTGCTTATTATTTTTTGGAATTTCATGTTTTTACTCAGTTTTAGGACCCGGATCCTTGGCAACAGATACCATATTTTTTGCTCTATAAGACTCACTTTTTCCCTCCTAAAAAGTAAGGGGAAATGTGTGTGCGTCTTATGGAGCGAATGCAGGCTGCGCAGCTATCCCAGAAGCCAGAACAGGAAGAGGGATCACTGCTTTCGCTGCGCAGCAATCCCTCTTGCTGTTCTGGCTTCTGAGATTCCGAATATTTTTTTTCTTGTTTTCCTCCTCCAAAAACTAGGTGCGTCTTGTGGTCTGGTGCGTCTTATAGAGCGAAAAATACGGTATCTCCATCTTAAGGAGACTGGATTTTTCCACTTAAACCATGAAGATGGAATCATTCTGAAAATAAGTCATTAACCTTTAAAAGCACATCATCGCCATCGACACTGGAGGCAGGAGGGATATCTTGTTGGGCCTTGGTAAAAATAGCCAGCCTAAAGCTCCCTTTCCTTAGGATGACCTTGAAGGTTCAGCGTCCACTTCTCCTGGTACAGAGCCAGTGCTGTCCCTGAAGAGCTGATAAAAGTTCCCCATGCAGAATATCTAAATTAGTGGTTCTTATTAACCTGAGTAGCACCGAGCTAAAAACAAAAGAGGAAAGTAAATGGGTAAAACTGATGGTAACTGCAGCCAGACAGGTTATAGTGAGTAATTGGAAAAATGCAGAAGAGCTAGGGTTGAACCAATGGAGGAAAAAATGGAATAATATTATAATTTTAGAATATCTAACTGTGAAGATACATAAAATGAAAGGGTTTAAGGTCAGTGAGAAATGGGAGGATTGGTTCGAGAAGATATTGAATTATTTGGGTAGGTTTGAACAATTAGGGGCAATTAAAATGTTAAAAGTTAAATAAACCTTGTGGAGGGAAGAGTGTTAATGTATATAGAATTGTACATATGGTTGATTTCAATATGTTATTATTGATTATGTATACCCAATGTATCAGCCACCTGGGGGGGGGGGTTCACTGTTTGTGTTTTGCCCTTAGTGAGATTAACAAGCCAGGTTGAATTTGGCGACAAGGCATCCCGGGACGGTCCCTCTGAGTGGAGAAGGAGCTGTATGTACTCTCTCTTTCCCTTCTCACTTTTCATTGCAGAGATGTCCTTTGCGGAAGGATCCAGTGCATAAACATCAACAAAATCCCAAGATTTGCAGCCGAACAATCTGTAGTTCAGACTCCCACGGACAATCTATTGTGTTGGGGCATAGTTTCCCACAAAGGGGATGACATGCATGACGCTGGAGCGATAGCTGACGGATCAGTGTGTGGGGACAACAAGGTGACGTCGGTTACCTCTGAGCAGGGCTGAAGGGGCAGGTCCTGGAGGGTTTAGGGCATGGGGAGGCAAACTAAAGCCCAGCGGCTGGATCTGGCCCAATTGCCTTCTAAATCTGGCCTGCGGACAGTCCGGGAATCAGCGTGTTTTTACATGAGTAGAATGTGTCCTTTTATTTAAAATGCATGTCTGGGTTATTTGTGGGGCCTGCCTGGTGTTTTTATATGAGTAGAATGTGTGCTTTTATTTAAAATGCATCTCTGGGTTATTTGTGCGGTATAGGAATTCGTTCATATTTTTTCCCCAAAATATAGTCCGGCCCCCCACAAGGTCTGAGGGCCCGTGCTCCGACGTAAATCAGCAACCAGGGCACGCTATTAGCCGAGTGTACTGCACACACAGAATTGGCATGAGGCTTGTGAAGTCATACTTTAACTACAGATTTATTAAACATAAATCAGAACAAAGAAACATGTCGTCTCTCCCTCATGTCGTCTCAGAGAGAACAGCAAAAGCTATACAGAAGCGGAAGTTCCCAGCATACTATGCTGGAATGTAAACAGACACACAACAATCTCATGCCTGTTCCTTAAGGTGGAATGGAAATGTCAACACAACCATCTGCCACAGGATGCATCTGCTCAGCAGTTTTCTGGATGTCTGCAAAAGTAGAAGAAATCGGGCTTTCCTGCTGCCCATTAACACATTGAAATATCCTTTTTCCTAGATATGCATAAAAAGAGAATGCGTTGACCTGAAAGTTCTGAATTATGATTGCAATTTCACAAGATGTAACAACCAGGGGGTAAGTATCATAGGAGCACAGAATCATAGAGTTGGAAGGGAAACCAATGCAGGAATCTCAGCTAAAGCATCCAGGACAGATGGCCACCTTGTTGTTGTTTAGTCGTTTAGTCATGTCCGACTCTTCGTGACCCCATGAACCAGAGCACCAATGGCCATCTAGCCTCCGCTTAAAAACCTCCAAGGAAGGAGAGTCCACAATCTTCGGAGGGAGTCCGTTTTCCAAATAAGCTGACTTTCCAGAGTTGGATGTTGGCATTTGTGAGTTGCCTTCCAAATCGGCGATTCTTTACCCAAGGCAATGGGTGGCATTCAAAGAGAAGTGTGACCCAAACAAAAAAAAAATCTCTGAACAGTTTTGGGGCAGGGGACATATAGAATCAAAGAATTGGAAGGGACCCCCAGGGTTATCTACTCTGCCCCCTGCAAGGCAGGAATCTGAACCGGATTCCCTCTTACAACGCACATGAAACAGAAGTTACATGTAGAAATATCTAGTTCTTTTTTGCTGCCGAAATGCAAAGATACGAAGAAGGCTATAACCTCTTGAGAAGCAGCAGGCTAAAAGTTGAATGCTCATGCTTACAGGAAATAAAGCGCCCATACCATATGTTTGGTATCATAGCAGATGATTGCATTATATATAAGTAGAATCGCAGTAGCAGTGTTGTGTTTTGACCTTCCTCCTCCTCCTCCAACAAGCGTTTTACGCGGCGGTCTTTCCCAGCCTGCTTCTGTGGAATTGCTTTTCGATGTTTTCATGTTTCCTTGTTTTTGTGTGCTTGGTGCCCTGGGCCTCTTTGGGAGGAAGGATGTGGCATTAAAATAATAACAAAGCGTTTTTTAAAGCAACAGGGGGAAATAGGCATATGTAAATACATTATACAATTTTTAAATGTAACATATTGCGTTGGGATACAGAATTTCACAAACAGCAGTGAAGTGGATTATAGAATCATAGAATTGTGGAACTGGAAGGCACACAGAGGGTAATCTTGTCCAACCCCCTGCAATGCAGGAATGATGCCCACAGCTGTCCCTGGGTGGGCTCAAACCACCAACCTAATAATAATAATAATAATAATAATAATAATAATAATAATAATAATAATTTACTTATACTCCACCCAACTGGCTGGGTTTCCCCAGCCCCTCTGGGCGGTTTCCAGCATAATATTAAAATACAATAATTCATCAAACATTAAAAACTTCTCTAATCAGGGCTGCCTTCAGATGTCTTCTAAAAGTCAGACAGCTGTTTATTTCCTTGACATCTGATGGGATGGTGTTCCACAGGGTGGACACCACCACTGACAAGGCCCTCTGCCTGGCTGTAACCTCACTTCTCGCAGTGAGGGAACCGCCAGAAGGCCCTCAGAGCTGGACCTCAGTGTCCGGGCAGAACGATGGGGGTGGAGAAGCTCCTTCAGGTATACTGGACCGAGGCCGTTTAGGGCTTTCAAGGTCAGCCCCAAGACTTAGAACTGTGCTCGGAGACATACTGGGAGCCAATGTAGGTCTTTCAAGGCCAGTGTTATGTGGTCTCGGCGGCCGCTCCCAGTCACCAGTCTGGCTGTCGCATTCTGGATTAATGGCTGTTTCCAAATCACCTTCAAAGGTAGCCCCACAGAGAGCGCATTGCAGTAGTCCAAGTGGGAGATAACCAGAGCATGCACCACTCTGGCGAGACAGTCCGCAGGCAGGGAGGGTCTCAGCCTGAGTACCAGATGGAGCTGATAAACAGCTGCCCTGGATACAGAACTGACCTGCGCCTCCATGGGCAGCTGTGAGTTCAAAATGACTCCCAGGCTGTGCACCTGGTCCTTCAGGGGCACAGTTACCCCATTCAGGACCAGGGAGTCCTCGGTCAACAGCCAGACACTCTGTCCCATTGCACCACCTGAGATAGGATGCTGTGGAAGGTCTGTAGCTAAGTGGCAGAGCAGCTGCTTTTCAAGCAGAAGGTCCTGGGTTCCAATTCTCCAACGGCAAACCCAGGTAGAGCTGGGGAAGAGGCCCCCTGCCTGAAACCCCAGTGAACCCCATTGCTGTGGTAATACTGAGCTACCCAGCAGTCTGACTCAGGAGAAGGCAGCCTCCTGCCTCGGAGCTGTAGAACATGGAAAAGATCTTGGAAATAAATACTTTGTTTGCTGCTCAAATCCCTGATGTATTTCAGTTCTGCAACAGCAACAAGAACTGCCACTGCAGTTACGGATGGGCCCCTCCCTATTGTGCTGGCAAGGGATTTGGGGGAAGCCTGGACAGTGGTCCCGCTCCGGAACTATCGAGTGAGTATCTTCTTCCTGTGGTCACCCCCAGGGACTGGCTGCAGCTCTTACGGCAGAGAAGTTTGCACCTGTGCTGTTTCCCTGAACAGTCCAAATAAATCTCTGGACCGCTGACACATCTTGCATCAGATCCATCCTAGATTCCTAAAGGAGTGGTTCCCAAACTTTCTCCAGAAGTTCTCCCTTTCTGCAAACATTGCTGGATCCATTGGTATCTCTTTAGCAAGCTGCAGTTCTCAGAATCGAAGGAAACAGATTCCTCTGATATATATATATTTTTTTGTCTAAAATGCTGATTTGCGGTTCCTAAAAAAATGCCCGTAGGTCAGTTGCAGCTTTGCCTGTGCACTGGAACAACAACCCCTTTTTTGCATTCAATTATATAAATTACATTACAGTTGGTGTCCTGCTGGATGCAACATGTTCCATCCATCTTGGGGCTTTTGAAATCCGTTGTCTCCATGAGACGCTTGCAGGTGATACAGTGGGCTCCTCTGCACTTTCGCTTGCCCCCAAGACACCCCCCCCCCAGCTTATTTTATTTGTTAGGCTTATATGCCCCACCAAAGGTGTCAGAGCAGTTCACAGAATAAAATACAAGATAAAGCACAAGTGAATTCAGCTTACCGCTGAATCAGAGCAAACGTCAATTGGGTTTTCTCCGGAATGGCATTTGCTGCAACTTAAGTGCTAAAGAGGGCACAGGTGGCTCTGTGGTCTAAACCACTGA
This sequence comes from Podarcis gaigeae, assembly GCF_964106915.1. Lineage (NCBI taxonomy): Eukaryota > Metazoa > Chordata > Lepidosauria > Squamata > Lacertidae > Podarcis > Podarcis gaigeae. The sequence goes on along the minus strand of NC_139677.1, from coordinate 103,007,059 downwards.
GCCTCTTGGGCTTGTCAATCAGAAGGTCAGCGGTTCGAATCCCCGCGACGGAGTGAGCTCCTGTTGCTCTGTCCCAGCTCCTGCCCACCTAGCAGTTCAAAAGCACAAAGTGCAAGTAGATAAATAGGTACTGCTCTGGCGGGAAGGTAAACAGCGTTTCCTTGCGCTGCTCTGGTTCGCCAGAAGCGGCTTTGTCATGCTGGCCACATGACTCGGAAGCTGTACGCCAGCTCCCTTGGCCAGTAAAGCAAGATGAGCGCCGCAACCCCAGAGTTGTCTGCGACTGGACCTAATGGTCAGGGGTCCCTTTACCCTTTAAGTGCTAAAGAGGGCATGGGTGGTGCTGTGGTCCAAACCACTTAGCCTAGGACTTGCCAATCAGAAGGTCGGCGGTTCGAATCCCCATGACAGGATGAGCTCCCGTTGCTCGGTCCCTGCTCCTGCCAACCTAGCAGTTCCAAAGCACGTCAAAGTGCAAGTAGATAAATAGGGACCGCTCTGGCGGGAAGGTAAACAGTGTTTCCTTGCGCTGCTCTGGTTCGCCAGAAGCAGCTTAGTCATGCTGGCCACATGACCTAGGAAAACTGTCTGCGGACAAACGTCAGCTCCCTGTAAAGCGAGATGAGCGCCACAACGCCAGAGTCGTCCACAACCGGACCTAACTGTCAGGGGTCCCTTTACCTTTTCAAGTGCTAAAGAGTGGGTTTTCCTGGAAGAAATTGGCAGGGAAGAGGGATGAGCCCAGAGTTTGGAAGTACAAGAAGGAGATCCAGGACTGCTGATGGCTTAAGTGTGTGTGTGTGTGTGTGCGCGCGCGCGCGCGTGTGTGTGTGCGCACTTTAGCACTGAAGTGCAGAATACTAATTCCCTCTCTTCCTCTTTCTCTCAGACACTAGGAGAGTTGTAATGCTCAGCTCTATGCTTGGGATTGGTGTGCTTTTCCTGGCTACTGTTATAATGTTCAGGAACTCTATACAGACCTGGTAAGAAAAGCCTCCTCCATTCTTTCTCCATGGGATAAAAACATGTCTGCTCCGCCAATGTTAGAAACTCAGATATATAAGATAGTCGCCAAATGGCGCCTTAAACCTGGGTTATGGTTGCCACAACAAATGTCTAAGTGCCTTTTTTCCAGTGGGGTTTTGTTGTTATTATTAGTATTATTTTCATTTCTGTACTGCCTTATATTTCAAAGAAGAAGAAAAAAGCATAAAGCATCCAAGAAAACAATCCAGAAAAAAAGCAAATTCCATCTTCAAGGAAAATATTTCAGATCCTTCTCTAAGTGACACTTTGCTTTCCCCACATTTACTTGCCTACTTAATTTATAGTGCTGCCCCACAGCAGAAGTCCTCTAGGAAGCCAGTGTGGAGTAGTGGTTAGAGTGTGGGGCTAGGATGTGGGAGATCAGGGTTCGAATCCCCACTCCATGATGAAGCTCACTGGAGACCTTGGAGTCAGTCACCAGTCTCTTAAAGAGCTCACAGGGTTGTTGCAGGGATTAACAGTCAGAATGGCCATTCAACTCTTCTTGTTTCGCCACAACAGGTTTGGAAGACTAGTCGGTGATAGAATATCTCCGAAACCTATCGATTCTGCTTCGGAAAGTACTGTAAGTTCCTAGAAGGTTCGAGAGCAGAAGGTCTTCTCGCTGGGCTTTCCATTTTCTTTTCTTTTCTTCAAAAATATATAATGGAAGAGCATCTAAGCACTAGAGCATGGGTAGGCAAACTAAGACCCGGGGGCCGGATCTGGCCCAATTGCCTTTTAAATGCGGCCCGCAGAGGGTCCAGGAATCAGCGTATTTTTACATGAATATAATGTGTCCTTTTATTGAAAATGCATCTCTGGGTTATTTGTGGGGCATAGGAATTGGTTCATCCCCCCCCCCAAAGTATAGTCTGGCCCCCCACAAGGTCTGAGGGACAGTGGACCAGCCCCTGCTGAAAAGGTTTCCACTATTACTATTACTATTACTATTACTATTATTATTTATTTGTACCCCGCCCATCTGGCTGGGTTTCCCCAGCCATTCTGGGAGGCTTCCAACAAAGATTAAGAATACATTAAAATGTCACACATTAAAAACTTCCCTAAACAGGGCTGCCTTCAGAGGTCTTGTAAATGTCAGGTAGTTGTTTATTTCTTTTTTTATATAAGATATTTATTAAAAATTTTAGATGTACAAAAAGAGAAAACAAAAAGCATCATTTTAAAACAAAAATAAGATAAAATACAAAAAGGAAAAACGAAAAAGAAAAAAGAAAAAACAGAGAATTAAAATCCATTAAAACAAAGAAAAAACAAGAAAAAATACCACAAATCTTCCCATTACTTATCTTTCATTAGCTTATTTCCCTGACCTCCTCACACCTCCCTTTCTTGTATTCTAGGTCAATTATCCATTTCAGCAAATCCTTTCCCTCTTTTCAAATTTTTGTCCTGTAATTTATCTTGATATTAACATAACTTTACTTTCCCTCCTTTCCTCAATTAACAGTCTGTTTTTTCCTAAATCTTCGTAACATTTCTGCTAAAATCACATAAATTCATTCCAACAACATTCTAACATTCGTTAATTTTGCAATGTTTCTGTAAATAGTCTCTAAATTTCTTCCAATCTTCCTCCACCAACTCTTCTCCCTGGTCTCGGAAGGTAGTTGTTTATTTCTTGGACATCTGGTGGAAGGGTGTTCCACAGGGCAGACGCCACTACCAAGAAGGCCCTCTCCCTGTAGCTTTGCTTCTCGCAGGGAGGGAACCGCCAGAAGGCCCTTGGAGCTGGACCTCACTAGAGCAATACTCTCCTCTCCTGTGGTTTCCAGCAAGTGGTGTTCAGAAGCATAGCTGCCTCCGACTGTGGAGGCAGAGTAGAGCCTCAGTGACTAGGGGCCATTGGTATCCCTCACCTCCTCCATGAATTTGCCTAATCTTCTTTTAAAACCACACCATGACTGCATGCTGGTTGCTGCCATGCGCTGTTAAATGGGGGTCACAAATGCTGCCCCAAAAGTGACTGGATAGGATGGCACCCTGTCACTTGCCCGGGCACATACCTACCCCCTTCCCCCTCCTTGCCATACAGTGCCCACCTAAGGCAAAAAATATCCCCCAAATGGGTTTAGCCGTCTTTTTTGCTGTAGGGTGTCCATGTGAGCAATGGGACATGGCCACATCCTGTTGCTTCCCAGGGGGCATTCCCAGCCCCATTTTCTCTGGGTGCAGCCATAGCAAGTGACAATTGTGTTTTTCCAGGTCTCCTGGTATGTAAAATGTTAAAATCTTAATCTAATGATTATTATTAAGCTGCACATTAAATGCAGAAGTGGGGTGCAATGAATTAAGTTTGGGTATATGCGGAAAAGGGATGGAGCGGACTAAGGGCCTGGCCACACGTCCCTTTGCTTTTTCCAGGCACAGTTCACGATTCAAAGCTCTGTGGCCAGGCACGCTTTCTCCCTAGAAAAACCAGTGCTTTAAAGCTGAATCGGAGCAAACCTCCATCTGCGGAAAACCCAAATTGCTCCGATTCAGCTTTAAAGAGTGATGTTCCACGAGGGAAGCACAGGGTCAAAATGAAAAACGTATGTGTGAATAAGCCCTTCCAGTGTTTCTCAAACTTGGGGTCCCAGCTGTTGCAGGACTACAACTCCCATCATCCCTGACCACTCATCCTGCTGACTAGGGGTGATGGGAGTTGTAGTCCAACAGCAGCTGGGGACCCGAGTTTGAGAGACACAGCATCTGTCCATCATTACCCTGGAGGTCAGGTCCCTCCCCCCTTCCCAGATCACTACTTTCAGGCATCTGGGCAAACAATAGCTTAAGAACATAAGAAACGCTGGCTGGATCAGGCCAAGGGCCCAACTGGTCCAGCTTCCTGTTCTCATGGCTTGCATCACTTTGCAGAGTCAAATTACTGGAGGTCTGGCGTGTGGCTTTCAGTCCCTTGTATGGGTCTGCTGGGGGGGGCACAGTGAAAACTACATCCGAGCTGAAGGACTACCTAGCCTATACTAGGGGTGAAATGGGGAGTTGTGGAGTGTGACATCACACATGGGGGGTGTTTTGCTTTTCATGCCCGCTTTCCTCATTCCAGGAGCAGCTCAGCGATGAAGAGGAACAGAGCGACTGACACAGCATCCCTCTGTAACCTTGCGGAGGACGCTGCCCAGGTCAGTTCCCAGGAAGGAACCAAGGCGGAAGGGGGGGGCCACAGGGACTTCTGCGTATCCCGCAAATCGTGGCTTGCATCGGAAGGCCAGGCAAATTTCAGGGCCTCGTAAGGTAAAGGGAAAGGACCACTGGATGGTTAAGTCCAGTCAAAGGCGACTCCAGTGGTACCTCGGGTTAAGAATTTAATTAATTCTGGAGGTCTGTTTTTAACCTGAAACTGTTCTTAACCTGAAGCACCACTTTAGCTAATGGGGCCTCCTGCTGCTGCCGCCACGCGATTTCTGTTCTCATCCTGAAGCAAAGTTCTTAACCCGAGGTACTACTTCCGGGTTAGTGGGTAGTCTGTAACCTGAAGCGCCTGTAACCCGAGGTACCATTGTATGGAGTTGCGGCACTCATCTTGCTTTCAGGCCGAGGGAGCTGGTGTTTGTCCACAGACAGCTTTCCGGGTCATGTGGCCAGCAGGACTAAACTGCTTCTGGCGCAATGGAATACCATGACCGAAACCAGAGCGCACGGAAATGCCATTTACATTCCCGCCGGAGTGGTACCTATTTATCTACTTGCACTTTGACGTGCTTTCAAACTGCTAGGTTGGCAGGAGCAGAGACCGAGCAACGGGAGCTCAGCCCATGGCGGGGATTCGAACCGCCGACCTTCTGATCGGCAAGCCCTAGGCTCTGTGGTTTAACCCACAGCGCCACCCGCGTCCCCAACAAGAGTTAGATATGCCTTGTTGTTGTTGTTGTTGTTGTTGTAAAGAACTCGGAACTTCCCTATGACAGAAAGTCCAGGATAACCCCTCCTTTCTCATCTTTTAGGGGTCAACGGAGAGCCAACAATGAACAGAGGGCATTTTGCTCTGCTGCGGACTTGAGTCTGGCTAACTCGTGCAGCAGAAGACATTTCTTATACCTGAAGATTGCGGAGGAGCTTGTGGTGGAGAAGGGAGGGTGCTCCCTCTGCCTGCTGTTTTCCCAACTGCTCACCCAGCATCCTCTTCCGCTACTGAATCTCTTGTTTCTTTGCCCAATCTCATCATTTGCCTTTGAACAAAGTGTTCCGTCTTCCAATGCTGTATATATTTGTCACTGGTCTGCTCCAGGCACAAATCAACACTTCAGTTCTGAGAAATAAATCACACATCAACCTCACTCGAGTGCCCCGCATGTCTGTTTTCTTCTAACGTTAAATTTAACTTTCTTCTTTGGATATTTTGGCTTCTCGCTATGGTCTTATATCACTCCAAAGTGGCCTTCTTGCAGCATGAAGGCTGGGACAACAGCAAGGTCCTTTCGCAACACTCCTCCCCAGAGCTGGTCTGGCTCCTCGGTCTACCGACCCACATCTGCCCCACAAGCTGCCCACTAGGGTTGCAACTTTTAACAATGTTACGGCTAAAATCTGGGTGCGGGGCTACACTGCCACCCAGCTTGTCGGACTAAGTGTCCGCGGGTCCCTGCGGAAGAAAATGAGCTCAGCCGGACAGGAGCAAAATGCGGAGATCCAAGGTTTATTGCGCAACAGGTTCAAGACGAGATTGAACAGCGAGAAAGGGGTGACATGAACTTTTGAAACTCCCTCCATGTCCCAGAATACAGTGCAAAATACATCCCAGTTACATCATGAATACATTAAGGAAAGGTTGGGTTACACAGATTGCATCATGAATATATTAAGGAGAGGTTGGGTTACACCGGATTAACATAAGGAGGAGGGAGGGGGAATATGCAGAGCTACACCGGATTAACATAAGGAGGAGGGAGGGGGGAATATGCAGAGCTACACCGGATTAACATAAGGAGGAGGGAGGGGGGAATATGCAGAGCTGGAGATATGCGCAGATAAGCGCTTCCTGAGTGTATGCATAGTCTGTCACCTGGCATTGCCCGGAGGAAGGTTTGGCAGAGTGATTTTGACAGGATTAGGGTCTTGACACCTTACTTGAGGGATTATGGATATGGGTTTTATAGATTTTAGTTCCCTTTGACATTGACAATTGGGAATAAATGGATATGTTGTAGTGAAGAAGGTGAAGAAGACATGCCCCCCCCTTCCGTAACAGTCCCCCATTCGGAGATAGATTTGCATTAAAGTTCTGTAAGATCTTGCAAATCTTTTCTCCGCACCCCTAAATCTCGGTGAAGGTAGGGGTGCCCTGTGAGTGGGAATAGGATCTAATGGAAAAGGAGGTGGGTTGAGCAGGGCAGCAAAGGAGGGAGCAACACGGACCAATACAATGTGTGCGCTAAATAATAACTTGGTATCTACCATACCAGATGTGTGGGTTTATGCAAACCTGAAGGGGGCTTGCAAGCCATGCCTCTTAAGGTCATTTGCAAATATAGTAGTGCAGATAGCTAGATATAGGATATCACATAAAAGAACACCTGTTGTATTTTGTTCAATAGTGGTCTATGCTTTACATTTAGCAGGAAGGTCCACTACTGACTGGAAAAGAAAATACAGTTCCCCCCCCCACCGTTTTTGTGTTCTCAGGTGCGAAGGTAGCTCTTCTGTGGTCTCCCACCGGCATGGTGTCACAGTAGTGGCAATCCCTGGTGAATCCACTTAGGGATTCTCAGTCATTTCAGCCTTACCATTTGCAGACAAAATTTTCCTGCCCTTTATTTACAGGATGGTCAAGGCTACTCAATTATATGTCAAGGCTCATTCTACTTGATTACTGTATATGAATTTGTTTGTGCTTAAACTTTGAGTAGACCTTTAAGCCTGATTTTTGTAAATAATAGACGAAATGATAAACACTGTAATCACTCAAATGCTTGATATTACCAGTTGTGCTTCAAAACATCACGGCTTCACCTCTCACGTTTTTAAAACTAAAGAGCAAAGCTAGGCTGAATTTCAACTCCATCACCTCACCAGAATTTAAGAATTACCCTTCAATCCTCCAATGCTTGCAGACACATGTCCTTCCACACAGCCCCAAATTGGGAGAGTTGAAAAGGACCCTGGGGTCATCTAGTCCAACCCTCCAAAATATAGGGCTCACAGCTAGATTTCACAGCAAGATTTGTACTACCAAAGACATATACATTTAAGTACAGATTTTCAACTGGGAAAGGAAACATCTATGCTCCTATCACGTACTAAGGAAGAGGAAAAGAAAAGTACCCGACTTTACACAGAACCGTTTTTGCAGATCTTGAGATAGTTTGAGTGAGTTTGCTTCCTTAGACTAGAGAATATTTAAAGGAAGGTTGAAGTGAACAGTTTTTTTTTTCTTTTTTCTAAGATAGGGAGAGGATCTTTTATTTTGCATAGTTAAAACAGCCATAGATTTGATTTAAAGGGAATACAAAAGTGAACAATTTTTTTTCCTCCTGAACTTGCAGAGGAATAGTAAGCCTAATTTAGATTATTATTCTTATTATTTTTAAATAACTACACATAGGAAAGTGAGATGCAGGGTACCTTAGGAAAGATTGCTCCCCCCTCTTTGCAGTTTCCTTTAAAGGATGCTTACTCGGGAGTAAATTTACCTGGCACAGAAGTAAGAAGGGAGAAAAAAACTGAAAGAGACAGAATGAAACAAGGGGGGCATTTTCTAAGAAAAGAGGCCAGGAAGTCTTATAGAGACTGATATCAGGAGCCTTACAATAACTCTTCTGTCCAACCAAATCAAAGTTAAAACTGGACTCAGATATTTTCCTTAGAAGGAAGACCATACTTTCATAGGCATATGCTTAATGAAGTACATACAAGGAGGAAGAGTCTTTTGAGCCTCTCTCAAATAACAAACATTTATATTTATATATATAAAAAACATAACAAATAACAAACACTACATTCTCATTTTTGACTTGTTTAAGATTGATAAGGTCCAGCATGGCTTCCCTAGATTTAAATTTGAAGCAAGCTTGCAGTTTAAACTATGCGCACTTAAGAAAGGCAGTCTGTCAGAGACAGAAGGAACAGACAACACACATAACAGACAACATGTAAACATACATATTTTCATATGTGTATTAACAGACAACACACATAACAACATGTAAACATATATATTCTCATATATGTATTAACAGACAACACACATAACAGACAACATGTAAACATATATATTCTCATTCTTTAGTTGGTTATTGCAAGGAGTTGGGCCGCTCCCTTTGGCTTCATTAAGTGAAATTAGTAGGAAGGTTCCACATGGTTTTAAGAGCCTCCTTGCCTCTTCAAACACAACCAGTTAACCAAACTGGCAGGGCTCACAATGCTTAGTTGACTAGGTACCCCTTTATATATGCATGCGTTGTTGTTGCTTTTTTGTTGTTGTTTTACTTCTTTTGTTTGGGATGGAGAAGGGAGAAAGAGAGGGGGTGATTTGGATTTGGGTAACTTGTACAGAGGGCTATTTAGGTTTTTTTTTTTTCTTTTCCTTGTTGCTTGGCAACTTCCTAACAATTTAACGAGCTTCACCCACTCGGTTCCTTTTTCTATTCCTTTCCTATTTCCTATTTAATAACCTGGGGTCCTTTTCCACTCTGCTGATCCCGCCCAATTCCTCATGGGCTATCCCTCCTGGCAACCTCCTACCTATCGTCACAATCTCAGGAAAAGGGGCCCTACTGAACGCCCACGCCGTGCGGTGCCAGATCGAGTGATCCCTGGATAGAGTTTTGAACCGAAAATCCCCCTTGCTTTTGGAAGCGGGCTCACGCACGATACACGTGTTACGTGGCACCGACCAGTGCAGCTGGGATTGGGATAGAAAGCCAGACCCCTTCCTGCCCCCTCCGTAAGGGCGCTCGGGAAGTTCGGAAGAAGAACTCCAGCCCCTTGCTTTCAACTGAGATGCCCGTTGCAGAGAGTCGGCTGTCTTTCCAAGCCGGGTCTCTCCGTCTTACTTTTGGACTCACAATGGGTGCGGCTGACTGGAGGGTTTGAGAGGAGAAAGAGATAGAGCTCAGAACCCCCCTTTTGGGTCGAGCAGCGGTCCACAGTCTCTCTCACCAATTGGACCAAGAGATAGGCGAGAAGGAGCGATAGAGAGGAGGGCAGAGAATTCAGTTGCCAGGAGATTTCCACCCCTTTCCCACCAGTGCACTGGATTTTCATTTTCCTTCCTTATACTCACGCGTCCTTTATGATGATCCCGGGATCGATGAATAAGCCGGCTGGATCCCTCTTTGCTCCCCGGCTGAACTCCTGGGGCTTTCGATTACCACCCGGAAGATGGCCGGGGGTCCAAAGGATCTTCCCAGGCAAAATGGCCTGGTGCCGGGTGAAGATTTCGGGGCCCCCGGTCAGCAACGCGGGAGAACCGCATGCCCCACGTTGGGCGCCAACTGTTACGGTTGCAACTTTTAACAATGTTATGGCTAAAATCTGGGTGCGGGGCTACACTGCCACCCAGCTCGTCGGACTAAGTGTCCGCGGGTCCCTGCGGAAGAAAATGAGCTCAGCCGGACAGGAGCAAAATGCAGAGATCCAAGGTTTATTGCGCAACAGGTTCAAGACGAGATTGAACAGCAAGAAAGGGGTGACATGAACTTTTGAAACTCCCTCCATGTCCCAGAATACAGTGCAAAATACATCCCAGTTACATCATGAATACATTAAGGAAAGGTTGGGTTACACAGATTACATCATGAATATATTAAGGAGAGGTTGGGTTACACCGGATTAACATAAGGAGGAGGGAGGGGGGAATATGCAGAGCTACACCGGATTAACATAAGGAGGAGGGAGGGGGGAATATGCAGAGCTACACCGGATTAACATAAGGAGGAGGGAGGGGGGAATATGCAGAGCTGGAGATATGCGCAGATAAGCGCTTCCTGAGTGTATGCATAGTCTGTCACCTGGCATTGCCCGGAGGAAGGTTTGGCAGAGTGATTTTGACAGGATTAGGGTCTTGACACCTTACTTGAGGGATTATGGATATGGGTTTTATAGATTTTAGTTCCCTTTGACATTGACAATTGGGAATAAATGGATATATTGTAGTGAAGAAGGTGAAGAAGACATGCCCCCCCCTTCCGTAACAACAACCTCCTGTTCCTGTAGCTTAGCTAGATGAACCTTTGCCTAAAAAACAATGGAATGAACTGTCATTTCCAAATCTCTTGGAAAAAGCTCACTTCGAAATCAATCGGTGTTTGTATATGTAACTGTACAACGTGTTGCGTAATATGCAGAGCGTGTCTTATAATACAGGAAAAATAGAGCTGGCAAATTCTCTAATACTCACACAATGTTTTGTACATTGTTGCTTAGAATAAACCGAGGCTGCAGTTGGCCTTTGCTTCTGCTGCAATAAAATTTGCTTTGATTGTGTGATGCACACTGATTATTTTCTGCGATCTGGGTGGATGGATCCGGCAATTATCCAATACAGTTTTAGGAAGTTCCAGACAGATGTAAAAGTTCTAAACAGATCCATTAAGGTTTTTTTTTTTTTTTTTTTTTAAGTGCTTATACTTATGAGTAGTAATGTTACCTATATGGTGATTCCAACTTTTCATTTTGGGGTGCCCTTTTTTCACAACTGAGAGGAATCAGTCCCCTTTTAAGCATAAGTTTATCCCTTTATGATACAGGAAATCATCTTTTTTGGGGGGGGGGTCAAAAGGTTCTAACCCTACTGCTCAAAGGTCACTCTTTGTTTTCCCAGGCCCTGAGAATTGCCAGGAAAGTGAACTGGTTCTAGGCTTCTGCCTGAGTCCTGGACAAAAAGACCACATGCCCCAACCCTATGCTGGAAGGCAGGACCAAATAGATGTGTGTCATTTATTTCAAATGGTGTCTTTAAAGCCCCAAACAGCTTAGCAGCTGAGGATCCTGCAGTCCACCTTATTTCATCTATTTTTCTCTGCTTGCTCCATCCCAGTATCTGAGGCCTGGCTCCAGGTGAGAGGGACGGCAGGCAATGATAAGCAACAGGGTCTTCTCGGTGATGGCGCCTGCCTTGTGCAATGCCCTTCCGCATGAAACCCATCGCCAGGCATTTGGTTGTTTAAGAAAGACCTCTAGAGGAGTGTTTTCTGTTCCCTTATCTGTTCTCGCTCTCCCTCTCTTTCTAAATCGCTGCTTTATGAACTGCTGTTTCCGTTTGGTTAATTGATTTCTGGGCTTGCTACGTTAACCAAAGTTTCACACCATTACTTTTTATGTACATTTTATTTTTATTTCGTCGTTTTACTGCTTCAGACGGATTTGAAAAATAGGCAGGGTGTACATTCAGATCACGGTGGTGCAAAGCCTACAAAGAGACAAACCCTGCTCCCAAGCGCCACTTGAAGCAGAACCCAAGGAAAGAATCATAGAATTGGGAGGGACCCTGAGGGTCATCCAGCCCAACCCGCTGCAATGCAGGATTTTTATTTTTTGCCCAATGTGCTCGAACCAATGACCTTGAGATCAAGAGTCTCATGCTTTGCCAACTGAGCTATCCCACAGAAGAGGAAGAAGAAAGCTGGTTTAGCTGGTACATGAGTGCATCTTTCCCCCATGAACAAAGAACCATTGAACTGTAGAGCTGGAAGGGAACCTGACGCTCATCTAGACCAACCCCCCTGCATTGTACCTGCTCCCTCTTCCTCCATTTTTGTTCTAAATGCTGGCGAGTGGCTGCAATGGCGGGGAGAAAAAGGACATGGGGGCAGGTGGGGAGAGTTGCTGGGTCAGGAAAGGACGGCAGAAACTTCGGGACTGTCCCCCATCAGAATTTGGAGGGGGCACCAGGTTGGCAAACAACTGAGTCACATCAGTAGGTATAAAGTCAATCTCTCGGCTGCATCTACCTTGCAGGGTTGTTGTGCAAAAGACACCTGAACGCAATACTGATGAATCATTAGTCCAGCATCTTGTTCTCACAGTGTGGGCGGTGTGCAAATTTAATAAATGAAATAATAATTGTGGGAAGCCTGCAGTGAGACCTGCTCTCAGCTGTCCTTTCCGTGCTTGGGATTCCCAGCAGCCAGAAGCACTGCCGCAGATCACAGCCGCCCTGGCGAGGAGCCACCGAATGGCCGCCTCCTCCTCCAAGAATTTGCCCCTCTTAACGTCTCCCACGCTAAGAAGGTCCGTATAGTTAAAGCCATGGTTTTCCCAGTCGTGATGTATGGAAGTGAGAGCTGGACCATAAAGAAGGCTGATCGCCGAAGAATTGATGCTTTTGAATTCTGGTGCTGGAGGAGACTCTTGAGAGTCCCATGGACTGCAAGAAGATCCAACCTCTCCATTCTGAAGGAAATCAGCCCTGAGTGCTCACTGGAAGGACAGATCTGGAAGCTGAGGCTCCAAGACTTTGGCCACCTCATGAGAAGAGAAGACTCCCTGGAAAAGACCCTGATGTTGGGAAAGATGGAGGGCGCAAGGAGAAGGGGACGACAAAGGACGAGATGGTGGGACAGTGTTCTCGAAGCCACAAACATGAGTCTGACCAAACTGCGGGAGGCAGGGGGAGACAGGAGTGCCTGGCATGCTCTGGTCCAGGGGGTCACGAAGAGTCGGACACGACTAAACAACAACAACGTCACCCACGGTGGGCACCATCACTTGTCACTTTCCCTTTGTTAAGGGAGAAATCTGAGGGCTCCCTTGGACAAAAAACAAGGACACCAGCCAGGAATACCAGAGCAAAACAGCAGCCAGTAGGCTTGGTCTTTATTGAAGACATTCGTGACAGGATTCCCACCTGCCACAAGGTGGAACAAGATGGAAGCCCCGAACAAAAGAGCCCCCAAACTTTTATTAGCTGCTCACCCCCATGTTACACCCCCCAAACATCACTCATACATCACAGTTACATCATGAAAGGGGAGGTCTGGTGGCAGTAATCTGAGCATCCTGGACCCTGCCCCATGGTTCCCCTTGCCCTCCACCAAACACCCATCAAGTGTCACAAAAGAGATATTTGCATTTCCCTGTTTCCCAGCCAAGTTCATCACACCCCTTTATCTTCATCTGGGTTTGTTATTTCTGGAATGGCTACCTGTCTGGCACTCAGGTATCAGGAGGCCAGGGATTATCACTCAGGCAGAGGGGCTGCTGAGTAGATGAGCTCACATGTCTAGATGAATTTCTGAAGTTTTCCCAGTGATCCAGTACATAGATCCGTTTATCAGTGAATTCTTACATTTGGTATTCTGCAGCAAAGGCCCTTTGAATAGATAGGAAGAAACTGTGATGAAGTGTTTTGTGGGGACAAATCACAAAAGCGATTGTGCTGATTTTGGTAGTGGGCTGCATGTGCAGGATATCTGCTGGGAGGGTCACCCCCCAACCTATACATAAATTCCTGCAACACCTTGAACCCAGGACCCCGAGAAAAGCCAAAGGCCCACCCAGCCCACCGAGAGCCATTGTGGAGCAGCGGTTCTGGGAAAGACCCGGGTTCGAATCCCCCCAGGAGGCGAGACCTGGGGATCCAGTCGCCGCCTCTCTGCCTAGCCTACCTTGCAGGGTTGTTCTGATGGATGAAACAGGGCGGGGGAGGGAGAGTCACGCGAGCCCCCCCCCCCTCGGATTCCCCAAAGGCCACGAAAGCCGCGGGACCCCCAGAGGACAGCGCGGAGGTCCCGCCTGGGGCGAACGGCTCCTCCGCTCGCAGCTGGCCGGGAGGGGAGGGGCTTTCTCCGAGCGAGGCCCCGCCCACCCCGCGCGCCCGGCGATTGGAGGGAAGCGGGCGGACACGTGGAGGAGGCCGGTTCACGTGACGGGGCGCTCTCACGTGACGGGCCGCCCTGGCTCCGCGCCGATTGCAAGTTTTGGGAGGAAAGGAGGATGGAGGGAGAAGGAGAACAGGAAGAAGAGGGAGAGGAGGAGTGGCTGCTGGAGTCCTTGAGACTGTGAGTCAGCGGGGGGGGCGGGAGGGGGAGAGGGAGGGGAGATCGGGGAGAAAAAGAGGGGAGGGGAGAGAGGCAGGGGAAAGAGAGGAGAGGGAGGGGAGGGGGGAGGAGGAAAGAGAAAGGGAGGGGAGGGAGGAGGGGAGGGGGAGAAGAAGAGGGGAGAGAGGGAGGGGGAAGAGGGGAGAGGGAGGGGAGGGGGGAGAGAGAGGGGAGATCGGGGAGGAGATGGGGGAGAAAAAGAGGGGAGGGGAGAGAGGCAGGGGAAAGAGAGGAGAGGGAGGGGAGGGGGGAAGAGGAGGGAGAAGGAAAGAGAAAGGGAGGGGAGGGAGGAGGGGAGGGGGGAGAAGAAGAGGGGAGAGGGGAAGGGAGGGGGAAGAGAAAGGGAGGGGAGATTGGGAGGGGAGAAGAGGTGGGTCCTCCTTTGGGCTCCCACTTTGCCTCCGTGGCCACTGGGGAGCAAGGGCTGCTCTGCCCCTTTGAGCCAGGCCAGTCACTCAGTGTCCATCCGTCTGTCCCTCCATCCATCCATCCATCCATTCATTGCATTTCTCTCCCACTTCTCTTTCCCCCGTGTTTCCAGGTACAATGATCTCCACCTGTTTGAGCTTCACGATCCCACCAGAGTCATTGAGTGGACGGGAGAAAAAAGTGAGGTTTTTGTTTTCTTTCTCTTTGGCATTTTTTTTGCCTCCACTTTTTGTTTCGTTTTCTACGAATTCAGATTCCTAGTAATTTGATCAATTACCAGCTTCAGGGGTCCTTTACCTTTAGCTTTTACCAGCTGACAGTTGGGCACGATGCCCCATATTTTTCTTGATGCCCCATATTTTTTTTTTTTAAAAAAAAACTTAATGTTTTAAAAAGGAACAATATTGGTCTGATTTCTTTAGGTATTTGTGTGGCGGGGTATGAAAATGGAAGAAGGAATGAAATCCTCCAGCTTCTCCTGCCTCAGAGGCTTTACGCAAAGGAGAACCAGGTAATGTTAATGATAATACTTTGGAGATTCCCCTCCCCATTTGGGCCCACACCCCAACTTCAGAAGAGATAGATGTTTGTGCAAATGCTCTCCTGGGTCTCTTTTCTGCTGAGGCCCAGGCATGGATCCTTAGCTGCAGGGTGGTTTTCGCGTGGAACCCTTAATTTATTTATTTTTAAACAGGGCTTATGTCCAGAAAGAGATTTCAAGGTTGAACATGGTGGATTTTCCGATCACCCGGTGTACATGCTGAAGCACGTTCCAAAGACCAGGTCAGTGGTGCTAAAAGGACTTGGCCTCTCGGTTGCTGGTTAATATATACATTTTATGAAGGTTTATAGAGAAAAATACAGAACTTAATATCCTTTCCTTTTCTTAAAGGAATATTATCTAGATACAATAAAAACAGAAAAAGCCGGGGGGGGGGGTTAGAAATAAAGAGAACAAAAATAGGTTAAAAGAGAAAGAAAAATAAGATTAAGAAAATCATTATTTTCTGATTGCTGGTTATCTAGATGTGCAAAGCCTGCCTAGAGCATTCAGTACAGAAGTGGTACATAAATTACCGTATTTTTCTGTGTGTAACACGCCCCCATGTATAAGACTCAAAATAGAGAAAATGGGGGGGGGGAGAGAGAGATTGCACAGAGTTGTTGAGCTTTCTTTGGGAGAGATTGCTAGAGTTGTTGAACTTTTTTTGGGGGGGGAGTTTTGCCAAAAATCCCTCTCCCGCAGGACCACAACAGCCAATCACACACACATCGGCAAAGCCACCAATCATCTGCACGCTCGCGAAACGTAATCGCCAATCACCCACCCAATTGCCACAGTAGCCAATAACCAGCGGACCTATTTTGCCCATACCTCCTACCCCAGGAAGGTCCCAGAGCTGAGCTAATTGTTGGCCAAGGGAAGCCTAATCCCGTCACCAGACCTGCCAGGGGGTCCAGACATGCAAAGGAAGTTCTATTGGACTTTGGGTGGTGGGACTTTGGGTGGTGGGACCTGAGTCTTGCTCTGCCATGTCTGCTTATGCTAATCTTGTACCAAGGACTTGTCTGGACATCTTTGCCAAAGTTAAACTAGTGTAACCCCTGTCTACCCCTCCCCTTTTGTGACATGTCAGTGATGTAGCAATGATGCTGTACGAACGGTATTCTGGGATATGGTGGGAAAGTTTTAAAAGTCCTTGTCACCCCATCCTCGGGTTTCAAAATTCCTCTTTGAACCTAGAATCATAGAGTTGGAAGAGACAACAAGGGCCATCAAGTCCAACCCCCTGCCAAGCAGGAAACACCATCAGAGCACTCCTGACATATGGTTGTCAAGCCTCTGCTTAAAGACCTCCAAAGAAGGAGACTCCACCACACTCCTTGGCAGCAAATTCCACTGTCAAACAGCTCTTAATGTCAGGAAGTTCTTCCTAATGTTTAGGTGGAATCTTCTTTCTTGTAGTTTGGATCCATTGCTCCGTGTCCGCTTCTCTGGAGCAGCAGAAAACAACCTTTCTCCCTCCTCTATGTGACATCCTTTTATATATTTGAACATGGCTATCATATCACCCCTTAACCTCCTCTTCTCCAGGCTAAACATGCCCAGCTCCCTTAGCCATTCCTCATAAGGCATCGTTTCCAGGCCTTTGACCATTTTGGTTGCCCTCCTCTGGACACGTTCCAGTTTGTCAGTGTCCTTCTTGAACTGTGGTGCCCAGAACTGGAAACAGTACTCCAGGTGAGGTCTGACCAGAGCAGAATACAGTGGCACTATTACTTCCCTTGATCTAGATGCTATACTCCTATTGATGCAGCCCAGAATTGCATTGGCTTTTTTAGCTGCCGCGTCACACTGTTGGCTCATGTCAAGTTTGTGGTCAACCAAGACTCCTAGATCCTTTTCACATGTACTGCTCTCAAGCCAGGTGTCACCCATCTTGTATTTGAACCTGTTGCGCAATAAACTTTGGTCTACAGCTATTTGCTCCGGTTGGTGGCTGGACTCCTTCTTTTATTCCGCAGGGACTCGCGGGCTCTGCCCAACCAGCTGGGGGACTGAGCAGCCTCACACCTTGATTTTTCCGTAACATGTATTAAATACTTGTCTTATACACGGAAACATACGGTAGTTCTAGTGTCCTTGCAGTGCAGAGCGGACTGTGCTGACAGCCTTGGGAGCCTGGAGCCTTGATCATCCTGAACTGGGGTTCTCTATTGACAATATGTCAAGGATGCCTCTTTCCAGGGTTTTTGTGTGAGTGGAAGCCCACCTATGTCCTGTGCCCTTTCCCAAGCATTCCTAACTCTTTTTTGCTTGTGGCTGTAGCTTGCTGGTGACAAGTGGCCCATCAGACGGCTCCCTGCAGGTGTGGCACGTGGGGCAGGATGAAACAGGTGCGTCAATCAGCAAGTCACTGCTTGATGTATTATTATTATTATTACAAAAAAATTCCTAACTAACTAAGTTAGTGCATGCACACGAAAGCTCATACCAAGAACTAACTTAGTTGGTCTTTAAGGTGCTACTGGAAGGAATTTTTTGTTTTGACTATGGCAGACCAACACGGCTACCTATCTGTAACTATTATTATTATTGTTTATTAATTAAATTCACCTGTATAGTGCCCTGCACTATGGGCAGTTTCCAGTACAAAAACCCCTAATTCAAAAGAAAACCTACATAGTTTATTTTCCTTCCACTGCACCGTGAGGCTTGCCACGTGCCCGAAAGGCTGGAACTAATATTTTCTACTTTATGATTAACATAAGGGGTCTCTGCTGCATGATAATGTCACAAAAGCCAGGCTGCTGGATGAGGCCAAAGGACCATCTAGTCCAGGCCTCCTGCTCTCACAGGGGGCAACCAGATGCCTCTTCTGGGAAACCCACAAGTGGGATCTGAGCACAAGAACACTCTCCCCTCCTATGGCTTCGGCCGACTAGGATTCAGCAACATTGCTGCCTCTGACTCTGGAAACAGAGCAGAGCCATCCTGAGTAGTAGCCTTTGATTGCCCTCTCCTCCTCCTTGAATTTGCCTAATCCTCTTTTAAACCCACCCAAGCAGGTGGCCATGGCTGCCTCCTGTGGCAGGGAGTTCCACAGTTTAACTCTTGAAGAACAGCTTTCTGCTGCATGCGCTGAGTTCTCCGACATTCTTAGATTTCTTAGATAGATAAATTTATTGTCATTGTCCGTATATACACAGTATACACAACAACGAAAATCAAACACCCGAGACCGGATTCACATACACATTTGCACGTATCTCCAACACTCTCATCCTATTCAGACATAATCTATTAGAACATAACATAATCCAGAATATAACATAACCTATTAGAAGCATAGCATAACCTAAAACCTATCTCATTCCTTACTCCTCACTGCTTGCTATTTCTTACAACTGGCCCTGAGATCATTATTTAGTGCAATCAGAGCTCTTGGATAGAAACTATTCAGAAGGTGTGTGGTTCGTGTTTTCATTGTCCTGTATCTTCTGCCCGAAGGCAACAGTTCAAAGAGGTTGTGAGCGGGATGGGTGGGATCTCTCAGGATATTGTGTGACTTCTTCAAGCTGCGAGACGTGAAGATCTCATCCAGGGTTGGTAGTTGGAGCCCAATAACATTCTGGGCAATTTTAATTATTCTCTGTAAAGCTTTTTTATCCATTTCAGAGCTGCTCCCATACCACGATAATATACTATAGGTTAAGACACTCTCAATGGTACTGTGATAATAGGACAGAAGTAGGTGCTGAGATAGATTCAATCCCCTGAGCATTCTCAGGAAATACAACCTCCCCTGCACCTTCCTCACAACCATATTAATATTTGCAGTCCATGAGAGGTCCTCAGAGATGTAAATGCCCAGGTATTTAAAACTACCAACCCTCTCCACCTCCTCGCCATTTATGTGCAATGGTAAAAATACACTTTTCTTTCTCCTAAAATCAATTATGAGTTCTTTGGTTTTTTTGGTGTTAAGCATAAGATTATTTTCTTTACACCATTGAATTAACCCCTGTACTTCTTTCCTATAAGCAGCCTCATCATTCTCACTAATGAGTCCCACCACTGTTGTATCATCCGCAAATTCACCGAATGTCTGCGAGTTCATGTGTTATAAAAGGAGGGAGGAGAGTGTAGCATTCCCAAAGCAAGGAAGGATTAATAAAATACATATGGGGCTTGACCAGCAAGACTCTGGGAGGGGTGTGTATAATTCTCTCTCCACCCCTTGGCCCAGGTCATTTTATTCACAAAAGAACTTTTTACACAGTGTTCAGATTTCCTCTGAGGATTTCAAAAAAAACCCACGTGGGACAAAGTCAGATCAGAAGAAATTCTTTTAACTACAAAGAAACTATTTCCTACTTGAGCATGCATATGTAGTTCAAAGTAAATAAAATAGGAAGGAAGGAGGAATGCTTTTAGCAAACTCCAGAGGTCATAAACAGCAGTAAACAGGAGAGGAAGGATGGGTAGAGTTTAACTTCTCTTTGTGAACTCTCTTCCTGGCCCTAAGATTAACAAAACTAACAATAGCTACGTCAAGGAAGCTGCCTTCTATCTTTATGACCCAGGATGCCTGATGAAGCAACCGGCAATGCTTATACGTGCCTGTCAGGCATAGAGAAAGCAAATGGCAGAGGTGCGGAGGCTTGTGGGATTCGATCAGAAACTATTGTCACTGAATCAAACCCAGTCATCACAGACACAATGACTTGCTCCATATTTCACAATCCCTCATAGTAATCCCACCTGACCCCCACACTCTGGATATTTGCACCCCTACAGGAGAGCTTTCCTCCATCCAATTCCTCCAGGTCATAAGATTCTCCAATCCACAATTACATCTCCCTTTCTGCCCCCATTAAATCGGGATTCCTTAAACACGCACCGCAAGAGCAGCGAGTTTCCAGTTCGAACCCGACCGTCTTCGCTCGGCCTTAGCTGGCGCTTCTGGGTTCCAGATTCCAGTTTGCTGGTGCCTGTATAGAGACCCCGCCCCAATATTGATGGACTTCAATTCCCACCTGCCCCAGCCAGCACGGGCAGTGCTCAGGGATTGTGGGGTTTGTAGAGAGCGCAGAGACACACACAGCCATATCTTGGGGATAACTGTCTTTTCCCTTCCTCCCCGCTAGATGTTATTAAGCCCCTCTACACTGTCTGCACCACACGAGGAGAGGCGCACTGCTGGGCAAAGATTGCAACTGCTTTCTCCAAATCGGCGTGGGTCCTTCATGGCCTGCGGGTCAGCGATGTTCAGGTGACCGAGATGGAATCCAGGAGAACCATCTTCGTGGCAGGTAGCCTTCAGTCTTGTGGGATAAAACCCATAATAATAATAATAATAATAATAATAATAATAATAATAATAATAATAATTTATTATTTATACTCCGCCCATCTGGCTGAGTTTCCCCAGCCACTCTGGGCGGCTCCCAATCGAGTGTTAAAAACAATACAGCATTAAATATTAAGAACTTCCCTAAAGAGGGCTGCCTTCAGATGTCTTTTAAAAATAAGATAGCTGCTTATTTCCTTCACATCTGATGGGAGGGCGTTCCACAGGGCGGGCACCACTACTGAGAAGGCCCTCTGTCTGGTTCCCTGTAACCTCACTTCTTGCAATGAGGGAACTGCCAGAAGGCCCTCGGAACTGGACCTCAGTGTCTGGGCTGAACGATGCGGGTGGAGACGCAATAAAAACAAAAATAAAAAGTCCAGTTGTCTTCCCAATTGTAATCTTAATATTTTTGACTTCCCACGGTCTGAATGTTAGGCAAAGCTGTTTGCAATATAGATAGATCGTATTCCACAAATAACAGTCATTTGGAGATCGATCAGCCTTTGGAGATCGCACTCTCCCCCCTCTAGATGACGTTTGACGTGATCGAGAATCCTGGACTCAGGGACAGAGAATTAAAAAGCAGATGTGGAAAATATGGAAACAGTGAGGAGAGGCAGGACTGAGATGCGGAGATACGCTTCAGAGATCCAGACCGTGGGGAGCTCCGAAAAATTAATAATTATAATCTGGACTATAATTTGGTCTTTTTTATTTTAGTTTTTTATTTTAATTGGAGTATTATGACTGGATATATTAATTGGATTTTTTTTATTGGAAAATCAATAAAAATG
This sequence comes from Podarcis gaigeae, assembly GCF_964106915.1. NCBI lineage: Eukaryota > Metazoa > Chordata > Lepidosauria > Squamata > Lacertidae > Podarcis > Podarcis gaigeae. The sequence continues at coordinate 102,985,948 of NC_139677.1, read as the reverse complement.
TTTTTTTTTTTTTAAAAAAAAGAGAGTCTCCTTTTAATCTTAAGAGTCCCATACCCCAGCTACTGATCTGACCCTCAAAAGTTGGCCTGAAGCCGTTACAAGAGATTCCGAATCAACATCAGGAAGAACTTTCTGATGGGAAGAGCCATTTGAGGTGGTGCTCTGTCCTTCTTTGGAGGTTTTTAGCAGAGTTTGGACGGCCATGTGTCCTGGATGCTTTAGCTGAGATTCCTGCATTGTAGTGGGTTGGACTGGATGACCTTTGGGGGTCCCTTCCAAGCCTACAATTCCACGATCCCCTTGTGCTCTTGTTTCCTTCTGTAGGCTCCACAAACACCGATGAGGTTGCCACCCTGGAGTTCCTGGACGAAGCCGCCGTCCTGGCCTGCGGCATGAAGGGGCAGCTGTTCCTGGCTGACACCAGGCAGCCGCAGGGTCTCCTGCGGGTCGCTGAGGATGCCCAGGTCTCTGAGGCGCTGCCTGGGCAGAGCTGGTGTGCTGGAGTTTGCTGCGGGCCCCTGCCATCCTCTGGGGACAGGCGGCTGGTGGCCCGCCTCTCCTCTGCCGGCCGTGTCATGCTGACCGACCTCAGAAACCCCGCGAGAGCTGTGAAGATGGCTCAGTTCTGTGTGCCCACAGGTGGCCTCTGTGGGGCAGGGTTCCTCTCGGTCTCCTTTGCCCCTCTGCTTGGAGAACACCTGGCCGTCTCAGGTAAGCTTGTGGGGCAGAGATCTTGGTAATTCTTTGGTCCTGTTTGTGCCAGAATTTGGAGGGTGGGGAGAAATTTAGCTGCTGGTGTCATGCTGCCTAGGCTTTAAAGGTGAAGGACTCTTGGACGGTTAAGTCCAGTCAAAGGCAACTCTGGGGTTGTGCTCATCTCGCTTTTTAGGCCGAGAGAGCCAGCGTTTGCCCACAGACAGTTTTCTGGGTCATGTGGCCAGCAGGACTACACTGCTACTGCCACACGAAGGACCATGGCGAGTGCCAGAGCGCACAGAAACACCGTTTACCTTCCCACTGCAGTGGTACCTATTTATCTACTCGCACTGGTGTGCTTTCGAACTGCTAGGTTGGCAGGAGCTGGGACACAGCAACGGGAGCTCACCCCATCGCGGGGATTCGAACCACCGACTTTCCAATCGGCAAGCCCAAGAGGCTCAGTGGTTTAGACCACAGTGCCACCGGTGTCCTAGTCTTGGCTCAAGGGCTACAGAAAACCCGAGGGAATGGGGTACGGGGGCAAGTCAACCACCTCAGGGGCCCTATCTGGTTGGAGACACAACTTTTGACTTGACAGGCGAGCTTTTGGCAAAACAGCCACGGTTCTCCGCTTCTGTAAAATGGGAATCCTATCCAGTGGAGAGGGGCCCTTGGGGCTGGGTTACAGTAGCCTCTTGCCCAGCTGCCAGGCTCTGCAGCAAAACCTCACTTCATTCTCCAGAGCAGCTGCTTCCAAGCTGAGAAACATATTAAATGTTGTGAGGATCCTATGCCCTTTTAAAATGTGTAGGGAGGGTGGAATTTGGACAACCCTCGGGGTCCTTTCCAATTCTGCAGGTCCACGATCTCTGAGCATGGCTGGAGCAACATTTCTCCAATTGTCGCCTGCTCAGGTGCAGCCACAGGGGCCTGCACCCCTTCTCCTGTTCAGCCTACGCATTTGGGGTGCAGTTTCACCTCCAAATACCAGCTGGTAGGTTGTGGTCTAAACCCGAGCCTCTGGGGCTTGCCGATCACAAGGTCGGTGGTTCGAATCCCCGCAACGAAGTGAGCTCCCGCTGCTCTGTGCCAGCTCCTGCCAACCTAGCCATTCAAAAGCACGTCAAAGTGCAAGTAGATAAATAGGTACCACTGCGGCGGGAAGGTAAATGGCGTTTCCTTGTGCTCTGGTTTCCATCACGGTGTTCTGTTGCGCCAGAGGTGGTATAGTCCTGCTGGCCACATGACCCGGAAAGCTGTCTGTGGACAAACGCCGGCTCCCTCGGCCTGAAATTGAGATGAGTGCCGCAACCCTGTAGTTGCCTTTGACTGGACTTAACCATCCAGGGGTACTTTACCTTTTTACCTTTACCAGCAGGTGGGAACCGCAGGCGATGGAGGCGCCCTGCTTGTGAGAGAGCAGGATGTTGCCCTTGCCAGGGCCCTGATCCTGTTAGGTACCTTCCATGCTCCTTCCCTCTTCTCCCTCCTCTGTGCTGGAAAGTGCTCACCTCTCCCTTCCCCCCCTTGCAGGCTTCGACGGAACTGTGCGGGTCTACGACACACACAAGTGGGTCCCGTCCGTGCAGGACGCCAAACCGGCCTTCGTCCACAAAGGGCACGTCTTCAGTGGGGTGGGCAAAGCTGGAGTCGCAGCCCCGGTCGTCACAGCCCACGCCTGGCATCCCTCCAAGCCCCGGACGTTGCTGTCGGCGGCGAGCGATGGGTCGCTGCACGTGTGGGACTGGTCTGAGCTCTGCGCGGCCAGCTAGCCCAGTTCTCTACACTGCACATTGGAGAAATGAAGGGGTCCAGTCGCACCCCCTGGAAGTAATTGGATATCTTGCAAAGGAAGGGTTTTTTTTGGGGGGGGTGCATCTTTGTGGAGCTCGCCCTGCGCGGCAGTTCTTCCTAAAGATTTGTCTTTTGAGAGAAGGTCCAAACCCAATACCTTCAGTATTCTGTGGCTGCAAACCTCTGCCAGTTGTGTCACATAGGAACGCAGGACAGAGTGGGCAAAATGAAGCAAATGAGGCTGGCAACAAAACTGGGGGTCTTTTTAGTCTTCCCCCCCCCCCCAAAAGAGAACCTGATGCCCACACAATGACCTTTTAAGGTACCAGGTTTGTCCTTCTTTTTACAGTTGTTGTACCGGTGTCGTTCTGATTTTATCCTGCGTTACATTTCGGTGTCCTGTTTTATGTTTCTGGTTTTTACTTCTGACCCACCCGGACAGGTGTGCCAACTTGAATATAATATTGGGGAGGGCAGTAGGTAAGCCCTACTCCCCCTTAATCGATTGCAATGTGTAGCATGCAGTCCCCCCCCCCATTTGAATGGCATTACCCAGTAACTTTGGACGGGCCTGGTCCCCTCAAATATTTTATTGGGGTGCGAAGACACCTCAGCCCCTAGAAGTTGGCTCCTACACACCCAGAGGACGTTTTTCGTCCAGTGGTGGCTCAATATAGGAGTTAAATAAATTGGTGGTGCAGGCATTGTGCAGGGGAGAGAATTAGGCTCTGTAGGTCTCAGCTGCTGACATCAGGAAAGGGGAAAAGCCGTTTGTGGGCTGCTTCCCCTTCTGCTTCTTAAGTACTGCTGCAGTGCATTTGTTCCCCACCCCCCCTTTAAAGAGATTGTAGGTACGGTCATTCAGTAGAAGCCATCTTTGCATTCTGGCTTTCAGGGGTGGCTAAGATCAACGTGAGATTAGTGACCCTCCAGGACGCAAATGGGCTGTTCCGTTCTTCCCCCTTAGGAGCAGAGGAAGAGGGGAAGGGGTCTCAGAGGGTCCTTGCCTGCCCTTAGGACATCACGTTCAAACAGTTTTATGGGCTGCGTGCAGGATGGTTTTAAAGCTTTCCCCGTTCCGCTTGTGCAAACTACACAGAGCCCTGTAAAATGGGGTGTAGACCCCCTCGTCACTCTTTTTCCCCGAAGACCTCCCTTATCACTAGGTACCCATTTTATGGCTCTATTTCTTCATACAATCCGAAGCAGTGAATAAAACAAAAGACCAACTTATCAGTGAAGCCCTGGCAGTTGGAATGCTGTACTTAAGTTTAACAATAAATGAGTTTTCCTAAGCTGGGAGGTTTTAATTTTCTTCCTGAAGCCTTTTGAATGTGGCACCTTCTAGGGCTACCCCCAAATCAGTGTTCACCATTAGCAAAACATGCAAAAAGTGTCCGTCCCCGTCCCCCCGTGTTTTGTCATTGAGCCAGGAATAAACCACTCTCTCCGTACCGTCCTTAGAGCAGAGAAAGCTGCCAGACTCAGTGAGGAGGGAGGGTGGAAACTTGATGTTTTTGGCACGCTGGGCAGCCAGTGTGGAGTAGTGGTTAGAGTGCTGGACCAAGGACACAGGAGACAGGGGTTCAAATCCCAACGCAGCTATGAAGTTCCCTGGGTGAAATTGGGCCAGCCGCCGCCTCTCAGCCTAATCCTACCTCGCAGGGTTGTTATTCTGAGGATTAAATGGGGAGCAGTGTGTACTCCCGGGAGGAAAAGATGGGAGGGATATAAATGCAATAATAACAGCAACAAATTGGACTCTGGAGGGAGGCAATTGATGAGGAGATGTCGCATCGCAACATACACCACCCACTCAAGATCAGGGAAGAAGACGTTTGCTGAGACGGATGTTTGAATTTGTGGCGCTCTGCCATGGAAGCAACGAATAACCATGAAGGGGGAAACAGGAGAACTCAATGGAGGGAATGGGCTTTGGAGCAACAACACTCTGCTCCTATTGTTTCCTGTGATGTGTGTGTACATGTAACCTGCAAGAAGTTTTGTTTTTTTCCAAAACGCTAGTATCATTTTGCTTTTGGAATCTATCCTTCCATAGACTGAGATAAGGGAAGTGTGGACTTCATAGTCAGCCAGGAGCCTTTTAGAAGTTTTGGACTACAAACTCCATCATTCAGCGCTGCCATACTGTGGATGATGGGAATTGTAGTCAAAAATACCTGTAATTTGGTTCAATGGTTTGCAGCATTTATTTCACCCCGCCGCTCCGCATTACTGTTTTCCATGGGGACTTTTCTCTTTTCTTTCAGCGCTGACACTACATGCAACAAAATATTCGATAGGAAGTTGAGGTGGGGGAGAAACATGTGGAAGACACCAGGCCGGGGGGGGGGGGGGGAGGCTGCTTTAGTCATACCTGACCAAGTACAACAAAAAAGGCATTCCCAGTGTCTGTCGTGGGCATTTCTGGCAAAACAACTCCGGTTCAAGTAAGAGAGACACAAAGGAAGTCAGGGACCCTGCGAGAGCACTTTGTATTTTTCGAAGATTAGTAAACTAGAATAATTTATTTGACAAAAACACAGAAAACGTCACGGATACAGTGGAGGAAGCCAAGGTGTTTTCCTACCCCCCCCCTTAAAGAACAGTACAAAGGAACCACGTAATAAAACGGACCGCCTGGTTTGCTTAGCTAGACTTTGCAAAGGGCTTCCTTCGCCCGGGTTGCCTTCAGCCTTCCTCCCCCTCTCTCCCAGGGAAAGGGGCAGCCGTAACTGTGCCCTGCTTGCCTCTCAAACCTCCCAAATGCACACTTATTAGCAGGGGCCTGCAAGACCCAAAACGGTTCTAGCAAATGTGGAAGCTGCAAAAAGTCAACACAGCAACATGAAACACAATCGCGGGTGGGACCGAACACAAAACCTGGGCAGGCCCAGTTGTCGCTGCTGCTGCTGCTGCTGCTTTTGTAGAAAGCTTGGGAAGGGGAACTGTGGAGCCATTTAGTCCAACCCCCTCGCTATGCAGGAATATTTATTGGGGGTATTTAATAGAGTGCTTTTTGCGAGAAGAAAAGAAAGCCATTGGAAAGCGGATTTGTGAAAACTCCTCCTCCGCTTTCTTGAGATGGCCTCTCTTGCCTAAGACTGACCCTAAAGGGAATTCCATTAACCGGCAGCTTGGTTCGATTTCACTCCACACTTCAATGGCACGATTCTGCCCATCAAACTGTTTCTAAAAGCACAGAAGTAGGAAGGACCTGATTTTTTCCCTCTTGGTCAGAGGGCAACCTCACTAGGTTGTCCACTGGAGGAAGACAGTTTGAGCATACTGCATTCTACATATTACTACGTGTTTTGTGCTTTTCTCTTGTATTTTTTACGTTGTGAACCGCCTTGAGGTCTTCAGATGAAGGGTGGCGTGCAAATTTAATAATGAATAATATACATACTTGTCCAATTGTTTCTACCGATTTCTCATACTCTAATAATAGTAACTACGACTGCAGTGGTAATATCTGTTCTGCGTGCAAAACTGAAATCTAGCCCTTGTAAATGGAACGAGGAGTACATGAAGCTTTTCCAGGTAGCTGATTTCTGCAAGTGTTCGAGGCACACGCAGCTGAGCCAAAACATCTTGGAAGACATTTTTTGCGAAGAAGATCCATTCCGCTTTCCCCTTTTCCTCAGCTCCTTGGGGAAAGAAGGCTGCTTTGCAGAACGGTCTCCAAATCTTCCCTAGCATAGCAGGGTTGGTCTAGATGGCTTTTGGGGGGCCCTTCTAACTCTGCAATGCTATGATTCATCCCCTGGAGAAATTCAGGGAACCGGTCCCCAGTCCTCTGCTGACAAATGGCAGCGGAAGAGGCTCTACGTGCCAGATCAGTAAAAGCACATCATTCTTTGGGATAGACAAAAATCTTGCCTGCCATCCTTTCGTTGACAGCAGACCTCCTTCCTGACGCTTCCGGGTCATTTGGAGAAAGCCTTGCTGCTCCCCCTCTTCCTTTTTTATTTTCTAAAGTATTTTCCAGTACAGTGCTACCTCTGGATACGAACGGGATCTGTTCCGGAGCCCCATTCACACCCTGAAGTAAACGTAAGATGTGTGTGCATGGGTTGCGTTTCGCCGCTTCCGTCATGTGTGTGACGTCATTTTGAGCGTCTGCGCATGCGGCGAAACCTGAAAGTAACGTGCTGCGTTACTTCCGGGTCGCTACGGAACGCAAACCGAAAATATTCACCCCGAAGCTACTTCAACCCGAGGTATAACTGTATTCAATACAGCATACTTTTCCATCATGCAATATTTCCATACTTCCCAACCCAAGACTCCCAAAAGGCATTCTAGAATTAACTTGTTTTGCTGCATATCAAATAATTTATCCACCCTATTTTTTCCTCTTTCATGTCTTCGCTCACTGTTGCTCATAAAGCTGCCCTAACTTGAAATTTTGGTGTAGTATCCCCTCACCACCTGGCAAATAGAAGGGGAAGAAATGGAGGCAGTGAGAGATTTTACTTTCTTGGGCTCCATGATCACTGCAGATGGTGACAGAAGTCACAAAATTGAAAGACGCCTGCTTCTTGGGAGAAAAGCGATGACAAACCTAGACAACATCTTAAAAAGCAGAGACATCACCTTGCCAACAAAGGTCCGTATAGTTAAAGCCCTGAGTGCTCACTGGACGGACAGATCCTGAAGCTGAGGCGCCAATACTTTGGCCACCGCAGGAGAAGAGAAGACTCCCTGGAAAAGACCCTGATGTTGGGAAAGATGGAGGGCCCAAGGAGAAGGGGATGACAGAGGAGGAGATGGTTGGACAGTGTTCTCGAAGCTACCAGCATGAGTTTGACCAAACTGCGGGAGGCAGGGGGAGACAGGAGTACCTGGCATGCTTCCTTCCAGGGGGTCACAAAGAGTCGGACACAACTAAACGACTAAGCAACAAATCTTTTTAAATGCCCCCCTGAAGCTTTCCCACTTGCCCTTTATCTGCCTGCCGCCTTGGTTCCTTATTTTGGGCTGTCGTTTGCTAGTTCTGCAAATTCTATCAGCTCATGCAGCCATTGTTCATTTTCTGCAATTCCTCTTTCTTCCCAGTTCTAGCATCAACCAGCTGCTCCTCTTCTCCCATAGGGCGAAAAGGGCTGTAGCAAAAGAGCCTAACTCCTTTGCATGCAAGTGTTCCCAAGGCTCCATCCCCAAAGGCATCTCCCACCAAGAAGGGGCCAGGCACTGGGATCCTTTGCCCAGGTCCCTGAGAGACCAGCTGGACAAATATCACACCTGAGAGAAGTCTTAGGTCCCTGTATCTTTAATGGTTTTGAATTCTGGTGCTGGAGGAGACTCTTGAAAATCCCATGGACTGCAAGAAGATCAAACCGATCCATTCTGAAGGAAATCAGCCCGGAGTGCTCACTGGAAGGACAAATCCTGAAGCTGAGGCTCCAAGACTTTGGCCACCTCATGAGAAGAGAAGACTCCCTGGAAAAGACCCTGATGTTGGGAAAGATGGAGGGCACAAGGAGAAGGGGACGACAGAGGACGAGATGGTGGGACAGTGTTCTTGAAGCTACCAGCATGAGTTTGACCAAACTGCGGGAGGCAGTGGAAGACAGGAGGGCCTGGCGTGCTCTGGTCCAGGGGGTCACAAAGAGTCGGACATGACTAAACGACTAAACAACAACAATCTTTAATGGGGGGTGGGGGGCTCAGGCCAAATTTGGCCCATGACCCCTTCCCCCTTGGCCCATGAGGCTGTTTTGGCCAGACAACACCCACCTGACCCTACACCTGAAGCTGATTCATGGCATCAGGTGTGAGGCAGGTAGACGCACGGCGGGAGGGGATTCACAGGTGAGAGAGGGGGGGACTCCAGCCAGTGCAGACAGTGCTAAGCTGGATGAACCAAGGCTGCTGTTACTAAATTTCATCTCCAGAGCCCCCCTCTGCAGATTTATTATTAAATTTATTAAATTTATTCACCTGTCGAGCTCAGGGAAGTTCACAGCATAAAAAGACAGCATTCCTGGCAGGAAATTTTGCCTGTTCGAGAGAGAGAGCCTGTCTGTGATAATGGCACCAACCTCACATGTGTCCTTCCGACCGCGCCAACCTGCAGAAACCGGCAATGCTACAGGTGCCTGTTCCACACTGGTAAGAAATCAACATTTTAATGTGACGGCTCCCATACACTTTGGAACTCCCTGCTCATTGATACCGTCCTATTTTCGGTGCCTGCCCAAACCATTCTTATTTATAGACAAGCCTGTCCGGACAGGTGGAACGTCAATGCATGTTTTAGTATGTTCTCAGTTTATTACATACTTTCTCTTTCAAAATATCAAAGAGATTCTTTTACTGGTAATTTTATCGCTTCGTTCTCTGTGTAAACGACTTTCAGGTTTGTTTGTTTGTTTGTTTGTTTGTTTGTTTGAACAATCAAGCTGTATATATTTTATGGAATTAATAAGATAACAAATGCATAGTCCTTGCTCACTGAAATCACATTGTGTGAAGAAAGGGACCCGTCACCCTGCCTGGCGATGGAAACATGAGTGGCAGGTTTTGCTCTCCAGTCCAGATTGGCTTCTCGGAGCCGAATGTAGCAAATCACGGCATTCGAACCCAGGGCAGTAACTCCCGGGAGCTGCAGCCGCCCCAAAGCACAACCGTTTCAGGGGCTGGAATCGAAGCAACTTCACCAAACATCTTTTGCACGTTCCCTTCCAGCTCTGCGATTCTATGAAGCTAAAGTGTCTAGAACATGCAATACGGGTTTGGAAGGGAGAATTCTCCAATTCTGCAAAACCGGACTGCTGCCTTTGTTCACCCCTCATCTCAATTCCATCAACTTGTGCATCTTTTTCTATCTTGTTCCATTTATCTAGAGATGATGGGGAATGCCGATAAACTCCCTCACTGAGTCATAGCCCCTCCTTGGACCTGGGACAGCTCAGTGGGTGGAGCATGAGACTCTTGAACTCAGGGCCCCACATTGGGTAAAAAATTCCTGCATTGCAGGGGGGTTGGACTAGATGACCCATAGGGTCCCTTCCAACTCTACAATTCTAATATTCTAAGCATCTCAAAAAGGCCCTTGGGGCAAGAGATGGAAAACCTGGGAAGACAGTACAGCACTCGACTGGATCCGACCCAAAGACCACAGCAGCCGGCTCTAGGTGTGCCGCCTCCTGGCTTAACAGCCGACAGGCCTCCAAAATCGCCTTGGGAACTGTCAGGGCGAGAGGCGCCCATTGCCGCATCTTGTGGCAGGGGGTTCCGCAGGTGAACGGAGCAAGGTGCAAAGCAGCAGGGCCTGGAGCCAGTGGGGTGGGAACACTGGGATGGAGCCCCCAGCAGAAAGCAGAGCACAGTTACCAAGCAAGGCCGCTGCTCCTTCCTGGGCAAACGACGACAACGACAGAAAACACGCACACACAGGCCCCCCTTCAGCGTGGCTCACAGGGGGGTGTGGGCATTCGCCCTTCCTTGGAGGCCGCCAGAAAAATATGTGGCTCGCAGAGCGGGTGGGAAAAGAACCCAAGGCTCTCGCAAGCTCCCCGACTCACCCCACAGGTTCCTGGTCAGTGTTTTAGAAAACAAAGGAACTCGACCCCCACCCCAAACCCGGAAAAAAGAAAGAAACCTTTATACAAAAGATAAGAAGCCTAGTGCTCAGGTGTCAGGACTTGGAAACGGAGAGAGAGACCCACGGAGAGGAGATCCAGTTTATCTGTCGTTCAGCTGCGGGGAGCTCATCCCGTCGTCATCCTCCTCCTTCTCGTCTTTCACCCCCTTCAGCCTCTGGCGGGCAAAGTCCTCAAAAACGATGTCGTCGTCACTAGCGGAAGAGAAAAAGTGAGAGGGAAAATGGGCCAAGAGCCGCAAAAAGATGGGACATGGGGCTAGGACTAGGCAGGTACCTCTGGGGCAGTTGCAGAAGCGCAGAAATGTAGAGGTGGAAGCGATACCCCAGTGATATCACTAGGCAAGAAGTGAAAATGGGCAGAGGGGCCATTGGTTGTTCCACTGCGCTCAGAAGAGGGGAGAATGGCAGCCCGGGAGAGGGCCTTCTCTGGGGTGGCCCCTAATATTAATTTATTTTTTCCGTTGCATTCTCTTTCATTCCGTGCTTTTGGCTTTCAACGGTTCACAAGTTGCCGGGCACTTGTTGACATTTGTACACCGCGTTAGAGACATTTTTTGTAGAAATCTACGTAAACGTGCAGTAAAAATAACGATAATCATAATGAATTGCAAGCAAGTTGTGGGCAACAACAGATTTCCTCCAAAAAAGGCTAAATCCAGAGGAACTGGGGGGAAATATGGGCGTTTTGATGACAACAATATATTGGGGGCCCTGCAGACCCCTGAGTGCAGGAGGAGTCCCCATCCCATAATAACCCCCATCTGGAGGCACCCAGAGAGAGACTGGGAAATGTGATATTAAATTGTGGTCTTCCTCTCCTCCTTTCCCATTGAGAAACTTTCTTTGTTTCCTTATGAAACTTTAGGCAAACTTTTGTGCATCCCGATAAGAATTTGGCTGGGCTGTTCTATGATGTCTCCTGAATTGGGGGGGGGGGGGGAGAGATTTTTTGCCCCAACCCCCAAATTTATTTCCTACCAGAAACCTGAGCAAGCAAAGTCAAGCTGCAAGATCTAAGCGATGCTTCGCCTCTGCTCAAACAGGTGCTGCATGTTTTCGGTTTGTTTCCGAAACCTGCAAAGCCTGTTGGATCAAAGGGGAAAAATCGGGGCGAAAGCGACAATGGCACGTGGCCTGTGGCCCCAGGCGCAGAGCTTCTCTCAGGCCATTTTCTGCTCAGAAGCAGCAAGCCTGGGCACTGCCCAAGGATCGTAACGCTGGAAGGGACCTCCCCAGGTCATCTAGCCCAACCCCGCGGCAGTGCAGGAATCGGCCTGCCCAAGGGAACACAGAAGCAACCGCTGAGCAAAGGCAGAGATTAGGAGAGCTCTTACTGTGTTTTTCCTGCTCCGTGGGACATGCAGAAGAGGCGATGGTTGGGAACATGCAAAGGAAGGGAGGGGGGGAAGAGAAGAAGAAAAATGCAGATTTCGTGTTACATGCAAGAGCGTTAGAAGGAAGCTGCCGCAGACCTTTTCATGGAGGATGGCAAGTTAGTCGGTTAGTGAGTGGCATGCGGAGGAAGTGAGTTGACTCCCTATCGAGCTACATGCAGATGATGGAGAGACATGCAAAGGATGCAGGATTCCCCATGTGGACGTCCGCCCCCCCCATCATCCTCCCCACACAGTGAGTCCGGCTTACTTCGTATCAAGCTCTATGAGATTTGTGTCAATCGGAGCTTCATTTTCTGGAACTGAACAAACGGAATCGGGGCAAACGGTTAGTTTTATCGAGCGCCAGAAGTCAGCCATTATTTCCTCATTATTATTATTATTATTAAGAATTTATATACCGCCCTATACCCGAAAGTCTCAGGGCGGTTCACATAAAAGGATCACAGTACAGTCATACCTCGGGTTACAGACGCTTCAAGTTGCGTTTTTTTGGGGGGGTTACGGACTCGCCAAAACCCCAAGTACTGGAACGGGTTACTTCTGGGTTTCGGCAGCCTCGCATGCACAGAAGTGCTAAATTGCGCTTTGCACATGCGCAGAAGTGCCAAATTGCAACCCACACGTGCACAGACGCGGCGCTGCGGGTTGTGAACACTGTGGGTCGCGAATGTGCCTCCCGCACAGATCACATTCACAACCCAAGCACCCACTGTTTGCCATATTTTCCTGTGTATAGCACCCCCTCATGTATTTTTGGGGACCGCAACAAATAAATTTGTAGAGGAGAAATTGCCCAGAGTTATTGAGCTTTTTTTGGGGGGGGGGTACCAGCCCCCATCGTTCCTAACCACTGGTCCTGCTAGCTAGGAATGCTGGGAGTTGTAGTCCAACAATAGATGGAGTCCCAAGCCTGTGAGACTGGCTTGTTCTACCATTTGGAAGAACTCAGTCCTTTAGTATGGCAGGTCCTAAACGTTGGAACTCCCTGCCGGTTGGGAAGGCTGCTCTGGGGCACCGGTCCCGTCGATGCCCAAGCTCCGTCCTAACAACCGCGCTGCCGTGGAACAAGTTCGGGCTTCCAGCCTCATGGCTGAAACTGGGTCCTTCCAAAGCGAGATGCTCCCAACTGTGGGATATAATCCGCTGGGAGCAGTCAAGTACAACATTCCTTGTTTTCCTAGAGTGGACATGCAAGGGGATGTTGGTCCAGCCAGTCGAAACTTCCTGTTCCTCTTGGGCTTGAGCATCCTCTTCCCCTGCATGTGACTAGAGGTGGGCATGACCTCACCTGTCCAGGTAACAAAAGGACGAGTCGCCCAGCACTCTCTCCCTTCTTCACTTCAATCTTTGTTGGACCAGCTTTTTAGCTAGGACTGCTCTGCCAGATCTCAGCTAGCAGAAGCACTGGGATTCTTCCCCCATATGGGGTAGATCCACATGTACATATTTGTAACTAAGCCTGCCTTCAGGAATCCAACTGTGAACTGATGTGAGTACACTTCTTTTATTGACTTTGAATAAGATTGTGGCATCTTTGTTCGTTTGAGAGGGATTAAAGGGAAAGCCACTCCGCCCTTCGGAGGAGGTGGAGTTGTGGGCTTCACAGCCCCAGCCCCCGCACGATTGAGGGGATTCCCGGCCACATCACCTCCTGGCCAGCCAATCAGCTGGCTGTGGGGGTGTGGCCTGCGTTGGACGCGGCCAAGCTGTTCCTGCTTTTCCCATCCTCCCGCCCTCTAAGGTTCTCGTTCCTTGACCTTGCTATGGACTTCGGTTGGTCGCCGTTGAGTGGCCTGGTAGGAATTTTTTCCACTTGGCAAATTGGCACCAGCCACTTGGTTTTTGCCTAAAGGTAAAGGTAAAGGTACCCCTGCCCGTACGGGCCAGTCTTGACAGACTCTGGGGTTGTGCGCCCATCTCACTCAAGAGGCCAGGGGCCAGCGCTGTCCGGAGACACTTCCGGGTCACGTGGCCAGTGTGACATCGCTGCTCTGGCGAGCCAGAGCCGCACACGGAAACGCCGTTTACCTTCCCGCTGGTAAGCGGTCCCTATTTATCTACTTGCACCCGGAGGTGCTTTCGAACTGCTAGGTTGGCAGGCGCTGGGACCGAGCAGCGGGAGCGCACCCCCCCACAGGGATTCGAACCGCCGACCTTTCGATCGGCAAGTCCTAGGCGCTGAGGCTTTAACCCACAGCGCCACCTGCGTCCCATGGTTTTTGCCTACCTCATAGCAAATCATCACTTTCTTGGTACTGGCGGTTAGGCATTGGTATAGTTCTGTAGATGGAAGAGGGGAGGTAGCGCCGTCACCTGCCCCACATATTGAAGGGTAGTCCATTAAAGGATTCTGGGGGGTGTGGCCCTGTCCGAAGCCTGGGGAGCTGAGAGCCTAAGGCATGCCCCCCATCGGTGACCCTGGGGGAGTTCCTAGTTGATGCGCATCAGCAGGACCCCCCCTACTGGTGGTTAACCCTTCCCAGATTTCAAGCAGATGGGCTGAGGTCGGATAGGGTCAGTTAGGACCAATGCCTAAGCCAATACCTGTAACCAATAAAGTTGTGGCCTTTTTTAGCCCATTAACCTTAATAATTGTGTCATATGTCATTATTTCCACGGGGGGTGGGGGGTGGGAACTTGCCACGCAACTTACCAGGAATGCACAATTCAATCTGAGACAGACTGAATTGTATAATAGTTGAGAGGCCCACACGAGCCTGCAACCAGCTATCTGCTGTGCATGTAAAAAGGGGGAATGTAAAACACTGCTGAGTTATAGAACTTGCTAGTGCCAGTTAGGAAGGATATTAATAAACAATCTATCCTCTCCTGCCACCCTGAACATTCCCACACCAACGAGACCGCCGCCAAGCAGAGCCCCCTTGCGGAGTGGGGCAGACACTCAACTCACCGTCCCGTTGCAGAGGCTCCTCCTTGGGTTTGGGGTGCATGAGGGTGAATGGCAGCTCCACAGCCACGTCGCTGGAAAGACAGACAAGAGAGTGAGCAGCCCCAGGGAGCGCCCCAAAACAGTCCGATATGTTTGCTCAGGCTCTAGCGCAGCCTTCTGCAGCCTGCAGCACCCCCCCCCCAGATGTTTGGGACCACAACTGAATGGCTGTGAGGGGCTTGAACAAGGAGGAGGGGGACTGCTTTGTGGGATTGGGGGGGGGTTGCAGTTCCAAAAGTCAATACAGTGGTACCCTGGTTCTCAAACGCCTTGGTACTCAAACAAATTGGAACCCAAACACTGCAAAACCCAGAAGTTAAGTGTTCCGGTTTGCAAACCTGTTTTGGAATCCGAACGTGCTCCGTTTTGAGTGTTACGCTGAGGTCTGCCTGTTTTTGCTATTTATTTTGCGTTTTTGTGGCTTTTTTTGTTTCATCTTTGTGAATGTGTGGAACCCAGTTCAGCTACTGATTGATTGATTGATTGTGTGACTGCAGTACATTGTTGATTGCTTTCATTTTATGGATCAATGGTTTCGTTAGGTAGTAAAATCCATGTTATATTGCTGTTTTAGGGGTTGTCGGGAATGGATTAATCCGTTTTGCATTACTTTCTATGGGAAAGCACGCCTTGGTTTTGGAATGCTTTGGTTTTGGAATGGATTAAATTTGAGAACCAAGGTACCACTGTAACTTGATTGTTTGGTATGGCGGCACCTGCACTTTGGAACTCCCTGCCTATTGACGTTAGAAAGGCACCTTCGCCGTGCCCTTTTCAGCACCTGCTAAAAGCTTTTGTTCAGGCAAGCCTACCCAGATGTCTAGAACATTGAGTTTGAATGCATTACTAGTCTATTGCTAACTTTCTGAAAGTCTTAAACTATTGCCGTCAATTTTTTCTTTTAGATGACTTTTCTCGTTGCGTTGTGTGAAGAAGTACTTTCTTTTATCCACCCTGAACCACAGAATCATAGAATTGTAGAGTTGTAAGGGGTCCCCAATGGTCATCTAGTCCAACCCCCTGCAATGCAGGAATATGCAGCTGTCCCATGCGGGGATCGAACCTGCAACCTAGGCAATATCAGAACCACGCTCTAATCATCTGAGCTAAGCCTGTCCAGACACATGGACATCACAGGCTTTTTAGTTCTTTTTAGCTAGAGTTGATTTTTGAAATCGCCTTCCGAATGCTTTTAAACACACTGTGTGCGGGGTTGTAATCCACGATTTAAATGTTTTACGCTGTGCTTTTGCCTTGAAGTCTTCTTACGGTCGAGGGATATATAAAAGTTGTTAATAAATAAATGGCGGCCATCATGCAACTGGTCCCGTCCAACTCTACAACTTCCATGATTGTGCGAATTCGGTTCCAATGGAGTACAAGTGTAAAGTTATTGCCCAGGACAGGAAAATAATGGGCTGGCTGTTCTCCGCCAGCAGGAGGCGGCATTGAGCTAAATCTCTCTTTCTGCATGGATCTGAGATCAAGATGCACCCAGCTGATCAGAGGGAGCTGCTTTTGGGGATGCATCTTCTTGGGACTTGAGCCCTTAACTCGCTGCAGCATCTCAGTTTTATGCTGCCTGCTGTCATCAATGAATCAGGGTGGCAGAGAGAGGATGCTGAGCCCCTGGAACGGGAGGAACCTCTCAAAAGCGAAATCTGCCGGAGACAGCGAGGAAAAGCAAGAGGTTTGGAGCGTTTGCACCCGGAGCACCTCTGGGTGGGAGGACAAGACGTGGAAACTCATGGGCGTCCAATGAAGCTGAAGGCTGGGAGATTCGGGACGGATAAATGAAAGCACTTCTGCACACAGGTGACCTGCGGAACTCCCTGCTACAGGAAGCACAGCGGTGGCCGCCAACCTAGATGGCTTTAAAAGAGGACTAGACCATTTCATGGGGGGGGGGGGCTATCGATGGCTACTAACTAGGACGGCCAGGCTCTTCTTCACAGCTGGAGGAAGCAATGCTTTTGAATACCATTTGCTGGAAACTGCAGGAGGGGAGTTTGATCCTGGGTTTGAATCTCGCTTATGGCTTTCCCTATGGAGCCTCTGGCTGGCCCCCGGGAGAGCAGGATGGGCCACAGGTGACCCCTTCTTGTGTCCTTCTGTTCTTCATTTGGCCATCCAGAAAGAGCTCCATGATTTTGCCTGTTCCCCTTTAAGTATCTAGAGAGAGTTGTGCTGGATCAGACCCAGACCCCATCTTGTTGCCAATGGTGGATAACCTTATTATTACTAAGTTGCCCCAGCCACTCTAGGTGGCTTCCAACAAATAAATCCTTCTGGGAGGCCTCGGTTGGGGATGGAAGGGAATTGTAATCCAACTGCAAGATAGGAGATTCTCACTGAACCTTAGGAATAACTTTCTGGTGGGGAGGGCTGTTCGACCACGGAATGGACTCCCTTGGAAGACAGTGGAGGGTTGTTGTTTTTCCAGAGCCCTGGATGCTTTAGTTGTGATTCCTCAACTGCAAGGGGTGGACTACATGGCCGCTGGGGGTCCCTTCCCACTCTATGATTCCAAGAGCTACAGGATTGCATTACAAGCTAGCACACGGCGACGGCGCAGCTGCAGAATCTGTGGAAGTGCCTCCAGCAGAGCCATGGGGTGGGAGGTTTTTCCGACGGAGCAACCGGCTCCCCTGAGAGGTGGTGAATTCCCCTTCCGTGGAGCTTTCTAAGTGCTCAGGTGGCCCCCTGCCATGTAGGGGCCCCCAGATTCCTCCACTGAAGGGGGCTGCACTAGAGCAGGGATCGGCAAACTAAGGCCCGCGGGCTGGATCAGGCCCAATGGCCTTCAGGATCCACCCTGCGGACTGTCCGTTCTGCAGAGTTCAGAGTTGGGACATCAGAATTGGACATTTGCTGATTATACAAAGCTTCACAGCCTGCTCTCCGCCGGTCTGGCCCCGTGATTCATTTTAGGACTTCCAGAGACTTCGGTTTGTTAGTTTTGATGTTTTGAATTATTCCATTAAGTCTTTCACATTGTTACTATTTCTGGCCATTGTGTTGCTTCCGATATTTCTGACTCAACATGGAGGAGGGAGGAGGCTGGGCTGAGCTGGCTGAGCGTCATTTTAAGCAGCCCCTCTCCAGAATCAGCCCTTTCGCGCCGCTCAACTTCCCTCCGCCAGCCTAGTGCACCTGTGGGCCAGAGAGCAGAGCGGACGAGCTTGCTCTGCCTACTCACGAGAAGCAGCAGAGGCAGTGGCGGTGGCAGCCCCTGGGAAGGTAAGCACAGCGGCTGGGGCTGACTACCTGCCCCTGTCACCTCTTCTTCCAGCTCCCCACCCGCCCACCACAAGGTCTGAGGGACAGTGGACCAGCCCGTGGCTAAAAAATTTTGCCGACCCCTGGACTAGAGAACCAGGTTCCGGAGGGGTACTGGGTGGGGTGTTGAGGCTGGTCCGATGTGACAGCTTGGAGGGGTCCAAGTGCAAAACGAAAACTTCCGATGGAGGAAGAGAAATGACGGAGATGGCAAAATAAAAAGGAGGAAAAAGATGGCGAGCGGAAGATGAGAAAAGTGGGAGGGGTGTTCCCCCCAAGCATGCTGGGTTGGGGTGGGGGCCACGGTCAGCCGCAGCAGGCGGAGTCTGAGAGCGTTACCTGGAGGCAAGGTCTCCGAGCAGGCTGGTGTTACCAAAGGAGATGGAGAGAATTGGTTAGAGGTTGCAACAATCACAGCGGCACAGTCAAGGGGACTGGGATTTGCGTGCAAGCTCAACAACCCCACACCGTTCCGGAGCCTCCGCTTTGCGGAGCCTCGGGGCACAGATCTCCTGGTGCCGCCACCAAGACAGAGGGGATCACTGGGGTGGCGTGGGGCATGGCACAAGGGGTCGGGGTTATCCAACTGGCTTGGCGGCTCATCGGCACATGGGAGCATGCGGAATTGCCAGGTCGGAATTCCCTGGTCCACCACGCAGCCGTTATTTAGATGCAAGGTTCAGTGGGGCGACCCTAGGTGGCTGTCTCTAGGATTGTGGACTCCAGGGAAGAGGGCCCTGGAGCAGCGATTCAGAGCGCTCCCCAAATCCCACTAAGCGGAAAGAAGGCATTATGGCACTTTGCAGAGCTGAGTAGCACTCACCCGCCACGAGAGACCACCAGCTTCACTTTCACTTTGTAGGAGACAATGATGCCCAAGACCTCCTTGTTGGCGCCGTCTCTCAACCTGGAGGAGTGAGAGTGTGCAAAAGAGCATGGAGCCAAAGCGATCGTTTTCGGCTTAGGGCCCTCATATTTATGGGACCTCCTCTCCTGGTCTGCCCTGCAGAGAACCTTAAGGTCCATGAATAACCATAGTTTAGAGGTCCCAGGCCCTAAGGAAGTCAGACTATCCTCCACCAGGCCCAGGGCCTTCTCAGTGATGGCTCCGACCTGGTGGAATGCTCTGTCCCAGGAGACCAGGGCCCTGCAGGATTTAACCTCCTTCCATCGGGCCTGTAAGACAGAGCTATTCCGCCTGGCCTTTAATTTGAATTCAGCCTGATCTTTTATTTCCCTTCCCTTCCCTCCCCCTTCCCTTTTATGAAGATCACCCACTCTGAGACCCCACAGCTAATTCTCCCCTGGCCTCCTCGCTGGCCCAAGCAGGACCAATTCAGCCAGCTAGCCCTGGTGACTATCTTAATACTTATTAGATGGATTTCCCCCAAATTGATTTCTGAAATTTGAATTTTATTGTTATTCGTGTTTTTATACTGTATTTTACGCTGCTTTTACAATTAAGTGTTTTAAATTTGTTGTTAACTGCCCTGAGCCTGGTTTTCTGAACCGGGAAGGGAGGGGTATAAATAAAAATTTATTTATTTATTTTTTATTATAGCCGCGTTTAAAACCCCCGTGTGAGCTTTGTACAACGTTCCTCCGGGGCGGTCTTTTCTAACGAGCATTTCCCAGTGCCAGATTAGCAAATAGGCAGAGCAGGCAAGCGACCTGAGGGCCCCGCAGCTTTTAGGGGCCCCATGACAATGGGTCAAAAACATATTGGATATGATCTTGAAAGAAAATTGCAATCAAGATGTGATGGCCTAGGATTCGGACTCAGATGCTGAACCTGAGGGATCCCAGCCTGCACAGGATTCCCCGCCTCCAGAACCAGCTGAGCCAGGGCTGGGGCTTGAGCCTGAAGGGTCCTCACCTGGGCTGGATCCTCAGGTGCAGGCACCAGCTGAGTCTGCTCTGGCTCCTGGGGTGATGGAGGACCCATTGCCTGCAGGGGCTCCACTCTCAGCCCCGTCAGGGGAAGCTGAGGTTGCCTCTGGGTCCATTAACCCTCCAGCCTCTCCGGAGCTGCAGAGGCTCAGGGCAGAGAGACAGAGGGAACTAAGTTCCCGCAGGAGGAGTGCTCGTCTCCAGGCCAGGAGAGGCAAGTCACCTGAGAATCGGGGCCGCCTCATGTCTCAGGGCAGATAAAAGCCGGCCAGCCCCAGTCCCAAGTTGCAGGAGCAACATTGTTGGTTGCTAGTTCCTGCCTGAACCCTGTCCTGCTTTCCTGCCGGAGTTCCTGACCCGTCCTGGCTCCCTGCTTGCATGCCTGTTCCTGACTTCACCCGACTCCCTGCCCTGCACCCAGCTTCAGCTACTACGGACTGCCTCCACGTTGCACCTTTGACCACGGACCGGACATGGACCTCGCCTCTCGGGTATAGCTGGGCCACTGGCTTGATCCTGCAGCCTCTCCTTCTTAACTGCTTAGCTCTGGGTGCTACACGAAAACAGAAAACACCAAACTCCACCCCCAGTTTGCTCAGCTAACGAACCCGGCTGCCTCCTCCTTCCCCAACTGCCCGTAGGTAGGTAGGAAAAAACCTCACAGTGTGCTAGAGGCAAGGTTGGTGTCTTCGTGCTTGAGTTTCCCGTCCAGGGCGAGACCGCGCTTCTCCCGGTTGTTGGCGAGGAACGGGGTCAACGTGTAGACTTTGCAGAAGGTGGAGCTGGGAGCCACCACGTCGCTGGAGACGGGGATAAAACCACAGATCGGTGAAAGACAGCCAGGCGCAAAGCAAAATGTATAAAGAGATTAATATAACTAACAGTAGTTGTAAATGAATACAGACGGACAACAAGAATTGTATAAACAGGAGGATTTATTTGTTTGTGGATATACAGTCATACCTCGAGTTGAATGTGCTTCAGGTTGAGCACTTTCGGGTTGTGCTCCGCGGCAACCTGGAAGTAATGGAGTGCATTACTTCCGGCTTTTGCCGCTCGCGCATGCGCAGATGCTCAAAATGACATCACACGCATGCGCGGAAGCAACAAAACCATCTTACGTTCCATTCAGGATGCGAACGGGGCTCCGGAACAGATCCCGTTTGCATCCCAAGGTACCACTGTACTATGGACAAATATGGAAAATGAATAACAATATACAAAATGGATGAAAATAATGCCATAAAATTATATGCGATATAAAAAACCAGAAGAAGGAAGGAGGGAAGTCAGCACTTAGGAGGAAGTATAAATGTAAAATGCAACAGATTATGTGCATGTGGAGTATGTAACCGGAAAACTAATAAAGATTATTTTGGGGGGGGGAGAGAGAAAGAGAACAAGGTGCAGCGGGCTCAAACCTCGACTGCGCATCGCTGCAGCTCCTGGCAGCCATGTTTCCCAGCAGGAAGCCTGGTTGCAGTAGGAGGGAACTGCAACAAGATGTTGCAGCGTGCAGCGCTATCTCCCAAGTATTCCACTCTCTTCCCCTTCCCCTTCCTCAACCGTGAAGTATTCTGTTTGTCCCCCAAATGGCCGACCGGCATTCTGCTACCACGGTGTGTGGTTAATTCCCCACTGGGCTGTGTTTTTGGGGGGCAGGAAGGGGGTCTTACTTCAAGGGTTTTTCCTAAGGTTTTGTGTGTGGGGGGGTGTTCTTTGGTACTTCTACAAACCTCAGAGCCCTGAAATCTTGTACCTGGATGTTGTAGTTTTGCCTACATTAGTCCTGGCACTTGGAGACCTGAAATTTTATCAGTTTATACTAGCGCTGCAATGAAGTGTTGCAGTGTGAAGTGCTCCCTTTCAGGGTGGTTCTGCACTCAATCCTTCTTTCCCAGGGGATTCTGGGAATTGTGGCTCTGTGAGGAGAACAGAAGCCCTCCAACAAGGAAGACATGACGATTTAAAACAGTACAGTTATGCTTTCAATGCATGATGCAGATGCAGTCATTTTGCACGTGAACTTTTCCCAAATTCCCAAGATGGCATTACAAGATGGTGGCCCCCAACAGCCGAGCACCCAAGTCCTCACCTCAATTCATAACAAAATCAAAGCAAGCTTGGCTTCTTCACATTCAACCCTCTGATGACTTTTGCCTCTCAGGCTCCAGGCCAACCTTCCCCAACCTGGTGCCCTCGAGAGGCTGCTTAATCACAGCTCCTATCCTTCCTGGACATGTTGGCTGGGGCTTCTTCAGACTGTAAGCCCCTTGCGGGCAGAGTCCTGCCTGCTACACGGTGCCCACGTGGACGGAGAAAGCCAAACGACAATACTCACTCTGCTTCCTCCACTGCAACGGGGCATTTGTACTGGGCTGTGTTGAAGAGGCAGATGTCTGCGTACTGGCGAACTGCAAATGAAAGGAAAGAATGAAAGAAAGAAAGAGAGAGAGAGAGAGAGAGAGAGAGAGAGGACATTAGATCAGTGGTTTTGAATTTTATTGTGTTATTATCTTCCTTAGTGGGGTGTGCAAACCACTGTTCAGAATAATGCTTTTTATTATTATTATTGTTGTTGTTGTTGTTACAGTGATACCTTTAGTTTTGAACTTAATTCGTTCCGGAGGTCCGTTCTTAACCTGAAACAGTTCTTAACTAGAGGCGTGCTTTCACCGGCACACGATTTTCATTCTCATCCTACAGCAGCAAGAACCTTAATGGCCCAAAAATGGAAGCAAGAGGATCTACTGACTCTTGAAGAGTGGAGAATGAAACTTATGGATTACGCAGAATTGGACAAAATGACCGGGAAAATTAGATACCAAAAAGACCACAAATTCATCGAGGACTGGGGAAAGTTTACGGATTCTCTGGAAAATAGATGTGATGTACAGACAACGTTAGTCGGTTTTAAAGAGGCTTTGTGATTGTTAAAGATGTACTGTAAAAGAAAAACAGAAGTGTTAAGTTACTATTAACTGGCAATACAAGACATGAAAAATGCATACTAAATAAGAAATATGGATGATTGGTGGAGGTGCTGGTGGAAGTTCAAAAATTGTAAAATACGAGAATGAGATTCTGTTGAATAATTTGTAAAAGAAAATATAATAAAAAATTATTTTAAAAAAAACGTTTTTCGTTCTCATCCTGGGTTCACAACTAGAGGTAAGTCTTTCAGGTTGGCAGAGTTTGTAACCTGAAGCATTTGTAACCTGAGTTGTTTGTAACTCAAGGTACCACTGTATTATTAATAATAATAATAATAATAATAATAATAATAATACCCCGCCCATCTGGCTGGGTTTCCCCAGCCACTCTGGGCGGCTTCCAACAGAATATTAAAATACAATAGACTATTAAACATTAAAAGCTTCCCTAAACAGATAGTTGATTATTTCCTTGACATCTGATGGGAGGGCGTTCCACAGGGCAGGTGCCACCACCGAGAAGGCCCTCTGCCTGGTTCCCTGTAACTTGGCTTCTTGCAGTGAGGGAACTGCCAGAAGGCCCTTGGAGCTGGATCTCCATGTCTGGGCTGAATGATGGGGGTGGAGACGCTCCTTCAGGTATACTGGGGCTGGAACCAAGTCATGGGGGGCAGCCCCAAAAACTCAAGCCACCTCTCCTTTGCCTGGTTGCTCTTTTGACCCACCCACAAAGTAAGTGATGCCCGAGAGGCATCCAGGCTCACCTGAGATTTTAATCTTCTTCACCGTCTTGTTGGTGTTGTTCGTCACGTGAACGTTGACGCTTATCGGCTCCCCGTGATAGTAAATCTACAGAGAACACAAGCGACAAGTCCTCAGGGAGGAGATTTTAGGAAAGGGCGCCCACAATCTGACAATTCCGGCAGATGCACGTTGCAATTCACTCTTGGAAAGAATCACCATGGGAGTTTATTTATTTAACAGATTTATAAACCGCCTCACAGCCAGAAGTTAATGAAGTTTGTTTTACTCATTTGTTTCATTTCATAAAATTTATATACCATTTGATTGCAAAAAAGCATAGACAAACAGCCACCCAACCTCCTGATTAAAAACCTCTCTCATTTTATAAATTTATAAAACTTGTATTCTGCTGTGTCATAAAAAAATAGATCAAAGCAGGTTACAACAATTAAACATAAAACCACACAATAAAAACAATTACAAAGTTATAGAAATACATCAGTTATAACCCCTGTGAAGTATGTATTCTTTTTTTTTAAAGAGAAATCTCTCTTTTAAAAATAGTTTATTTTTGCATTTTCTAAGCGAAATAAAAACATAAAATCCCCTTTGACTTCCCTCCCCCTCCCCATATTGTGGATCCTAATATAATGATTTCCTCCTCTGCATCTGTTTCATAGCCCTATTCTTATAAATCCTTTATCATTCCATAGTTCAAATTTTTACTACAAGTTTTCTGTCAATCCTACCAATGTGTGTAATTGTTTACAATAGTTCCCCCCCCCCAAAAAAAAAAATAGATTGTAAACTTTCCCCATTCTTTATTTGGTGGATGACTTCTTAATTGCCTGCATAAGGCGGGTGGAACAGAAAAGTTTTCAGCAGGGATTTAAAAGTTGGCACAGAAGTTGCCTGCTGGATCTCCAGTAGCACAGAGTTCCACAGGGCTAGGCCAAAGACACTAAAGGCTCACGAACTCGGGGAATGACCAACAAGGGTGCTGCAGATGATCTCTGTGAACTAGCTGGAATATCAGGCTTGAGGCGATCTCTGCGGTGCCCTGGCCCTAAGTTGTTCAGGGCTTTCTAAATTAACATTCTTCCAGAGGGCTGAAGGAGCAACACTAAAAGTCCTGTTTTGTGTACGAACTAAGCACAGCTCCGGGGCACGCAGTTCTCCATCAGCAGCGCCCCACCTGAGAAGTGCAATTGCAGGGCCAGGATCTATGGGGCGAGGCAGACATCACAGTGCCAGATTTACGTACAAGCTAAACAAGATATAGCTTAGGGCCCCACTCTCTTGGGGGCCCCCAAAAATTAAAGGGGGGGGAACTGAATGTACATTTCCATAATATAAGATAAAAAACAAATAAAATAAAACCTACATAAAGCAACAGTGTTTTGTGTTGTGTAGGCTCCTATGATATAAGTCATGGACCCCGCATGCTCCCTAAAACACTGTTTTGCTCCTTTCTATATACAGGGTGCCTACATTCTGCTATTTATCATTATTAGTAGTTTGCATAATATATTTACTCCTATTATTATTTCATGTTATAGCAAGTTTCTAGAGACTAGGTTATGAGTCTTTGTAAACTGTGTTTCTAAGGGAACTTTTGTCATTGCCAAATGCCAATGTGTTTCCATTCTTAAGTTTGTTTTGAATCAGAAATCATTTTAAGTTAGAGCTTAATAATGATTTCACTATTCATATACTTCTTAATTGTATTTCACTATTAAGACACTTCTTCTTAATTGTATTTCACTATTAATATACCGTATTTTTCGCTCTATAAGATGCACCAGACCAAAAGCGCGCCTATTTTTTGGAGGAGGAAAACAAGAAAAAAAATATTCTGGATCCCAGAAGCCAGAACAGCAAGAGGGATCTGGCTTCTGGGATAGCCTCTTGCTGTCCTGGCTTCTGGGATAGCCGCACAAAGCCTCTCGTGGGCAGCGGGATGAAGGCTTGGGTCTCCACCTGTTTTTGGACTACAACTTCCATCATCCCTAGCTATCAGGACCAGTGATGGGATTTGTAGTCCAAAACAGCTGGATGCTCAAGTTTGGGAAGCCATTACCTTCGGTAGCTTAGGGCCTCATCAAACCTAAATCAGGCCCTGGGCGAGGCTGTCCCCGAGAGTCCGCCCGAAACAAGCAGGCAGCCTCTGAGTGGAGTCAGGATTTGGCCCAAACTACAAGCCCATCCCGGAAGGGAAGACAGCAAAAGCCGCCCAGCGGATTCTAGAAAACGGGCACAAAATGAGGGCCTGCAAGATACCTCTTTGTCCAGGGAAGCTTCCAAGTGCAGGGGCTTGTCCGACATGAGGAACTGCCGGGTGGTCTCGGCCATCGGCTGCGGCCCCGGCCGCTCCGGCGCATACTGGACTTTGCGGATCACCAAGCGCACCGAGTTCCTGCAGGGGTGCGGGAGAGCGGACATTGAGGGGTGCTGTAGGAATTTATGTATAGGTTGGGGGGGGTTGCCCCTCCAGCAGATATCCTGCACATGCAGCCCACTACCAAAACCAGCACAATCACTTTTGTGACTTTTGTGATTTGTCCCCAAAAAACACTTCATCACAGTTTCTTCCTATCTATTCAAAGGGCCTCTGCTGCAGAATATCAAATGTAAGAATTCACTGATCAATGTATCTATGTGCTGTGGGTTAAATCTCAGAGCCTAGGATTTGCTGATCAGAAGGTCGGCAGTTCGAATCCCCACGACGGAGTGAGCTCCCGTTGCTCGGTCCCTGCTCCTGCCAACCTAGCAGTTCGAAAGCTCGTCAAAGTGCAAGTAGATAAATAGGTACCACTCCGGCGGGAAGGTAAACGGCGTTTCCGTGCGCTGCTCTGGTTCGCCAGAAACGGCTTAGTCATGCTGGCCACATGACCCGGAAGCTGTACGCTGGCTCCGTCGGCCAATAAAGCGAGATGAGTGCTGCAACCCCAGAGTTGGCCACGACTGGACCTAATGGTCAGGGGTCCCTTTACCTTTGCAAAACCCGGAGAGTCGCTGCACCCACCTTTTATGGATCTTCTCCTCCAGACTCTCTGCACAGAAAGCTTTCACTTCATAGTCAACACCGCAAGCCTAGGAGGGAAGAGAAGGAAGCAGAAGCAGCGTCAAAAACGATGGCAGATAGAAGCAAGAACAGATTAAGCCAATGTATCAGTGAGATATAGAGTTGGAAGGGAACCCAAAGGACATCTAGTCCAACCCCCTCACCCCATAATGCAGAAAGAGCAACTAAAGCATCCTTGGCAGATTGTGAGGAGTCAGGCCACACAAAATAAAAGGGCAGAAGCTTCACAAGGAAGGTGCCAGGCAAGCCTCGGTGGAGAGGGTGTTCCACAATTTGGGGGCCACCACAGAGGAAGCCCTCTCCCAGGCCGCCTTTTGCCACACTTCTGAGGGCAGCGGAGAAACCAAGAGGAGCACCTCTGCTCATCTTTACTTTGGAACTCCCTGCTTATTGATGTATAGTCATACCTCGTGTTACAGACGCTCCAGGCTGCGCGTTTTCGAGTTGTGCACCGTGCAGAAGGTGGAACTACCGGAATGGGTTACTTCCGGGTTTCGGCACTCGCACATGCGCAGAAGCGCTAAATCGCACTTTGCGCATGCGCAGAAGCGGCGAATCTCGACCTGCACATGCATGCGTGCAGACGCAGCACTGCGGCTTGTGAACGTGCCTCTCGCACGGATCACGTTCACAACCCGTACGTCCACTGTACTCTTTTCGGTGTCTGCTCAAAAAATTCTTTTTTACACACGCCTACCCAGATGCCTTTGAATTCTGGTGCTGGAGGAGACTCTTGAGAGTCCCATGGACTGCAAGAAGATCAAACCGATCCATAGTTGTCAGGGGTTCAGAAGGAGAGACACAGGAGGGGGAGCAAATGGAGAGTGAGGAGGAGGAGTACGAGGGGGGCGCAGGCAGTGACAGTGGTCAGAGTTATTCCACAAGCCTCTCTAGCGAATCGGAGGACTCACAGAAGGGAGCGCCGGTGGCCAGAGCAAGGGAGATTCCAAGGGAGAAACCTCAAGAGGGAGGGGCCAGCGGGGAGTCCCTGAACAGCAGCTGGAGATCAGGGCCAGCGTCTCCACCAGAGCGCAGTGGGGAGGGGGAGTCCCAGGAGTCGGGACCAGTGTCCTCACCACCAGAGGGAGGAGAGGAGTCAGGTTTGGCAACACCCACATCAGGAAGCGGGGAAACGGTCAGAAGGAAAGTCACCGGCTGGGCGCGCGCGCCAAGTTCAAATGTACAGGAGCGCGGCACAGCGGGGAGCCCGGGAAGGGAGCCAGGTCCTAAAGCCCGCCGGAGGGAGGGGCAAGACTCAGGAGGCTCCGCGTCAGAGGAGTCCAGGAAGGAGGGAACCCCAGAGGGCAGAAGGACCCAACGCAGGAAAGAGCAGCGCAAGAGGTGGAGCCGGGCTAGAATCTTAAACTGGTGTGGGTGGAGCAGTGAGTCAGAGGGGACTTAGCCGGTCTAGCGTTAAGACGTGGGCCTGCGCGCCCAGAGCTTGGAAATGGAAACTAAACTTCAATAAAGACTTTTGTATATAATATCCACTGGGCGTTGGTCCTCTGTGAGCTGGGACCTAGCGGCAGTCCTGACAATAGTGAAGGAAATCAGCCCTGAGTGCTCACTGGAAGGACAAATCCTGAAGCTGAGGCTCCAAGACTTTGGCCACCTCATGAGAAGAGAAGACTCCCTGGAAAAGACCCTGGTGTTGGGAAAGATGGAGGGCACAAGGAGAAGGGGACGACAGAGGACGAGATGGCTGAACGGTGTTCTCGAAGCTACCAGCATGAGTTTGACCAAAGTGCGGGAGGCAGTGGAAGACAGGAGGGCCTGGCGTGCTCTGGTCCAGGGGGTCACGAAGAGGCGGACACGACTAAACAACTAAACAACAACCACCACCCAGATGCTGAGACTCTTGATGTGAATTTCAATCTGCTTCAGCATTTTAAATTGTTGTACTTTTTAAAAACATATGGTTTTAAATTCTTCTCGGTTTTACCGCTTCATCTTTTCGTAAACCGCTTTGAGGTTTGTTCCTACAACCAAGCGGTGTATAAGTACAGTGGTACCTCGGGTTAAGAACTTAATTCGTTCAGGAGGTCTGTTCTTAACCTGAAACTGTTCTTAAGCTGAGGTACCACTTTAGCTAATGAGGACACGATTTCTGTTCTCATCCTGAAGCAAAGTTCTTAACCTGAGGTACTATTTCTGGGTTAGCGGAGTCTGTAACCTGTAGTGTCTGTAACCCGAGGTACCACTGTAGTATGAAAAAAATAAATAATAAATCCTAAACCAGTTGTAAGTTCTGCTTCCCCTTATCTTGACCTGTTGGCCTTAGGAAAAGGCCTCAAAAAGGAAAACTGCCTTGATGATCCTTGGAACCAACACACTATTATTCTAATTATCACTATTATTCTAATTATTATTATTATTATTCTACCCTTTGACCAAAGTTCACAGGGCAGTGTACAACATTAAAGACATACACAGCATAATAAAATCATAATAACATGCCCCCTACATTTAATAGGTCATAGATTATTTTTAATGGCCGAAAGCCTGGGTAAAGAGGAATATTTTCACCTGGCGCCGAAAGACATGTAAGGATGAACTGTACAACCCTTAAGTGGACTGAAGTACATTGCATGGCATTGAAATTAATGGCCAGCAGATGGCGCTGTTGTCAACTGTGGTCTCTTAAAGGAACACACCGAAAGAAACAAAAGCCTGCTGAGAGAGCTCCCAAAATAACGCATTAAGGCAGCTGTTTGTCAAGCAAGTTTGCAGAGGCTGATGGGAGCTGAAGCCCAACACACCCAGAGGGCACCAGGTTGGGGAAAGGCAGCATGAAGAAAAGAAGGGGCCTGTGCCTTCCGTGCAGGAGCATGTCTTGAAACTGCCCCAATTCACCAGGGCTGTCGTCAGCACCCTTTCCCCACTCCTCTCTTTATTTCATTTTCTTTCTTTTTTTACCTTTCCTGTGTCTTCGGGTCCCGGCTGCAACGTCACAGAGCAGGGAAGGTTGGGAAGGATCTGGAACGGGAAAAATGTCCCGCGTAAGGGACAGCGTCACCAGGCTGACCAACAATGCCAAAGTCTGTGTATGTATTAACATTTCATTAAGGGTCCATCTAGGGACGTGGGTGGCGCTGTGGGTTAAACCACAGAGCCTAGGACTTGCTGATCTGAAGGTCGGTGGTTCAAATCCCCGCGACGGGGTGAGCTCCCGTTGCTCGGTCCCTGCTCCTGCCCACCTAGCAGTTCAAAAGCACGTCAAAGTGCAAGCAGATAAATAGGTACCACTCCGGCAGGAAGGTAAACGGCGTTTCCGTGTGCTGCTCTGGTTCACCAGAAGCGGCTTAGTCCTGCTGGTCACATGACCCGGAAGCTGTACGCCGGCTCCCTCGGCCAGTAAAGCGAGATGAGCGCCGCAACCCCAGAGTCGTCCGCGACTAGACCTAATGATTAGGGGTCCCTTTACCTTTTTAAGGGTCCATCTAGTCAAGTAGCCCGCTCTCACAGCAGCCAACCAGGTGGCTCAAAGCGAAACCCACAAGCAGGATTCGAACTCAAGAGCCCTCTCCCCTTCTATGGTTTCCAGCCATTGGCATTCAGAACCATTGCTGTCTCCGACGTGGAGCCAAAGCATAGCCACCCTGGCTAGTAGCCATCATAAGATAGCCCTGTTCTTCTCCATGAATTGTCCAGTCCTCTTTTAAAGTCCCCTAGGTATCTGGCCATCGCTTCTTCCAGTGGCAGAGAGTTCCATAGTTTAACTCTACATACATATTTTTATTCATATGCTGCCTTTCTATATAGTTCAAAGCATCATGAAAAAAAATACATCATTGCAGCATAGCATAAGTAGTCAAAAGCAAGAAATGGCACAGCTCCGAAACGTGAGAAACTCTGGATCAGGGCTAAACTCCTGGGCGGGGGGGGTCCCTTGGCTTTCCTGCCAGCCACCTGCCACCATGCTTTTCACTGCCTCCAGTGGCAGAGAGTTCCACAGGCTAACGATGCACCGCATACAGAAGGGTGCCCTTTTCACAGAATCCAAGAACTGTCTAGTTGGAAGGGGTTCCCGAGGGTCATCTAGCCCAACCCCCTTTTAACCGTCCTGCCCAGCAGAAAGCGTGGCCCTTGGGTGGCCAGAAATTTTCTCACGTGGGCAATTTCGGGGCAAGGAAGGGGAGCAACTGGATCACCTGCTGTGAAGCCGGAGCAGCTGCCCAATCGTGGGAATTTTTTGTCGGCGAGGTGCAAACGCCGCCTGGGGTGGGGCGACTGGCGAAGGAGGGCTGGGGGGAGAGGGGCGCTAAAGGTAGGGGGGAGAAAGAAGGATCCGTACCTCGAAGGTAAAAGGGTAGGCCTGCTCACCGAGCTTCTTAATCAGTCGTTCCTGGAGCCGCGTCAGAGGCTTCTTCTCCTCAGTGACCGGAGGGAAGGCCTGGATGTTGGCGACAAAGAGGTCCTTGCGGAAGGTCAGCCCCAGGACGTCCAGGTCCTCGCGGCCGTAGCGGAAGGCGCACGTGAGGGTCACGAAAACTGCAAGCGGGGCAGAGAGGAAGGCATGTGGTGCAGAGGACAATAGGGAGGGCTGGATGTGGTCCCCGTTGCCCACCTGTGCCCAGGGCTTGTGTCGGACTCGTCGTGTTTCCGCACTGATCTCCGAACCCCAAGGCGGCTTTCGAGTGACGCAGAATGAGAAATGGGGCAGCCACCAACAGCCGAGCTCATGGAGTCATCGGACATTGCCAAGAGGCAGTGTGGTGTAATAATAATAAAATAATGATGATGATGATGATGATGATGATAACGATAATGATATCTTTATTGTCATTGTCCCTTGTGGAACAATGAAATTGAAAAACTACATAAAACTACCACAAAACTACATAAAACTACATAAAACATTCAAAAACCCCTAAAAAACCTCTAAAACCCCATTTTAAAATACACTGTAATAATAATAATAATAATAATAATAATAATAATAATAATATTTTATTTATATCCCGCCCTTCCCAGTTCAAAAAACCGGGCTCAGAGCAGCTAACAAATTTAAAACACTTAATTGATGCAACAACAAAAAAACAGCATAAAATACAGTATAAAGCATGAATAACAATAAATTCAGAATTCAAAAATCAATTTAGGGGGGAAATCCATCCAATAAACATTAGATGATCACCAGGGCTAGCTGGCTAAATTAGTCCTACTTGGGCCAGCGAGGAGACCAGGGGAGAATTAGCTGTGGGGTCTCAGAGCAGGTAATCTTCATAAGAAGAGGAGGGGGAGGGAAGGAAGGGGAATAAAAGATCAGGCTAAGTTCAAATTGAAAGCCAGGCGGAATAGCTCTGTCTTACAGGCCCTGCGGAAGGAAGTGAAATCCTGCAGGGCCTTGGTCTCATGGGGCAGAGCATTCCACCAGGTCGGAGCCATCACTGAGAAGGCCCTGGCCCTGGTGTAGTAGTCAGAGTGCCAGGGTTTGAATTCCCGTTTGGAATTCCACGGAGCCCGCTGGGTGTGACCTTGGGCGCTGCCTCTCAGCCTGCCCTACATCGCAGGGTTGTTGTGAGGATGGGAGGAGGACCATGTACACAAGAAATGAAGAAGAAAGCCTTTGCAAGTACAAGACAGCAGAGGGAAGCTTTCCGGGGGCGGCTTTGCCAGGTGTGAGCAAAGCCAGAGGCAAAAGTCAGGTAGTGTAGTGGTTAAAGGTCTGGACGAGGACCTGGGAGACGGGGGTTCAACTCCCAGCTTGGCCATGATGCTCACGAGGTGATCTTGGGCCAGTCACTCGGCCTAACCTACCTCACAGGGCTGTTGTGAGGAGCAGGAGAACCACACTGAGCTCCTTGGAGGAAAATTGGGCAAAAAGTAAATAATAAAATAATAAAGCGGGCAACTGGCACAAAACTCCCCTTTGCAGAATAGGCTCCATTCCAGGTGCAGGTCAGAGTTTTCTACCCCTCCCCTCGCCCACCTTTCCTTTAAAAAAAAAAAAAAAATTATTAAAGATTTTATTAATACAATAAAGGAAAAAAAAGAACAAAAAAGAAAAAGCACTTACGCCTTATACAAAAAGCACACCACAACAGAATCAATTAGATAGTAACCATATTTTCTTCGCTTTTTGGACTTCCTCACATCTCTCGTTCCTGCGTTCCTGATTTATAAAACTTTAACCAGAAATTTATCACCTTGTTTCAATTCTTATTTTGTAATTTTCCAATATTGTGTCCCTAACTTTAGATACTTTTATCTAAAACTTAAATACTTAATTTAGACATAAAATTTATCCAAAATTTATCTTTTCTTAAATTTCACTTGTCCTCATACTCTTTTCAACTAGCTTAGTGGTGCCATGTTATTTTCAATCTTGCATCCTTCTTAACACTCATACAATTTGCAATATTTTTGTAAATAGTCCTTAAATTTCTTCCAATCCTCTTCCACTGCTTCCTCTCCCAGGTCTCGGATTCTGCCAGTCATTTCTGCTAGCTCCATATAGTCTATCAGTTGCATCGGCCATTCTTCCAGTGTGGGCAAGTCTTGGGTTTTCCAGTGTTTGGCGATAAGTATCCTTGCTGCTGTTGTTGCATATATAAAGAATGTTCGGTCCTTCTTTAACACCCTCTGGCCAACAATGCCCAAAAGGAAGGCCTCTGGTTTCTTAGGGAAGGTATACTTAAATACCTTTTTCAACTCATTATATATAATTTCCCAGAAAGCCTTAACCCTAGGGCAAGTCCACCAGAGGTGAAAGAACGTTCCTTCAATTTCTTTACATTTCCAACATTTATTGTCAGACAGATGATATATTTTTGCAAGCTTGACTGGGGTCATGTACCACCTATATATCATTTTCATAATATTTTCTTTCAAGGCATTACATGCCGTGAACTTCATACCGGTGGTCCATAACCTTTCCCAGTCAGCAAACATAATATTATACCCAATGTCCAGAGCCCATTTTATCATAGATGATTTAACCGTTTCATCTTGTGTATTCCATTTTAACAGCAAGTTGTACATTCTTGAGAGTACCTTAGTCTTAGGTTCTAACAATTCTGTTTCCAACTTCGATTTTTCCACCTGAAATCCTATCTTTTTATCCAAATTAAAAATCTCTTTAATCTGAGCATAATGTAGCCAATCTCGCACTTTATCTTTTAATTTCTCCAAATTCTGCAGCCTCCAATTATCTCCATCTTTTTCTAATATTTCCCAATATTTCGGCCATTTGGCCTCCATATTGAGTCTTTTCCGAGCCTTGGCTTCCATTGGTGATAACCACCTTGGGGTCTTGTTTTCTAATAAGTCTTTATATTTTGTCCAGACATTAAACACTGCTTTCCTAACAATATGGTTCTTGAAAAGCCCACCTTTCCATCCAGACAAGTAGAGAGGCCCTCTCACCGTTCAAGGGCCCATTCCAGCCAGTCAAAAGCCTTTTCGGAGGGTGTGGGGCAAGGACTGTGAGGGGTGCGGCTCGAGGAGAGAAGGCGTGGCCTGGGAAGGGGTCCTGACCTGGGGAGGTTCCCAAGAGCCAGACAGAGAGGTCTGGAGAGCCTCACCCCACCCCAAAGCCAGAGGTACACACACACAAACACCGGAGTTACCTTTCCTTTCTTTTAAGTATTCTGGATCGACCAGCACGACGCCATCTGCAAAAGGAACGAGAGGCAGGTATGAGGGCAATGCAACACTGGTACCTCTGCTCTGCATGGGTTAGTATAGCTTCCCAGCTCTGTCCACGGAAACATAGCAGGCGACACGTCTTGGTTCGATGCAGAGGAACAGTGGGAGTATTGAGAAGTCTCAGAACCAGGGATGTGGGGATGAAAAGGGCTGGGCGATATCTGTTTTGGATTCAGGTGGTTAGCCGTGTTGGTCTGACGCAGTTGGAAAAATAAATAAATAAAAATGTCCAGTAGCACCTTAGAGACCAACTAAGTTTGTTCTGAGCATGAGCTTTCGTGTGCATGCACACTTCTTCAGATACACTGAAACAGAAGTCACCCACAACAATACAGCAACTAGACTTAACATGGACACTGGTACCATAGAACCAGTATCTGAAGAAGTGTGCATCCACACGAAAGCTCATACCAATAACAACTTAATTGGTCTCTAAGGTGCTACTGAAAGGAATTTTTTAATTTTTTAAATTTTGTTTCGACTACTGCACACCAACACAGCTACCTATCTGTTACTGGTACCAGAGCCTGCAATAAGCCCAGATGCCAACTTTGCTGCCACATACACCCAGACAACACCATTACTGGCCCCAACAACATCAAACATACCATCTCAGGGCTATTTAATTGCTCATCTTCTAACATTGTGTATGCCATCAAATGCCAGGAGTGCCCTTCAGCTCTCTATATTGGACCAACAGGCCAAACCCTACGCCAAAGGGTAGATGGACATAAATCTGATATCAGGAATCACAGGACAGAGAAACCAGTAGGAGGACACTTCAGTCTCCCAGGACATTCTATACAAGATCTCAAAGTAGCTATCTTATTACAAAAGAATTTCAGAAAGAGACTTGAAAGAGAAGTTGCTGAATTACAACTTATCACTAAACTGAAAACTATGGAGAGACCTGGTCTTAATAGAGATACTGGATTCTTGTCTCACTACACGTGCTAAAGCTATTTTTGGCCATCTGCATACTATCCCTTGCTTTTTCCTTTAGGACTAATTGCAGGCGTTAACAGTTTGTCCACAGGTTCACCATACCCATTGAGTCAATCATGCATCTCCAAATACCCTCCTGAGAAAAACCCCACCCCACCCTCCCAGTATATATAGGGTCTGGTGACTTCTGTTTCAGTATATCTGAACAAACAGTATATACCCAGAACAAACTTAGTTGGTCTCTAAGGTGCTACTGGACAATTTATTATTATTATTATTATTATTATTATTATTATTATTATTATTATTATTTTGATCATGTTTTGGGCTGGGGGTGGGGTCAGTCTGGATGATTACTGGAGTCCCTTCCAATGTTTTGGGTCCTGTGCCGAGGGAAGGTTGGAATGTAACAGAGGATGTTGCTGTGCTGGTCGGACATGTTTATTTGCAGGACAATGGCCTTCGCTGTCCTCAACAGCATCCCCAAAGAATAAGCTGGGATGCAAGAGGTGCTACTAAGCAAGAGTACCCTTCAGGCAAATGGCTGGGCCTTTCCTCCAGCCCCCTCTCCTATCTGCTGGGTAGGAGAAGCCAGAGTGTTGTGTTTGATTGAGCTGAGCTGAAAGCTGGCTGGGAGATGGAGACACCCAGACCTGCTTGATCTGGGCTGGATCCACAGTTGAGACTAATGGAGAAGCAAGATCTCTTTGGGTGTCAATGCTGTGAGCCCCTGAGCCTTATGCTCAGGTTTAATGTAAAGGTAAAGGGACCCCTGACCATTAGGTCCAGTGGTGGCCAACTCTGGGGTTGCGGCGCTCATCTCGCTTTATTGGCCGAGGGAGCCGGCATACAGCTTCTGGGTCATGTGGCCAGTATGACTAAGCCGCTTCTGGCGAACCAAAGGAGCATGGAAACGCCATTTACCTTCCCACCGGAGCGGTACCTATTTATCTACTTGCACTTGACGTGCTTTTGAACTGCTAGGTAGGCAGGAGCAGGGACCCAGCAACGGGAGCTCACCCCATCGCGGGGATTCGAACCACCGACCTTCAGATCAGCAAGTCCTAGGCTCTGTGGTTTAACCCACAGTGACACCCGCGGCCCTTAATACAGTCATACCTCAGGATAAATGTGCTTCAAGTTAAGTATTTTCGGGTTGTGCTCTGCGGCAACCCGGAAGTAATGGAGCACGTTACTTCTGGGTTTTGCCACATGCGCATGTGCAGATGGTCAAAATGACGTCAAGCACATGTGCAGAAGCGGTGAAATGCGACCCACACACACACAGATGTGGGTTGCGTTCGCTTCAGGAAGTGAACGGGGCTCTGGAACGGATCCCGTTCGCATCCCAAGGTACCACTGTAATAATAAATTTTATTTATACCCCGCCCTCCCCAGCCAAGACTGGGATTCAAACCGCTGACCTTCTGATCGGCAAGCCCTAGGCTCTGTGGTTTAACCCACAGTGCCACCTGCGTCCCTATCATGCTCAGGTTTATATATGTGCAAATAAAACCAAATACCCTAAAGGTGCCAGAGTCTCTGCTGACCTTCCAAGGAACCCAGGTGAGTGCCTGGAACCTTTCGCCACTCATAGATTGGGTGGTTTGTGGCAGTAACTTAAGCTGCCCATATGCAACTGTATCAGGATTTGCCCCTGATATGGAAACCTCAAAGTTCTGAAGCACAGATGAGATGGAGAAGTTTGAGCCTTCCCCCCTTCTAAATGCTGAAGCCAATTAATTTCTTAAATGGGGAGAATAGCTCAGTTGGTTAGAGAGTGGTGTTGTTAACGCCAAGGTTGCTGGTTCAATCCCCGTATGGGACAGCTGCTAATTCCTGGGGGTTGGACTAGATGATCCTAAGGGTCCCTCCCAACTCTACGGTTCTGTGAAGACAGGACAGAACTGAGAGCTGCCGGGGAACGGCAAATTGGCAGGATCAGCTCCCGTCGGAGCAAAGGTTGCTGCAGAGATGAGTCAGGCTTTGCAGATTTCCAGGGTGGAGAAATTAGCAGACAGGAAAAAGCCTTTGCTGCCGGTTCAATGTGCCACCAGAGGAAGGGCGGTAATTAAATAGTGGGTGGTGGCATGGGGGGGGGGGGGGCAGAGAACAAAGCAAAACACACCCGATATCCGCAACAGGAATCACCCGGATCAGAGGTGATGGAGGCTCCCTGCAGACCGCTGGCCTTAATAAATAACCGGAGGAAGCAGAAAGCACCACACACACAAAGCCGCAGAGCGAGGAACCGTTGGCACTGTTGCAGCACGCGCAACAGGGCTACGGACTTCAGTACGGGCTGTGGCACTTTGGGAGCTAATTGGTGCCAATCAGCTTTAAAACCTGTCTGGATCTGTCTGAATTGGCACGGCAACATTTGGGGGCTCTGCCCATGGCATCATCTTGCCTCCTACCTAGAGGTTTATATTTGGATGATAAACAAGGCAAGCTAAAATTTCCTGCCAGGAATTCTCCACTGAGACACACAAACACAAGGATCCGATTCAGCTCAACGTGTGGGGCAGCCAGCCGGTCCACCAGGTTGCGTAGGAGAGGCGAGAACCCAGAACAATGGATTCAAATGAGGAGGAAGGAGATTTTGACTAAACACCAGGAGGAACTTTCTGGCAGTAAGAGCTGTTCAACGGTGGAACAGTCTCCCTCCAGAGGTCGGGGACTCCCCTTCCTTGGAGGTTTTTAAGCAGAGGTTGGATGGTCATCTATCAGGAATTCTTGGACTAGATCCCTTCCAATTCAACAATTTGATGATTTCTATGAGAGTGGGAGAGAGGGGACTGGGGGGCCTTTCCACCTGCTCTGGGCTTAAACCCAGCGATGTTTGACTCCTAATCTCTCCCTCTATCTTTCCATCCCAAGAACTCTGTAACTAAGAAGCAGCATGATAGATAGAGCTGTGCCCGAATACAACCAGACTGCATTTTGTCTGAATTATTTCATTCACCCCTTTGGCCAGAGTGGGTTTCTCATCTGCAGCCTAAGCGTGACTCACAGCAGAAAGTAAGATTTGTGATCTTCCCAGAAACCGGGAGATGAGTGCCATCATCGAGACGTGCTTCCTCAGACGACATGAACCGTTTTCACCCCAGCCGGTCCCAGCTCCCAGCCCCACAGGGGCAACCTGGGAAGCACCACTGCCTTGCTGAGCTAATAATAATAATAATAATAATAATAATAATAATAATAATTTATTATTTATACCCCAGCCACTCTGGCCGGCTTCTAACAGAATGTTATAATACAATAGTCTATTAAACATTCAAAGCTTCCCTAAACAAGGCTGCCTTCAGATGTCTTCTAAAAGTCTGGTAGTTGTTGTTCTCTTTGACATCTGACGGGAGGGCGTTCCACAGGGCGGGTGCCACTACCGAGAAGGCCCTCTGCCTGGTTCCCTGTAGCTTTACTTCTCGCAGGGAGGGAACCGCCAGAAGGCCCTCGGAGCTGGACCTCAGTGTCCAGGCAGAACAATGGACACAGCTGCCCTGGACACAGAATTGACCTGCGCCTCCATGGACAGCTGCGAGTCCAGAATGACTCCCAGGCTGCGCACCTGGTCCTTCGGGGGCACAGTTACCCCATTCAGGACCAGGGAATCCTCCACACCCGCCCGCCTCCTGTCCCCTCAAAACAGTACTTCTGTCTTGTCAGGATTCAACCTCAATCTGTTAGCCGCCATCCATCCTCCAACCGCCTCCAGACACTCACACAGGGCCTTCACCGCCTTCACTGCGATGCGGCGAAATGACATCACATATGAATGTAAAGAAGAACGGTGACTTTTTAAGGAAACGGTGCCTGAGGTTGTTGTTGCTTTTCCCCTCCTCCCAGGTAATCTCCCATTTGAGCATTCACACCATAGAATAATAGCATCACGGAATTGTAGAGCTGCAACCCAGGAATCCTTTTTCGCTTTGGCAAGGCAGCTGCATCGCAGGTTCGTAGGACGATCTCCGGGGCCCACGAGACGGATGTCTCAAGAGAGCAGCACCTGAGGGACCCAGCCCAGAGCTCACTTACCCACTGGATCGACAACATCTATGTGGTCCACGAAGTCCCTCTTGCCCAGGTAGACGGTGAGCTGCAGAGAGGAGACACAAGGGCACAAGGCAGGTGTCAGCTGATTCAACAGTAAGGTTTCTCACTATGTTATCAACCTATGTCCGCATGCACACACAGCCGCGCAAGCGCCATCAGCCACTTAAAATGTGAGCAGAGCAGATGGGCTGTGAGAGGCACGACGGCCGGATTGCATCTAGTGAAAACACGAGGCAGGGCCTTTTCTGACGTGGCCTCCCGCTCGTAGAATGCTCTCCCCTGGGAGACTCACCTGGCACCTTCACTATATATTTTCAGATGCTAGGAGAAAACATTCCCCTTCAACCAGGCCTTCAGCCGTTAATACACATAGGGCCTTTTAAAGTGTGTGTGTGTGTGTGATTTTTAATATGATTTGTTTTTATGTTGTGGTCTCATGATGAAAGGCGGTATATAGTGGTGGACTGGTATGGTTATAAGCGAGTTTTGGAATAACATATATGACGAGTTAAAAAAATTCTTTAAACTTAA
Organism: Podarcis gaigeae; assembly: GCF_964106915.1. Lineage (NCBI taxonomy): Eukaryota > Metazoa > Chordata > Lepidosauria > Squamata > Lacertidae > Podarcis > Podarcis gaigeae. The sequence continues at coordinate 102,946,383 of NC_139677.1, read as the reverse complement.
CATCAAAAGAAGGACTGGAGATTTTCCTTCTAGGAATATTGCCAACAGAAATAAAGCAAAACACAAGACCACTGTTTATGTATTCAATCATAATACATAATTATGATTGCAAGAATATTCGTAGCCAGAAGATGGAAATGTGAAACAATACCAACAATAATAGACTGGCAAACACTCGTGTAGAGTATATTCACTTAGCAAAGCTGACTGGAAAAGTTAGGGGAGTCCTAAATCAAAAAGTATATAGAGAATGGATATTATTCAAGGAGTATATAAGATCACACTGTAAAAATGAAACTATCCTGGCAGAATTGAATGATACTTGTGTATAATAAATAAATGGGGGAAAATATCTTAGAAGAATATGTAGGAAAAGCTATAAAATAAACTGTGCGATAAAATCAAGATATTAGAAAAAGTACGATGAAAATGATTGGACGTTTTTGTTCCAGAAGACTTTATTGGCCATGATATGATAATACAACCGATATTCTTTTATTTTAATGTTAACTCTTTTTTGCTCTTTATTTTTATTCTTGTTATTCTTTTTTTCATTTTCGTGTGAAACTCTGTTGTAACCATTTGTGATGTATTTGTATGATAGTATTTTAAATCAACAAAGATGTTTATTAAAATTTCTAAAAAAGGTGGTAAAGTGGTACCTCGGGATGTGAACGGGATCCGTTCCAGAGACCCGGTCGCATCCTAAACAGAACATAAGACGCGACTGCGTGTGTCGCGTTTCGCCGCTTCTGCGCATTACGTCATTTGACTGTGCATGCGCGAGCGGTGAAACCCGGAAGTAACGCACCCCGAAAATACTTATCCTGAAGCGTATTTATCCCGAGGTATGACTGTCTATAGGGACGCAGGTGGCGCTGTGGGTTAAAGCCTCAGCGCCTAGGACTTGCCGATCGAAAGGTCGGCGGTTCGAATCCCTGCGGCGGGGTGCGCTCCCGCTGCTCGGTCCCAGCGCCTGCCAACCTAGCAGTTTGAAAGCACCTCTGGGTGCAAGTAGATAAATAGGGACCGCTTACCAGCGGGAAGGTAAACAGCGTTTCCGTGTGCGGCTCTGGCTCGCCAGAGCAGCGATGTCACGCTGGCCACATGACCCGGAAGTGTCTCCGGACAACGCTGGCCCCTGGCCTCTTGAGTGAGATGGGCGCACAACCCCAGAGTCTGTCAAGACTGGCCCGTACGGGCAGGGGTACCTTTACCTTTACCTATGACTGTATATAACTTTAATGAATAAATACATAATCTAAACAAGTAAATAATAAATAATCCCACAGTAAGAGGCAGCGATGCTTCTCAGTGTCAGTTGCTGGAGAGGAGACTTGCTCTTGCGCTCGAATCCTGCTTTGTGGGTTTCCCATAGTGGGCATCCGGTTAGCCACTGTCAGAAGAGGATTCTGGACTCAATGGGCCACTGGCCTGATCCAACAGGCTCTTACTTTCTTGTAAAAAGCCACACGCAGCAATTGCACATAACAGCAACCACTGCTGCCACTTCAATGGAGCACAGAAATCTGTCCCATCCCAACCATTGAGCCAGCGTCATCCCTGGCTGGCAGAAACTCTCCAGAGTTTTTAGACAGCGGTTTGTAGGAGCATAGGAAGCGGCTGAGTCAGACCACAGGTCCATCTGCCTCAGTACTGCTTACACTGGCAGGCAGCAATGGGTTGGGGTCTCCACAATCCCTACCTGAAGATGTCACTGAGGGTTAAGGCTAGGCGATATCTGCTTTTCAGCTTTGTGATCTATCACCATCTAAACACTGTGACGTAACTGATATAGGATTTGTATCATCAGTTCTGTGTCCAGGGCAGCTGTCTACCAGCTCCATCTGGTATGCAGGATGAGATCCCACCTGCCCGCAGACTGTCTCGCCAGAGTGGTGCATGCTCTAGTTATCTCCCGCTTGGACTACTGCAATGCGCTCTATGTGGGGCTGAAGGTGACCTGGAAACTACAACTAATCCAGAATGCGGCAGCTAGACTGGTGACTGGGAACGGCCTTCAAGACCACATAACACCAGTCCTGAAAGATCTACATTGGCTCCCAGTACATTTCCAAGCACAATTCAAGGTGTTGGTGCTGACCTTGAAAGCCCTAAGCAGCCTCAGCCCACTATACCTGAAGGAGCGTCTCCACCCCCATCGTCCAGCCTGGACACTGAGGTCCAGCTCCGAGGGCCTTCTGGCGGTTCCCTCATTGCGAGAAGTTACAGGGAACCAGGCAAAGGGCCTTCTCGGTGGTGGCACCCGCCCTGTGGAACGCCCTCCCGTCAGATGTCAAGGAAATAAACAACTACCTGACTTTTAGAAGACATCTGAAGGCAATCCTGTTTAGGGAAAGTTTTTAATGTTTGATGTTTTGTTGTATTTTTAATATTTTGTTGGAAGCCGCCCAGAGTGGCTGGGGAAACCCAGCCAGATGGGAGGGGTATAAGTAATATATTATTATTATTATTACTTCGGGATGTGAACGGGATCCGTTCCGGAGCCCTGTTTGCATCCCGAATGGAACGCAAGACGCGACGGCGCGTTGCGTTTTGTCGCTTCCGCGCATGCGCGTGACGTCATTTTGAGCGTCTGCGCATGCGCAAGCGGCAAAACCCGGCAGTAACATGGTCCGTTACTTCCGGGTTGCTGCGGAGCGCAACTCGAACGCTCTCAACCCGAAGCACATTCAACTTGAGGTATGACTATTATTATTATCAGAGACATATTGGCAGGTCAAAAATTATGAAACCGATATCAGAATATGGACTTCAAACCTGTTTCTGGCGATATATTGATATATCACCCAGTCCTACTGGGGTCTGAACCTGCATACAGACAAACTGTTCCACTGTTTACCCAAACCTCCAGTTCTCTGCTGGAGTTTCCGAGGGTTGGATGTGGGTTCTCTTATATGCGCAGCCTGCGCTCTGCTGCTGACATTTGCTGCCAAGTTGCTCCCAGAGTAAGGAGGGCTTTGCTAATAAAAATTGGGCAGGGGTGAGCTCTGCTCTCTCTAAACTCTTCCTTGATCAACTTCAAATTAAAACGACAAAAACAACAGCTTTGAAGAAAGGAGGGCAGATTAACAAAGGCAACCTAAGCTGAGCACTTCCTTGGCCGACAGATGGCTCCGAGAGGAGCTTAAGGGAGAATTTGGATGATCTTCCCTACTGCTGTGCTGGACCATGTCTAGTTTTCAGAGGCTCATCCATCTTACGCAGCATTTAGAAAGAAAGATTTACAAGGCTTGTGGCGGAAAACCAGGCAGGCTTTGTTCAATTCCCGCTTTATAGCCGCCGTCCGGCCCTAATCGCTCAGTTACCCGCCAGCAGCCAAAAGGGGCCTGAGTGCTCTTAGTTCCATAAAACTGTAGAGCTGGAAGGGACCTAAAGGGTCATCCATCTCAACCCCATGGGATCACAGGAATCGGCAATGGAGGGGAAAGGTTTCTTGTAAACTTGGCAAAGATCAGCCTTCCTCCAGGGCTCCAAAGCAGCTTTATCCGGGTTTTGCAAGTCTTTATGGCCACCAAGAGACTTAAGCTCCAAGCCTGGAAGGATAAACACTGTTTATTACTCAACGGTCAGAAGACTTTCAATGCCTACAGTTCAACACACTTTCTAGAAACCTCAATTTTGCTCAGAGCCAGGGGACTGGTGGTCATGAGTTATCAGAGGGAGAAGACAGGAAGGAGGAGGTGTTGGAAGCTGAAGAGGCAACAGGGTTTAGTGAGCTGGGAGAGTCTTTGACAGACAGCAGTCCAGAATCAGTGGCAGAAGGGGAGGCTGGAGAAGAGGGGGGCAGAGAGGCAGAAAGGAATCTGGCTGGTGAGGAAGTCAGGCTTTCCCCCTGAGAGGTATGAAGAGGGAGGAGCAGAGAGAGAAAGGATGGCTGAAATATACATGGAGTCGAGTGCGGATTTCATGCTCTTTATTCAGCTCATAGTAGTGAGGAATGCAAGTTCCCCCAAAGTGTCTGCTTTATATACATTATTTACACAATGGGCCCCACGTGATTGGCTGATTCCGGGATTCACCTGTAGGCCAATCAGGTTGTGGATTCCCTTCCACCTGGAGCTGCCTTGGGTGGTTCCTGTGGACCAATCAGATTGCTGCATTCTGAATCCTACTGTTCTAGGACCAATAATAATAATAATAATAATAATAATTTATTATTTGTACCCCGCCCATCTGGTTGGGTTTCCCCAGCCACTCTGGGCGGCTTCCAACAAAGATAAAAGATACACTGAAATGTCACATATTAAAAACTTCCCTGAACAGGGCTGCCTTCAGATGTCTTCTGAATGTCAGGTAGATGTTTATCGCTTTGACATCTGATGGGAGGGCATTCCACAGGGCGGGCGCCACTACCGAGAAGGCCCTCTGCCTGGTTCCCTGTAACTTGGCCTCTCGCAGTGAGGGAACCGCCAGAAGACCCTCGGAGCTGGACCTCAGTGTCCGGGCAGAACGATGGGGGAGGAGACGCTCCTTCAGACTGCTACAGTTTGGATCCTATTCAACTCAGTACATAAGAATGGCAGAGTCCTCACTGCCTCCTGCAGGAGAGAGTTACGCAGTTCCAACTATGTGCCGCGTGTAGAAGTCTTCTTCCCCAGTGGCATCAGCTGCCACCAGAAGCATCAACCTCACCAAGGCTAGGCGATAGGTGGTTTTTAGCAGCGTGATATATTGCCAGCTAAGCATTGCGATATATTGATCGCAACATCTGAAATAAGGATGGAGCTATGTAGAGGCATTCGCTGGCTGCACGGTTCCACCCATATTGTGATTTTCGCTGGTGCCTGCTCTTGCGATTCTCTGCCCCGCTGCAGGACGTATGGAGAGCTGAGCCGGCTGAGCTAGCGGGGGCTGCCGGAATAGACACATTTTCTTTTTTTTCCCTAAACGATTTTTATTGGATTTACGTATTATCACATTACGTAACATCGTAACCCTCTTGTTTTCTCTCTTTGGCTCGACTGAGCCCAACGACTTCCCTCCCTCCAACTGATGGTTTACAAAATTAAACTTTACATCTTTACATTTCGCTTCGTTTCCTATCCTTGTTATATCATTACCTAAAATATTATATTACTCAACCTGAATAGGTAGCAATTTCACCTTACAGATCTGCAGATAACCCTGCTAATGATGTCAATTGCTTACAGTTGTCTTTCAAATATAATATAAATTTGTTCCAGTCCTTTTGGAATGCTTGGTTTCGCTGGTTGCGGATTCTTCCCGTCAGTTTCGCCAGTTCTGCAAAGGCCATCATTTTCAACTGCCACTCTTCCTTTGTTTGTAGCTCCTGTTGTTTCCATCTTTGGGCTAACAAAATTCTTGCTGCACTTGTTGCATAGAAGAATAATTTTTTATCTTGTCTCAGTATCTCTCTACCCACTATACCCAATAAAAAAGCTGCTGGTTTTTTTTAAACAAAGGTGTTTTTAAGTTTTTCTTTAACTCATTATATATCATTTCCCAGAATGCTTTTACCTCTTTACATATCCACCACATATGATAAAAAGTACCTTCCTTTTTACATTTCCAACATTCATTTTTTGTTCTATACATTTTGGCACATCGTGATTTTTTCATAGCAGACACACATACCACGATTCGCAATGCATTGATTGGCAGGTCCAAAATTATGAGGCAGGTTATCATGATACACACTTCAAACTGATTTTGGATGATATATTGATAGATTGTTGTTGTTGTTGTTTAGTTGTGTCCGACTCTTCGTGACCCCCTGGACCAGAGCATGCCAGGCACTCCTGTCTTCCACTGCCTCCCGCAGTTTGGTCAAACTCATGCTGGTAGCTTCGAGAACACTGTCCCACCATGTTGTCCTCTGTCATCCCTTCTCCTTGTGCCCTCCATCTTTCCCAACACCAGGGTCTTTTCCAGGGAGTCTTCTCTTCTCATGAGGTGGCCAAAGTATTGGAGCCTCAGCTTCAGGATCTGTCCTTCCAATGAGCATTCAGGGCTGATTTCCTTCAGAATGGATCGGTTTGACCTTCTTGCAGTCCATGGGACTCTCAAGAGTCTCCTCCAGCACCAGGATTCAAAAGCATCAATTCTTTGGCGATCAGCCTTCTTTACTGTCTTTTAATTTCGTGACTGCTGTCACCATCTGCAGTGATCATGGAGCCCAAGAAAGTAAAATCTCTCACTGCTCTCACTCATTGATAGATTGCCCAGGCCTAAACCTCCCTAACATTAGGACCAGACCTGATGCAGACCATCTTCCTGCTTAACCGGTACGTGAAACCCTCAGTTGTGGGGGTGTCTGCTGAGCGCAGAGTGCCCATGAGACTGCCATAAGAAGCCGCCCCAGTGGAGAGGGAGGCAGTGCAGCATAGGGCCCTTCGGAAACCAGGAATCGCTGGTGCTCCTGGTGCAGAGGCAGTGAGTCATCCACTCGATTCAAATTCAAATGCAGACCTTGCCTTCCAGCCTCCAGGAAGGCCAGAGATAAGCAGTTCATGGAAGGCCAGAGAGCTCCTCTCAAACCTTTATGCGCTGCCTGAACAGGACCACATTAAAGTGGTTTAATCACAGGGGCAGCTACATCAGGAGCATCATTAAAAACAATTACGAGCCCAGCTCTCAAGTGCAGAGGGAGAGAGAAGCAGGTGTGGAAAGAGAAAACATCAGCAGGTACCCTCCACTCTCTTTTTTAAAGATAAACTTTTCAAGTTTATACATTTCACTAATTTCACAATCATTTTGACGTTTCAAAACTTGGCTTCCTCCCCCCTCTTTCTGCGGTCCCTTAAATTTATTTTTAATATCTTCTGCACGTCCAAACTGACTTAATTTGCTCATTTATTCGTCTTCTTTAAATATAAACTCTTATGAAACGGCAGGTTATTACAATAGTCCTGCCAATGTTCTTATCTGCTCACAGTTTATCTGTGAGTATTCAATAAACCATTTCCATTCTTTTATTAAAAAAAGGTTTTTATCTTGAATTTCTTATCCTTCCGGTAAGTTTTGCCGTTTCTGCATATTCCATAAATTTTTGTATCCGTTCTTCCTTTGCTGGGGCTTTACCTTCTTTACATTTTTGGGTGAGTAACATTCTTGCCATTGTAGTATCATATATGAATAAGTTTCTATACAGGTTAAGTAGTTGTGTCCCTGTAATTCCCAAAAGCTTCTGGGTTTTTTTTGGGGGGGGGGGGTTAACAAAGGTTATTTTCAACATCCTTTTTGTTTCATTATATATCATTTCCCAGTAAGCTTTTACCTAATTCAAAGTGTTGGTGCTGACCTTTAAAGCCCTAAATGACCTTGGTCCAGTATACCTGAAGGAGCGTCTCCACTCCCATTGTTCTGCCCGGACACTGAGGTCCAGCTCCGAGGGCCTTCTGGCGGTTCCCTCATTGCGAGAAGCAAAGCTACAGGGAACCATGCAGAGGGCCTTCTCGGTGGTGGCGCCCTCCTTGTGGAACGCCCTCCCACCAGATGTCAAAGCGATAAACAACTACCTGACATTCAGAAGACATCTTAAGGCAGCCCTGTTCAGGGAAGTTTTTAACGTGTGATATTTTACTGTATTTTTGGTTTCTATGGAAACCGCCCAGAGTGGCTGGGGAGGCCCAGCCAGATGGGTGGGGTATAAATAATAAATTATTATTATTATTATTATTAGCACAAGAACCACATATGAATACTCTTGACTCTTAAGCCCAGCTGCGGGAAGCTGTCCTAGGATGAGTCAGGCCACTGGGCTGCCCAGCCCAGGACTGGCAAGAATGGAAAGGGACCCCCAAGGATCATTTTATTATTTTCACCCTGCCCATCTGGCTGGGTTTCCCCAGCAAGCTCTTGTGAGATCTCATGCTTGACCTCTGGGGGACTCTTCCAACTTGATGATTCTACAATCAGCCATCTAGCAGGGCTCTCTGCATTGTGCCTGCTCCCCTTATTCCCCCCAGACTCTGCCTCCATCTCCCCCTCCCCCCCCCCCCGGGCTTCGGCATCAGAGCAAGCGATAGTCTTGCTTTTGCAAAGCCCCAGGAATTCCAGGCGCAGCTGATTAGCTCCCTGACCCTGCAGTTCATCCAATTAGGTTATTGAATAAGCCTCCATCTCAATCACATTTCGAGGGCTTGGGCTCGGGAGGCGGCTGCATGACTCACCGTCGCCGGCAGCCGACATCTGGGAAGAAAACAACTCCGGTTATCAAAAGAGTCGCCTGCCGACAAATCTGCCTTGGTGGCAGATGGGTCCTTGCGAAGGATACCAGGGTGGCTCAAAATCTCTTTGAAGGCTGAGCTCCAGCTGTGAATGCAGCTCAACAGCAACCTTGGAACGACCTCCGCCAGGAAGGTCTGTCTGATCCTGGAAAGACCTGGGTCACCGGCGGTCAGCCCAGGTGGACAGACAGCTGCTTCTCTGTTCAGGAGAGGCACCCATGTGGGAATTGAAAAGTCAGCGTCTCTCAGCTGAGCCTACCTCACAGGGTGGTTGTGAAGGTGTCATTATCGTGCAAGAAGGATTCGAGTGAATACCAAAACATCATGTTTTCGGTTTGGGGTGGGGTCAGTCTGGATGATGCCTGGAGTCCCTTCCAATGTTTTGGGTCCTATGCCCAAGGAAGGTTGGAATCTAACAGAGGATGTTGCTGTGCTGCTCAGACATGTTTATTTGTAGGTCTTCTTCTTTGGCGATCCCTTGTAGCCAAATAAGATTGTCTTCCATAAACACGGTTTTAACAGTTAGTCCGTAAGTGACTGTGGAGGCCAATTCTGGACCCACACGTCTTTCCACAGTGGGGACATTGGTTTCTGCACAGGAGTTGATCACAGTGTGAATTTGCCAAGTGTGCCTTCCTCTTAGCACGTTTCTCCCTTGCGTCCTGAGTTCAAGCGTCTCCAAAGCCCATGACACCTTTGGTAAAGGCTGTTCTCCACCTGGAGCGCTCGCAGGCCAGTGTCTCCCAATTCTCAGTGTTTATACTACATTTTTAAAGATTTGCCTTGAGAGCATCTTTGAACCTCTTTTGTTGACCACTGGTATTATGCTTTCCATTTATCTGAAGAAATGCATATGAAAGCTTATACCCAGAACAAACTTAGTTGGTCTCTAGGGTGCTACTGGACAATTTTTTTATTTTTTTATTTATCCCCTTTTAAAGTTCAGAACAGAGCAGTTGTTTTGGAAGACGATAATCAGGCCTCAGCACAATATTTGCAGGACAATGGCCTTCGCTGGCCACTTCAGTGTCCTCAACAGCATCCCCAAAGAATAAGCTGGGATGCAAGAGCTGCTACTAAGCGAGAGTACCCTTTAGGCGAATCGCTTGGCCCCCTCATCTATCTGCTGGGTAGGAGAAGCCAGAGTGTTGTGTTTGAGCTAAGCTGAAAGCCGGCTGGGAGATGGAGACACAGAGACCTGCTTGCTCTGGGCTGGATCCACAACGGTGGCAAATGGAGAAGCAAGATCTGTTGGGGTATCGATGCTCTGAGCCACTCGCATCTTATGCTCAGATTATATATGTGTGGAAATACAGTCATACCTCGGGTTACAGGCGCTTCAGGTTGTGTTTTTTCGGTTTATGGACGTGCCGAAACCCGGAAGTACCAGAACGGGTTACTTCTGGGTTTCAGCAGTCACGCATGCGCAGAAGTGCTAAATCGCGCTTTGCACATGAGCGCCGAATCGCAACCCGTGCGTGTGCAGGCACGGCACTGCGGGTTGCGAACGTGCCTCCCGCACAGATAACGTTCACAACCTGAGCATCTACTGTATAACCAGATACAGTGGTACCTCGGTTTAAGAACAAACAATTCGGTTTATGAACTCTGCAAAACCGGAAGTAGTATCCAGGTTTGCGAACTTTACTTTGGTCTAAGAATGGAAGCCAAACAGTGAAAGGGCACTGGAAGTGGGAGGCCTCATTAGGGAAAGTGCACCACAATTTAAGAACGGTTCCGTTTTAAGAATGTACTTCTGGAACGGATTAAGTTCATAAACCGAGGTACCACTGCATTCTAAAGACACCGCAGTCTCATCTGACCTTCATTCCAAGGAAAGTGAAGCCTTGGACTCCCTTCTCAGACATTGTGGTGTCGTGCAACAGCTAGTTTAACACAACTGAAGTGGATCGAAGTGCTCTGACACACGGCCCAACAAATCAGCTTCAAAAAGCAAAACAGCTGGACGTTTTGCGGTTTGGAAAAGCGAGACGCCAACCAATGACTCATGGGGGGATGTGTAAACATGCCACAAGCAAATCAAGATGGAGGGCAGGAGGCGCGCTCAGAGTTGTATAAGCACCCCCACAAACAAATCGCAACAAATGTCAACACCAGATGTAACACAACATCCTGGAAAGCTTAGTGCAGGCAAATGAGGATGAAAGCTCACTAAATAGGTCATCGGGAGAGCCCATCGAAAACTGCCTTTTCCTTGCCTGGAAGGGAGTTGGGGACCCAGGCACCCTGACACCTTTCCACTGCTGTTGCACCCCTTTAACACCCCCTGAGGCTGGCTGCCCCAATTCCAGCCTGTCCCTCTTTGTTCCATGCAGACCTATTGTTTATCAAAGGGAAATGTCCACAGAGCCAAAGCTCTCTGAAACAATGTCCTCCACCCACCACCACATCACCCTTGTGATGCTCCAGGGCAGAACCTGGGACCCTCTGAACACTGCTCTACCACTGAACCACGGTCCCGTCCAATGCTCAGAATGCCTTTTGAGAAAGCTCTGGGTGTTTGCCTGTTTTATTCCTCTTGTTCTGAATTTGCAGAAACAGTGTTTCCTAGTTCGCAAAAGGTGTGGGGTTCAGCCCCACTATCCACCCACCCACAGCAGGTAAGAGTCCTGCTTTGGAGAAACTCATGTCCCATGGAAAAAGGGGAGGGGGGAATAGTATTCGAAATGCAACGAAGCAATTTTGGAGACAGCTCAGAGGCAAGCCCCGCAGCCGAGTCAGAAAGAGTCTTCAGCGACCCAGCCGAGTCTTTCGTTTTCATTGCCCAAACTGAATAATGAAAATGTTAATAATAATAATAATTTCATTATACCCTGCCCATTTGGCTGTGTTTCCCCAGCCACTCTGGGCGGCTTCCAACAGAATATTAAAATACAACAGTCTATTAAACCTTAAAAGCTTCCGTAAAGAGGGCTGCCTTCAGATGTCTTCTAAAAGTCTGGTAGTTGTTTTCCTCTTTGACATCTGGTGGGAGGGCGTTCCACAGGGAGGGTGCCACCACCGAGAAGGCCCTCTGCCTGGTTCCCTGTAACTTGGCTTCTTGCAGCAAGGGAACCGCCAGAAGGCCCTCGGTGCTGGACCTCAGCGTCTGGGCAGAACGATGGGGGTGGAGACGCTCCTTCAGATATACTGGGCCAAGGCCGTTTAGGGCTTTCAAGGTCAGCACCAACACTTTGAATTGTGCTCAGAAATGTACTGGGAGCCAGTGTAGGTCTTTCAGGACCGGTGTTATATGGTCTCGGCGGCTGCCCCCAGTCACCAGTCTAGCTGCCGCATTCTGGATTAGTTGTAGTTTCCGAGTCACCTTCAAGGGTAGCCCCACGTAGAGCGCATTGCAGTAGTCCAAGCGGGAGATAACCAGAGCATGCACCACTCTGGCAAGACAGTCCGCGGGCAGGGAGGGTCTCAGCCTACGTACCAGATGGAGCTGATAAACAGCTGCCCTGGACACAGAATTGACCTGCGCCTCCATGGACAGCTGTGAGTCCAAAATGACTCCCAGGCTGCGCACCTGGTCCTTCAGGGGCACAGTTACCCCATTCAGGACCAGGGAATCCTCCACACCTGCCCGCCTCCTGTCCCCCCAAAACAGTACTTCTGTCTTGTCAGGATTCAACCTCAATCTGTTAGCCGCCGTCCATCCTCCAACCGCCTCCAGACACTCACACAGTTAAAAGCCATCTCTCCCAGCCTTACACAGTCAGGATAATGCAAGCCCTCCAGGCCTGGGGACTGTCTCCTGCCTTCAGCCAATCCGATCCAGTATCCTCCTTCCCCTCTTATAAGAGCACTGAGTGATGTGTATCAGGGTCAGACTGAGGCAGCACAGGTGAGCTCGCCTAGCAACAAGATGCTGGTATGCAAGGAGGTTTTTGTTGCCTTGGATGAAAAGCACTTAGCCTGCTGGCAAGGTGAAGGACAGCCCAAATGGTGGATGCTGGCATTCTGAACAAGCTTGCCAGTATGCTCACTATTATTATTATAATTATAATTATTTATTAAAGCCATTAGTTGCTTTTTTTTCTTGCCACAGCGATGCAAAGAGTCACAGAACTGTAGAGCTGCAAGGGGCCCCACGAGGGTCATCCAGACCGACCCCCTGCAATGCAGGAATCTCAGCTAAAGCGCCCTTGACAGGTGGCCACCCAACCTCTGCTTTAAAATCCCCCAAGGAAAGAGAGCCCACAACCTCCCGAGGGAGTCAAAGCTCTTGCACCCAGGGAGTTATTCCTAACGTTTAGTCGGGGTCTCCTTTTTTGACATTCATTTATTTATTAAATTTATGGACCGTCACAAGATCTCAGCGTGGTTCGCAGAATAATCAAAGCTGCACATAACTCTTATTTATTGAGTCCAGACAGCGACTCAAGGAAGCTTACAGTCAAAAACAAACAACTAGAAAGATATATTTATGTGAAGGGGCAGAAGCAAGTATCCACCACAGCCTGTATTGTATTGTATTGTATTGTATTGTATTGTATTGTATTGTATTGTATTGTATTGTATTGTATTGTACTGTATTGTATTGTGTTCTGTTCTGGTTTTCCCAGTAGTGATGTATGGAAGTGAGAGCTGGACCATAAAGAAGGCTGGATGCTTTTGAATTATGGTGCTGGAGGAGACTCTTGAGAGTCCCATGGACTGCAAGAAGATCAAACCTCTCCTTTCGGAAGGAAATCAGCCCTGAGTGCTCCCTGGAAGGACAGATCCTGAAGCTGAGACTCCAATACTTTGGCCACCTCATGAGAAGAGAAGACTCCCTGGAAAAGACCCTGATGTTGGGAAAGATGGAGGGCACAAGGAGAAGGGGACGACAGAGGACGAGATGGTGGGACAGTGTTCTAGAAGCCACAAACATGAGTCTGACCAAACTGCGGGAGGCAGTGGAAGACAGGAGTGCCTGGCGTGCTCTGGTCCAGGGGGTCACGAAGAGTCAGACAGGACTAAACAACTAAACAAATATACAAGGCAGCTTGTAAGAAGGAGAAACAGCAAAATATTATTCCTGCATTGCGGGGGGTTGAACCAGACGGGCAACTCCATGATTCTGTGATTCTATGAAATATACAACAAAGATGGCACACCCCATAAGAATCCGATCCAATGCAAATAAGGCATAATAAAACTTGTATCAAATAACGAAATATTCAACAATCCATCTAGAATATGCAAAGCTTGTGTAGCCATGCCTGACACCTGCTATGTCCTGCCTTGATGACATGCCGCACTCATTGATGCCTTAAAGCTTTTAGCAGAAGGCTTTATTCTGAGTCTGAGTCCTGTATCCAGAAGGAGGGAGGATGCAAGCTCCCCATTCCCAGAAATAAATAACACCAAGAAGACTGGAATAAATTCAAAGACTACTTGAATAAATATTGTAATATCAAAGACATGTAACCACTTGAAAGAATTAATTAGGCCTAGGACTAAATTAGGATTAAGTAGTTAAATAAGAAAGTACGATAAGAAAAGTTAGGAAATACGATTAGGCCTGTGATACGGTTTTATGAAATAATGATACTGGAAACTGCTATATATAATTACTAGAAATTCAGATGGAAGAGATTAGAGGAAGTCAAGTAATATGTTGATGAAGATGGATTTTAATTAATTAATTAAGTTTTAATGTACGTGGTGATTGGATGTATTTTATGTTTTATATTCTTTTTGCTTTTTTTCTTTGTTTCACTCTTTTTTCTCTTTTATTATTGTTTATTCTCTCTTTTGTTATGTTTTTGTATGAAAATAATAAATATTATTCTGGGGGGGGGGGGGAGAGAAATAAATAACGAGAACATTTCCCCCCTCCGTCTTCTTCTCTCCCACTTCTCCAAACGAAAGAAACCCAAAGAACTGGCGAAGAAGTTCAGCTTACCTTCCCATTGGGACTGGCTTTCTTGAACACCCTGGAAAAAAAAAAGAGGGGAAGGAAAAGGTGAGCGAGGGGGAATGAGACAGCAAGGGGGAATGAGAGAATGCAGGAATCTCAACTAAAGCAGCCATGGCAGATGGCCATCCAACCTCTGCTTAAAAACCTCCAAGGAAAGAGAGTCCACCCCTTTCCACTGTCGAACAGCTCTCACCATTCTTCTTGTTTAATTGGAATCTCTTTTCCTGTAACTTGAAGCCATGGGTTCGAGTCCTACCCGCCGGACCAGGAGAAAACAAACTTGTTCCCTCTTCCATGTGACAACTCTTGAGATATTAGAAGATGGCTATCCTATCGCCTCTCAGTCTATTCTTTCTCAGGGTAAACATATCCAGCTCCTTCAACCGTTCCTCATAAGGTTTGGATCCCAGTCCCTTGATAATCTTAGTTGCACTCCTCTGCACATCTTCCAGCTTGTCAACATCCTTCCTAAATTGTGGTGTCCCAAATTGGACACAGTATTCCAGATGTTTGTCTGACCAAGGCAGAATAGAATTGCTCTATGACTTCCCTTGACCTGGACGCACTATACTAGTGTCCATGCAGCCCATAATAGCATTAGCCTTTCTTTTGCTGCTGCATCACATTCTTGAGTCATGTTAAGCTTGCGCACCACCAAGAACTCTATATTCTGTTCACAAATCCCAACAATGCACAGAGAATTCCCTGACTGGGTAATGTGTCTGAACTTTTACCCCATCACTTGCTTGTTTGCCCAGTTGATGGGGACTTAAGAACAGCTTTCTTCAAAGATTTAAAACTCTCAGCTGACACATATCCTGGATAATTGGATGTTTAGGAAGTTGAGGTAGTTGTCACCTGTTTTAGTATTTCAACTTTTCTAAGTTTTAAAGTATGGCTGCAAAAAATTTCCTGGTGTTATTGTTGAAACTTCATGTGAACTGCTTTGATACACACACACACACACACACACACACACACACACACACACACAGATCACGAGTCGTATAAAGTTTCTGAAATAAATAACTGATCAACTTTCTATTAGGTCCGCTTAACATTTCTGAGAAGGCAGCCCATTTTGCCATTACAGTTGCAATTCTGAGAAAGGTTTGAATGGACTATAAGTAGAGCTCATTTTTATTGGACAGAACACCTGGTTTGAATAATTATCTCATACCTAGAGGACTGCCTCTCCTGGTCTGCCCCGTGGAGGACCTTAAGGTCCACAAATAACAGTTTGGAGGTCCCAAGCCGCAAGGTGGTTACATTGGTCTCAGCTAGGGCCAGGGCCTTCTCAGTACTGGCCCCGACTTGGTGGAACGCTCTGTCACAAGAGACCAGGGCCCTGCGGGACTTGACATCTTTCTGCAGGGCCTGGAAGACAGAACTGTTCCGCCTGGCCTTTGGTTTGGACTCAGTCTGACCCTTATGCTGCCTTTCCCTTATGGTTTTGATTTATGGGCTACTACGAAAATGAGGCTGCATTTTAAACTGTATTTTAACCTGTATTTTAATTAACTTTTCTTTTTCTTTTACGTTTTATTGTAATTTTATTGGGGTTAGCCGCCCTGAGCCTGGTTCTGGCCGGGGAGGGCGGGGTATAAATAAAAATGTATTACTAATATTATCATTATTATCATTATTATCTCAACTTTTGCAGTGTACAGTGGCACCTCGGGATGCGAACGGAACGTAAGACGCGACCGCGCATCTGCACATTTCGCCACTTCCGCGCATGCATGTGACATCATTTTGAACGTCTGCACATGTGCGAGCGGCGAAACCCGGAAGTAACACGCTCCGTTACTTCTGGGTCGCTGCGGAGCACAACCCAAAAATACCTATCCTGAAGCATATTTATCCCAAGGTATGACTGTATTTTATCTTGTTTTTATGTATCTTGCTTTGCAGCTGTTTCGGCTACACAAATAAAGAAAAATAGGAGGAGTCAGGCGCACAGAATCCCCTGACCTGACACAGCCTCTTCATTCAGCTCAATGGAGGGACCCAATCCACCCCTTGCTTTGCGAGAAATCAATCAGGGCTGCGGCAGGCACACTGTCCCTCAGAGACCCCGGAGAGCTACAACTGGAGCAAATGATTTCTCAAGTTGCACCTTTTTAAAAACGACAACACCAGACCCCAGTTTGACTCCAATACAGATACAGACATGGTGTGATTTCAGCACTGCAGGGGGTTGGAATAGATGACCGCTGGGATCCCCTCCCAACTCTTCGATTCTACGACATCCCTGACTGCAGTAATGAGACAGTCAAACTGAGATTTCCATCGTTAAGTGACAAGCTTTGCCGAGCAGGCAAATGAACAAGCTGGTGGCAATCTAGTTTGTCCTCGTTATTACTGTGCGGTAAATGGCAGCCGGGGATATCCCTCTGGGGTTTTCCATTCCTCCGTTGCCATCAGAAAATCTAAACCTCCTGCGCAAGCCAGACGCCGTCGCTGCCACCAACCCTAACTGGCGATTCACGACCGATAAAAGGAAGAAGCGCCCTTCTTCGTGCAGCGCACAGTCTAATAATAATAATAATAATAATAATAATAATAATAATAATTTATTATTTATATCCCGCCCATCTGGCTGGGTTTCCCCAGCCACTCTGGGCAGCTCCCAATCGAGTGTTAAAAGCAATACAGCATTAAATATTAAAAACTTCCCTAAACAGGGCTGCCTTCAGGATTTAAAGGATTCCACTTCCTTCCGCAGGGCCTGTAAGACAGAGCTATTCCGCCTGGCTTTCCATTTGAACTTAGCCTGATCTTTTATTCCCCTTCCTCCCCTCCCCCTCCCCTTTTTATGAAGATTCCCCGCTCTGGGATCCCACAGCTAATTCTCCCCTGATCTCCTCACTGGCCCAAATAGGACTAATTTAGCCAGCTAGCCCTGATGATCATCGAATGCTTATTGGACGGATTTCCCCCTCTAAATTGATTTTTGAATTCTGAATTTATTGTTATCCACGTTTTATACTGTATTTTATGCTGTTTTTTTGTTGTTGCATCAATTAAGTGTTTTAAATTTGTTGTTAGCCGCCCAGAGCCCGGTTTTCTGAACCGGGAAGGGCGAGGTATAAATAAAACATTTATTTATTTATTAAACTATGGAACTCCCTGCCACAGGACAGGAGGCAGCAACGGCCAGCAACATGGATGTTTTTGACAGAGGAGGAGGAGGAGACAAATCCATGGAGGAGGAGAGGGCTTTCAGTGGCTACTAGCCAGGATGGCCACGCTCCATCTCCACGGTAATAGGGAGATGCGCTTCTAAATGCCAGTTGCTGTAAATGGCAGGAGGGAAAAGTTGCTCTCGTGTTAAGATCCTGTTTGTGGGCATCTGGGCGGCCACTGTGAGGACGTCAGTCTAGATTGGCCATGGGCCTGATCCAGCAGGCTCTTCTTACGTTCCTCTTGGAACTGCGTTTCCTTTCGGCTCAGGTCTGCCTCTGGAACAGGGTTCAAAATTAGCCAGGCGCCAGGCACATATTTCAACTGGCTTTCGGCCACTTGCAACCGAGTGAAGATGCCCGAGCGCCAGGCTGTCGCCTTATACCCCCACCTGCGGATTCCTGGATCTTGTTTACACACACTAGGATCCCATCTTGTAGAATTCTATCCGTTCTATTTTATCCGCACTGTCGGAATGAATTTCAGGAAGCAAATTGCTTTTTCTGTGCAGGGGCAGTGAACAAAGTTGTAGTTACCGTATTTTTCGCCCTATAGGGCACACCGGCCCATAGGGCGCACCTAGTTTTTTTTTGGGGGGGGAATAAAGAAAAAAAAATATTCCCCCCCCAGGCGCGGGGCAGGGGCGAGGGAAGCCCGAGCTTCCCCCAACCCCAGCCCCCAGAACAGGGTGATATCCGCAAGCCTGGGGAGACCAGCGGGAACTCCTGCGGGCTCCCCAGGCTTGTGGATAGCTTCCTGAAGCCTGCATTCGCCCCATAGGACGCACACATTTCCCCTTCATTTTCGGAGGGGAAAAAGTGCGTCCTATAGGGCGAAAAATATGGTAATTGTTGTAGCTTTTCTTTTTTCTTTTTATTGGTTTTCATATATTACATTACAATACAGATGTACCAAAGCCAACACCATTTCCTCCCCTTCCCCCCATACATTTACATTTATATTTCCTGAATCCATCATGTTATTCTTTTCTCCTTCCACCCACTTCCCTCCGCCCCCACTCGATTTCCTCCACACTAAACAATTTACAATAATCTTTGCATTCTACAATCTTCTCAAATCATCTATATATTCTTATTATCTTCCCTTACTAATTTTTCTTCCATTCAGTACTTCACAATTTAATCTAGGCATATTAGTGTTTCATTTTTTGAGCAGTATTTTGCCATATATTCATCAAAACATTTCCATTCCTTTTTTAATTTTTGATTCGACTAATTTCTTCTTATAGCAATTAATTTTGCCAAAATTAAATATTCGGTTTACAAATCCATTCCTCCTTTGTGGGTATAGTTTGTGACTTCCACCTAGCAGAAATCCCTATTCTAGCAGCTGTACTTGCATATAGAAAAATTCTTTCTTTCCCCCATGGTATCTCTTCATCAGTCCAAGGAGATATGTCTTTGGTTTCTTTGTTATTTATATCTTCAACATCTTCTTTAGTTCTTCGTGTACTACTATCCAAAATTTCTTAATTTCCTCACACCTCCAGCACAAATGTATTGTTGTTCCTATTACTCCACCACATCTCCAACAGAGGTTGGATTTCAATTTATATATCTTTGCCAACTTAACTGTTGTAGCTTTTCTTGACTTACCCCACCCCGCTGTCCTGCTCTCTGTTGCGAAGAATATTGCTTTATGAATGGTCATTAATAAAAAGAGGTGGGAATAAGCCAATATATATGTGGGCTGTCCCTGGATCAAGTGACTTTTCTTTTTAATTTTTCAAAGCTCTTAACTGGTCCTCTGAACTAGCCAAATATTTAACTGAGAATCTATCACAATCAGTCCATCATTTGAAAAAATAAGACTTGCCCCATAATGGTAACTAGGTACAGTGGTACCTCGGGTTACATACGCTTCAGGTTACTTAAGCTTCAGGTTACAGACTCCACTAACCCAGAAATATTACCTCGGGTTAAGAACTTTGCTTCAGGATGAGAACAGAAATCGTGCTCCGGCATCACGGCAGCAGCGGGAGGCCCCATTGGCTAAAGTGGTGCTTCAGGTTAAGAACAGTTTCAGGGTAAGTACAGACCTCCAGAACGAATTAAGTACTTAACCTGAGGTACCACTGTATTCCGTTTTGCTGACCACAACCTTGGTTTAAGAAGCCATTTGCCACCTGGCTTATGTAGCTGAGTTTCTGACACTGCCCTGGATGTCCTGAACTACAATTCCCATCAGTTCTAGGACACTGTGCTGACTACTCTTTAGGTCAGCAGCCCCTGGCAACTGGATGCCAGTCCAAAACATCTGGATGTAGTCCAAAACATCTGGAGGATGCCAGGATGGAAAAGAAAGCGAAGTCACAGCAAGAGACTGGAGAAAGTGACCACACCAGAAAATATTGACCTCCCCCCCAACTCACCATTATTCATTGATCATTTTAATCTGCAGCTTGCCTTATCCCGAAGATGCATTTTATATTCTTATTGCTATTTATTTATTTAGCACATGCATAAACGGCATTTCCGTCCGTGCCCCGCGGGGTGATATGCAACTTAAAATAATGGCACAAACCACCTTGTTCTCTCCCTCTTGTTTACCCCCCCCCCCCAAGCTTCCCTTCCCTCTACTGTCCGGCCTGCGCCCAAACATTTAGAAATAACCATTTCACATTTTAAAAGAGAGCCAGTGTGGAGAAGAGCCAGTGTGGTGCAGTGGTTAAGAGTGGTGGACTTGTAATCTGGTGAACTGGGTTCGCGTCTCTGCTCCTCCACATGCAGCTGCTGGGTGACCTTGGGCTAGTCACACTTCTCTGAAGTCTCTCAGCCCCACTCACCTCACAAAGTGTTTGTTGTGGGGGAGGAAGGGAAAGGAGAATGTGAGCCGCTTTGAAACTCCGTAGGGTAGTGATAAAGAGGGATATCAAGTCCAAACTCTAAAACACGAACTTAAGTGCAACTTTTGGGGAAACCGTTTGCAAGCTAATGCAAAAGCAGGACAGCGAGGGCTTCAGGCCAACGCCTCATCCCAAGGGATCGAGGGGGTGGAGAAGCTTGCAAAATTATGCATTGTGTGAAGAAAAGCGGATAGAGAAATGTTCCTAACCCCCAACCCCACCCCATTACGCTGGAACTCACGAGCATCTAAATGAAGCTGAATGTTGGAAGATTTGGGACAGAGAAAAGGAAGGAGTTCCTTTATGCAGCTCATAGTTAAACTATGGAACTCCCTGCCACTGGAGGCAGAGATGGCCAGCCACCTAGATGGCTTCAAGAGGCAAATTTGTGGAGGAGGAGGGGGCTGTCAGTGGCTACTAGCCACTATGGCGATCTCTGCCTCCACAGCAGAAAAGGATTTAGGGCAGCGCGCAGGGCCAGATTTAGGTTTGATGAGGCCCTCAGCTCCTGAAGGTAATGGGGCCCTTTATATGTCCAGCTGTCCTTTGTCAACAACAAATGGTCACTGTTTTTTGTGTTGAATATATGCTATACGGTAACTTATGGACCTAATAGGTACCTAAGGCCATTTGCACATGTTGCCCTGCAACCAGTCCACGCAGAATGTAGGCACCCTACATATAGAAAGGAACAAACCAGTGATATTTTAGGGAGCAGGCTAGCAGGTGGGGCCCATGACTTACATCATAGGAGCCTACACAACACAAAATACTGTTGCTGTATATAGGTTTTATTCTATTTGTTTTTTATCTCAGATTTTGGAAATGTACATCCGGGTTTCATTTCCTTTAAATTTTTTTGGGGCCCCCAAGAAAGTGGGGCCCTGAGCCATATGAAAATCCGGCACAGAGCTGGAGGCAGTGTGCATGGACGATGTTCTGTACACAGACGCAGGTGGTGCTGTGGTCTAAACCACTGAGTGTCTTGGGTTTGCCGATCAGAAGGTCGGCAGTTCGAATCCCCGCGACGGAGTGAGCCCCCTTTGCTCTGTCTCGGCTCCTGCCAACCTAGCAGTTCAAAAGCACACCCAAAAGTACAAGTAGATAAATAGGGACCACTGCGGCGGGAAAGTAAATGACGTTTCTGTGCGCTCTGGTTTCCGTCACAGTGTCCCATTGCGCCAGAAGCGGTTTAGTCCTGCTGGCCACATGATCCGGAAAGCTGTCTGTGGACAAATGCCGGCTCCCTCGGCCTGAAAGCAAGATGAGCGCCACAACCCCATAGTCACCTTTGACTGGACTTAACCGTCCAGGGGTCCTTTCCTTTTACCTTACCCTGGTTGGACCCAGTGAGAATGGGATGCCTGACTAGAAGGGGCCATTGGCCTGATCCAGGAGATTCTCGTTGTGTTCCTCTGTTATGCTGTACCTAAGCAAGGAGCTTGGGTGGGACACGGGTGGCACTGTGGTCTAAACCACAGCGCCTAGGGCTTGCCGATCAGAAGGTCGGCAGTTCGAATCCCCACGACGGAGTGAGTTCCCGTTGTTCGGTCCCTGCTCCTGTCAACCTAGCAGAAGAAGAAGAAGAGTTTGGATTTGGTATCCCGCCTTTCACTCCCCTTCAGGAGTCTCAAAGCGGCTAACAATCTCCTTTCCCTTCCTCCCCCCCAACAAACACTCTGTGAGGTGAGTGGGGCTGAGAGACTTCAAAGAAGTGTGACTGGCCCAAGGTCACCCAGCAGCTGCATGTGGAGGAGCGGAGACTCGAACCCAGTTCCCCAGATTACGAGACTACCGCTCTTAACCACTACACCACACTGGCGCAGTTCATAAGCACATCAAAGTGCAAGTAGATAAATAGGTACCGCTCTGGCGGGAAGGTAAATGGCTTTTCCGTGCGCTGCTCTGGTTTCGCCAGAAGCTGTTTAGGCATGCTGTGCACATGAGCCGGAAGCTGTATGCCGGCTCCCTCGGCCAATAAAGCGAGATGAGCTCCGCAACGCCAGAGTCATTCGCGACTGGACCTAATAGTCAGGGGTCCCTTTACCTTTACCTTTAAGCAAGGAGCTTACATCAGCAGAGAAGAGATGAAATTGCGAGCAACTCCTGGACCAAGAATGGCAGGTGCATTTCTAGAGAATGCTTTTATCGACTGATTTAAAACACTTCTGCCCTGGAGGATAAGACGATTGGTGGCTCCTTGCCACAACCGCTACACTCTCCTTTCGCTTTCGGAGGCTGCAATATTTTTGAATACTAATTGCTGAAATGGCAGGAGAGGGAGAGGGGTCACGTTTGGATCCTTGGCTTCCCATATTATTGGGAATTTGGTTGTCCACTGTGAGAACAGGATGCTGGACTAGAAGGGACCACTGGCCTGATTCAGCTGCAGGCCTCTGCTTACGACTGTATCCAGCCTTTCAATCAATCAATCAAAATCCACCAAGGAGACAAACCCCTCCACTTGTCAAAAGTTCAAACCAATCCATTTGCAACGCATACAATTTGAAATGCACTCACAAACAAAACAGAAAAGGAGACCAACAGTAACCTTATACAGTGGTCCCTTGGTTCTCAAACGCCTTGGTACTCAAACAAGTTGGAACCCAAACACTGCAAACCCGGAAGTAAGTGTTCCAGTTTGCAAACTTTTTTCAGAAGCCGAATGTGCTCCGTTTTGAGTGTTACGCTTCTGATTTGAGAGCCACACTTCCGTTTTGAGTGTTACGCTGAGGTCTGTCTGTTTTTGCTATTTATTTTGCGTTTTTGCGGCTCTTTTTTGTTCTGTTTTTGTGACTGTGTGGAACCCAGTTCAGCCACCGACTGATTGATTGTGTGACCACAATACAGTGGTACCTCGGGTTACATACGCTTCAGGTTACAGACGCTTCAGGTTAACCCAGAAATAGTACCTTGGATTAAGAACTTTGCTTCAGGATGAGAACAGAAATCGCGGGGCGGCAGTGGGAGGTCCCATTAGCTAAAGTGGTGCTTCAGGTTAAGAACAGTTTCAGGTTAAGAACGGACCTCCGGAACGAATTAAGTACTTAACCCGAGGTACCACTGTACATTGTTGATTGCTTTCATTTTATGGATCAATGGTCTCGTTAGACAGTAAAATCCACGTTAAATTGCTGTTTTAGGGGTTGTTTTTAAAAGTCTGGAACAGATTAATCCGATCTGCATTACTTTCTATGGGAAAGCGCGTCTTGGTTTTGGAATGCTTTGGTTTCAGAATGGACTTCCAGAACGGATTAAGTTTGAGAATCAAGGTACCACTGTATATACAATACCAAACAAATGATATTCACCACAATATAGCTCAGTTGGTACAGCATGAGACTCTTAATCTCAGGGTTGTGGGTTTGAGTCCCCAATCTGGCAAGAGATTCCTGCATTGAAAGGGGTTGGACTAGATGACCCTTGCGGTCCTTTCCAACTCTACACTTCTATGATTCTATTATTTGAAACACCGCAAGAGATTCAAATCAGCTTCACCTTTCACCTTAGCCCCAGTAAAGTAGGTGGCAAGCAAGCCTCCCTGGGGAAAGCGCTCCTTAATTTGGGGGCCACCACCAAGAAGGCCATGCTCCCCCAGTTGCTACCAGTCTGAGCCTGAAGGTGGAGGTGCCCGCGGTGGGCCTGCGATGGGGGTCTTAATGAACAGTCCCACTCATGTGATGTTTCTTAAGCATTACCTCACAGGTGTGCATTTCCTAGTGCCTGTGCAATCCCAGAGATGAACACAGGCAAACTGCATTTCTGCTCTAAGGAAGCCTTTCCCAACCCAGTGCCCTCCAGATGTTGCCCGACTGTAACTCGCCCCCCCCCCACCAGCCAGCACAGGTGCTGGAAGTTGAAGTCCATCAAAGATCTGGGTGGGGGCACCATGTTGGGAAAGGCTGGCCTAGGAAAAAACACACAGTTTGTTCTTTTCTTATGGAAGACATGTTTTCTGTCCAATAAATTCTCCCTCCCCCCTCCCCCCTCTCTCCTTCTCCCCCCCCCCCTCTCTCTCTCTCTCTCTCTTTCTTTCTTTCTTTCTTTCTCTTGCACTCTAGCTCAGAAAACTGGAGTGAAAATGCATTAATAAAAAGCAAAAAGACACTCATGGCGGAAGGGTGTTGTTTTTGAAGTGCTCCCCTCCCGCATTTGAAGAGCTTGTTGGATAGCTCACCCACCCAAGTGAACAAGGATTTTACCAAAACAGAAACCTACTGCTTTTTTTAAAAAAAGGAAAAGAAAACTCTTTTCTAAGTTTCCAAAAATGCACAGCACGAGAGAGAGTGAGGACCACCCTGAGCGCCAGCCAGCGGTGATGTCACAGGCACTGTCCAATAGCACCCTCACCCCCCCCCCAATGAGGTAGTAGCCCAATGACATCGTTAGGTACTTAAGACTTTGGGTGCTTCTCCAGGTGATACTACCCTCCCCTACAAAAAACAACAACAGCCCACTTCATTCCCCGGGGGACAACTGCGGGAGACGGAAAGCAAACTGCAATTGATGCATCTCCGCGAGTAAGAAAAAGAAACCGCTGTTCTGGAAAAATGAATCTGCTGTACCGGCGCTGTGGCTCCCTTCTTGGGGAATGATTTTCTGTGACTGGGCTCTGGCTGCGGCATCCTCTGATCTCGTCCCCGCGCAATCCCTTACCGCTTCGTCAAGTCTTCTGTAACCGCGTTCCTGAAGACTCCATCCCTGCCTTTGAAGCCAAGAGGGGGCTTGTTAGCCGAATCTCCCTGCGCCCCCTTCATCTGGGCTCTCCGGCTCGCCAAGCAAGCAGCCGGCAGCAGTCACGACCGAGGGAGGGAGAGAGAGAAAGCTGTTCCTTGACTGGGTCTCAAGGGGGCCTCCCCGGATCCACGGAAAGCTCTCAGCTGGAACGCCAGGGCGAGGTATTCGGGAAGAAGGCCGGGATGCAAGCAAGCAAGCAGCCGCTTCCCAGCCCGCCGGCCTTCAAAGGTTTTTCTTGAGGAGGTGGTGCAAAGGAAATCCCGCTATTATTCGTCACAACCCAGCTGCTTCCAGAGAAACACGAAAACAAACCACCCGGCCGCAGCCCAAGAAGCAGCCGGATGTTTCAAAAGCAAGAGGGCATTCCACGTCTCTGCAGCTTCTCAGGGAAGCAGGGAGGGAATCTGCCTCCCTCAGAATCAGGTCACTGGTCCATCGAGATCCATATTGTCCACCCTGACTGGCAGCTGCTCTGGGTTTCCTCCCAGCGCTACCGGGGGACTCTTGCATCTAAAACAGAGGCTTTGCCACTGAACCACAGCCCTTTTCTCTGCCAGTTCTCTGCTTCAGATGAACCCCTCCTCCTCCCGGCCTCCTCTTCTTAGCACCTTCTGTACTGGGCTCATAGAATCACAGAATCGTAGAGTTGGAAGGGACCCCGAGGGTCATCTAGTCCAACCCCTTGCAATGCAGGAATCTCAGCCAAAGCATCCCTGACAGATGGCCGTCCAAGCTTTGTCTAAACACTTCCAAGGAAGGAGAGTCCGCAATCTCTGGAGGGAGACAGTTCCACCACTGAACAGCTCTGACTATCGGAAAGCTCTTCCTGATATTTATTCAGAAACTCCTTTCTTGTAACTTGAGACATCACCTTGCCAACAAAGGTCCGTATAGTTAAAGCCATGGTTTTCCCAGTAGTGATGTATGGAAGTGAGAGCTGGACCATAAAGAAGGCTGATCGCCAAAGAATTGATGCTTTTGAATTCTGGTGCTGGAGGAGACTCTTGAGAGTCCCATGGACTGCAAGAAGATCAAACCTCTCCATTCTGAAGGAAATCAGCCCTGAGTGCTCACTGGAAGGACAGATCCTGAAGCTGAGGCTCTAAGACTTTGGCCACCTCATGAGAAGAGAAGACTCCCTGGAAAAGACCCTGATGTTGGGAAAGATGGAGGGCACAAGGAGAAGGGGACGACAGAGGACGAGATGGTGGGACAGTGTTCTCGAAGCTCCCAGCATGAGTTTGACCAAACTGCGGGAGGCAGTGGAAGACAGGAGTGCCTGGCATGCTCTGGTCCAGGGGGTCACGAAGACTCAGACATGACTAGACGACTAAACAACAACAAATTATTTGCAATAAAGCATCGCTTCCCCTCCCCCCATTGACATCACACGTTCCCGGCAAATCTGTAGACACCTTGCGGGCTGTCATGTTTTAATTATGGTCCCATGAATTTTTCATTGCTGTGCTCCCTCTCTCTCTTTTGCACGGCGCTCCCCCCTCCCCAAATAAGAATCAAAGTGACTTGAGTAAATCATTAGCGCGACCTCCCGAGGAAATAAAAAACGCTAATGAGGTTGGGTGCCCAACAAGGCAAGGGGACTCTCTCTCCCCATCTGGAACCCCCCCCCCCAACAGAGACAGCCGCACACACCCCATACCTGGCCGAAAAGGGGAGATGGATGAATTGGGGGAGGAGCAGAGGCAGGGAGGGGGGATCCCCCCCAAAGCACCTGCTGAGACTCCTCCCAGGGAGGGATGTCAAAGCCTGGCAGTTGCTATGACAGCCGCAGCTGTTTCCCTACCAGGAAGCTCATTAAGGGAAGCTCTTCGCCATGCAAATTAGCAGCGAGACAGAGGCATCTGAGGGCAAGGATGGGGAACAGGGGAGAGACCCAGATCCGTTTTGGCAGAGGGGCCAATTTGGGGAAGGGGTTCGGATCCAGTGCGTGGCATTTGGAGACTCATAGAATTGTAGAGTCGGAATGGTTATCTGGTCCAAACCCTTGCAAGGCAGGAAATTTTTGCCCAATGCAGGGCTCAAACCCACGACCCTGACAGGAGCTCAGAACATCCAAACTTAAGAAAGGCCAGCTGGATCAGGCCCAGGAGTCCCATCTTGTCCAGCGTCCTGTTCTCACAGTGGCCAACCAGGTGCCCATTACAGGGAACCCCTGCAAGCGGGATTCGAACCCAGCAACCCTCTCCCACTGTCAAACAGCTCTTACGGCCAGAAAGTTTTTACTGGCATTTAATCAGAATCTCCTTTCTTGTAACTTGAATCCATTTGTTAGTACCCTCCAGAACAGGAGAAAAACCAGCTTGCTCCATCTATGTGGCAACCCTTTAGATATTTAGATGTCTCCTCTCAGTCTCCTCTTTCCCAGGCTTAACATACCCATTTCCTTGAACTACTCCTCACAAGGCTTGGTTTCCAGATACTGGATCATCTTGGTCACCCTCCTCTGCCCACCACCTTCCAGCTTGTCAATATCCTTGCGTGGCGAGTCCCACCCCCACCCCCCGCCAGTGGAAATAATGACACATGACACAATTATTTAGGTTAATGGGCTAAATAAGGCCACAACTTTATTGGTTACAGGTGATGAGCGGTTTTGGCTTAGGCATTGGTCCTAACAGACTATATCCGGCTTCAACCTGTCCGCTTCAAGTCCAGGAAGGGTTAACCACCAGTAGGGGGGGTCCTGCTGATGCACATCAATTAGGAACTCCCCCAGGGTCACCGATAGGGGGCATGCCTTAGGCCCTCACCTCCCTATGCTTCGGACAGGGCCACGCCCCCCAGAATCCTTTAATGGACTACCCTTCAATATGTGGGGCAGGTGACGGCGCTACCTCCCCTCTTCCATCTACAGAACTATACCAATGCCTAGCCGCCAATACCCAGAAAGTTGTGACGGTTTGCTACGAGGTAGGCGAAAACCAAGTGGCTGGTGCCAATTTGCCAAGCGGAAAAAATCCTATCAGGCTCCTCAATGGTGACCAACCAAAGTCCATAGCAAGGTCAAGGAACAAGAACCTTATAGGGTGGGAGGGTGGGAAAACAGGAACAGCTGGTAGGCGGCAAAAGAGGGAGATTCCCAGCCGCGCCTGCCTTAAATAGGGCAGGCCACGCCCCCAGAGCCAGCCGATTGGCTGGCCAGGGGGTGATGCAGCCGGGAGTGGCTTTCTTAAACTGTGGTACCCAGTACTGGACACAGGACTCCAGGTGTGGTCTGACCAAGGCAGAATAGAGCAGGACTACGACTTCCCTCGATTAAGACTCCAGATTTCTGTGGACGCAGCCGACAATAGCATTAGCTTTTTTTGCTGCTGCATCACCCTGTTAAGACGGCCAATAAGCCAGGCAATACTACTGGAAACAAAGCCTTATTCTTGCGATGTGCAGGCATTGCCCCTCTGCGCTCCTCTCTCTCCCTCTTCTTGCAGAAACTCATCTTTTAACACGTTGTCCATTTTCCAACAGCAGGACTTCAAAGCCTTCGCAGCCTGTGTGGCGGCTGGTCTCTGCATCCTTACCTATGTTCCTTAAGTCATTTCTCCACCTTCGCTAAACCCTTGTTAATATCCACCAGAGAATGTACAGGCACAGCTATCATCTTAAGCAGCTCGTTACAAACCAGAAATCTATAAAAGGAGGTTGCAGATGCTTCACGGAGCCCCTTATCGCAGAACTAACAGCCAGACACTCATCCTCGCTGAAGCACCAGAGTTTATAAGATAAGAGGCACCAGGGCAAAGGGCTGATAGTCCTTTACTTTCAATCCAACAGGTGGGAAGGGTGTCTGGCTCCCAGGTGAAGGGGGTGGGAACCCTGTTCGTGCTTTGAAGTCCTGCTGAACCACCCTGTTAAGATTTCCCAATGGAAATTCCTCTGAAATCTCGGGAGCAAAAGCTCCCAAATGTTTAGTTTGTC
This sequence comes from Podarcis gaigeae, assembly GCF_964106915.1. Classification (NCBI taxonomy): domain Eukaryota; kingdom Metazoa; phylum Chordata; class Lepidosauria; order Squamata; family Lacertidae; genus Podarcis; species Podarcis gaigeae. Next base: position 102,917,534 of record NC_139677.1, on the reverse strand, counting down.
TCAGAGAGTGCTGTTTTTGCAGGAAAGAGCATGCTGAAATGGCAGCAGGCAGGGCATCACTTAGAATCTTGGCATTGTAGAGCTGGAAGGGACCCTAAGGGTCATCTAGTCCAACCCCCTGCCATGTAGGAATAGCGACTAGCCAACTCCCTGCAACGCAAATTGACACAAGGCGTATCAGGACTTGGCCTGGGGATGAGATTTCAGGGGGGAACTCTGGAGAATATGAAGTAAGTTCTCTCCCTCCTCTTTTGCAGCCAGATGTGATCAGAGACAGAATCACAGAAGTGCAGCGTCATATAAGGAGATGAAAAAGATGTTGAAATATACATTTTTTAAAAAACCAGAAGCATTTTTACTTGGTATTATAGGTGAGGACATTAATAGACGAGATGTTAAATTGTTTTTACACGCAACAACAGCGGCAAGAGTATTGTTAGCCCAGAAATGGAAGCAAGAAGAAATTCTGACGAAAGAAGAATGTCAGACGGAATTAAGGGACTATGCAGAATTGGACAAAATGACAGGAAGGATTTGAAACCTGCGGGACCAGAGATTCACAGAAGATTGGAAGAAATATATGAACTATTTGAAGAGCAATTGTAAGGAGGAATATATGAAACATTGCAAAGTAGAGAAAGAATAGAGATATTACTTATGAGATTTAAATGTAATAGTGAAAGTAAGAAACGTAAATTCAGTGAATAGATTGGGAAATTTTCAGATGTGGTTGATGGAAGTCAAAAAAATTGTATAAGATACAAAAGTATGTTTAATTATTGTTGAAAATTATATGGTAAAAAACTAATAAAATTTAATTTTTAAAACTAAGAAAGAAAGAAAGAACCTCAGCTAAAGAATACCCAACAGCTGGCCATCAAATCTCTTCTTAAAAACCCCCAAGGAAGGAGAGTCCAGCACCTTCCAAGAGAGTCAACAGATGCACAGAGAAATTTTGGTAGGCTTGTCTCAGAGTTTGTGTGGGGGGGCTGCAGCAGGGAGAGTCCTCCAAAAATGCAAGTGAGGGGTGAGGGACGATGAGGACGGGACGGAGGCGGCCCTGCCTGGCTACCCGGCACTGGAACAAAGTGGCTTCTTGAGGCTCGCCAGCGATGCCGTCCTCCCCTGCCGGCTCCCGTGTGACACGCCCTGCCTGGCACCTCCCTTTGGCCCTGGCCAGAGGGTGTGTAAAGCCCCAGCCTCGCAGCAGCAGGAGGAGGAAGGTGGCTGCTCGGAACTCTCGGTGGCCCACCAAGGCAGCAGTGTGCCTCTGAGAGCGTGCAGAGGACTGCACCCTCCCCCCACACAGTGGAGGCTCCCCAAGGAAAAATGCACGCCCTGGGGGTTGTGGCTCTGTTTTGCACACACACCCCGACGCCCCATCCAAGGTGCTTCTACTCCGTCGCAAGTTGAGCTGAGGACTCGATGAGCCGCCCTCGTCTTCTGCCAGCTTTGTGCTGGGGCGACAGCGCGTGTGCACAGAGAGAGGGCTCTAAGTGCCTCTTCTGGCATGCACACCATAAGTTCTCCACCATTGGGCTAGACAATGTGAGGATCAGCACCTTGGAGAGGGGCCATGGTGTAGGTTTCAGGACCATGGTTAGCACCCCTACTGCTGAGGCAGAAGATGTGAGTTGTCTCAGCGATGTCCTGGGCCAAGTGGCCGATCTTTAGAGCCTACAGATTCATTAACAAGAGGCTCCACCCCCTGAATATTGCATGTGGCCCATTAAAAGGCCAAGAACATCCTCTGTAGCCCTGGGCTCCATCTGGGCTCCAAGGGTTCAAGCTGATCCTTCAAGGAGTCCAGGGTCTGGTCATAAGAATCATAGAACATAAGAGCCTGCTCTGGATCAGGCCAATGGTCCATCTAGGCCATCCATCCTGTTCTCCCAGTGGCCAACCGGGTGCCCCCATGGCAAACCCTCAAGCAGGATTCGAGCACAAGAGCAACTCTGCCCTCCTGTGGCTTCCAGCAACTGTGATTCAGAAGCATGGCTGCCCGCAAAATATGCGCTGCATGCAGATGGCAAGCCAAGAACGTAAAGAATGGCTTTAAAAGAGGACTGGACAAATTCATGGAGAGGTCTATCAATGGCTACTAGCTAGGATGGCAATGTTCTTCATAGAATCATAGAGTTGGAAGAGACCACAAGGGCCATCAAGTCCAACCCCCTGCCAAGCAGGAAACACCATCAGAGCACTTCTGACATATGGTTGTCAAGCCTCTGCTTAAAGACCTCCAAAGAAGGAGACTCCACCACACTCCTTGGCAGCAAATTCCACTGTCGAACAGCTCTTACTGTCAGGAAGTTCTTCCTAATGTTTAGGTGGAATCTTCTTTCTTGTAGTTTGGATCCATTGCTCCGTGTCCGCTTCTCTGGAGCAGCAGAAAACAACCTTTCTCCCTCCTCTATGTGACATCCTTTTATATATTTGAACATGGCTATCATATCACCCCTTAACCTCCTCTTCTCCAGGCTAAACATGCCCAGCTCCCTTAGCCGTTCCTCATAAGGCATCATTTCCAGGCCTTGGACCATTTCTTCGCTCTGCAGGAAATCAGAGGAGCGGAGAGGGCTCTTGTGCTTGTGGGCTGTCCACAACGGGCATCTGGGTCGCTGCTGTGAGAATAGGATGCTGGGCTGGAGAAGCCACTGGTCCAATCCATCAGGCTTTCCTTATGTTGTTATTTCCTTGTCCATTTTATCTTTTGCATCTGAGCCTCTGTGACTGTGCTGGTCTCGGGAGGTTACCGTGCAGCGTGGTCCGAGTCCAGTCTGAGGTCGAGGGTGTGGTATGGAGGCTGTCCTTCAAGGCTGAAGTGGGGTCCAAGGCAGGGAGTCGGGTGTGGTCAGGAACTCTGGCAGAAGAGCAGGACAGGGTGCAGGCAGGAACAGGTTACCAACAATGTTGCTCCCGCAACCTGGACTGGGGCTGGCTGGCTTTTATCTGCTCCAAGGCACAGGGCGGCCCCAGTCCTCAGGTGACTTGCCTCTCCTGGCCTGGAGGCAAGCACTCCTCCTGCGGGAACTCAGTTCCCTCCGCCTCTCTGCCCTGAGCCTCTGCAGCTCAGGAGAGGCTGGAGGGTTACCGGACCCAGAGGCAACCTCAGCTTCCTCTGACGGGGCTGAGAGTGGAGCACCTGCAGGCAATGGGTCCTCCATCACCCCAGGAGCCAGAGCAGACTCAGCTGATGCCTGCACCTGAGGATCCAGCCCAGGTGAGGACCCTTCAGGCTCAAGCCCCAGCCCTGGCTCAGCTGGTCCTGGAGGCAGGGACTCCTGTGCAGGCTGGGATTCCTCAGGTTCAGCCTCTGAATCCGATTCCCAGGCCATCACAGTGACCTTAGTCCGTCATCCTTCCGGTTCTGCTGAGCCAAAGGAGAAACATTCCGGAAGGTCTACAGACGCCATCTTGGCAGTCACGATAACCCCAAACTAATTGGCCGTTGTTGCACAAGTGAGCTCATACATGCTTATGCATTCACTTGCTTTGATGTATGCTAATTGGCTGGCTTTGATGCGGTGCTTATCGGTAGGCCTTGGGATGCTGGGCTCGAGGCCCAGAGAGGGGAGAAGTTCTGGACAGCTGCCACCTATGGCCTCACCGGCCAGTTGGGAGAGGAGGGCCTGGGCAAACGGACGTACGCTGCTTTGTGCATAAATGCATGCTAGCTTGGTTGCGGACAAGCCATCTCCTTGCTGCGGTGTCCGTCCCATGTCTGCAAAGGCTGGGAGACCCGGCAGGCTGATTTGCTAGAAGTCTACACCTTCTTTTAATAAAGCTCTGCAACCGATCATTCTAGAGTTATTGACATTCTTCTTTGGTATTCCTGAACCCAGCCCCTCCCATGAGGTAGATCTAGGATTGAGCAATGTCTGGTTTTTACCAGCTAAACATTGTGATGTACTGAGATAACACGATGCCTGAAATAAGGATGGAACTATGTAGAGGTGAACGGGTTAATTTACTGGCAACGTCTAGTATTTAGTAGTTTAAAGCTGATACATTTTACTTACATTTAACATATTATAATAATAATTTATTTGTACCCCACCCATCTGGCTGGGTTTCCCCAGCCACTCTGGGCGGCTTCCAACAAAAATTAAAAATACATCAAAATATTACAACTGTTATTTTATAGTAAAGAGCAACAGAGGCAGAAGAAATCATGAGAGAAGCAGTGGAACAGTCTCCCTCGGAAGATTGTGAACTCTCCTTCCTTGGAGGTTTTTAAGCAGAGGTTGGACGGCCATCGGTCTTGGATGCTTTAGCTGAAATTCCAGCATTGCAGGGGGTTGGACTAGATGACCCTTGGGGTCCCTTCCAACTCTACAATTCTATGTTGCTAAGCGATGACCGGTTTGACAGGTTTGACAATTTTTTAAATCACAAACATACTAGTTGTGATTCGGGTTCTGTCGTGGGCCCGCTGTTGTTCAACGTCTTTATAAATAAAATTCCTTCCAGTAGCACCTTAAAGACCAACTAAGTCAGTTCTTGGTATGAGCTTTCGTGTGCATGCACACTTCTTCAGATACACAGAAGAAGTGTGTGTATCTGAAGAAGTGTGCATGCACACGAAAGCTCATACCAAGAACTGACTTAGTTGGTCTTTAAGGTGCTACTGGAAGGAATTTTTTTTTGTTTTGACTATGGCAGACCAACACGGCTACCTATCTGTAACTGTCTTTATAAATGACTTTGATGAAGGAATTGAGGGGATGCTCATTAAATCTGCAGGTGACACCAAGCTGGGAGGGGTAGCTAAGCTCGAAGAAGACAGAATAAGAATTCAAAATGACCTTAACAGATTGGAGAACCAGGCGCAAGCTAACCAAATGAATTTCAAGAGGGACAAGGTTAAAGTTCTGCACCTGGGCAGAAAGAACCAGCTGCACAAATATAGGATGGGGGACACCTGGCAGTACATGTGAAAAGGATCTAGGGGTCTTGGTGGACCACAAGCTTAACATGAGCCAACAATGTGATGCAGCAGCAAAAAAGTGAATGCTATTCTAGGCTGCATCCACAGAAGTATAGTGTGTCCGGGTCAAGGGAAGTAATATTTCCAGTCTATTCTGCCTTTGCCAGACCACACCTGGAATGCTGTGTCCAATTCAGGGCATCACAATTTAAGAAGGATGTTGACAAGCTGGAAGGTGGGAAAAGGAAAGTGAACAAGATGATGAAGGGTCTGTAAACCAGGCCTGATGAGGAACGGTTGAATGAGGAAGCTGGGTAGGTTTAGCCTGGGAAAGAGGAGACCAAAAGGAGATAGGAGAGCCACCTTCAAATATCACATGGGCTGTCCCATGGGAGAGGGAGCAAGCTTGTTTTTCTGCTGCTCCGGGGGATAGGACTCGAACCCATGGCTTCAAGTTACAAGAAAGGAGATTCCGACTAAACATTCATGATTCTATGATATATCGCCATGCCAGATATTATGAAACCGTTATCATGATGTGGACTTCAGACCAATTTTGGATAATGTATCTACACATTACCTGACCCTATAGGACAACCGCTTGCTGCTTTGTGATTTTAATAATGATTCACAACTGTGACATTTTCTTGCTCAGTGACTCGTGGCTCCAGGGCGAGGCAAAGGCTGCCAACTCTCAGAAGTTAAAAGCCTCCAAAATCTGATGAGGTCAGCTCAAAAGCCGCAAGATTCATTCAAACAGCCCCCCACGGGACCCTGCTTTCAGAAAACGCCCCACCCCAACTTCGGAAAACAGGACCTAATATTGATGTATCAGGCTGAAAACATCGCCAGAGAAAACCCCCTTCGAAATAAACATTGTGGGGGCAATTTGGGTCTTGCTGACAGATGCCGGCTAAGCGTGCTGCAGACACGGTTGTTTGAAACGCATCATAAATTGCGGAACAGCAAATAAGATTCTCCACGCGGCTTGTCCTGAGCTTCCGCATCTCTCGCCTGAATTTTTTTTGGGGGGGAAGGGAACCTGTGCAAACAGACCAAAGTAGTTTATGGTCTCCTGCGGCAGGTCGAGCTTAGCTGCGGCTGAGAGCCCTGCGTTTCCCTCTGTTTGTTTGGCGCTCAAGAGGAAATTAGCAAGGCTGCTTTCCAGGCAGGCTGACAACAGAGCCTTAACTAATTAGACAAATTGAGGTGTCAAGAGAGGACAGGAAAGAAGGAGGCAGCGGCTTACCTTTGGAGCACCTGGGGAGACTTCTCTGCCCAAAGGCCTCCGGGGGGAGGGAATCGGCTGAGGCTCAGGTATGGCCGTTCTGCACATGAATCGCAACCAACCACAGGCCTGGGCCCCTGGGATGTAGTTGCAGCGACAGTGCAGAGCCTGTCAGAAACTCAGATACAGTGGTCCCTTGGTTTTCAAACAGAACCCGTTCAACTCCCGGAAATGTTTGAAAACCAAAGTGCAGCTTCCGATTGGCTGCAGGAGCGTCCTGAAACACTCACTTCTGGGTTTCAATCATTTGGGAGTCGACTCGTTCGGGAGCCAAGCCGTCCGGCTTCCAAGGTACGACTGGTGAGTGCCACCCGGCATTTTTTCACCCCCCTCAGTGGTGACACCCGGGGCGATCCGCCCCCACCGCACCCTCCTTCCTCCACGCCTGGGCCCAGCCTGTCCCTAGCAGGTATGCATCTCGTAGCTGTGGTAGTGGCTCAGAGCATTGCCCCATGTGGCTGACACCATATCCTGGCTGGCAAGAAGCCTCTGGAGGGCTTTGGCACATACGGGATTCTCTGACAGCCTGCTTTCCTTATCTGTGAGTGTTTCTCTTCCCTCCTTTCTTGCTGGGGGCTGTGATGTAAACCTTCAGCCGATGATAATGAGCAGTCTGGACTGAGGCTCCTGCAGGCCTCTGGATGTGCCCCCTCCTCCCTCCTCCTGCTGTCGTCCCTCCCTCCCACCTTATGCAAATGAGGCACATCAAGCAGAGCACCGAACCTCTGGCAGCCGAAATCTCTTTAAAGCCAGCAAATATGATAAGGAAGTTTCAAGCATCAGATTATTGCATTACAGGGAGAGCGAGAGTGAAGCAAGCTGGGGCATGTTAATGAGCGCAGGGAGAGATGAAAGCATTCAGTGCCTGGTGGCAGAAGCTCTCCCAGCGCAAACCACTCAGCCTGACGCGTGGAACGTGCTCCATGCGTCCGCGCGCACACATGGGGGAAACCGCTGCCCAGCTCTGAAGCGCCAACGCTGCCAAACGGAGCGGGTAAACTCTGGTCGGCCGGCTTGCTCTGTATACCAGGTGAATCGATCCCAATTCACAACAGCTGTGCTATCTTTTTCTGCTCTGCTCATTTAGCACTTAGGTAAACTCGTGGGAAAGAGTGTTTGCTCAGTGACCAGATATTGATAGCGCGAACAAACACTCTTTTCTGCCGCAGCAAATTCTCTCCTCACCCTCCTGAGCGGAAGGCGTTCCTTTCAGTCTCCTTCCCCAACTTTTCTTTATTTTGGGAACCACCCTGAGATCTTTTGATGAAGGGCAGTATTGTTAACATTAATTAAAATTAAAAAATAGAAAAACTTGGGGCGCTCTGTCTGTTTTTGTACTACAGCTCTCATCCTGCTGTGCTTGGCTGAGCCCGATAAGAGTCATCATCAGTGGGGTTTTTTAAATTCTCAAGGGTACATTGTACCTGCACAGTTTTTCGAGAAGAAAAGCACCGGCCGTAGTGCAAAACATCTGGAGGGAACCAGGTTGGGGAGGTCCAAAATGCAGTTTGGCAAATTCATGTGAACGGACATGTGTTTCATCAGAAATGGCCTTCAGATCTTTGCTCCATTTAGCTGTCCAAGGGCCCAGGAAATTTAGTTGAGAGCCTTTCAGGGTTTATGCATAACAGAAGGCCCAAGTTAGAGTTACACATTTTTCCAAATCTGTTTGCACAAGAACAAGGCACCTCGAGGGGGGGGGGGTGTTGTCTTTAGTCATTTAGTCAAGCACGACTCTTCGTGAACCCCTGGATCAGAGCACGCCAGGCACTCCTGTCTTCCACTGCCTCCCTCAGTTTGGTCAAATTCATGCTGGTAGCTTCGAGAACACTGTCCAACCATCTCGTCCTCTGTTGTCCTCTTCTCCTTGTGCCCTTCATCTTTCCCAACATCAGGGTCTTTTCCAGGGAGTCTTCTCTTCTCATGAGGTGGCCAAAGGACTGGAGCCTCAGCTTCAGGATCTGTCCTTCCAGTGAGCACTCAGGGCTGATTTCCTTCAGAATGGAGAGGTTTGATCTTCTTGCAGTCCATGGGACTCTCAAGAGTCTTCTCCAGCACCAGAATTCAAAATTGGGGGGGCTTTAGAAACCTAAAAAGAGCCTACTGGATAAGGCCATTGGCCCATCTAGTCTAGCATCCTGTTCTCACAGGGGATAACCAGATTAAAGGGAAAGGGAAAGGAGCTCTGGATGGTTAAATCCAGTCAAAGGCGATTATGGGGTTGCGGCTCTCATCTTGCTTTCAGGCCAAGGGAGCCGGCGTTTGTTCACAGACAGCTTTCCGGGTCATGCGGCCAGCATTACTAAACCACTTCTGGCGCAACGGGACACTGTGACAGAAACCAGAGCGCATGGAAACACCATTTACCTTCCTGCCACAGCAGTACCTATTTATCTACTTGCACTGGTGTGCTTTCGAACTGTAAGGTTGGCAGGAGCTGACACACAGCAACAGGAGCTCACTCCGTTGTGGGGATTCGAACCACTGACCTTCCGATCAGCAAGCCCAAGAGTCTCAGTGGTTTAGACCACAGCGGCACCCACGTCCCAAGATACCCATTATGGGAAACCCAAAAACAGGATTTGACTTCCTTGTGCATCTGCACAAACTCTGCACGGATATGTGATTATATGTTGCATATGAATTTAAAAAGCATTACACCGAGTCAGACGACGTGTCCATCTAGCTCAGGACGTTCTATATTAAGTGGGACCAATTCTTCAGCATTTCAGGCAGACAATTGTAAATGCCCTCCCACTTAGTTTTACCGTCTCTCCTGCTTCGCAGAGAAAAAACATATTATACCAGGGCTTCTCAAACTTGGGTCTCCAGCTGTTTTTGAACTACAACTCCCATCATCCCTGACCACTGCTCCTGCTAGCTAGGGATGATGGGAGTTGTAGTCCAAAAACAGCTGGAGCCCCAACTTTGGAAAACCCTGTATGATACCAAGGACCCAGATGTCAGTTGCACAACCCATTTTTTTTCTGGGCACCGAATTGTATTCCGAATAATCGCCATCCACACTCAGGCATTGAGTATATTAAGGGAAACGCTAAATAGCCAGGCTGTGACCCAACACCACTTTTTCCCTTGGCCCACCAACTGAGGCCGGCAGTATATCAAATCCAATTCAGGGCAGATGGCCGCTTACGCAGAGAGGAAGGAAACGGCCCCACGTTCAATCCATTATTGATTAGCCATTATTCTTCCCCAGGCTTTTTATTTTATTGATTCAATAAGCCGAGAAGTTTGGCACTGCAGCAGCTTTTGGCTTCCATCTGTAGCCACTGGAAGTCAGGGATGGAAACTGGCCAAAAGAGATTAAAAAATAAAAAATAAAACCTTGTGCTTTTTTTCTTTCTTTCTCAAATCCAGGAGTGACATTAATCGGAAGGAAGGAGGCACTTGCAAACCGCAGGATCAGAGCTCTTTCTGGCTCTTTCACTTCCCTGACTGTGACACTTTCAGATACATAGAGTTGGAAGGGACACCGAGGGTCATCTAGTCCAACCCCCCTGCAATGCAGGAATCACAGCCATTGGCCTGATCCATGCTGCCTCTCAAGTTCGCAAGACCATCCCTTGCAGAGCAGAACCACTTGCAGAGGGATGGAGACAATGTTTTTTTTTTTAATAATAATATTTTATTGAGTTTAACAATAGAAAGGGAAACAACAACCAAACAAAAAACAATAAAAACACAGGGAAAATATAAAACACAACAATACAAAATTTCACAAAACATAAAATATAAACATTTAACCTAACGAGGGAAAAAGAAAAATCAATCAACACACAAAAATAGAATAAGAAAAAAACACCACAAATCACTCTTTTCTAATTGTTCATCTTTGATTAACTTATTTTCCTGACTTCCTCACGCCTCCCTTTTTTGTATCCCTTTTTAACAATTAATTCAGCAAATTCAAATCCTACTACTTTGCCCTTAAATATTTTACCTCCCAAATTTATAAATTCAAATTTCTCTTGTCACTTCATATTATTTCAATGTCATCAGCATTCATGAGACAATGTTTTTAAGCTCTGGGGCCACTCTGTCTCCTGAGCAATCTTCCGGGGACCACATGTCATGGGGTGGCCAAAGTCAAAAGTGGGTGGGCCATAAATTCTACCTTTTTATAGTAGGTGTCATGGACTGGGAAGAAGACTCAGAGCCCAGAGAGTGCTGGTGGGACAGTGATGAGTGGTAAGAGGGAGAAGAAGGAGAAGACTGGGAGGCAGTGGCGTCGGAGGCTGAAGAAGCAACAGGGCTTAGTGAGCGGGGAGAGTCTGGGGCAGAGGGCAATCCAGACTCAGAAATGGAGGTTGGTGAGGAGTGGGGCCAAGAGGCAGAGATGCGGCAGGCTGGTGAAGAAGCCATGATGTCTCCCTCTCTTGCAACCAGCTCCCCCCTCCCCTGATTTCCCAGAACCAGAAAAGGTATGAAAGAGGGAGGAGCAGAGAAAGAGAGAGGGGATGGCAGAGTCTCAGATTGCTTGGGAAGGATCCTTCAGTCCCCCCAACTGCCTCATAGGGGCAGGTTCTACCAGGAAGAGTAGCTGCGCTCACTAGGCCTGGCCTCCTGAGTTGATTTCGTTTCCTTGAATAAAGAGCCAACTTCACTGACGCCGTGTGATTTGTTGCTGACCCACTCCTGACACCAGGCAAGTGAGAGGCATTGTCAAGAGTCCACAAATTTATCTGGGGGTGAAGCTGGGTAAGAGAGGGGTGCAGCCTGAGGTCCCCCACCCCACCGCTAGACAACAGCAGAGCAAACCTCAGGGCAGCACAGAGCTATTTCTCCCTCCCTCCTATCCCCATCTCTCTCCATCCTTCCTTAATTTTCTCCCCCACAGCCTAAAACAAAAGAGGAAAAGCAGGCAGCGATGAAAGGGAAAGGAACAGCAAAACAGATTAATTCCCTAATAGGCAGAGGAGCTATTCTTCCGCAGAAACATTTAGCGCATACTTTCGTGGGGGGCCCATTAATTGCCGGCACAATGCCTGCTTCCTCAAAGAGATTGAGGACATTGCAAAGAGTGGCAGCGCCACCGGTGCCATCGAGGGGCACGCTCCAGTCGCTCTGGCGGCGCCAAATTGTCTGGGAGCAGCTCTGCTTTGCAGGAGGCCTCAGAGCTTTCATGCACAGGAAGGTGGAAGGAGGGAGGGAGGGAGGCAGATGAGGAGAGGGAAATCGAGTGTGGGAGAAATTCACCAGCAGGCTCTAACATCGAGGGCAAAAACTGAGGCCCTCTAGATGTTACGAAGCTAAGAATCATAGAATCATAGAGTTGGAAGAGACCACAAGGGCCATCGAGTCCAACACCCTGCCAAGCAGGAAACACCATCAGAGCACTCCTGACATATGGTTGTCAAGCCTCTGCTTAAAGACCTCCAAAGAAGGAGACTCCACCACACTCCTTGGCAGCAAATTCCACTGTCGAAAAGCTCTTACTGTCAGGAAGTTCTTCCTAATGTTTAGGTGGAATCTTCTTTCTTGTAGTTTGGATCCATTGCTCCGTGTCCGCTTCTCTGGAGCAGCAGAAAACAACCTTTCTCCTTCCTCTATGTGACATCCTTTTATATATTTGAACATGGCTATCATATCACCCCTTAACCTCCTCTTCTCCAGGCTAAACATGCCCAGCTCCCTTAGCTGTTCCTCATAAGGCATCGTTTCCAGGCCTTTGACCATTTTGGTTGCCCTCCTCTGGACACGTTCCAGTTTGTCAGTGTCCTTCTTGAACTGTGGTGCCCAGAACTGGACACAGTACTCCAGGTGAGGTCTGACCAGAGCAGAATACAGTGGCACTATTACTTCCCTTGATCTAGATGCTATACTCCTATTGATGCAGCCCAGAATTGCATTGGCTTTTTTAGCTGCCGCGTCACACTGTTGGCTCATGTCAAGTTTGTGGTCAACCAAGATTCCTAGATCCTTTTCACATGTGCTGCTCTCAAGCCAGGTGTCACCCATCTTGTATTTGTGCCTCTCATTTTTTTTTGCCCAAGTGCAATACTTTACATTTCTCCCTGTTAAAATTCATCTTGTTTGTTTTGGCCCAGTTCTCTAATCTGTCAAGGTCGTTTTGAAGTGTGATCCTGTCCTCTGGGATGTTAGCCACCCCTCCTAGTTTGGTGTCATCTGCAAATTTGATCAGGATGCCCTTGAGTCCATCATCCAAGTCGTTGATAAAGATGTTGAATAAGACCGGGCCCAAGACAGAACCCTGTGGCACCCCACTAGTCACTCTTCTCCAGGATGAAGAGGAACCATTGATGAGCACCCTTTGGGTTCGGTCAGTCAGCCAGTTACAAATCCACTGAGTGGTAGCCTGGTCAAGACCGCATTTTACCAGCTTCTTTACAAGAATATCATGGGGCACCTTGTCAAATGCCTTGCTGAAATCAAGGTAGGCTACATCCACTGCGTTCCCTTCATCTACCAGGGTTGTAATTCTGTCAAAAAACGAGATCAGGGCCCACCTGGCCCCACATCCTGCTCTCACAGTGGCCGGTCAGATGCCTCTGGTGCGAAACCCACAAGCAGGATCTGGGCACAGGAGCCCTCTCTTCTCTTGCCGGTCCCTCCTTTCTCCAACTGTGGACTCAGAGCACAGCCATCATGACCAGTGCCAGATTTACATATAAGCTAAACAAGCTATAGCTTAGGGCTCCACTCTTTTGGGGGGGGGGGCAACAAAATTAAAGGGGAAAACACTGGATGTACATCTCCAAAATATAAGACAGAAAACAGATAAAATAAAACCTACATACAGCAACAATGTTTTGTGTTGTGTAGGCTCCTATGATGTAAGTCATGGGCCCTGCCTGCTAGCCTGCTCCCTAAAATATCACTGGTTTGCTCCTTTCTATATATAGGGTGCTATGGTTTTCCCAGTCGTGATGTATGGAAGTGAGAGCTGGACCATAAAGAAGGCTGATCGCCGAAGAATTGATGCTTTTGAATTCTGGTGCTGGAGGAGACTCTGGAGAGTCCCATGGACTGCAAGAAGATCAAATCTCTCCATTCTGAAGGAAATCAGCCCTGAGTGCTCACTGGAAGGACAGATCCTGAAGCTGAGGCTCCAAGACTTTGGCCACCTCATGAGAAGAGAAGACTCCCTGGAAAAGACCCTGAAGCTGGGAAAGATGGACGGCACAAGGAGAAGGGGACGAGAGAGGACGAAATGGTGGGAGAGTGTTCTCAAAGCTCCCAGCATGAGTTTGACCAAACTGCGGGAGGCAGTGGAAGACAGGAGTGCCTGGCGTGCTCTGGTCCAGGGGGTCACGAAGAGTCGGACACGACTAAACAACTAAACAACAACATATATAGGGTGCCGACATTCTGCATGGTGTGGTTGCAAGGCAACATGCGCAAATGGCTTTAAATACCCATCAGGTCCATAAATTACCATCTAGCATATATATTCAACACAAAAAACAGCAACCATTTGTTGTTGACAAAGGACAGCTGGACATATAAAGGGCCCCATTACCTCAATCTGGTCCTGATCATGACTAGCAGCCATCCACATCTGTGGCCATACACACACAGAAAAACACACACACACACACAGCATGGGGGACCAAGGTGCAGATTTAGCAGAAAAGAGGATTTGCACCAAAAAGATGATTTCCGCCTGCTCTTAGCGACTCTGCCACAGCAGCTCAGCATTATATGGCTGGTGGCAGGAGAAGGAAGAGTCGTGGCTTGTAGGGTAAGGCAGGGCTGGGGAACCTCACACCCAGTGCAGGTCAAATGTGGCCCTTCATACTTTCATACTTGGCCCTTGCTACTTTCCCCAGGGCACACCAGCCTTGCTTCTCCCCCTACCTGAGTACATGGCCCTTCAGAGGCTGGTCGGAAGGGAATCCGGCCCCAGGCGGAACAAGTTCCCCCTCACCCCGGGGTAAAAGGTAGGTGGGGACCCAGGTATCCAAGGGCAAGGAAGCCTTCTCCATGCCGGCTTGTCCTGTGTGCCAAACATGGTCCCTCATGCGGCACCACTCATCTCTCTCCGGGTTATCGATCCGCTAAGTGCTTCCAGCTCCTCCGAGACTCAGGGAGAATTAACTTTGGAGCAGAAACAGCAAGGAAATTCGGCAAGCAAGGCTCCCCGCAGTAGTTTTCCAACTGAGTCATGTGGGAGAGAACGCACTCTCTTCCAACGCCCAGGCGTCCCCTCCAAAGGGGAAAAAGCCCCCGTAAAGGTAGCAGGTTCAGATATGGTGCCGGGTCTCTTTCGCTCTCCCATCGCCATGGAAACGGGGGGGGGGGTTTGCATTGCAGCGGCTGCTCCTGTCGCAGGCCTTCCTGCGCAAGGTGGCGTTTCTCTTCCCTGCAGCGGAAAAGCTGCACCTGTTGAACGTCTGCCTGGCTCCCATGTCTCTTATCAAAAGCACATCAGTTTTGCCGGGCGAGCCGAGGAAGCCTCTTGGACCGCTCTGTGCAAGGATGTCTGGCCTTGAGAGGCAGCGGTGGTGCAGTGGTTAGTGTCGGGCTGGGACCCCGGAGAGCCGGGTTCAAATCCCCCCATTCAGCCACGAAGCACAGCCTAACCTGCCCCACAGGGTTGCTGTGAAAATGAAATGGGTGGTGGGACGAAAACTCTGCATTCCATCTCGAGCTCCTTTGGGGGGGGGGGGGAGAGATGGGATATAAATGCGGTAGCACAAATCTCAGAAGGTGCCATTTGAGCCCAGTCCAAACGCTGCCAAATCGGGGTGTAAAGGCTGCCAGAAAGAAACAACTTGGCGTGCTTCTGCGCTGAAATCAGTAAGCGAAGCTTTTTCACGGCATGGAAGGAAGTGCTGTCAGCTGCTTGTGCCAGCGAGCCAAGCCGCGGTTTACGGGCAGAGGAGGAGGAAAGCACGGCTATTTCTGCCCTGCCCTGCCCTCAGAGGACTGGCTCATGTGTGTGCTGAGGAACGTGTGTCAAGAGACAGGGTGGTGTAGTGGTTACAGTGCTGCTGAACTAGAACCTGGGAGACCCAGGTTCAAATCCCCCACTCAGCCATGACGAAGCGACCCCAAAAACCAGTCCTTGCCTCTCTGCCTAACCTACCTCACAGGGTTGTAAAAGGTAAAGGTAAAGGTAAAGGGACCCCTGACCATGAGGTCCAGTCGTGACCGACTCTGGGGTTGCAGCACTCATCTTGCTTTACTGGCTGAGGGAGCCAGCGTACAGCTTCCGGGTCATGTGGCCAGCAGGACTAAGCCGCTTCTGGCGAACCAGAGCAGCGCATGGAAACGCCGTTTACCTTCCCACTGGAGCGGTACCTATTTATCTACTTGCACATTGACGTGCTTTCAAACTGCTAGGTTGGCAGGAGCAGGGACCGAGCAACGGGAGCTCACCCTGTCACGGGGATTCGAACCGCCGACCTTCTGATCGGCAAGCCCAAGGCTCTGTGGTTTAACCCACAGCGCCACCTGCGTCCCACCACAGGGTTGTAATGAGGGATTAAATGAGGACCCAGAGAACCACGCACGCCGCCTTGGAAAGAAGAAGCTGGGCTACATATGCAACGAATAAATGGAACCTGTCTCCGAAGAACAAGAATATTTCCTGTGGATATTACGCTTGATCTTTGAAATTAATTTTCTGTGGCTCTGATAAGTCAGATCCTGTTTCTTGGGAGAGGGAGAGGAAGGCAACTTGTCCTAGCGCTTGGCTGTTGTTGTTGTTTCTGTTGCTGGTTAATTAAGGAAGCCCATTTGCAAATCTCTGGGAGTGCAAACACATTTCCCAAGCCCCAAATTCCCCAGGCATGAGAGGCTGTCCAGCTCAACAACAGAGGCCCTTCCCTGAACATGCAGCAGCTTTCAAAGTACAAAGGAATTGTTCGGTTCCCACTCTCAACGCAGACCTAAGTCCTTAACCAGTTACGGACTGAATCGATGCCATTCTGGGCTGCAGTACCAGCCCTGATTGCAGAGAAGCAGGAATCCAACAGGCTCCCCCCCCCCCCCAAATGAAAAGCACTGGGCTGGCAATGCTTCCCCAGTTGGATTTCTGCCTGACACGCAGCTGATTAAAAAGTGAAAGGAGCCCTCCGAGGAAGGCTGGGGTGGGGGAAACAGCTGGCAAATCTACACAGTGAGAGGTCGACTTGTTAAGAGATAGGGATCTTTTCTCTATCCATTTTCACCACGAGATGCATAATTTTATACACGTTTATCATGTTGCCTCTTCCTCACCTTTCCTCTAAACTAAAAAAAAACAAAACCCAGCTGTCACTCTGCCTTGCACACAGAGTAAACCTCCTGCACATGCTTCTGAGTCACTGCAAATCCATTGCATGCGAAAGCTGAAGATCGAGGGCCAGGCTAGGTCTGCAGCAGAACAAAAAAAAAAAGGTAAGCCTGCTTTTAGCTTCCCCTGATGTTAGGATACCTGATAGGCTGAGAGTGCTACTTGGACAAAGAGGTTTAGGATCGTGGACTTGAAAGGGAACCCCAGAGGTCATCTAGGCCAACCCCCCGCAATGCAGGAATCTCAAAAGTTTTTCTCCATCTCTCAAAACGCTGGAATTCATGAACATCCAAGGAAGATTCAGGATGGAGAAAAGAAGGTTACTTCTTCATGCAGTGCATAGTTAAACTATGGAACTCTCTGCAACAGGAGGCCACCAAGCCTAGATGGTTTTAAAAGAGGATTGGATAGTGAAGAGGGCTGTCCACAACTACCAAGAAGGGGCCCTAGATTCTACACCACGATAACAACAGCATTTAAAATTAAGCTAGCCAGTAGATCTGATAAGCGGGGGGGGGGGGGTGTTAGAGGAGGAATAAAAGAATCTGATGCAAATTCTGCACAGCTAAAATGCAGCACAGCGAAAAGTCTCCCAGAGCAATCAGATGGGTATTGTTGCAGGAATTTATGTATAGGTTGGGGGGGGGGGGTTGCCCCTCCAGCAAAGCCACTTCCGGCCTGCCCAGGAGGTGGGGTTGCGGGCTTCACGCCCACCCCCACATGAGCGGGGGCTGATTTCAGCCCCCGCGAGAACAGGGGAATCCCGGCCAGATCTGCCCTATTTAGGGCCGGCTCAGAGGGGGCTCGCCCTCTTTTCGCCGGCTCGCCCTCACGTTTTCCCACCCTCCCTCCCTTTAGGTATGCTTTAGGTAGGTCTTTGACTTTGCTATGGACTTCGATCTGTCGCCGCAAGGGGCATGGTAGGAATTTTTCCCAATTGGCAATTTGTAGCCTTTTGGTTTTTCGCCTACCTCATAGCAACTCGTCACAACTTTTCGGCATTGGCGGTAGGCATTGGTAAGAAGGGGTTAAGAGGATGTGGGGGGGGAGGAACGCCATCACCTCCCCCCAGTGAGCGGAAGGGTGGTCCGTTAAAGGACTGGGGGGGGGCATGGCCCTGTCCGAAGCCTATGGAGGTGTGGGCCAAAGGCAAGCCCCCCCCCCAGCGGTGACAGAGGGAGCTCCTAGTCAACGTTCCTTGGCAGGAGACTCCCCCCCCCCCATAAAGTGTTAACCCTTCCCAGTGTCTCCAGCAAATGGTCTGGAGCCGGATAGTCGATAGGACCAATGCCTAAGCCAATGCCTCTCATTCCTGAATTCAATAAAGTTGTGGCCTAATTCGCCCAATTAACCTTAATTATGGTGTCTTGTGTCTTTATTTATCCTGGTGGGGGGGGGGAACTCACCACGCAAATCTCATGCACATGCAGCCCACTACCAAAATCAGCACAATCGCTTTTGTGACTTTTGTGGTTTGTCCCCACAAAACTCTTCATCACAGTTTCTTCCTATCTATTCAAAGGGCCTCTGCTGCAGAATATCAAGTGTAAGAATTCACTGATCAATGTACCTGTGTACGGGCTCACTGGGAAAACTTCAGAAATTCATATAGACATGTGAGCTCAGCTACTCAACAGCCTCTGCCTGAGTGATAATTCCTGGCATCCTGATACCTGAGTGCCAGACAGGTAGCCATTCCAGAAATAACAAACCCAGATGAAGACAAAAAGGTGTGATTGACTTGGCTGGGAAACAGGGAAATGTAAATATCTCTTTTGTTACACTTGATGGGTGTTTGGTGGAGGGCAAGGGGAACCATGGGGCAGGGTCCAGGATGCTCAGATTACTGCCACCAGACCTCCCCTTTCAAGATGTAACTGTGATGTATTAGTGATGTAGTTTGGGGGGGGGGTGTAACATGGGGATGAGCAGCTAATAAAAGTTTGGGGGCTCTTTTGTTCAGGGCTTCCATCTTGTTCCACCTTGTGGCAGGTGGGAGTCTGTCGCAACAGTCTTCAAGATAGACCAAGCCTACTGGCTGCTGTTTTGCTCTGGTATTCCTGGCTGGTGTCCTTGTTTTTTGTCCAATGGAGCCCTCAGATTTCTCCGTTAACAGTATAGATATTAAAGTGCATAAGCCGGGGCTTGATGACAAGATAAAACTTTCCAGAGAGGACAGATCAACAAATAATCAGCTTCGGAATGTCTTGACATTTAACATTCAGAACAAGAGGACGTCAGTTCAAAACAGAGGGCAGCGCTCCTCCCCAGATGAAGCCGAGCCAAGCTGCGCATAAGCTGGAATGTGGGGCCGGCAAGAGGTCTGTTTCCACTTTAGGCACTCGGCACTGACATCCCTCTACTGCTCAAAAGAGCATTAGGCCTCTATCTGAGATAGGGCAGCCATGTGTCCTGCCTTACAGAGGAGAGGCCTCTTATCAGCTGAAGATTCAGGAAAGATAAAAGGGCACTTCTTAACACAGCGCATGGTTAAAACTGTGGAACTCTCTCCCACAGGACGCGGTGACAGTGCCCAGCTTGGATGGCTTTGAAATAAGATTAGGCATATTTCAAGGAGGAGAGGGCTATTGGCTCACCAGCAGGACATGTGAAAAGGATCTAGGGGTCTTGGTGGACTACAAGCTTAAGATGAGCCAACAGTGTGAAGCAGCAGCAAAAAAGGCGAATACTATTCTAGGCTGCGTCAACAGGAGTATAGTGCAACCGGGTCAAGGGAAGTAATGTAGAGGTAAAGGGACCCCTGACCATTAGGTCCAGTCGTGGCCCACTCTAGGGTTGCGGCGCTCAACTCGCTCTATATGCCGAGGGAGCCGGCGTACAGCTTCCGGGTCATGTGGCCAGCATGACTAAGCCGCTTCTGGAGAACCAGAGCAGTGCATGGAAACGCCATTTATCTTCCCACCAGAGCGGTGCCTATTTATCTACTTGCACTATGATGTGCTTTCGAACTGCTAGGTTGGCAGGAGCAGGGATTGAGCAACGGGAGCTCACCCCTTCGCGGGGATTCGAACCGCCAACCTTCTGATCAGCAAGTCCTAGGCTCTGTGGTTTAACCCACAGAGGACTCGAACCCATGACTTCAAGTGGTAAGAAAGGAGATTCCGACTAAACATTCGGAAAAGCTTTCTGACAGTAAGAGCTGTTCTACATTGGAAGAGGGAGGGAGGTAGGGACGCGGGGGGGCACTGTGGTCTAAACCACTGAGCCTCTTGGGCTTGGTGATCGGAAGGTTGGTGGTTCAAATCCCCGTGACTGGGTGAGCTCCTGTTGCTCTCTCCCAGCTCCTGCCAACTTTGCAGTTCGAAAGCAAACCAGTGCAAGTAGATAAATAGGTACCATTGCGGCAGGTAGGTGAACGGTTTCTGTGCACTGCTCTGGTTCACCAGAAACAGTTTAGTCCTGCTGGCCACATGACCCAGAAGCTGTCTGCGGACAAATGCTGGCTCCCTCGGCCTGTAAAGCGAGATGAGAACCACAACCCCAGAGTCGTCTGCAACTGGACGTAACTGCCAGGGGTCCTTTACCTTTTAGCTTATCTTGATAGGGACATGGGTGGCGCTGTGGTCTAAAGCACTGAGCCTCTTGGGCTTGCAGATCGGAAGGTCGGCGGTTCGAATCCCCGCAACAGAGTGAGCTCCCGTTGCTCTGTCCCAGCTCCTGCTAACCTAGCAGTTCAAAAGCACACCAGTGCAAGTAGATAAATAGGTACGGCTGTGGCAGGAAGGTAAATGGTGTTTCCATGCGGTCTGGTACTCGTCACAGTGTTCTGTTGCACCAGAAGTGGTTTATTCCTGCTGGCCACATGACCCAGAAAGCTGTCTGTGAACAAATGCCGGTTCCCTTGGCCTGAAAGTGAGATGAGCGCTGCAACTCCAGAGTTAACCATCCAGGGATCCTTTACCCTCAGGAGGTGGTGGGCTCTCCTTCCTTGGAGGTTTTCAAGCAGAGGTTGGATGGCCATCTGTCAGGGATGCTTTAGCTGAGATTGCCGCGTTGAAAGGGGGTTGGACTAGATGACCCTCATGGTCCCTTCCAACTCTATGATTCTATTATCTCTCTTCTAAATTGCTGGGACATTCTGCTATGGCTGTGGCTTTTAGCAAAAAGACTGGTCTTGAGCTGGGGAAGAAGGTGAGTTTGCTGGACAAGGTAAAGGGACACCTGACCATTAGGTCCAGCCGTGGCCGACTCTGGGGTTGCGGCGCTCATCTTGCTTTACTGGCCGAGGGAGCCGGCGTACAGCTTCCGGGTCATGTGGCCAGCAGGACTAAGCCGCTTCTGGTGAAACAGAGCAGGGCACGGAAATGCCGTTTACCTTCCCGCCGGAGCGGTACCTATTTATCTACTTGCACTTTGACGTGCTTTTGAACTGCTAGGTTGGCAGGAGCTGGGACAGCAATGGGAGCTCACTCCGTCGCGGGGATTCAAACCACCGACCTTCTGATCGGCAAGTCTTAGGCTCTGTGGTTTAACCCACAGCACCACCCGCGTCCCGTTGCTGGACAAGACACCCTCTCCAAATCAACTCAAACTGCATGACCTGACCTTGAGGGTGGGATGCAACTCAATCCCAACCTGGGTTCTGCGGTGGTCTATAAGAACCCCACAGCGCTAGTGAATTTCACATCTCCCTGTAGCATCCGTAACCACAAGTCTTCCGCTGTCAATTGGAGGCAGGAAAACCAAATGCCCCCACTTTGCACAGGCATTTTTCCTTCCCTGAAATTGCTTTGGGTAATTATCTCGGGGGGGGGGGAGGGGGGCATCTTTCACACTGAGGTTCTCAGCTTTTAAAATTCTGCCCCATGCCAAAGATTCCGCGCACCTTTCTTCGCTGCCTACCGGGCTCGGGTCTTGTTCTCTCACACACGTTTTGAAACTACAGATGCTGTTTGCTCTCTTGCCAAAGCCCGGCTTGTTTGACACCTACCACCCTCCGAGAAAAGCTCGCTTCCATTTCATCTCCGTTAATGATACAAGGATAGAACAAGCAGCAGCTCCCTTCCCCAGGGTCTGCCTCTACCAGGAAAGCGTTTGCGTTATTACGAGGCCTGATTTTCAACAGGAAAAAGCAGACGTACTGGAGATTTCTTCCACTGACCCCAGCGCCTTTGAGCCAAGACGATCAAGGGCCTGGAAGCCAAGCCTTGGGAGGCTGAGGGAGCCGCTTCTGAATGCCAGTTCAGCAGTTGCGCCTGAATTCTGCTGGTGGGTTTGTGTGTTTGTTGCATGTGTGTTTGTTGTTGTTTAGTCGTTTAGTCGTGTCCGCCTCTTCGTGACCCCCTGGACCAGAGCACGCCAGGCACTCCTGTCTTCCACTGCCTCCCGCAGTTTGGTCAGACTCATGCTGGTAGCTTCGAGAACACCATCCAACCATCTCGTCCTCTGCTGTCCCCTTCTCCTTGTGCCCTCCATCTTTCCCAACACCGGGGTCTTTTCCAGGGAGTCTTCTCTTCTCATGAGGTGGCCAAATTCTTGGAGCTTCAGCTTCAGGATCTGTCCTTCCAGTGAGCACTCAGGGCTGATTTCCTTCAGAATGGACAGGTTGGATCTTCTTGCAGTCCATGGGACTCTCCAGAGTCTCCTCCAGCACCAGAATTCAAAAGCATCCATTCTTCGGCGATCAGCCTTCTTGATGGTCCAGCTCTCACATCCATACATCACTACTGGGGAAACCAGAGCTTTAACTATAGTCATACCTCGGGTTGAAGTAGCTTTGGGATGAAAATTTTCAGGTTGTGCTCTGTGGCGACCTGGAAGTAACGGAGCGCATTACTTCCGGGTTTCACCGCTTGCACATGTGCAGATGCTCAAAATGACGGCAAGGTGATGCCTCTGCTTTTTAAGATGCTGTCTAGCTTTGTCATTGCTCTTCTCCCAAGAAGCAGGCACCTTTTAATTTCGCGGCTGCTGTCACCATCTGCAGTGATCATGGAGCCCAAGAAAGTAAAATCTCACTGCCTCCATTTCTTCCCCTTCTATTTGCCAGGAGGTGATGGGACCAGTGGCCATGATAGCCCAACATTTCTCCAATGAGCTCAAGGTGATGCACAGCGGTTCTCCACCCCCTCCTCATTTAATCCCCACAACAACCCTGTGAGGTAGATTAGGGTGGGAGGCAGCAACTTGCCCAAGGTCACCCAGCGAGCTTAAAGGCTGGGTGGGAATTTGAACCCAAGACCTCCAAGTCCTAGTCCAACACTTGAACCACTAATACCTGTCTGTCTGGTTGGTATGGGGTGCTAGGGGAGGGGTAGTCGTGCTCCTTCTGGGGTGGTTGTCCACCTTTGGTCCCTATCCTGCACTCAGCTCACCTGTGGCTCCTAGAAGCTGTCAGCAGGCCACAGCATCCACATGCTGGGAAACAGCTTCCGCTGGCCGGCTAAACCAGGTGAAGGCAGCTGCTGGGTCTCCAACCCTCAGGGAGTTAGGGACCTCCCCTGAATGAGAAGACAGGCTCTTGCCAGTTGATGGGACAAGGCCAAGAGTGGGTGTAATGGTCAAGAAAGCTGTTTCTGCAAGTGCTATAGAATGAGGGGCAGGTGGGGCTCATCCACCTCGAAGGGAGCCCATCTAGGAGAAGGAAAACTCTGGTCCTAGATGTCTTCTGCCTTGAGGGACATCTTCGGGAGAAGAAAGGGCTCAGGAGTAAACCCTACGCAAATCTGGAAAGGAGTCCCCAGGACGGTTGGATGGCGTCTTTTATACTCCTCTTTCCAGCAACTCCAGCAGCAGTGCCGGATTTACATATAAGCTAAACAAGCTATAGGTTAGGGCCCCACTCTCTTGAAATTTATAGGGAAAATTTAAAGGGGGAAAAAATGGATGTACATTTCCAAAATATAAGATAAAAAAGAAATAGAATAAAACCTACATACAGCCACAGTGTTTTGTGTTGTTTAGGCTCCTGTGTTGTAAGTCATGGGCCCCGCCTGCTCGCCTGCTCCCTAAAATATCACTGGTTTCCTCCTTTCTATATACAGTCATACCTCGGGTTACAGACGCTTTAGGCTGCGTTTTCTCGGGTTGTGTACGCGCCAAAACCTGGAAGTACCAGAATGGGTTCCGGGTTTTGGCAGTCATGCACACGCAGAAGCACTGAATGGCAACGGTGCTGGGGGGTTACGAATGTGCCTCCCACACAGATCACGTTCGCAACCCGAGCGCCCACTGTATAGGGTGCCGACATTCTGCATGGACTGGTTGCATGGCAACCTGTGCAAATGGCTAGAGATACCTATAAGGTCCATAAATGACCATCAAGCATATATATTCAACACATTTGTTGTTGACGAAGGACAGCTGGACATAGAAAGGGCCCCATTGCCTTCAGGAGATGAGGGCCTCATCAAACCTCAATCTGGCCCTGTCAGCAGCCAAGCTGGTACCAAACATATTGTTCTGCATTCCTTTGGACCACACCAACAAGGTCGAGAGGACCTCATATACTACATAGAGTTGCAACTCTAATTGCATTGTTATTGGCAGTTCAATGTGGTGTCATATAAATCACGAAGGGGGCGGGGAAGAATCACCTGCTTTGGTTTCAGAATGAAGGAGTGAGATTGATAGATTTCATCTCTCTCTCCCTCTCTTCCCCCATAGGCTCTTCTGCAAGTAGCCAAGAATCTCTTCACACACCTCAGTAGGTATCCTCCATCATAGCTGCCCCAGTGGTATTGTGTAGCCTTGGGACGCGACCCCCAGCTGTAAAATGGGAATAATAAAAAATGGGGAAGCTTTGCAAGACGGTTGGATGGCGCCTTGTACTCCTGCAGCCAAGCTGGTGCCAAATGTCTCGCTCTGCTTGCTTCAGTGAGGCGGGGGGGGGGGTCTTGTTGTCTGGACAGCCCAGAAAGACCTTCGTACACCCTGCCCAGGCTTGCACCTCAGGGTGCTGTTAATGCAGCAGTTTGACTTCACTCCCAGAGGTGTGCTCCATTATCCCTCGAGACAGATGGGTGCCAAGAACAACGGGGCTCTCTGGTTTCCCCCCAGGTGACTCCCTGAGAACGGCGAGAACAGGACGCTGGAGGAGATGGTCCCATCGGGCCTGATCCCACGGGGCTCTTTGTGTTTCCTTATGCCCGGCACTGTCAGGGCTGCTGGTGGATCCCGGGCGCTGCGCTTCTGAGTCCCTCAGTCCAAGGCGAGCAGCTCCTTTCCGGAGGTGCTGCCTGCTGCAAACCACAAAAGCCCCAGGTCCCCGCCCTCCTCCGCAGGCAGAGCGTGCATTGCGGGGCGCCCTGCCAAGGGAAACCAACTTCCTAGAATGCCAGGAACAGAGCCAGGGGAACTGGCAAGAGTTGGGACCAGCCGGGATGTAAACAGAGGGAAATGAGTGCCGCAATATGATCCAGTTGCTCAGCTGCAGGCAAAAGGGTGTTTTGTGTGGAAGCAAAGCACCCAGAGACATTCTTGGAAAAGCATAAAGGTAGCTAAGCTGCAGGTGGGCTTGTTTCTCTTCCACCAACCCAAAAGACCATAAAATGAGTCCACCTGGATCAGGTCAAAGGGGGACCATTCTCTCTTCATCACGATCTTTCAGACAAGTCTAAACTTAATTCTCTCCTCTTAGGCAAAGATCACAAGAGGACCTGGCTGGTAGCCAGATTCTGCGCCCAAATTTGTAGGCACGGGTCATTCTCTAGAATAAAATAGCTTACAAGGGAAATGCTGAAGTCGCCCTTTGGGGAGCCTCAGGGTCAATTTTTTATGGTAGCCCAAATCTCAGTTGAACCGGTGTATGTATATATTTCAATTTTAACCCATGAGCTATTGCTGCAATCTGCTCTGGTTGTATATTTTATGAATGCTGTTTTTATTGTGTTATGTGAACTGGTCTCTGACCATAATAAATTATCTGTCTATCTATCTTCATCACCATCCCCATGACAGGGACTCTAGGCAGCTTACAGATAAAATAAGAGCAGCTAAAAACATGGGGGAGAAACCACAATCACTTAAAAAGACACCCCACAAAATAGCTATTTAAAATACAGAGGACCCCCCAAAACAGCACCAGCCCTTTCATTAAAAGCAGGGGGTTCCCCAAAGCCAGTTGGGAGAAGGAAGGTCTTCACCTGCCAGAGGAAGGGCAACGAGGAGGGAGCCAGTCTCGCTTCTCCAGGAAGGGAGTCCCAAAGTCTGGGAGCAGCCGCCCAGAAGACCCTCTCCCCGTACCCCCATCAAGCAGGCCTGTGAGGCTGGCAGGGCCAAGAGAAGGGCCTTTGCCGCAGATCTACGCCAGCATCCCACTCTCACAGTGTCCAGCCAGATGCCTCTGGGAAGTCTGCTCTGAAGAAGAAATCTCTGGCAGTAAGAGCTGTTTGATAATGGAATGGATGATTACCAGAGGAGTCAGCAGGATCAGGCTCATCTAGTCCAGTATCCTGGTCCCACAATGGCCAGGCAGATGCTGCAATGGGAAACCTGCAAGCAGGATGCGAGCCCAAGAGCAACTCTCCCCACCTGCGGTTTCCAGAAACGAGGATTCAGAAGCATCACTGCCTCCAACTGAGGAGGCAGAGCGGAGTCATCCTGGCTAGGAGTCCTCAGTAGCCCTCTCTTCCTCCAGGAATTCATCTAATCCTCTTTTAAAGTCATCTAGGTTGGCCATAACTCAGGCATAGGCAAACTCAGGCCCTCCAGATGTTTGGAACTACAACTCCCATCATCCCTAGCTAACAGGAACAGTGGTCAGGGATAATGGGAATTGTAGTCCCAAACATCTGGAGAGCTGAGTTTGCCTATGCCTGTCATGACTGCTTCCTGGGGCATAGAGTTCCAGAGTTCAGCTAAGTCAGGGGTCAGCAAACTTACCGCCCCCTGGGCCGCTGTCTTCAGCGCCGATTGCATAGCGGGCCGGAGGGCGGGGGAGCGCGTGCCCATAAGCATGCGCACACACTATTTCCAGCGCACTTCTGGGTCAGAGGAGCACTGGAAATAGCTTGTGCGCATGTGCATGGGCCTCCTCCGACCTGGGTGTGCACCGGAAATAAAGCTTGTGCATGCGCAAATAACACTTGCGCATGCACACAAGCTATTTCCGGAGCTCCTTCGACCCGGAAGTGGGCAGCCACACAGCGCGGAGCCGGTAAGAGCGGGTGGCGGCAGCAGGTGTTGCCGTGGGCCGGATAAACGAGTCCCTCGGGCCTTATCCAGCCTGCGGACCTTAGTTTGGGGACCCCTGAGCTAAGTGCTGCGTGAATAAGTGTTTTCTTTTATCTGTTCCAAATCTCCCAACGTTCAGCTTCGTGGCACATCTCATTCTGGCATGATGCGGGGTGAGGAATCTTGGCTCTATCCAATTTCTCCATGCCATGCAGAATTTTATAAATTTGCAAAGCCGCATTGTGAACTGTACCAGTCGTCTCAGTGCATGTAGTGATGGTGAGAATGCGTCTTCACTTTGATCGCCACATTCTGCCTCTCTCTGCTCTCCTCGGCCCCAGTGGTGCTATCGACTCCGCCGCCCCCCGCCCCGCAAGTAGAAGAGGCACCATGGAGGGGGGGGGTGTTATGCAACCCAGGACCCTCCAAACGTCCATGGCACCAATGTGATGACTTCAAATGGGCAAAAGTGCAGCATTCCGCATGCAGAAAACTCAAGGGAGCAGGAAGTCAGGGGGAAAGGAGAAGGTACCTGTATTTGTAGGTTGCCGCCATGTCACGACTGCGAAGCAAGGCAGAAGACAGAAAGACAGAGTGGTTGGTCAAAGCCGCAGCAGCTAAACAAGACTTTCTGGAGGCACAGCCTAGACCTCCTGGCTAGTGGCCCTCGATAGGCCTCTCCTCCTCCATGAATCTGCCCAATCCTCTTTTAAAGCCATCAAGGTTGGTGGCCTTCACTGCCTCAGGTGGCAGGGAGTTCCACTGCTTAACTTCATCTGTTACGTTTGCTATAGGCCAGGAGCAGATGCCAAGGCAGAATGGCCACATGGCTCGCAACAGACCATTCCTACCTAATGGAAGACAGCCGCACAACCTGTTCACATAGCGATTGATCTTGCAAAGACGCCCCAACTATTCAGTTGCCTCTCCTGTGTTCACACAGTCAAGGGGTGCATCTGGAGTAAACATACCTAAAGGGTCTCCAACCTTTTGCTGCCCTGGAAAGGTGATCTGGTGATCTTTGCAAGTTGGCCTTTGCAGATCTGATGCCCTACAGATGTTCTGGAGAACTCCAGAGCACATGCGACAGCCTTTCAGATATTTGCAGAGGGCCATCCTATCTCCTTTTGGTCTCCCAAGCTAAACCTAACCAACTCCCTCAACGGTTCCTCATCAGGCTTGGTTTCCAGAGCCTCCTCTGAACACCTTCCAGGTTATCAATATCCTGGAGAAGAAGACAGCTGTGACAGCAGAGGGGGACGTCAGAAGCCCATTTCCTGGAAGCCACAAAATCCTGGCGCTGGGGGCAACTTTTCTAAGTCACAGCACAGGAGCACCAGGGACATAGCATGGGGGGTGCTGGGGGGCCGTGGCCCCACGCACACAATTGAGGGGGCGTAAACCACGCAGGCAACCCTAGCCAGGCGCAGTCCGTTGCACCTTTCAGCTGCCAAGGGCTGTGTTGGCTGGCCGGGCTCCCCACTGCGTTGGCTGGCAAGAGGCTCAGCGCGGCCCCAGTGAGGGTGGGGTCGCTCCTGTAACATCATTGGTGAGGGCTGGGCTGGTGCAGACCCCCCCCCCATTCTCAGAGTACATGCAACCCCTCACCCTGTCCAGTGTTCACACGAGCCCCGGGCACCGGCAAATGATGCTACACCACTGAGGAGCAGCACTGAAAACCGAGTAGAAGTGGATGGAATCAGGGCCGTCTTAAGCATATCCGGCACCGTGGTGCAAAGCTCCCTCCAGAGCCCACACCACCCCCATTTCCCAGAGTTTTTTAGGGCGTTGCCGGCAGGGCTGGAGGAGGCAGGCAGTGGCTGGAGGACAGTTCCTCCGGCGGGGAAGAGGTGGAGGCTGAACGTGGCGCCTCCCGGCTCAGCTGGCCACTTTGTGCCGCGGTGGCCACGGCAAACGGAGGCTCCGGGCGCCGTGCTGCTTTGGCGTGGCATGGCGGGCGAGGGTGGAAAGCTGATGTAATAAGTGTTGGAAGTGTAAAGATAAAGAAGGTACTTGTCAGAGCCGCCCCTAGGTCCCAGCTCACAAAGGACCAACGCCCGGCTGTAGTTATTTACAAAAGTCTTTATTGAAGTCCAGTTTCCATTTCAAAGCCGGAGCGTGCTGCTCTACGTCTTAAAGTCTAGACCGGCGAAGTTCCGTCTGAGTCTCCTCCCCGCTGACACCAGTTTAAGACCCTAGCCTTGCTCCACCTCTTCCTTAGCTCCTTCCTCCTCTGGGCCCTCCTGCCTGCTGGGGTTTCATCCTTTCTGGATTCTTCTGACGCTGACCCCCCTGATTCTTGCCCCTCCTTCCGGCGGGCTTTAGGACCTGGTTCCCTATCCGGGCTACCTGCTGTGCCGCTCGCCTGTACATTTGAACTTGGCGCGCGCGCCCAGCCGGTAACCTTCCTCTCGACCGTTCCCTCGCTCTCCGATGGAGGCGTGGTCAACCCTGACTCATCTTCTCTCGCTGGTGGTGAATACGCTGGCCCTGATACCTGGGACTCTTCCCCCCCACTACGCTCTGGAGGGGAAGCTGGTCCTGATTTCCAACTGCTGCTCTGGGAGTCCCCGCTGGCCCCTTGCTTCTGGGGTGTCCCCCTTGGGGCCCCCCTTGCCCTGGCCACCGGCGCCCCCTTCTGTGAATCTTCCGATTCGCTGGAGAGGCTCATGGAATCTCTCGGGCTACTGTCCTCTTCTCCTGCGCTGCCCTCGGATTGCTCCCCCTCGCTCTCCATCTCCTCCCCTCCCTGCGCTCCCGCTGCGTCCCTGACAGTACTTTTTATCATATGTGGTGGGAATGTAAGAAAGTGAAAGACTTCTGGGAAAAAATATATAATGAATTGAAGAAGATTTTAAAATATACATTTATAAAGAAACCAGAGGTCTTTCCGTTAGGGATATTAGGAAACGAGATAAAAAGAAAAGATTGTAAATTCTTTCAATATGCAGTAACAGCAGCAAGAAGAAGAAGAAGAAGAGTTTGGATTTGATATCCCGCCTTTCACTCCCTTTAAGGAGTCTCAAAGCGGCTCACATTCTCCTTTCCCTTCCTCCCCCCCAACAAACACTCTGTGAGGTGAGTGGGGCTGAGAGACTTCAGAGAAGTGTGACTGGCCCAGGGTCACCCAGCAGCTGCATGTGGAGCAGCGGAGACGCGAACCCGGTTCCCCAGGATTACAAGACTACCGCTCTTAACCACTACACCACACCGGCCCAGTGTGTTACTGGCCCAGAAATGGAAACAACAGGAAATACCGACTGTGGAAGAATGGAGAATGAAGCTGTTGGACTATGCGGAGCTGGACAAACTGACAGGAAAGATCAGATACTTAAGAGACCAAAAGTTCATCGAGGACTGGGGGAAATTTGTGGAATATCTGGAACATATAAGTGAGGGACAGATAACGCTAATGGGGTTTAAAGAAGCACTGTGAAAGATTAAGAACTATTGCCTAAAGGGAATAAAAAGAAAGGTATAAATAATGTCAATATAAAATTAAGAAATGCGTAATTTAAATAACAACTATGGTTCATTTACAGAAAAGCTGGAGGAAGTCCTGAAAAGGAATAAGTTGTGAAAATTGATGTGAAACTAATATGTTTTTTGTTTTCTTTTTTGATGTAAATTAATAAAAATTCATTTTTTTAAAAAAAGAAAGCTGATGCTGGGGGGGCGCCGTGTCCAGCTTCCGCCTCTTCCCTGGCGGCTTCCAGAACTTTGCGCCCCGGCGCCCCGCGCCACTACCCTCTATGGGTAAGACAGCCCTGGATGGAATCAGCTGCTTCAAAGGAAGGGTTGCAGATTTGCAAAGGAGAGCAAGTCTAGGGCACCGTGACTAGGAAGAGGTGGAGATTTCTCTCTCTCTCTCTCTCTCTCTCTCTGTGTGTGTGTGTGTGTGTGCGTGTTAAACAGAAATTGGTTCTTGCAAAAAAGCAGGCAGAAAATAAATGAGAGGGGTAACATGGCAGGCGCGTGAGAGAGACAGGAGACAACCCAATACCTCGAAGATCAGCATGTCAGAAGCACAAAATCCTTTGCAAGCCTTTTACAAGCGACTGGATGTCGCCCCGTCCGCCTGGCACCAGCAAATGCAGACAGGATGGCACAGGGCACTGAGAAAAGGAGAGGGGGTGGAAGAGCAGCTCAGGGGAAGGCAGGGGGAGGGGTGGAATCACTGAACTGTAGAGCTGGAAAGGACCCAAAGGGTCATCTAGTCCAACCCCCTGGGATGGGGGGGAGTATTTGGCTTGCAAAGCGCAGGGTGGGTGGCCAGGAAGGAAAGTCAGTGCAGTGCGCAGACAGATGTGGAAAAGGCAAATTCCACGCTAGGGAACTGAAAACGGAACTGCCAATATCGTCATGTTGTAAATCTATGGTGAGACCCCACGTAGAATTTGGTGCACAGTTCTGGCCACCTCATCTCAAGAAGGATGTTGGAAGGAGTCGGAAAAAACTTCAGAAAAGGGCATCCAGAAAGATCAAGGAGATGGAGCAACAGAACCCGCTCTGCTATGAGGAAAACTTGCAGCATTTGGGACTTCTGAGTTTAGAGAAACGGAGAGGAAAGGGCCACATGATACAGTCAAACCTCGGATCCCGAACGCCTCCATTTTGGAATGTTTCAGCTCCCGAATGATGAAAACCTGGAAGTAAATGCTCTGGTTTTTGAACGTTTTCCAGAAGCCGAACATCCGACGTGGCTTCCGTTTGAGTGCAGGAAGCTCCTGCAGCCAATCGGAAGCCGCGCCTCGGTTGTCGAACGTTTCGGAAGCCAAATAGGCTTCCGGAACGGATTAAGTTTGAGAACTGAGGTTTGACTGTAGAGTGGTACTTCTGGATACGAACGGGATCCATTACGGAGCCCCATCCGCATCCTGAAGCGAATGCAATTTGCTTCTGCGCATGTGCGGGTCGCGATTCACCACTTCTGCACATGACATCTTTTTGACCATCTGCGCATGCGCGAGCGGCGAAACCTAGAAGTAACACACTCCATTACTTACGGGTCGCCGCAGAGTGCAACCCGAAAACACTTAACCTGAAGGTATGACTGTAGTTGCAAACAGGCTATAAAGAGGCAACACGAAAAGAAAAAGAAAATCCCCACGCACAG
The DNA here is from genome assembly GCF_964106915.1 of Podarcis gaigeae. Lineage (NCBI taxonomy): Eukaryota > Metazoa > Chordata > Lepidosauria > Squamata > Lacertidae > Podarcis > Podarcis gaigeae. The sequence continues at coordinate 102,885,805 of NC_139677.1, read as the reverse complement.
AGGCATGTTTTCCCCATGGAGTGCGCCAAATGCATGTTTATGTCACAGAGCCACGCTCGCAGGTATCGTTTAGCTCTCAGGCAGCCTGTAGCGATTCCTCTTGGGCTCACCTCAGGCGTGCAGCGCAGTCAAGAAAAAGGAGCTGCAAAAGAATACCCCCCCCAGCCCCCGCTTCCAATGTCCTTGACATGAGCGCCAAAATACCCCAACCCAACTTTGGACAGCCCCCCCCCCCCGAAGCTTGCCAGGCCCTGATCATTGGCCTAATGAAACAAGTGACAAATGAACATTGATCTGCCATCAGATCAATCCCAGGGAGCTTCCCAGAGAGAGGAACAGCTCGTTTCAGGGCTGCGAAGAAAGCACCGACGGCTCCCTGCCGATACACTCCGCTAATTATTATTATTATTATTTATTTATTTATACCCCGCCCATCTGGCTGAGCTTCCCCGGCCACTATGGGCGGCTCCCAATCGAGTGTTAAAAACAATAGAGTATTAAATATTTTAAAATTCCCTAAACCGGGCTGCCTTCAGATGTCTTTTAAAAATAAGGTAGCTGCTTATTTCCTTGCCATCTGATGGGAGGGCGTTCCACAGGGAGGGAGCCACCACCGAGAAGGCCCTCTGCCTGGTTCCCTGTAACCTCACATCTCGCAGGGAGAAAACCGCCAGAAGGCCCTCGGCGCTGGACCTCTGTGTCTGGGCAGAACGATGGGGGTGGAGACGCTCATTCAGATACACTGGACCGAGGCCGTTTAAGGCTTGAAAGGTCAGCACCAATACTTGCCACAGGGGGGGGGAGGGGTTGCAGAGAGGCAGAAGGCCTGTGGGAAAATGGCCAGCAGAGCCTGAGCCCAAGAGCAATTCCCCCCTCCTTCTGTTTCCAGGAACTGGGTTTTCAGAAGCCTTGCTGCCTCCAATTGGGGAGGGAAGAGGAGAGCCACTCTGACTGGTAACCACCGATAGCCTTTCCTCCACCATGAATGTGTCCCATCTTCTTTTAAAGCCATCTATGTTGGTGGCCACCGCTGCATCCTGTGGCATGGAGTTCCATAGTCTGCGCAGCATGAAGAAGCCCTTCCTTTTCTCTCTCTTTTTTAAAAAAAATTTTTAATGTTCTATTGGAATTTGCTTTACAACATAACATAAACCCCCCACCCCACCCCAACACACAATCCACCCTCATTAAACGCGAACACAACATACAGTGAGCGGTCAGGGACCCCTGACCATTAGGTTCAGTTGCGGATGACTCTGGGGTTTCGGCACTCATCTCGTTTTCTTGGCCGAGGGAGCCGGCGTACAGTCATGTGGCCAGCATGATGAACCAGAGCAGCGCACGGAAACGCCGTTTACCTTCCCGTCATTTATTTACTTCCCGCTATTTATCTACTTGCACTTTGACATGCTTTCGAACTGCTAGGTTGGCAGGAGCAGGGGCCGAGCAACAGGAGCTCACCCTGTCATGGGGATTCGAACCGCCGACCTTCTGATCGGCAAGCCCAAGAGGCTCAGTGGTTTAACCCACAGCGCCACCTGCGTCCCTTAGACGTCCACAAATTCAGGCATTGTGCCACGCGTAATTTTATAAACTTCTAGCACGTGGCCTCTTGCTGGTCTTTCCATTAAACTAAACAAGGCCCAAAGGCTGCGACCATTCTTCATACAGTAGTCGCTCCCATCCCCTTAACTTTGCACACGTGAGAGAAAGCAAGCGGGGGGGGGGGGAGGTGCTGGGACAAGTGAGAAGGTGGCTGTGCAGGGATTGACGGAGCGAGGAGCTTAATCTGCTTTATTTGTAATCCACTTTGAAGTAAACCAGCATTAATAAATTCCCTGGGAACAAACAGCCCTGTTTGGCCAACGCTATTTTCATCCGTTTCAGGATTGGCCGGGGGTGGTGGTGGTGTTGAGGCGAAAAAACAAAGCAATAACTCAGGCTTCCCCCACCCCACCCCGATTTCCCAAGTCCGTGTTTTTAGGTTAGCGCCTTTCAAGCTTCCTTCTACCTCCACATTTGCTGGGAATCACATGTATCATAATTATTATATTTATTAAATTTATTTATAGCCTGCCGTCCCAAATGCCTGTCAGAATGAAACAGCCTGCATAGAGAGGAGGGAACCAGTCTGGCTTCTCTAGGCAGGGAGTTCCAAAGTGGTCTGGGAGGAGCCACCACGGAGAAGGCCCTGCTCCATGTTTCCACCAAGCAGGCCTGGAAGGATGATGGGACTGAGATAAGGGCCTCCCCCAGGGACCCCGGATCCTGGGCAGGTTCAGATGAGGGAATACGGTCCTTCAGATAGCCTGAGCCTAAGCCATTTAGGGCTTATAGGGGTGTCCTCTGGTCTTGAATTCCTGCTTGCTGGTTTCCCATAAGCATCTGGTTGGCCCCCGAGAGAACAGGATGCTGGATTTGGGGGGCCAGTGGCCTGATCCAGCAGGGTCTTCTGACATTTATTTCTAAAGGGAAACCTGATTGACATTGAGCCAGGGAACTTCTACGCATCTCCCCAAAAGCCCCAACACACAGCACCACATTCTGGCTGCAGGTAGTTCTGGGGTTCAGTTCTCCACAGTTAGCCATCACTTTACATATCTTTTAAAGGAGACCTCATGAAAATCCAGAAGAATTTTAATTTATTAAATTTGTTAAAGCTCTGGTTTTCCCAGTAGTGATGTATGGAAGTGAGAGCTGGACCATCAAGAAGGCTGATCGCCGAAGAATTGATGCTTTTGAATTCTGGTGCTGGAGGAGACTCTGGAGAGTCCCATGGACTGCAAGAAGATCAAAAGTATCCATTCTGAAGGAAATCAGCCCTGAGTGCTCACTGGAAGGACAGATCCTGAAGCTGAGGCTCCAAGACTTTGGCCACCTCATGAGAAGAGAAGACTCCCTGGAAAAGACCCTGATGTTGGGAAAGATGGAGGGCCCAAGGAGAAGGGGACGGGAGAGGACGAGATGGTGGGACAGTGTTCTCGAAGCTACCAGCATGAGTTTGACCAAACTGCAGGAGGCAGTGGAAGACAGGAGTGCCTGGCGTGCTCTGGTCCAGGGGGTCACGAAGAGGGGGACACGACTAAACGACTAAACAACAATGCTCCCCTTGGCTGGACAACTGCACTGCTTTCAGAGACGTGTAAAATCTTTTTACAAAAGTTCTGGCTGGTTTGTGCTGCTGTATCATTATTTCAGGAAGCGCAAATTGGTTCACCTTTAAATGTGAACCGGGTCGAATTTCTTCTCCATCTCGAGTTGGGGAAGGCCGAACATATGCTACACTATCTGCATTTACGCCTTTCTTATTTAGCGCCCCCCAATACTTACCCATCCTCATTTTATTTTATGATTACATCCACTGCAGCGCCATTTTACAGACAAAATGCGCTCATTGTAGGCAATATAATTTTTAAGAGCCTTGTTTTTCGACAGTTTGCAAGTCTAATGCTGTCAGCCAGGAAGGAACTTGCTGAGCTAGAGAACCCAGGTTTGCATAGATCTGTTTGTATAGATCCCACACTGATGAACTTTCTCTTATTTGCACGATTATATGTATTTATTTGCAAAGTTGGGCTCTGGCGGATTGAGGGGACTAGACCATTAGTGTGTCCAACAGCCAAGAAGGCAGTTTCTGTACAAGATGAAGAGAGAAGATGGGCAGATGGGGCTCGCCCGCCTGGGAAGGGAGGCTAAGAAGGAAAACTCTGATCCTAAACCTCCGTTGCCTTGCGGGACATCATCAGGAGAAGAAAAGGCTAAGGATTAAACCCTACACAAATGCGGAGTGGGATCCCTAAGGCGGTTGCATGGCACCTTGTCTGCCTCCTTCCGGCAGCTCCTGCGGCCGGGCCGGTGCCAAACGTCTTGCTCTGCTTTCCTTTGGACCCCATCTTTGAGGACGAGGGGGGGGTCTTGTTGTCTGGGCAGCCCAGGACCTCCAGACACACAGCCCAGGCTTGCACACCAGATATGTCACTTTGGTGCTGCTAAAGCAGCAGTCTGACTTCAGCCTTGGAGGCGCACTCCATTGTCTCACAAGACAGACAGATGCCAAGTTTTATTTTTATTTATTGAATTTCAGTGCTGCCCTTCGTCCGAGGATGACATGTGATGCCCTCTTTCTTTGCATGATTGCTTTCCCAATAATAATAATAATAATAATAATAATAATAATAATAATAATAAATTTTATTTATACCCTGCCCTCTCCAGCCAGAGCTGGGATCAGAGTGGCTAACACCAGTAAAATCACAGTAAAAACATAATAGGGGGAAAAAACACCAATTTAAAATACAGGCTAAAATGCAATTTAAAATGCAGCCTCATTTTAAAAGTAGCCCATAGATCAATATCATAAGGGGAGGGAAACATAAGGGTCAGACTGAGTCCAAACCAAAGGCCAGGCAGAACAGCTCTGTCTTGCAGGCCCTGCGGAAAGATGTCAAGTCCCGCAGGGCCCTGGTCTCTTGGGACAGAGCGTTCCACCAAGTCGGGGCCAGTACTGAGAAGGCCCTGGCCCTAGTTGAGACCAATCTAACCACCTTGTGACTTGGGACCTCCAAAATGTCATTTGTGGACCTTAAGGTCCTCCGCAGGGCATACCAGGAGAGGCAGTCCCGTAGGTACGAGGGTCCTAGGCCGCCTTGTGTTGCCTTGTGTTGTCTCTATAAAAGGATTGCCTGGACCCTGAGATCATGCCGCAATGAGCTTTTCATCGGTCCAACCCTGAGGGAAGTCTGGAAGGTGGTGAAGCGAGAACAGGACCCCCTGACTGCTCAGTTATGGGATGCTTCTCCCAAGGAGGCCCGCTGGGCACGAACCTTGTAGTGTTTCTTTGACTCCAGCCCAAGACTGTACTTTTAAATGTATTTTTAATAATACTGTTGGGAGGGTATTCAGCCATGTTTCACTCAGAGCAAACACCTTGAAATTAATGAACCTGGCTAAGCTGGGTCAATTAATTTCAACAGGTCTACTCTGAGTAGGGCTTTGTGATCTATCACCAGCTAAACATCGTGATACAGCGAGATATCACAATGTCTGAAATAAGGATAGTGTCACATAGAGACATTGAGTGGCTTCATGGCGATTTTTGCATAGAACACACAAACACATCATGTTTCTCAATATATTGCGCCAGGTCAAAAATTATGAAGCCAATATTATGATATAGACTTGAAACCAGTTTTGGACAATATATTGATATATCAACCAGTCCTAACACACATCCTGATTCACGATATATTGCCAGGTCAAAATTTATGAAACTGTTATCATGATATAGACTGGTTTTGGACAATATATATTGATATATCGACCAGCCCTGACTCTAAGTAAAACTTAGTTGACTATCCTCCCCCCACCCGAAGGGTCTGGCGTTATTATTGTGTTCTTATTTTCTGAACTTTCAATTCGGGATTTTTTAAAGACGGAAGTGGGGCACAAATTCAACACATCAAACTGAATTTACGGTGAGTTTCTGTTCCCTCTCTGGTTTGGGCGGAAAAAGGCCAGCCAGCAACTTGGTTTAATTCCTGGTGCTGCATTCGGCTTAGGGAATCCTAAAGCATGAAGGCTACAAAAACAAAGAGCAGTTGAGGATGCTTGAAGAGGAGGAGATTTCCCCCCAACAAAGACCATTACAAAGCTGGCCTCTGCAGCCCATCCCCACCAGCCCTTTCTTATTAGAATTCGGAAAAGTTCTCCACCAGGGAAGACCAGACAAGTCATGAATCTCCTGGGAAGGAAGCTAAAGCTAAAGCAGCTGCGCTCATAAGCAGCCTTCTGCCACCTCGAAAGCCTTGCGCCATCTCACAGAGACTCCGTCTGTTTCCTCTGGACTGCCTTTCACCTCCTTAATCCACTTATTGCTGGAAACGTAATTAGAAGGATCGCTGCAGACCGGGCTCTCAACGCAGGAAGATGGCAGGTCCCAGGAAAAGGTTGGGGAGGCTTCACCGTCACCGGGGGGGGAGAGAGCAACAAGGAAGGAGCCCTGTAGCTGGATCAGACCAAAGGCCCGTCCATCATCCATCCTCTTGCAGTGGGAAACCAGGGGTCGGTGGGAAACCTGCCAGCAGGATCGGGGCACAACAGCAATCTTCCCTCCTGTGGTTCTAGCCCTCTCCTCCGTGAATTTCTCTCGCTCTCTTTGAAAGCCACCTAGAATCCTAGAGGTTAGGGCTGCCTTAGGGCTGATATCCTGGGATATCAGGAATATCCCAGACAAAGCCGGAATACGGCAGCCTGAAGCAGTGTCCGGTCAGGAAGCGCTCAAATGTCCAGGAAAATCCAGACGTAAGGGCAACCCATGTCGGACGTGTAGATTTTGGCAAATTTCCTTAAAAATAGCCCCCAAAAAACAACCCTCAACAACCAAAAAACGCTGAACAACCTTTGTGTGCAGATTTTCACTTTCTGAAATATGGCAACCCTAACAGAGCTGGAAGGGACCCTGGCGGTCATCTACAATGCATTTATACCCTACAATGCAGGGTCATCTACAACCCCCTGCAATGCAGGAACATGCAGCTGCCCCATATGGGGATCAACCCTGCAACTTTCGTGCTACCAGGACCCGTTCTAACCAACTGAGCTACCCAGGACCACAGCCTCCAGCCGGAGCGAGTTCCATAGATTAACTATGCGCTGTATGAAGAACTACTTAATTTATCTGTCCTGAATTTTCCAACCACCCCCTTCATTGGAGATCCATGAGTTCTAGTGTTATGAGAAAGGGAGAAGCACTACAATGCTGAGGTCCAGCTCCGAGGGCCTTCTGGCGGTTCCCTCACGGCAAGAAGCGAAATTACAGGGAATCAGGCAGAGGGCCTTCTCGGTGGTGGCACCCGCCCTGTGGAATGCCCTCCCATCAGATGTCAACGAGATAAAGAACTATACAACTTTTAGAAGACATCTGAAGGCAGCCCTGTACAGGGAAGTTTTTTATGTTTTCTGCTTTATTTTATTTTTATATGTGTTGGAAGCTGCCCAGAGTGGCTGGGGAAACCCAGCCAGATGGGTGCTGTATAAATATTGTTGTTGTTGTTGTTGTTGTTGTTGTTGTTGTTGTTGTTGTTGTTGTTGTTGTCAGATGGGTGCTGTATAAATGTTGTTGTTGTTGTTGTTGTCTGATAATCACTCGTAGCCGAGTAAGATTGTCTTCCATAAACAGGGGTTTAACAGTGATTCTGTAAGTGACTGTGGAGGCCAATTCTGGATCCACAAGTCCTTCCACAGTGGGGACATTGGTTTCTGGGCAGGAGTTGATCATGATGAGGGTTTGCCAAGCGTGCCTTCCTCTTAGCAGTTTCTCCCTTGTGTCCTGAGTTCGAGTGTCTTCAAAGCCCAGGACACCTTTGGTCAAGGCTGTTCTCCAACTGGAGCACTCTCAGGCCAGTGTTTCCCAGTTGTCGGTGTTTATACTACATTTTTAAAAATTTGCCTTGAGAGAGTCTTTAAACCTCTTTTGTTGACCACCAGCATTACGCTTTCCGTTTTTAAGTTTGGAATAGAGTAGTTGCTTTGGCAGACGATCATCAGGCATCCACACAACATGACCAGTCCAACGAAGTTGATGTTGGAGAATCATTGCTTTGACACTGGTGATCTTTGCTTCTTCCAGGTCACTGGCATTCGTTCGCCTGTCTTCTCAAGTGATGCGTAAAATCACTATCATTATTAATATTATTGCATGTTACAGACACCCACTTGCGTCTTTCTGCTTGGCCAAATCCTGCTGTTGCTCAGAAGGCCGGTTTGCTGCCTTACCTGCCTCCAGCTGCCAGAAAGGCAAAGTTAACAGCTGGAAAGCCATTGCACACACACAGAGAGAGAAATATTCCCACACCAAACCCAGGTGACACTTCCTTGAACAAGTGGTTGCTCTCTCTGCATCTGCGAGGCGGCATTTTTTGCCCACAAATCAAATGGCCCATGCATCATTTATCGCCCTTGTGGTGTGCGCTTGCAGAAATGTGGGTTTTTGTCTAGTCCTGGAATTTTGGCTCCCGGTTTGACGGCAAAAGAGCAGCGCACGCAGGCGGCCAGCGTTCAGACAAAAGGAGCCTTTTGATCTCTCAGCTCTCCTTTATTTATAATGCTATTAAAGCCTCTTTCCTGGCTTTCAGCCACAAATAATGGTGTCTCTGTGGATGAGCCGCACTCGCGCTTGGATTCTAGTAATGCTATCTCAGAAGATTATGAACAGCGGTTCAGGCACAGAGAAACAGCCAAGACGCGGATCGAGGGGACGGTGGCATCGGCTTGCTCCAAAAACAAAAGCCAGGATCCTCGGGTACCAGCCAGAGCGGGCACCCTGGCCATTTGACTTTCCCCCAACTGCCAAGAACTGCTGCAGTCACCCACTGCAAGGGAGCTTATTGGACAGTAGTGGGGGTTTTTGGGGCGGTCAGTTTGGATGGCGCCCTCTGTCCTTTCCAACGCTTGGGGTCCTGTGCCCAGGCAGAGGTTTGGAATCTAAGAGGAGGCTGATGAAATGGTCAGGCAAGTTTATTAGTAAGACCAGGGGGTGGGCAACCTTTTTCAGCAAGGGGCCGGTCCACCGTCCCTCAGACTTTGTGGTGGGCCGGACTATATTTTTTTTTGGGGGGGGGGGGAATGAACGAATTCCTATGCCCCACAACTAACCCAGAGATGCATTTTCAATAAAAGGACCCCTGCTACTCATGTAAAAACACCAGGCAGGCCCCACAAATAGCCCAGAGATGCATTTTCAATAAAAGACTTTAAACGGCCTCGGTCCTGTATACCTGAAGGAGCGTCTCCACCCCCATCGTTCAGCCCGGACACTGAGGAGGGCCTTCTGGCAGTTCTCTCACTGCGAGAAGTGAGGCTACAGGGAACCAGACAGAGGGCCTTCTTGGTGGTGGCACCCGCCCTGTGGAACGCCCTCCCATCAAATGTCAAAGAGATAAACAACTACCTGACATTTAGAAGACATCTGAAGGCAGCCCTGTTTAGGGAAGTTTTTAATATGTAACGCTGTACTGTTTTTAACACTTGATTGGGAGCCGCCCAGAGTGGCTGGGGAAACTCAGCCAGATGGGCGGGGTATAAATAATTATTATTATTATTATTATTATTATTATTATTATTATTATTATTATTATTACCCACTGAGCTATCTCAGCTGTTGCGCTCAGATCCTGCACTTCTGGGCTTCCCACTGGCATCTGGTTGGCCGCCATGAGAGCAGCACAATGGGTTGGCCACTGGCCTGATACAGGAACTAGCCCTTCTTCTGCTCTTAGGAATCCAGGTGATCCTTCCAGTTTCACAAACCACGGTTTACGGGGCCAGGAGCACTCTTCCTCCCCAGACCATGTTGTGGTTTCAGGGTGACGCTCCAGGTTTGCAATACGTCTGAACTGGGAACTGTCTTGAGACAAGTCAATGTGTTTGTTTCAACGTCAGCGTGTGACAGGATGGGAGGAAGGCTGAGAGATTAGAAAAGCCCTTAATTGACGTTGGAGTGAGACTGAGTTGAGAAAGAAGACTAAGAGCGCATATTGATATAGGAATGTATTAGATAAAATTTAAAGAAGTATACAATAATAAGAGTACATTCATTTGTAAAAAAGGAATATACAGCGGGATAGACAGGAAGTCTAGTGTGTTGGTAAGTATATGATTTGGGGGGAGGGGAATTGCTTTTTGTTTTTTGGATATAATTTTTGTATACATGTTGGAAATTATATTATAGTAAGTCCTGTAATGTAATATGACAACGTTTACCGGTGTTATATAAGAGTGTTAACAAATAAATAAAATGCAAATTTAAAAAAGCCCTTAAAAACACAGCAAAACAAAAACAAAAACACGCAATACAGATCCTAGAAGAACCGTACAACCTGGGCCATTATTTGCAATCAACAGCTTCTTCTGAAATATCCCAGTGCCTCTCAAACATAAATGGGGCTCCTTGGGGAAAAGCTATTCAATGTATACATTGCAAAATCAATATTCCAGCCGAATATGAGCTCTGCCAGAGTCACTCGGGAGCTGCAAAGGCCGGTCAAGTATCCTGGTGAAAAGAAAGATGCCTTCTCCTCTCGCACGTCCGGGAAATCTGGAAAACAGGCTCCCCGATTTTGCTTGGCTTAGGATCACTTGATGTAGAGCTGGAAGGGTCCCCCAAAGGCCATTTAGTCCAACCCCCACCAATGCGGGAATCGTGACTTCTTATTATTATTAATATTCATTTCACTTCTCTAACGCTTTATATTTTAAGGGGGGTGGGATCTCAAAGTGGTATATAACACATTCAAACATCAAACAATCCAAAGTAAAACAAAGTCACTGGAAAATATTCCAGATCCGTCTCTAAGGGACATTTTGCTTTGCACATATGAATTGCCTACCGTAGATTCCGGTGTATAAGACGACTTTTTAACCCCGGAAAAGAGATTTAAAAGTCGGGGGTCGTCTTATACGCCGGGTACGGCTTTCTCCCGGCGCGGAGCTGCCAATTTGGGGGGTCGTCTAATACGCCCAGTCGCCTAATACGCCGGAATCTACGGTACTTCCCCATGGCAGAAGGACTCTAGGAAGACAGTGGGGTATAGTGGTTAGAGTGTCGGACCAGGACCTGGGAGATCAGGGTTCAAATCTTCTGCTTGCTTGCTTAAGAAAGCTGCGGAGGCCAGGCAGGTGGAGATGCCAGTCACCAACCTGCTGCCCAGAGCTCTCCGTGTGGCTGCAATTGGACCCACACCGGTCGCAAAACGCACCTGGCGCCTGGGGAATTTCGAACACTGAATGTGAGAACAGATGCTGGACTAGATGGGCCACTGGCCTGATCCAACATCTGGCTCTTATGCGCTTCTCAAAACACTCATTTAATGGTTATAGAAGATATGTTCAAAAAAACCCAAAATAGTTTTGACTCCGTGCTAGCATTCGAGTGACAAAGGAAGTAAACGGAGGTGGATAACAATTAAGGATTTATTATGTTTTCAGAATGTATTGGAAAATTTATATAGAAAGATTTATTGTTTTGCGTACATTCAATTGTAAGATAAAACATATGCAAAGGGACTTGACAGGAAGTCAAAACTGAAGAAAAGATTTAGTAAGATAAAAGGGGGGAAATATTTATTTTCAATATTATCATTATCTATTTCTGTGTGTGTGTGTGCACAGGTGTGGGTTTCGTATGGAATGTTTGGGAGGAAATAAGACGGTAAATAACAAATAACAAACAAAATATTGATGTATGTAATTTTCATTTCTCAATTACACTGTGTGGTACGCATGGTGGTAATGTTTTTTGTAACATAAAATCATTCAATAAAAAATCACCGTATTTTTCGCTCTATAAGACGCACCAGTCCACAAGACGCACCTAGTTTTTGGAGGAGGAAAACAAGGGGGGGGGGGGAATCTGAATCTCAGAAGCCAGAACAGCAAGAGGGATCGCTGCGCAGTGAAAGCAGCAATCCCTCTTGCTGTTCTGGCTTCTGGGACAGCTGCGCAGCCTGCATTCGCTCCATAAGACATTTCCCCTTACTTTTTAGGAGGGGGGAAAGTGAGTCTTATAGAGCAAAAAATACGGTATTTTAGAAAACAAACAAACACTCATTTAACTGGACTTGACATCATGAAAAAGCAGGGCCCCTGAGCCTTTCCCATCCTGGCCGGTTTCATCACCCGCTACAAACAGCTGGTTCCCCTTCCTTACATCAACCAAGCCATTAAGAGTGTTGCAATTAGTTGTATAACGGGCAGCGATGGTGGTTTAGAAGCACAGTTCAGAGGAGCAGAATGTGATCCTCCGCCCGCCCGGAGCCGGCTTTTAATAAATCTGAGAGCGCTTCCCGCTCGACCTCTCGCAAATGGCCTGGGAACGAGCGCAATTGCTAAGAAGCCCTGGCCGGCTCTGTAAACAGTTTGATCAAAACTTCCGAAAGACTCATCCAAGGCCCGGAACCCGCTCCTCAAGATCGCAGGCCTCCTCTTTGAAGGACAATGCGGGGCCGGGGACGTGCCTTTGTCAACTACATCAAGGTGTGTGTGTGTTTGTTACAATCAAGCAGTGAATAAATTTCATTACACCAATATACGGACATAGCTGAGAGGGCGAAGCAGCGCGAAAGGTGTTGCAAGAAGCATTCGAAATCCACCAGGTACATTTTGCACCTGGCTATTGGCTACTTTGGGACGCGGGTGGCGCTGTGGGTTAAACCACAGAGCCTAGGACTTGCTGATCTGAAGGTTGGCGGTTCGAATCCCCGCAATGGGGTGAGCTCCCTTTGCTCAGTCCTGGCTCCTGCCAACCTAGCAGCTCGAAAGCACGCCCAAATGGAAGTAGATAAATAGGTACTGCTCTGGCGGGAAGGTAAACGGCGTTTCTGTGCGCTGCTCTGGTTTGCCAGAAGCGGCTTAGACATGCTGGCCACATGACCCGGAAGCTGTACACTGGCTCCCTCGGCCAATAAAGCGAGATGAGCGCCACAACCCCAGAGTCGTCCGTGACTGGACTTAACTTTCAGGGGTCCCTTTACCTTTACTTATTTGCAAATATAAGTGGCCTGAGCGTAAGACGGAGGGGCTCGCAGCATCAGCACCAAAACAGATTTCGCTTCTCCATCTGTCATAGCTTTGGGTCCAGCACAGAGCAAGCAGGTCTCTGTGTCTCCAGCTTCTAGCCTGCATCCAGCTCAGCTCTCACACAACTCTCACACAAACCGGGACACTACTTCTGGTTTTGCGGAGTTTGTAAACCGAATAGTTCGTAAACAGGACTGTTCTTAAACCGAGGTACCACTGTAAGACTTTTGAACCATCTGGTAACTAGTCATTCTGTTTTGGAGCCTATCTTAAACACCTGAGTTTCTAACACTGGTTCCAAGGCCCTGATAGAGAGTCCAGGAAGGAGGGCTAAATTAGGGCCCCTGAAGCCCAGCTTCCCAGCCCCTGGAATATGTCATAATAATAATAATTCATTATTTATACCCCGCTCATCTGGCTGAGTTTCCCCAGCCACTCTGGGCAGCTCCCAGTCGAGTGTTAAAAACAATACAGCTTTAAATATTAAAAACTTCCCTAAACAGGGCTGCCTTCAGATGTCTTTAAAAAATAGGAACTAAATACCCACTTTAAAAAATTTAAGTTAGAATTTCTAGAGTCCAAAAAGAACCATGTAAAACATGTGGGTAGGGGAATCAAAGCAGGACATTTAAAAAAAAAAAAAAGCCACAGTAAGAGCTGCTGCCTTCGAAGATGGTGGACTTTCATTTGCTAGAGGGTTTTACGCAGAGGCTGGGTGGTGACGGATCCAGCGTGCTGGAGCCGTGAGCTCCCTGAGACGGCAGCCGGGCCTGGACTAGATGACCTGATGGAGTCCCTTCCCAACCCTTAAGATTCTAAGGAATTGTAAGGTGCCAGTTTAAAACAGCGCAGCTTGTTCTCCAGGCCTGAACATAAAGCAAAAGGCTGGGAGGCGTCAAGGCCCTGCAAAACGAAATCTCTCCCCGCACGAGTGACACAGATGCAGGATGAATTATGCAGAGGCTAGGAAAATATATGTGAGCGAACCACTTTGCTTGGCGCAGCGTTTGGGTCCCCTGGCGCAAAACCTCAGCTTGACGATTCGGCTGGTGCCTTGCAAAGGCAGGCAGGCAGGCCAGATAACGTTTTTTGCATTTCTAGATCCGTCCTGGCAGCGCAAGGCAGGACGTGATGAGCAGAGGGTGCTAAGGAGGGACATGAGACCCGGGAGCAAAAGGCCCCGTCCTGATTTATGCTGTGTGCACAGGGGAAGGTCTGCAAGCAGCCAAGACTTCCTTGGAGACGAATGAAGCGGGCCGAGTTTTGCACAATCTGAGCCACGAGAAACGCCAGGAATCTCGGCAGATAAGGAAACAAGGAGTTTCTGACACCGAGAACAGAACACAGGCTGCATAAATCCAGGAAGAAAGGCTGATGTAGCCCAAGAGCAGGACACTCTAACCTAGCAAATCCTTGGAACTGTCAACATCCAGATCGGAACGTTTTTCTGCTCAGAAACGTCTCGGATAAATAGCAACCCTCGAGGCTCAGAAGAAGATTTTTAATGTCAAAGTGCCTTTTCTCCAGGGTCCAAGAGCTGGAATGAAAGAAAGGATGGGGGAGGGGAGAGCCAAGGGCAATGTCAGCCAGGAAACCTAAATATTCAGCAGATTCACTCGGGTTTTTTTTTGGGGGGGGGGAGAGAAGCAGATGGTGTCGCAGAGAAAACAAGAAGCAGCAAAACAGGGTGATGGCTGCCAGTTCTTGGATTAGGCAGCATCCAAAATGCTGGGGGCTTTTGAGTGACATGAAGCTCTTCACGACACAGCATAAAGAGTGACAAAAACATTTATTGTTGTTGTTGTTGTTGTTGTTGTTGTTGTTGTTTGGGGGGGCTGATGCTATTTCCAGGTCTGATTCAGTCACATACAGTGGTACCTTGGTTCTCAAACTTAATCCGTTCCGGAAATCTGTTCCAAAACCAAAGCGTTCCAAAACCAAGGCGTGCTTTCCCATAGAAAGTAATGCAAAACAGATTAATACGTTCCTGACTTTTAAAAGCAACCCCTAAAACAGCAATTTAACATGGATTTTACTATCTAATGAGACCACTGATCCATTAAATGAAAGTAATAATCAATGGACTGTACTATAAAATAAATAAGACAGTATTGTAGATGATAAAAATTAAAATTAAATGACAGTCATTGTTTGGATGGGGGGGGGGGGCTTTTATCCATTTCCTCAGTCAATCAGGAAATCAATCAGTAGCTGAACTGGGTTCCACACAGCCACAAAAACAAATTAACCGAAAAAGCCACAAAAACAAAAGCACAAAATTAATAGCAAAAATAAAAGCGCCAAACTTAATCTGTTCCAGAAGTCCGTTTGACTTCTGAAATGTTTGAAAACCAAGGCACAGCTTCTGATTGATGCAGGCACCCCGGAAACAATAGCCGACAGCCACATCTGACATTCGGCTTCCGGAAAACGTTCGAAAACCAGAACACACACTTCCGGATTTTCGCCGTTTGAGAACCAAGGTGTCTGAGAACCAAGGTACAACTGTACTGGAATTGAAGTCCATTTGGCACTCTTGCATAGCAAACCCGCTCCCCTGAAAGCTCGAATTCCTTGCAGTAAGTAAAGCGATGGGAAACAGCACTTTAAAGTGTGCAATAACAATGGTTTGGTGCAACAGTGTGTAACCTCCCTGCAAACACATAAGAATGAACGCTCAGTAAATAGCAGACATCGTCTGACCTCCTGCAAGCTTGGTGAAAACAGATCAGGATAAATGCTCAAAAAATTGTCATGGTGTTTTTTAAAAAATAGTCTCGCTAGGGAAGTTTTAAAACTGAATTTTCTTTTTTTAAAAAAACCCTTTTAACCAAGGAAACAGGAACTTTTCCAGCAAAACCTCCATAGAAATGAATGGGAGACGCACAAGAACATGATTTCTTTACAAAACTGATATACAGCTTGATCATTAAAACAAACAAACCTCAAAGCGGTTTACAACCCAAATGTCTCAGGTTTACAAAAAGAGTAAAACAATGCAATTGTTAGTAAAAACAACCAAAACATTCAAAAAGTGAATTCCAAATGCCATTAAAATTGGAATTCATTTTTATAAACAGTGTATTAGGTTAGGTTTAGGTTAACTACAATAACAATCATGTAAAGTTTAGGTTTTCTGTTTGTTTACATGGGTGTTTATTTTTTAATTATTGTTTGCACTTCCTATTTTACCTTGTGCACTTACAGTTCCATACTTACTTTTCAATAAAAAAATATTTAAAAATTCAAAACTTAAAAGCAGCAATAAGCTAAAAACACATCAGCATTCCAGATATCTGAGTAGCCAAGTCTAAACAAAAATGACCCCACATCCTTGCAGCTTCTCCCATTATTTTCAGTGCGTGGAAGAACTTCCCACTCAACATTTTAAAGCACAAACTATTAGGACGGCCCATTGTTACTGGATATTAGTGACACAATGGCAGATCTCTCACAGAGGTCGGCCTTTCTTGAAATGTTAGCGCTGTGTTGTTTTCCTCACCCCGTATTTCTCGCCTGGCACTGAGAACCAAAAAGGCCCTGCAGAAATGTTTGGAGCCTCTGGTTCAGTCTTACAAACAAGCAGCAAAGAGCAAATTGCTATTTCCAGAAAGCTGCCGCTTCCTTCTCGGAAACAAGCAAAACTCCCAGCAAAGCCAATTCCCCCAGGCATTCTGAATTTGCAAGGATCCGGCCGAAGGGAAGCTTTTGAAAAGTTCACCCCGGTCCCAAACAGCAGGGTCAACTCTGCAACGCTCGGAGCTCCCTTCCTCTTCACATTCCCTGGACGGCAGCCAGGACGGCTGCACTGGACCAGGGGTCAGCAAGGTTGACCTCGCCTGGGCAGGTTCACTCCAGCAGAGATCTCTCCGTGGGCTGGATTGCACGCACGCCCGTGATTTCTGGCATCTGCACAGAAGTGATTTTTTTTTTTAAAAAAAAATATTTTTTATTAGAAATTTTAACAAACCATATTGTTGTTGTTGTTTAGTCGTTTAGTCATGTCTGACTCTTTGTGACCCCATGGACCAGAGCACGCCAGGCAGACGCGATTTCCGGCATCTGCGCAGACGTGATTTCCGGTGCCGCGGAAGCGAGTCCCGGTGCTGTGCTGCACCGATTTAGCACAGCATGCAAGGACTCACAAAGCAGGTGGCCCAGTTCGGGGGCGGTTCGGGGGCTGGTTAAAAAAACCCTGTGGGCCGCTTGTGGCCCACGGGCCTTAGGTTGCCAACCCCTGCACTGGACAAACATCAAACGCTAAGGGGGAGCTGTTATGTACTGTTTCCCCTGTTGTGGGTGAACATATCAGTTGACACAGTGATTCTCCAAACAGCTCTTGTTTATTCACAGGCCAGAACAGAACTGAACTGAAGGGTTCAGCCAGCCTGCTTATATAGAGCTCCAGTACAACGTAACTGTAACAACTTTCTGTAACTATCCAATCACTGAACGTCATTTTCAATCCCTTATTTGCATATGTGGACCTGAACTATCTACAGTATTCCCCCTGCTGGCCCGGGATGAGAACTTCAGTACATAACAGGAGCAGAGCCGCCATTTGGCTCAAAGCAGTTGCTTAGGATCCACATAGGAGCTCCCCTTCACCGTCCCAACAAATGCACTTCTATTCTGGCTGCCTTATCAATGAGTCCTGCTGGAAAACAGCCAGGGGCCATCAAACCCTAAGGTGGCCAGTCAGGTATCTCGATGGCTTGCTTGCCTTTGGGTTTCCCAGCTCCCTGCCCTCAATATTTACGTTATGAATGGTCCGTGCCATCATTTTAAAAAAACAACACACGCCCGGAATAAGCCACTAAATGTGTGGACTTCCCCTGGATCGGGGGACTTTTCTTCTTTAAGTTCTCAAAGTTCTTAACCGAGGTTGTCACCTGAACTAGCCAGATGCTCAACCGTGAATCAATCACAGCCAGTCAACCCTTTGAAAAATAAGACTTTAGAACTGTCTTGCCCCAAAATGGCAATTAGGCATTCTGTTTTGGTGACTGTAACCCTGGTTTAAGAAGGACTATAACCCTGGTTTGAGGTGGACCGTAACCCCAATCTAAGGAGGACTGTTTTTTGTCGTTTAGTCACTGTAACCCTGGCTTAAAGGTAAAGGGACCCCTGACCATTAGGTCCAATCGTGGCCAACTCTGGGGTTGCGGTGCTCATCTCGCTTTACTGGCTGAGGGAGCCAGCGTACAGCTTCTGGGTCATGTGGCCAGCAGGACTAAGCCGCTTCTGGCGAACCAGAGCAGCGCACGGAAACACCGTTTACCTTCCCGCCGGAGCAGTACCTATTTATCTACTTGCACTTTGTGCTTTCGAACTGCTAGGTTGGCAGGAGCAGGGACCGAGCAACGGGAGCTCACCCCGTCACGGGGATTCGAACCGCCAACTTTCTGATTGGCAAGCCCAAGAGGCTCAGTGGTTTAAACCACAGCGCCACCCATGTCCCAAGCAACCCTGGCTTAGGGTGGTCTGTAACCCTGGTTTATTTGGTGCCTAGCTTCTATATCTGAGTTTCTAACACTGCTTGCCTGAAGTAACAAAGATGACACATCTCAAACCTGCCTCAAGCTGGCTTACTCAGAGGCTTTGAAAACAAGACGAAAAATGCCTTGCTAAATGGGGAAAAACAAAGAACGTGTAAAATTTTGCATATCAGCAATGAGATGTTCCTACACACACACAGGTAGTGTGCAGCTCAGAGTTAGTTAACTGAGGAAGTGCATTGGGGGAAATCAATTCGCTCCGCTCTCCTCCCTGAAGAAGAGAGCTTTCGACATTTCTGAACTTTCCAAGCGAAGCTGAACATCATGTTTTGTTCCCAGCATGCAAGTGGTTTATGGGAAGCAGGCAGCAATCTCTCCCCCCACCCACTCTCTGTGCGGAAACAAAACCTTTACCTCTGAAGACCTATCCAAATTTTGACGCAAATGCTGAGAAGCTTAGAAGTGAACATGGCACAGTCGGCCTGCAAATATACTGCGCAGCTCCAGGGAGGGAGTGTCCAGCTCAGCGCCTGCCTTGCGTGTAGAAGGTACTGGGTTCAGTTCCCGGTGTCTCCAGGCAGGGCTGGCAAAAGCTCTTGCCTTGTGGGAGTCATAAAGCCAGAGGCAGAGGTTTGTAAAGCTCAGAGTGCTGGTCACGAGGTCCAGAGGTACCCTGCAGCATTTACAAACCTCTTCCCACATTGCCTGTAACCCTGGAAAGCAACTGCCAGTCAGAGTAGACAAAATGGAGTCGGCAAAAAGCAGCTCCTTCTGTTCTTGTATATTTTTAAGCAGCAGTTGTGGTGCAAGACAGCTGTAGGGCGCCAGGTTGGGGGAGACTGGAGGGCAGGAAATCTAGATAGCTATGTCTAAAAAAAAGAGAAAAAAATGAATCCCTGTTCGGTCGTGGTCACAAGAACAGTTAACCAGGTAAGCAATGCAGAAGGAACCATTTTGGAGAAAAAGGGAACAGGCACATACAATCAGGTTTTATTTAATTATTGTTAACATTTATCTACACATCGCCATCAGGGCACAGGGCTCCGTGCACAATTTAAACAATAAATTCTGCCACTGCCTTTCCATCGGTCTGGATTATTATTCAGTTTCAGCACTTCATGTCTTGTGCTACTTATAGTGGTACCTCGGGTTACAGATGCTTCAGGTTACAGACTCCGCTAAACCAGAAATATTACCTCAGGTTAAGAACTTCAGGATGAGAACAGAAATTGTGCTCCGGCGGCGCGGCAGCAGCAGGAGGCCCCATTAGCTAAAGTGGTGCTTCAGGTTAAGAACAGTTCCAGGTTAAGAACGGACCTCCGGAATGAATTAAGTTCTTAACCCGAGGTACCACTATATTAACTTTAGTAACCGGTTTTTTATCTGTTTCTCCCATGCGTACAGCTGAAATTGATGCTTCCACCCATTGTCGCATGTAACCTGCATGATATGCTATACACACAATGAAAATGTTTGGGTGGGGAGCGGGATAAATCCTGCCCCAAAGGGCATTCAATCTGCAACAACAAATATGAACGATGTGATTTTTTTTAAAAGCCATAGTTTAAAATGCAATTTTCACAAGCCATTACCTTCAGGTACGCTAAAACAGCTGCGCCTTATTTTGTGACCTCGTCTTAACGCATCGGGAGAGGTCCCTAAGTTGTGTACCCAAGACAACGCAAGTGAGGCATTCACGCCTCTCGACCATCCTTTCATGCCACTCGTTCTTAGAGCTGAAAAGGCAACACTATTCATGCCAGCAAAGTTACATGCTAAAAGTGGCCTTGCATAATTCTTTTAAGTCCCTGCAGATATGAAGCTATTGTGTCAGGACGAAGGCAGATCAGAACCATTCCCTCCACCAACAAACTCACAAGGTATGTGCAGGAGCGTCTAACGTGAAGTGGTCCAGCCCTGTGACCGCACCACTTGAATCTCCAGATAGTGTGGTTCATTTTTTGCCTCCACATTCCACCTTTCCAAAGACCTTGGCAGACAAAGTACTGTAGTTCTCCCCCTCCTCATTTAATTCCCACGGCGGCCCTGTGAGGTAGGTTAGGCTGAGAGGCAGTGACGTGCTCTGGTTATCTCCCACCTGGCCGCCAAGACCACATAACAACGGTCCTGAAAGACCTTCATTGGCTCCCATCATTCTGCCCAGACATGGAGGTCCAGCTCCAAGGGCCTTCTGGTGGTTCCCTCCCTGCAAGAAGTGAGGTTACAGGGAACGAGGAAGAGGGCCTTCTCAGTGGTGGCGCCCACCCTGTGGAATGTCCTCCCATCAGATGTCAAGGATATAAACAACTATCTGACTTTTAGAAGGCATCTGAAGGCAGCCCTGTTTAGGGAAGTTTTTAATGTTTGATGTTTTATTGTGCTTTTAATTCTGTTGAGAGCTGTCCGGAGTAGCCTTCTGGCAGTTCCCTCACTGTAAAGCTTACAGGGAAGCAGGCAGAGGGTCTTCTCTATGGTGGCTCCCTCCCAATGTCAAACGAAACAAACAGATGACTTTTAGAAGACATCTGAAGGCAGCCCTGTATAGGGAAGTTTTTAATGTTCTATTACAGGCACCCCCAAACTTGGCCCTCCAGATGTTTTGGGACTACAACTCCCATCATCCCTAGCCAACAGGACCAGTGGTCAGGGATGATGGCAGTTGTAGTCCCAAAACATCTGGAAGGCCAAGTTTGCCTATGCCTGGTGTATTATGTTTTAATATGTGTTGGAAGCTGCCTAGAGTGGCTGGGGCAATGCAGCCACATGGGCAGAGTATAAATAATAAAATTATGATAGTGATGATGATCATTAAGGGTGGGGGGGAGAGGTCACAAATGAACCCTGAGCCACAGGTGTCATCTTTCTGGCCCCAGAGTTGGAGCCACAAAAGCTTATTCCGCCGATGCCTCTCTGCCTCTCACCTGCCCTGCCAGGGTAGTTCACCACTGCCAGCCGCTCTGGTTAGGCTCGGGAACTAACGAGCTCGTTAGGCACGCGTCTGGGATGCTCCATAGCTAAGGATCACTCTATTTAGTCGCCGATAATTGAGTGGTGTTTGTTTGATCTCCGTTTCGAAGATTTATGGGGTTTCTTATTTCTTTCCATGTGGCAAGAGCAGAATATTAAAGCGATTTCATCGATTTCCTTTGAACACACTGAATGGAGAAGGATATCCAACCTGCTCAACATTTCAGCGCAATGCTCGGGGATGTTGCAGCAGCTGGCATTGCTGGATGTGCAAAGGGTAAAAAGAAGGAGGAATGGGCATGTGAGGGCAGTAGCTCAGGGTAGGAGGTCTCAGGTTCAAATCCTGACCCGGCAGCCTCTTCTTCTGTTCTTAGGCCCAGCTCCGCCATGGTGACCCTCCTTTCCTTGCAGCAACCCGCACTCAACAGTGCTTGAGAAAAGACTCAACATGGTGGCCCCTTTCGAGGAGGAGAGAGAGAGCTTTTCCACAAGTGTGAGCTTACAACAGAATAGTGTTTGGCCTGAACATCATAAGGAAATAAAAAGAGAATGCTAGGTCAAGCCAACGGTCTAGTCTGGCAGCCTGTTGTCACAGTGGCCAACGTGATACCCATTAGAGTACAGTGGTGTAGTCTGGATGCGAACGGGATCCGTTCCGAAGCCCCGTTCGCATCCTGATAAAATGTAAGACGCAATGGTGCATCTGCAAGTCGTGTTTTGCCGCTTCTGCGCATGCGCGTGATGTCATTTTGAGCGTCTGCGCATGTGCAAGTGGTAAAACCCCGAAGTAAAGCGCTCTATTACTTCTGGGTCGCTGCGGGACGCAAGCTGAAAATGCACAACCTGAAGCACATTTAACCTGAGGTATGACTGTATCTAAGTGGCTCCCGGCCCACTATCCCTGCAGGAGTGTCTCCACACCCATCGTCCAGCCCAGACACGGAGGTCCAGCTCCGAGGGCCTTCTGGTGGTTCCCTCATTGAGAGAAGCGAGGTTGCTGGGAACCAGGCAAAGGGCCTTCTTGGTGGTGGCGCCCGCCCTGTGGAACACCCTCCCATCAGATGTCAAAGAGACAAACAACTATCTGACAGTTAGAAGACATCTGAAGGCAGCTCTGTTCAGGGAAGTTTTTAACGTGTGACATTTTAATGTATTTTTAAATCTTTGTTGGAAGCCGCCCAGAGTGGCTGGGGAAACCCAGGCAGATGGGCAGGGTACAAATAATAAATTATTATTATTATTATTATTATTATTATTATTATTATTATTATTATTATCCAAGTTGTTGGCCATGGCTGCTTCCTACAGAAGCGAGTTCCACAGTTTAACTGTCTTCAGAGCACTGCCGCTTCCTACAGAAGTGAGTTCCACAGTTTAACTGTGCGCCACGTGAAGGATTGTCTTCAGAGCACTGCCACCGAGTTCAGATCCTGCCTGCAATCTCCCCAATGTGGATCGCCACTGCGAGAACTAGATCCCGGCCTAGGTGGGCTCAATCCAGCAGCCAGCTCTTTCTTAACTTCTTCTGGTCCTCAGGGTTCGTCACGCTGCTCTGGGAAATACTGTATAGGGAACACACAGCCTGCGTGGCAGCAGAATGCGCAGGCGGCGGGACCTCCCTCGGCCCCCCTAATGTTTGGGAAACGCTGCTAGGGAGCTGGAAAACAAACATGGCTGGGTGGCGGAGAGATCAAGGCAAGAGTGTTTACAAAAGCCGTAAGTAATGAGAAAGAAGAGCACTGGGCGGGCACAGCAGAGCACCATGCGTGTTGACGGCTGCGCGGCAAAGGGATGTTGGCAACACCTAGGAGAGGCTCTTGGACGTTCCAGTTGCAAAGCCAACACTCGGTGGGTTTAATTTTGGAGATGCTTAATTTTTGCTGTTGCTGGTATTCTATTTTTTGAATTGTTATTGCCAAGCCTGATTACAAGTTAGGTGGAGGTGGTTCAGTTTTACTGCACACTTACTGAGATGTTTTTATTTACTGATGATGACTAGGGCTGGGCGATATCTGGTTTTCAACATTGCGATATATCACCAGCTAAACGTCGCGGTATTTCAGACATTGTGATGTATCAGTATAAAGATGGAGCTACACAGAGGCATTGCCTGGCTGCACAGTTTTTCCTATATTATGATTTTTGCACAGCACACATATCACGATTCATGATACATTGCCAGGACAGAAATTATGAAACCGACATCGCGATATGGACTTTAAATAGGTTTTGCATGACATATCGCCCAGCCCTACTGATGACTACTTTTGTTATATTTTTGCAATTATGTAAATCTTTTTTCCATTGTGAGCGGACTTGAGCCTGGTTTAACTATGGAAAGGCAGCATACAAATAAATGGCAATGAAAGTGGAAGTTCCCTAAACAGGTTTTCACAAGGACTTGTTTCAGATTCACCAGTTCATCATAAATCCCAGGCTCCTGGCTTGAAGCAGGTTTAGGATTTGTGATAATAAGCTCAGATACTACAAGAGGCAAATGTAAAGGCCTCTGATCTGCTGAAGGTTTTAGAAGCAGGAGGAGCTAGACAGGAGGAAGATTGCTGGAGATGACATTGTATGTTGATGGAACCTTCCCCTGTCTATGAATTCTGGCAGGTGAATCACAGAACTGATATGGAGCATATCTCTCTCTCTCTCTCTCTCTCTCTCACACACACACACACACACAATGCAATTCAGCACAATCTGGTCCAGCTGCAAAAGCGACTCCCAATCAATCAATATCTGGACTAGACGGACTTTTGGTCTGATCCAGCAAAACTTTTCTTATGGTGTTAGGGTGCCAACCAAGCAGTTTGTGTACCCCAGCATCAATCCTGGGTTGCAACACTAGCACGACAGGCTACAGCCAAGCACCCCGATGATGGAAGACACAGGACAGGCGAAAGGGAAAGCGCAATGGAATTTTGCTACCATCAGTTAAGAGCAGTGGTCCCCAAACTAATGCCAGATAAGGCCCGAGGGACTTGTTTATCCAGCCCACCGAGACCCCCGCCGCCTGCTGCCGCTGCCTGCTCTTACTGGCGCTGCACTGCGTGGCTGCCCACTTCTGGGTCGGAGGAGCACCAGAAATAGCTCGTGCGCATGCGCAAGCATTATTTACACATGCGCAAGCATTATTTCCAGTGCACATCTGGGTCAGAGGAGGCCTGTGCACATGCACACAAGCTATTTCTGGTGCTCCAGACACAAATGTTCATGGCCCTCTAGCAGCTATGGGGGCTCAGTGAACAGAGGTGAAGCCTTTAGCGTTAACTATTGGCTTGAGAGCAGTACATGTGAAAAGGATCTAGGAGTCTTGTTTGACCACAAATTTGACATGAGCCAACAGTGTGATGCAGCAGCTAAAAAAGCCAATGCAATTCTGGGCTGCATCAATAGGAGTATAGCATCTAGATCAAGGGAAGTAATAGTGCCACTGTATTCTGCTCTGGTCAGACCTCACCTGGAGTACTGTGTCCAGTTCTGGGCACCACAGTTCAAGAAGGACACTGACAAACTGGAACGTGTCCAGAGGAGGGCAACCAAAATGGTCAAAGGCCTGGAAATGATGCCCTATGAGGAACGGCTAAGGGAGCTGGGCATGTTTAGCCTGGAGAAGAGGAGGTTAAGGGGTGATATGATAGCCATGTTCAAATATATAAAAGGATGTCACATAGAGGAGGGAGAAAGGTTGTTTTTTGCTGCTCCAGAGAAGCGGACACGGAGCAATGGATCCAAACTACAAGAAAGAAGATTCCACCTAAACATTAGGAAGAAACTCCTGACAGTAAGAGCTGTTCGACAGTGGAATTTGCTGCCAAGGAGTGTGGTGGAGTCTCCTTCTTTGGAGGTCTTTAAGCAGAGGCTTGACAACCATATGTCAGGAGTGCTCTGATGGTGTATCCTGCTTGGCAGAGGGTTAGACTCCATGGCCCTTGTGGTCTCTTCCAACTCTATGATTCTATGATTCTAACTCTGGAAGAGAGGCGTGGAAAATGTTTCTGGCTGTATATCCAAAACAATTTATTTTGACATTAACTATACTATACTGCACTGAAATGTTTAAATGGTTCTTTGATTGTCCTTGAATCTTCCCACTACACTTGCCATCCTCCCCTGCCACACCCTTGGAGGGCCACGGCTCTAACCACTATGCCACACTGCCTCTCGTTTATCCAAGGCAGGGT
This sequence comes from Podarcis gaigeae, assembly GCF_964106915.1. Lineage (NCBI taxonomy): Eukaryota > Metazoa > Chordata > Lepidosauria > Squamata > Lacertidae > Podarcis > Podarcis gaigeae. Next base: position 102,860,577 of record NC_139677.1, on the reverse strand, counting down.
GGGGGGACAGAAAGGGGAGCGGCTGGGGCATCATCTTGCCTTCAGTGTTTATATTTTGAATTGGGTTTGGTATTTCAATGTTCACGTGAAGGCGTCCAGAGAATCTGGTCAGCCATCGACCAAGTGCCATGAAGATTAAAAACAATACCGTATTGGCCCGAATATAAGCCGCACCTGAATATAAGTCGCACCTTTAAAATTGGAGGGGGGGGGGAGAGAGAGAGAGAGAAAGACAATACCCAAATACAGTGGTACCTCAGGTTAAGAACTTAATACGTTTCGGAGGTCCGTTCTTAACCTGAAACTGTTCTTAACCTGAAGCCCCACTTTAGCTAATGGGGCCTCCTGCTGCCACCGTGCCGCCAGAGCACAATTTCTGTTCTCATCCTGAAGCAAAGTTCTTAACCTGAAGCACTATTTCTGGGTTAGCGGAGTCTGTAACTTGAAGCGTATGTAACCTGAAGCGTATGTAACCCGAGGTACCACTGCATAAGCCGCTCCCTTAAAATTCTGCAAGCACTCACACCTGCTCCATTTTACCGTATGTCTGTTTCAGCAGCAATATCATAAAAAAGCCAATTTTTGTAAGTTAAGCTGCGCTTTAACTTTTGCTTTAACTTTTCATGGTCGGAATTTGAGGGGCAGGGCAGTGAGGCATATATTCGGGCCAATACGCTAATTATCCATTTCTCCTCTTCCAAAGAAGAAAAACTGGAACCAATAAGGCAGGCACCCCCAAACTTGGCCCTCCAGATGTTTGGGGACTGCAAAACCCATCACCCCTGACCACTGGTCCTGTTCGCTAGGGATGATGGGAGTTGTAGTCCTAAAACATCTGGGGGGGAGTTTGGGGGTACCTGCAATAAGGAGATAAATGAGCTGTCCCTGGAAACTGAGGATACAGTCTCATGCACCAGGCTAGGGAGCAGCCGAGTCAGACTGGTCCCATTATTGTCTACACTGACCGGCAGCACTGTCTCTCCAGGGTTTCAGACAGAGAGTGTTTGAAAGAAAAAAAGGAAAGGAAAGCCATTCAGCTCATGTCCTCTACTTGTTGTGAACTAGGCAGGAATTACTTCTGAGCAGACATGCACTGTAAATCCATACACAAATCCATTTTTCTTTACAAATCCCAAATATGCCGTGAACTTGGCCACCGTTTTATTTCCTAGGGTTTGAGAAAAGGAGGCCCACACTGAACCTGTCAGCAAAGGCAACCATAATTTTAAGCGGCTCTCCTCCCTGCCACAGCCCCGGTGCCGAACAACGTACAATCTGTCACCAGCTCAGGCATTTCGCAAGGAAGGGGTGCAGCACACCAGAGGCACTTGAGAATGTGCTCAAGAAATGGCTGCATTTGTACACACACACACACACACACACACACACACACACACACCAGAAAGAGCCTTGCTAAATGCAAAAACCTCTGCCTGGTCCAGCACTCAGGCCCCAAACGCAGGCAGGCAGCCAGCGTACGTCTGATAACCTGACAAGCAGCAACCCCACACTCTACGTTGCATCTCATAGATCCCCAAAGGCCATCTAGTCCAACCCCCTACAATGCAGCTGAAGAATCCCTGGGAGATGGATATCCAACCTCGGCTTAAAAACCTCCACCACCTCCCGAGGGAGACCGTTCCACTGTCAAACAGCTCTTCGCATCAGAACGTTCTTCCTGATGTTTAGTCGCAATCTCCTTTCTTGTAACTTGAAGTCATGGGTTCGAGTCCTGCCCTCCGGAGCAGCAGAAAAACAAGCTTGTTCCCTCTTCAATGTGACAGCCCGTGAGATATTTGAAGGTGGCTCTCCTATCTCCTCTCGGTCTCCTCTTTTCCAGGCTGAACATACCCAGCTCCTTCAACCATTCCTCATCAGGCTTGGTTTCCAGACCCTAGGTCATCTTGGTTTCCCTCCTCTGCCCACCTTCCTTCTTAAACTGAGGTCCCCAGAACTGGTCACGGGACTCCAGGTGGGGTCTGACCAAGGCAGAATAGAGTAGAACTACTACTTCCCTTGACCTCCCCTGCCCCCAACTCTCAGCGGTATACTATCCCTGAACATGGAGGTTCTGTTTTACTATCATGGCCAAGGTCCGCAAAAATAAAAACGTAAATGATTCAGAGGGATATAAAAGCCATCAGCCTTCAACCTGCCTGAGTCTGTTGGGCCAATGCAGCCCCAATTAGTTACAACGTCGTTTCATCCCTTGCTGGGAACTAACTGGCAGCCAACAAGACATGGAAGACTTCTGGGCGAGACCTTAATATCACCAGCAGGTCGTGCACAATTTTTATTATTTATTATTTAATTATTAGCTTTTCTACAGAAAATCTGGAGGAGACTCTTGAGAGTCCCATGGACTGCAAGAAGACCAAACCTATCCATTCTGAAGGAAATGAGCCCTGAGTGCTCACTGGAAGGACAGATCCTGAAGCTGAGGCTCCAAGACTTTGGCCACCTCATGAGAAGAGAAGACTCCCTGGAAAAGACCCTGATGTTGGGAAAGATGGAGGGCGCAAGGAGAAGGGAACAACAGAGGACGAGATGGTTGGACAGTGTTCTCGAAGCCACAAACATGAGTCTGACCAAACTGCGGGAGGCAGGGGGAGAACAGGAGTGCCTGGCGTGCTCTGGTCCAGGGGGTCACGAAGAGGTGGACACGACTTAACGACTAAATAACAACAACAGAAATTCTGAATCCCGGTTAAAGGAATAAAGGCTGGCATATCTGTGCCAATTATGTTGTGCGGCTGCTGTGAAAAACACATGAGCAGCACTGATCCTGCCACAGAATCCAGACAAGCCACAGCTCAACCGTAGAGCAAGCCAAAGGGGGCAGGTGTGATCTCTAGGTAGGGCTGAGGATGCTCAGGAGAGTCATTGCTGCCAGTCAGTGCTGGCAATACTAAGCTAGGCAGGACAGGGATCAGACTCAACAGAAGGCAGCTACTTCCTATGTTCCGAATACCAGCCTGGACGCCCCTTCCAACCTTCTTTTCTGGCTCTCTGCAGAATTAGTGGTGTTGTTGTTATTTAAATTTGCATAAAAGCAGGAATCCCCCACCTCTTTGGTGCTAGTCATGCGAGGCTGCAAAGCAGATACACACCCACTCAGGAAGAACCTACACCAAAACCAGCGCGATTTACTTTGGAACGCACCTGCAGAGCTGTTCCTAACTTCCAGGTACCCTTTTACACCAATACCGAGCTGTCTCCCAACGCCCCCCACGCCCGCTTTTCAAACCTGCGCCACCCGAGCCACCTCTTCACACGTTACGTTTTGCGCGCGTGTATCGAGTGCGAACGCAGCCAAACACGTGCCGCACACACTGCATCAACGTGACCGGAGCCGTCGTGCAGCCTCCGGGTGGGAAGACACCGCGGCTTGCTGCTGCTGGGTCTACGTCGCCCATACCGGGGCGCAAACGCTCGTCAGAACGCGCCCGACGCGCGTCCCAAGCGCAGTCCCGCTCCGGACCCGCATCTCCCTCCAGGCGCGGCCCTGTGAAGCCCCCACCCAGGAAAGACCCCCAGCCACCCAGCCAACCTCCCTCTCCGCGGAGCGCGGCGCACTCACCGGGTGCCTTTGTCGCCCATGGCCTCCGCTGGCGTCTCTGCTGCCGGGCGCGGAGAAAGCGAGGGACGGGGGCGCGCTCCTTGGTCGTCCGGCGGCGGGCGATGGGGCTCGGCTTCTCCCGGCCTGCGCAGCCCGGGCAGGGCAGGGACTGAGCTCCGCCCGGCGGCGGCGGATGCTGCGCGTCGGGAGCCACCAGCTGCAGCCAGAGCGCAGCGCAGCGACGGAGCTAGAGAAGAGGAAGCGGCGCCCGCCTCGCAGCAGGAGTCCGCGCGGGGGCGGAGAGGGAGCTGCCGCTTAGAGACGCCCTGACATGCCTCCCCCGCGCCGCCGCCGCCGCCGCCGCCCTTCTGGGCCGGGATTGGAGCGCCGCCGCCGCCTAGGGACCGGCCGCTCGCGAGCCGGAGGAGGAGGAGGAGGCGCCGCTAAGCAGCAGCCCAGGCGCGCGCCCCGGATTCCCCTCCTCCGCGCGCGCGCGCGTCACGAGCGGCAGACCGCCGAGCCGGCAAGCAAAAAAGGAAAAAAAAACCCAATCCCAAGGATGGCTCGCCTCCGCCCTGATCTCGACACGCGGCGCGCCTTCGGGACGCGTTCACACGATACCCCGGCGCGGAAAGGAGCGCGTGCGGGGTCAGGGCGCGTGGAGCGAGGCTGGCGGAAAAGCTGGCAGGCTGGAAGGAAGATGGGGCGGGTGGGGAGATGCGTAGGATTGTGGAGCTGGGAGGGACCCGAGAGGAGGGTTGCCAACTTGGTACTGGCAAAATCAAGGACTGGGAGGGGCGATATTTTTTTCCCTTTGGTGCTGAAGTGACTTCAAAGCAATCCATGACAGTCTGTTGCAGCCTCACCCTCTGGAATTTGTCACACACATGCCGGCACACACACAGGAATGTGTGAATCTGTCTGTGCTTGGCAACCCAGAGTTTAAATACATGGCCTTTTGCACACCCTCTCAAACACATGCATTTGGAGAGGACCCCTAACCTGGGGGAGAGAGGGGGCCTGAAATAACGGAGAAAACTCTATCAATACAGGACTTGGCATTTGACATTTGAAATATGGGACAATCCTGTATTGTCTGAAATCCACACACCTGGGCACGAACTTCACTGAAACCAAGCAATGAGGATGTGATGGAAGACCCTGAACGAACACAGGGCAGGCCAGACGCCAGCCCTTTCACAAGCGCAAAGGCCCACCCCAAAGTGCGTAACTCAAGCCAGTGAGCCCAGCTGCAAATAACATGTTGTGGGGGTTTGAGAGAGGGCATGTGAATATGCAGGGTGGGAACAAAGAATGCCGCTGTACCTCCGCTCTGGAAACTCCCTGCCCATTGATATTAAGGCAGGTCCCTTCACCTGCTAAGAATATTTTCTGTTCAGGCTACCTTACCCAGGCATAGAATGTTGACATGTATTTTATTTTTTAAGCTGCCAGTTTTGATGATTAAGCAGTATATAAACACGATTAAATAAAATGAATAGGAAACTGCGGTATGAGATCATTGGCCCATTCAGCTCAGCAATGCCTGCACTGACTGGTTCTCCCATGCAGGATTTGAACCCAAAACCTTCTGCATGCAAAGCAGATGCAAATATTGGAATTACACATTCGGAATTCTAAACCCTCCCAGAAGCTGCTGGTTTGGGGCAGGCAATATGATTACTATTTAGCAATATATTAGGGGGTGGGGGAGCTTTTTCATCCCCCCAAGGGCTGCGTTCCTTAATGGGTGGCCTTGTGGGGGCCTGAGGTGGGCGGGGCCAGAGCTAAAAGAGGGTGGAGCAAGGGATCTAACTCCTTGTCTTTGCACAGCAGGCTACATTCCAGCCAAATGATGTATTGCATTTGTTTGCAAAAAATATGTTCATTAGGCAAAACTGCATACAGAAACCTGTATATTAAGAGAAAAAACACACGTTTGGGTTATTCTTTTTTTTAATTGCAAACTGATCCAGAAATGTGAACTATGGAAAAATGAGAAATGGGGAGAAAACTGGAATTGACCAGTTCAAGCTGGCAGGAAATGCAGTGTTTGGATGCTTGAGTCAGAGGCTTTGCCCATCTAACCCAGCCTTGCACGCTCTGGCTGGCAGCAGCCCCAAAGCCTTGGGCAAGCGCTCTTTCCTTGCCCTACTGCCCAAGATCCATTTTTTATTTAGAGATGATGGGACTTGACATGGGGCCTTCAGCACTCAAAGCATGTGTTCTGCGTAGACACGGGTCTAGGATCTTGTGGAATCTCATGGAGAGAATCAGGCCAAGACTGCCTTTCTTGATGGAGGCAGCTCTCCCAGGCCGGCAGCAAAGACACCATGCGCTTTGAACAGAGATGCCAGGACCTTCTACCAGCTTTTAGCTGCAGCTCTGTTGACCAGCCTAGTTCTGTTCCATGTCAATTTTCATGTGCTCAGTCTTTATTCTCTCCCATTTCCTGTGGATTTTACACACGCACAAAAAAGAGCTACATGCTTTCTCAGCACCCCTCCTTTAAAAAGCATCCCATATACATTTTTCTCATTTTTTTTAAAAAAATGAAAACTGCATTTCAAAATTTGGAAAAATGTGTAGTCTGTTACAGTACTCTCTTTGTCTGCAGTTACCTTCCCTAAGGACAAAGTGCTCCATCTTCTGTCGCTCCATCTCCCATCATCCAGTATAAAAGCCATCCGATCGCTCTCCGACTCTCACAGGCTTCTCTCCCCTGTCTTGTGGCAGGGAGTTCCAAAGGCATCGGTTTCTTCAAGGAGTGTTTTCCCCAAGCATCGGAGCCTGGGATTGTCCCAGGTGGCCTGAGAAATGAATCAATGGTTCTCATCCAGCTGAGAAGCTGGATGTCAGAACTGCGTAGGGGTACTGGACCTGGGTTCACCTGGCACGCCATTCCAGCTGCCCCCAGGCACACAAGGGGGGAAAGGGCTGCTTAATCACAGAATTGCAGGGTAGGAAGGGGACCACTAAAGGTCATCGAGCCCAACCTCTGCATCTGACTTGCTGGAACAGCTGCCTATAGTGGAAAGGAAGACTCACAAGGCAGGTGTGGCTATTCTCACATGCTTACGCCTGCTTTTGGCTTGCTGGCTCCGATCTTGAACTGTATCCTGTTTCCAAAAGTGGCTGTTCCGATGCAAAGCAGGAGGTTGGTCATCTTCTTCACTTCCTTGTCCTCAGCACCTACAATTCAGAGGTAGACTGTCTCTGGAGAAGGATGCTCGTTTGCTTGTTTTATTGCTAACCATATTTATTTCCTGCCCGGCAACAAAGTTCTCCTGGCAGTTTGCAATAAATACAGTGGTACCTTGGTTCTCAAACGCCTTGGAACTCAAACAACTTAGAACCCAAACACTGCAAACCCAGAAGTAAGTGTTCTGGTTTGCGAACATTTTTCAGAAGCCGAACATGCTCCCATTTTAGTGTTACACTTCTGATTTGAGTGTTATGGTGAGGTCTGTCTGTTTTTGGTATTTATTTTGCGTTTTTGTTTTTGCAGTTTTTTTGTTTTGTTTCTGTGACTGTGTGGAACGCAGTTCAGCTACTGATTGATTGATTGATTGATTGATTGTGTGACTGCAGTACACTGTTGATTGCTTTCATTTTATGGATCAATGATCTCTAGATAGTAAAATCCACTTTAAATTGCTGTTTTAGGGGTTGTTTTTAAAAATCTGGAACAGATTAATCCATTTTGCATTATTTTCTATGGGGAAGCACGCCTTGGTTTTGGAACGCTTTGGTTTTGGAATGGACTTCCAGAACGGGTTAATTTTGAGAACCAAGGTACCACTGGATTGCTATTATTTCCAGCAATGATTAGGTTCCACCAATTGCTCTCAGATTTGTCCAGCTCTCTTGCAAAGCCGTCTCAGCTACCAAAAGTCTGCAGGCAAAAGCTGGGAACTGCTGCCTTTTGTAGACCCTCCATGATGGCTGGAGTCTCTTCTCTCGGACCTGAAGGTGCTGTGTGCCAGGCCCACCTTTTCCTTTCCTGTCCTGGCTGCTTGGAGACAGAAGTCTGTGCTTACTTGCACATGGGGAGCCAGCCCACAGACTTGTGACGTCCCTGAACATTCTCTTGAGCCCAGAGACCAGTAGCAAGAGACACAGGTAGCCTCAGAGGGAGACAGGAGCCGGATATTGTCCTCATCTCCACGTGGCCACAGGGCGAGAGCTCAGCTCCAGAGGACCACCTTCCTGCCTCGGTCCACACTCCCAATGTAGGCTCCAGAGGGGCTCCAGGCCACAGCGTTCACAGGTGAGCTTGCAGGCACAAGGAAGGAAAACAGAGAGGCACCATGACGACAGATCACACCCACTCCTTACACCATATTAAGAGGGTGCTACATTATTAGGGACGCGGGTGGCGCTGTGGGTTAAACCACAGAGCCTAGGGCTTGCCGATCAGAAGGCCAGCGGTTTGAATCCCCGCGACGGGGTGAGATTCCGTTGCTCGGCCCCAGCTCCTGCCAACCTAGCGGTTCCAAAGCACATCAAAAGTGCAAGTAGATAAATAGGTATCACTCCGGCAGGAAGGTAAACGGCGTTTCTGTGCGCTGCTCTGGTTTGCCAGAAGCAGCTTAGTCATGCTGGCCACATGACCCAGAAGCTGTACGCTGGCTCCCCGGGCCAATAAAGCGAGATGAGCGCCGCAACCCCAGAGTCGGCCACGACTGGACCTAATGGTCAGGAGTCCCTTTACCTTTACAATTGTTATCATTATATTATTATTATTATTATTATTATTATTATTATTATTATTATTATTAACATTATAAACCACCCTATACCACAAATGCCCACAAATTCCAGGCAAAAAAAAGGTAAAGGACCCCTGGACGGTTAAGTCCAGTCAAAGATGACTACAGGGTTGTGGCGCTCATCTCGCTTTCAGGCCAAGGAAGCCGGTGTTTGTCCACAGACAGCTTTCCAGGTCATGTGGCCAGTAGGACTAGACTGATTCTGGCGCAACGGAACACCGTGACGGAAACCAGAGTGCACAGAAATGCCGTTTACCTTCCTGCTGGAGCGTTACCTACTTATCTACTAGTACTGGTGTGCTTTCAAACTGCTAAGTTGGCAGGAGCTGGGACAGAGCAATGGGAGCTCACCCCGTTTTGGGGATTCGAACCGCCGACCTTCCGATCAGCAAGCCCAAGTGGCTCAGTGGTTTAGACCACAGCGCCTGGGGGTCTCAGGGCTGTTCGCAGAATAAAATCAAGATCTAAAACCACAAAATACATAGTAAAAATAAAAACAACAACCCAATAGCCCCCCCACCAAAAAACCCCAGCATATTTTAACAGGGCACAGGATGTCAAAAAGATCAACCGAAAGCCTGATTAAAAAGGAACATTTTTGCCTGGCGCCTGAAGGTTTATAATGAAGGCGCCAGGCGAACTTCCCTGGGGAGAGCATTCCACAGACGGGGAGCCGCTGCCTTAACACTTTGGGACCAGGTTACCTAAGAGATCGCCTCCCACCGCATGTGGCGACTCAACCACTTCAACCGGCGGAACGTGCACTGCCACAGGCGCTGCAAAACACCCGTTCCGCCATGTGGCTGTGGAACTCCCTGCCTCTTGATGTCAGGCAGGCACATTCACTGTACTTATTACAGTGCCCACTAATAACATTCTTGTTTAGACAAACCTACCTGGATGTTTAGAAAGTCGACGTGTGCTTTAATTTTTTTAGCCAATGGTTATTTTCATTTGTGAAAGTTTTGCATTACCTCGCTGTTCGTTTTTCTTATTGATAACTTTATTGCTTTTGCTTTGAGGTTGTTTTTATAGTTAAGCTGTCATGCGTCCTTCTAGGGTGGCTAAGTGGGGCCAGGCTGCAGCTGTGCGCAGTGCCAGGACAGGAAAGATATTTCCTAGAGGATAGTGGCCTTCGATGCCCACCGAGGGGGCCTCGTGCACTGAAGGCAGGCTGGCTGAAATTGCACAAGTCAAATCATGCAAGTCGCATCATCCAAGCAAAGCAGAGACCTTCAAAGCTCTTTAAGCACCAGGTAACCCCAACAGATAGCTCAATTGGTTAGAGCATGGTACTGATAATACCAAGGTTGCAGGTTTGATCCCCGTATGGGACAGCTGAATATTCCTGCATTGCAGGGGGTAGAACTAGATGAATCTCAGATGATCCCTTCCAACTTTGTGATTCTGTGACCTTTTAAGCTCTTTGCCTTGCTTGGATAATTTGACTTGCACAAGTTCAACCAGCCTGCCTTCAAGAGCACACACAGTTACAGTCGTGCCTCGCAAGACGAAAAGAATCCGTTCCGCGAGTCTCTTCGTCTTGCGGTTTTTTTGTCTTGCGAAGCAAGCCCATTAGCGGATTAGCGCTATTAGCGGCTTAGCTGGCTTAGTGGATCAGCTGATAAGCAGCTTAGCGGATCAGCTGTTAAGCGGCTTAGCGGCTTGGGGGAAAGGGGGGGGAGGGGAAAACCCCCGCAGGAACTCGCAAGACATTTTCGTCTTGCGAAGCAAGCCCATAGGAAATTCGTTTTGCGAAGCACCTCCAGAATGGAAAACCCTTTCGTCTAGCGGGTTTTCCGTCTTGCGAGGCATTCGTCTTGCGGGGCACCACTGTAAAGTTAAATGCACATAAGTGGAGACTGTAGTGTACTTTCAGTAGACGACACAGTTCTGTACTCTTGTTAAAGCTAAGTGTGTTGGGGGATGACAGTCTGAGAGAAAAGGGAGAGGCTCTTTTTAAAAAAAAAAATAATCCAGATTTTGGTGTACTCCAACCCCTAGAAGGTTCTCACCTGTGTACTCCAGGCAGGCTGGTCTCTAGCTTCCCCGTCTCCATGTTCCACAGGTAGAGAGCGCCATCTGCGGAGCCAACCAGGGCATAGCTTTTATCGGGGCTGGAGAAAGAGGGAAGAAAAGCCTGTCAATCAGTGGGTTGAAGGAGAAGAGGGATACCTGGTTCCAGGGCCAGATTTAGGTTTGATGAGGCCCTCAGCTACCAAAGGTAATGGGGCCCTTATATATGTCCAGCTGTCCTTTGTCAATAACAAATTGTCACTGTTTTTTGTGTTGAATATATGCTATATGGTATGAGATACCCTAATGGGTATCTAAAGCCATTTGCACATGTTGCCATGCAGCCAGTCCATGCAGAATGTTAAAGTAAAGGTAAAGGATCCAGTCGTGACCGACTCTGGGGTTGCGGCGCTCATCTTGCTTTACTGGCCAAGGGAGCCAGCGTACAGCTTCCGGGTCATGTGGCCAGCAGGACTAAGCCGCTTCTGGCGAACCAGAGCAGTGCACAGAAACGCCGTTTACCTTCCTGCCGGAGCGGTACCTATTGATCTACTTGCACTTTGACGTGCTTTCAAACTGCTAGGTTGGCAGGAGCTGGGACCAAGCAACAGGAGCTCACCCCGTTGCAGGGATTCGAACCACCAACCTTCTGATCAGCAAGCCCTAGGCTCTGTGGTTTAACCCACAGTGCCACCCGTGTCCCTTTATATATAGAAAGGAGCAAACCAGTGATATTTATGGAGCAGGCTAGCAGGCGGGACCCATGACTTGCATCATAGGAGCCTACACAACGCAAAACACTGTTGCTGTATGTAGGTTTTATTTTATTTGTTTTTTATCTTATATTTTGGAAATTAACATCCAGGTGTTTTTTTCCTTTAAATTTTTTGGGGGCCCCCAAGAGAGTGGGGCCCTAAGCTATAGCTTGTTTGGCTTATACGTAAATCCAGCACTGGTTGTAGTGAAAATCATCTGAAAGTTACCAGGCTGGCTGGGGAAAGCTGGATGATCTCCTTACCTGTTTACTCCAAAGCGCCAGAGACTCACCTGAATACTGCTTTGGTCCCATCGGAACCGCACTTGAATCCCTCAGCCCTATGGAAACAAAAAGGTGGTCATGAACCCTTGCCAACTCTGTGCAAACAGAAAGTGAGACATCTCATCCAGGTTCACATGTTTCAACGACTTACATACTGGTCAGATTTTCCTGTGATACCCAATAACCAAAGGATCTTAATAATCCATCCCTGTTAGGAACAGAAATGAGAAACCTGCCTGTGGGTTTGGTTGGGAAACAGGCCGAGCTCTTTCCTCAAACCAAGGAGAAGCCAGAAATTCTTTTCCGGCTTCAACAGCAATCTGAGCTAAAGAATATTTTGGGTGCTTCTAGCCTCGTCTTTGAAGGTAGCAGGCAATTACGCTGATAGCTGAGTCCTGGTTGGAAAATATCTTGCCAGCAACTTTAATTCTCAACCTGAGAGGTCCATGTTCAGTTTTGAGTTGGGGTGAAATGAACAACGCGTTGTTTTGGCAGAGGAAGGTGCTGAATTCACATCTACAGATACAGAGATGGGGAGGGGGTTGCAAGGAAGGGGAGTGGGTGTGAAGATCAACTCTCCTCCAAGCCTAATGCTTCTCTGAAAATGGTCTCCCTTCTTCCATGAGCACAATCAGGATCATGCAGGGCTGGAACTTCCTGGTACCCTCATGTTGTGCAGTTCTGCCATTAAATTTGGAGAGGACTCTCGCTTTTGAGCCAGTTCCTGTGGTCATACTCAAATCTGATGATGCTATTATCTGAGTCTCACATCCTGCCAAGCAGCTGGTCTGAAGGAGTCACAAAAGGTCCTTCTCAGTGGTGGCGCCCACTGTGGTACGCCCTCCCATCAGATGTCAAAGAAAGAAACAACTATCTGACGTTTAGAAGACATCTGAAGGCAGCCCTGTTTAGGGAAGCTTTTAATGACTGATGTTTTAATGTATTTTTAATCTTTTGTTAGATGCCACCTAGAATGGCTGGACAGCATATAAATAATATATTATTATTATTATTATTATTATTATTATTATTATTATTTTATACGTGGCACTTATCTGCATGCAAGATTCCCCCCTGTGCAAGCAAGCCATGTTGTGAATGCACACCTGAAACCTACATGATCCTGAAAGTCTTACGGAAGGCCTGATCCTGCACAGATTCAGCTCTGGCATCCCAACACTGGTAAATGTATGGATGCAGCCCTTGTCACATTCCACTTCAAAACAGGCCTATGTAGGTGGGTCACAATGTTCCCATTTTACAGATGGGAAAGGAGGCTGGAATCAAGTTGATGGGCAGCTGGCAAAGTTGAGCCTAATGGGCTCTGTACTGGAAGAGGTAAATATCACCCGTGTCGAAGCAATGATTCTTCAACATCAACTTCGTTGGGCTGGTCATGTTGTGCGGATGCCTGATGATCGTCTGCCAAAGCAACTACTCTATTCCGAACTTAAAAACGGAAAGCGTAATGCTGGTGGTCAACAAAAGAGGTTTAAAGACTCTCTCAAGGCAAGTCTTAAAAAATGTAGTATAAACAACAGCAATTGGGAAACACTGGCCTGCTAACGCTCCAATTGGAGAACAGCCTTTACCAAAGGTGTCATGGGCTTGGAAGACACTCAAACTCAGGACGCAAGGGAGAAACGTGCTAAGAGGAAGGCACACCTGGCAAATCCACACCGTGATCAACTCCCACCCGGAATCCAATGTCCCCACTGTGGAAGGACGTGTGGATCCAGAATTGGCCTCCACAGTCGCTTATGGACTCATTGTTAAAACCGTGTTTATGGAAGACAATCTCACTCGGCTAAGAGGGATCGCCAAAGAGAGAGAGCCCTCCCATGCCCAAGCCTGACCTCCTATGGATTTGGCTGAGTGCTGTCTAGGTGCCCGCCATGCCCCCCCCCCCCCCGGTCCCTGGCTCCTCACCTGAAGACCTGCCGGATGTTGTGCATTCGAAGGTCGATGACTTTGAGGGCGTTGTCCCTGGAGCAGCTCAGCAGGTGCATCTGATCGGGACTGATGCTCAAGGAGGTCACCTTGCCTTCCACGGGGATCACCTGTGTGCAGCGGGGATCTCTGGAGGAAGAAGATGGCAGGGTGCATTGTGCAGTTACCATGTCATCATTGAACATCTTGCTGAAATATGAGAGCCCCATCTGGAGTGGCATTCTGCTGGTTTCTGGAGGTGTCCCTGTTGGTGCAAGTACTCTGGACCAAAGACTGCTGTTTAAATTTCTGTGTTGTTTTTCATAGGGTTGTTTTATTGCATATTTTAAATTACAGATGCTTATATTTTAATGTTTTCATGGAATTTCTCCTATTAGTGCGTATTTTCATTGCAGGTTTGCAGAACAGTTTTTTTATAAACCGCTTAAACACCTATTTTGGCACTAAGTGGTATCTAAATGAATGAATTAATTCAGGAATGATGCATAATGATGATTTAAAAACAATAACAACACCAGGCAGTTTATTTAACACTGAGGATTACATACTACAAACATATTAATAGCCAGACAGCTGCAAGCAATTAGTGAAGTTGATTTGCATGTAATTAACATAATTTGCATATGGGTAGGCAGCCATGTTGGTCTGCTGTAGTCAAAACAAAATAAAAAACATTTCTTCCAGTAGCACCTTAGAGACCAACTAAGTTTGTTATTGGTATGAGCTTTCGTGTGCATACACACTTCTTCAGATGATTTGCATAGTAATTCTGGGCATCCTAAAGCTGGTAGACATGAGGAATGTGCTTTCTTCCCATGACATTCCAGCGCTCTGGGTTTTGCGCTGAGACATGTTGGAGGATTTTTGTGGCACCATTCAGGGAACAAAAACTACCACAGAGATCTCCACATCTTCAAAAGTAGAGAGTCCATAGCTTGGCTTTTTCAAAACAGGGGATCTGCAGTTCTCAGCTAATTGGGAGTCACTGAATTAGAGTCTCCAGGAAGGATATCCCTTTGCGGCAGTGGACGAGGCAGGGCTGGTAGCTGGGCAGAGGAAACGCAGACCCCTAGCATCTCCCTGAGGCAGTGAGAGATTTTACATTCTTGGGCTCCATGTTCACTGCAGATGGTGACAGCAGTCACGAAACTAAGAGACGCCTGCTTCTTGGGAGAAAAGCAATGACAAACCTAGACAGCATCTTAAAAAGCAGAGACATTGCCTTGCCGACAAAGGTCCGTATAGTTAAAGCTCTGGTTTTCCCAGTAGTGAAGTATGGAAGTGAAAGCTGGACCATCAAGAAGGCTGATCGCCGAAGAATGGATGCTTTTGAATTCTGGTGCTGGAGGAGACTCTTGAGACTGCAAGAAGGACTGCAAGAAGATCAAACCGATCCATAGTGAAGGAAATCAGCCCTGAGTGCTCACTGGAAGGACAGATCCTGAAGCTGAGGCTCCAAGACTTTGGCCACCTCATGAGAAGAGAAGACTCCCTGGAAAAGACCCTGCTGTTGGGAAAGATGGAGGGCACAAGGAGAAGGGGACGACAGAGGACGAGATGGTGGGACAGTGTTCTTGAAGCTACCAGCATGAGTTTGACCAAACTGTGGGAGGCAGTGGAAGACAGGAGTACCTGGCGTGCTCTGCTCCATGGGGTCACGAAGAGTCGGACACAACTAAACGATTAAACAACAACAACAAACTTAACCTAATACACTGTTTATAAAAATGAATTCCAATTTTAATGGCATATGGAATTCACTTTTTGAATGTTTTGATTGTTTTTACTAACAGTTGCATTGTTTTACTCTTTTTGTTAACCTGACAAATTTGGGTTGTAAACCGCTTTGAGGTTTGTTTGTTTTTACGATCAAGCTGTTTATCAATTTTGTAAAGAAATCATGTTCTTGTGCATCTCCCATTCATTTCTATGGAGCTTTTGCTGAAAAAGTTCCTGTATCCTTGGTTAAAAAGTTTTTTAAACGACTAAACAACCAAAGCATCTCCCTGGCTCAAAGGCCTCACACAGAGACCTTTTCTTTTCAGGTAAAGATCTCTCTCCTCTGTGAGAATGGCACTCTGAGCTCATAGGGATGCAGGCAAAACAGCGGGACACCCTTCCTGATTCACAGAACAAGAACTCAGTAACAAAGGAGAGGCGGTTGGGGGGGTCACACGCAGTACAGGCCGGTCAACGGACAGCAGCTATAAATAGGGAAGGTGAGGCACGGAAATAGCAGCAGCAGTAACAGCAACCTGTTGCTTGTCTGTTAAGAGGCTGGTGGGGAAGGGAAGAGATTTTGCGGCCCTCAGAGACTTGTAGAGTTGGAAGGGTCCCCAGCGGTCATCTAGTCCAACCCCCTGCAGTACAGGGATTCCAAGTTAGAGGGAATTGCTTAGGGAGGTTTGTTGAGGGGTCAGGTTTTAATTTCAGAGGTCTTAAGCAGTGATTTCCGAGAGGAAAATGGAGGAAGGAGGGTCTTCAGCTCTAAGGCTCATTTCAAGGCAAGTTTTTTGCTCTATAATCAACCCTCAGTACTTGTTTTTATCCCTCTCTTCTGTTGTACAGTCATAACTCGGGTTAAAGTTGCTTCAGGCTGAGCGTTTTCGGGTTGTGCTCCGCGGCAACCCGGAAGTAACGGAACGCGTAACTTCTGGGTTTTGCTGCTCGCACATGCGCAGACGCTCAAAATGATGTAACGCGCATGTGCAGAAGTGGCGAATCGCGACCCGCGAACGCGCAGACGCGGGTTGCATTCGCTTCAGGGTGCGAACGGGGCACCGGAATGGATCCCGTTCGCATCCAGAGGTACCAGTGTACTTTAAAACTTTTTTTAATGCTTCCTCTAGTGCTGCGTCTTGTTGTTTTAATATTGTTTTATCTCGTTATTTTACCGCTCTAACTCCCCCATATTGTGAGGCTGCAAGAAGCTGGGCTGGGCTGGGTTGAGCACCTTGCCAGGCACTGCCAAACGAAAGGTTGTGTCAAACTTTATTAGAGACAAGCTATAAATTAAGGAAGAGAAACACCCTAATCGTCAGAGTTGCCAGCGAGCCCAAGTGGCAGCTACAGTGAACCCGCAAAGTGTTTTTTTTCTGCTGGATGGCACTGACTTTGGCCCTGTAAATTCAAGGCCAATGTATTTGGAGATCATTGACTTCAGCAAACCATCGATAACCAACTATATTTACTATGGTACGTACTAGAAAGATCTGTAAAGATCTGGGAATCATGCCAGTCCCATTAATCAGTTCCCCAGAAGGAGACAGAGTAAAATTGCTCATTATTTTCTTCAAAAGGAAGAGAGAAAGAGGGACCTGAACAGGTTAATCTTAGATGAGGTTATTCCTCCGCCTCCCATTGTGCTGGATTGGTCAACTCAGCTTAAAGAGCTCCACATGATCCTGAGAATATAAACAACTCAATAAGCCTGACCCAAGAACCAGGGGTTTTAATTTTGCTGTTACCCATAGAAATGTTTTTATATCTTATTATGAGTTGGTGGGGATTATTTCACTTTTGGTTTTATTTATTGCTTATGACTTCTTTGCTTATAGTTTTGTAACTATGCCCATGTTTCCATCTTGTAAGCTGCCTCAAGCATACTTTTAGCTATGCAAAGGAAGCAGACAAATAAATGATGATGGTAAAAAACAATAAGAGCACCAAACCACTCTTTGACCCAGCCAAGAACAAAGACGGCACCAGTAATAAATGAGAGGCAGGGCAGGGATAGAGGGTGGCGCTGTAGTCTAAACCACTGAGCCTCTTGGACTTGCCTGATACGGAAAGGGGGGGGGCATGTCTTCTTTACCTTCTTCTTCGCTACAATATATCCATTTATTCCAATTGTCAATGTCAAAAGGGACTAAAATCTATAAAATTCATAGAAAATCAGCGTGCCAGTTTGCTCAATTACTCTAGGACTCCATCACACCTCCCCTGTCCAGCATAATCCCTCAAGCAAGGTGTCAAGACCCTAATCCTTTCAAATTGCTCTGATCAGCCTTTCCTCCAGACAATGTCAGGTGGCAGACTATGCATATTTGGGACTATTGTTTTCTCATCCCCAGGAAGTGTTTATCTGTGCATATCTCCAGCTCTGCATATTCCCCCCTCCCTCCTCCTTATGTTAATCCGGTGTAGCTCTGCATATTCCCCCCTCCCTCCTCCATATGTTAATCTGTGTAACCCAACCTCCCTTTAATATATTCATGATGTAATCTGTGTAACCAAACCTCTCTTTAATGTATTCATGACGTGTTTTGCACTGTATTCTGGGACATGGAGGGAGTTTCAAAAACTCATGTCACCCCTTTCTCACTGTTCAATCTCGCCTTGAACCTGTTGCGCAATAAACTTGGATCTTCTGCAGTTTGCTCCTGTCTCCGGCTGAGCTCATTTTCCTCCGCAGGGACCCACGGACTTAGTCCGATGAGCTGGGTGGCAGAGCAGCCTCGCACCCAGATTTTTGCCGTAACAGTTGGCTGCCCAACGTGGGGCATGCGGTTCTCCCGCGTTGCTGACCGGGGCCCCCGAAATCTTCAGCCGGCACCAGGCCATTTTGCCTGGGAAGATCCTTTGGACCCCCGGCCATCTTCCGGGCGGTAATCAAAAGCCCCAGGAGTTCAGCCGGGGAGCAAAGAGGGATCCAGCCGGCTTATTCATCCTGGGATCATCATAGAAGACACGTGAGTATAAGAGAAAGGAAAAACCCAGTGCACTGGTGGGAAAGGGGTGGAAATCTCCTGGCAACTGAATTCTCTGCCCTCCTCTCTATCGCTCCTTCTCGCCTGTCTCTTGGTCCAATTGGTGAGAGAGACCGTGGACTGCTGCTCGACCCAAAAGGGGGGTTCTGAGCTCTATCTCTTTCTCTATATTTCTCCAGCCAGCCGCACCAATTGGGAGCCCGAAAGTAAGACGGAGAGACCCGACTTGAAAGATAGCCGACTCTCCGCAACGGGTATCCCAGTTGAAAGCAAGGGGTTGGAGTTCTTTTTCCGAACTTCCCGAGCGTCCTTGCTAGGGGGCAGGAAGTGGTCTTGCTTTCTATCCAATCCCAGCCGCACTGGTCGGTGCCACGTAACACGTGTATCGTGCGTGAGCCCGCTTCCAAAAGCAAGGGGGATTTTCGGTTCGAAACTCTATCCAGGGATCACCCGATCTGGCACCGCAGGCGCGGGCGTTCAGTAGGGCCCCTTTTCCTGAGATTGACGATAGGTAGGAGGTTGCCAGGAGGGATAGCCCATGAGGAATTGGGCGGGATCGGCAGAGTGGAAAAGGACCCCAGGTTATTGACTAAGGAAATAGGAAGGAATACCGGATAGCTAGAGCTCTTTAAAAACCCTCTAAGGAAGTTGCCAAGCGACTAAAGACCCCTCTTTACTATAAATCCCGTATTAAGTATATCAATCTCCTAGATATACCAATCCTTATCGCCCTTTCTCTTCCCTCTTTCTGTCTAGACACGCGTAAAACATAAAATGGGTACCCAGGCTTCCAAACGCGAGCGGGCTCACTCTGGGAAGAAGGCTTCTAGAAAGCCATCTCAGTCTCAGAAGGACCCTGACTCTCCTCTCCAATTTGTCATCACGTATTGGAAGACGATTCCTGACCACAAATTATTATTGAAGCAAAATTAGAGAACCTCTGTTCTGAAATCTGGCCCACCAGCACCGCCTCCGCCAAGCCCGAATTGCGTTGGCCGGCTGGTTAACTGGTGGTGTTTGAAGAGGCAAGGAAGCTCTTAAAACCTTGTGGGACCTTCCTACTAATTTCACTTAATGAAGCTAAAGGAAGCAGCCCAACTCCTTGCAATAACCAACTAAAGGATGAGAGTATATATGTTTACATGTTGTCTGTTATGTGTGTTGTGTGTTAATACATATATGAGAATATGTGTGTTTACATGTTGTCTGTTATGTGTGTTGTCTGTTCCTTCTGTCTCTGACAGACTGCCTTTCTTAAGCGCGCATAGTTTAAACTGCAAGCTTGCTTCAAAATTTTAAATTTAAGGAAGCTATGCTGGACCGTATCAGTCCTAAATAAGACAAAATGAGAATGAAGGGTGCAAATGTTTACCCCACCTCTTGCTTTGCCGCAACTTTTCAGATCGTGAGTCTACAGTCTATTTTGGAATGTGAATGTTTCTAATGTGAATTAGATGTTTCTGCTGCAAAAGCGTAGGTGAGCACAACTGCTCTCTCAAGCTAAAATGCAGTGTATTTATTTCATGAAGCACATGCCTATGAAAGTATGGTCTTCCTTCTAAGAAAATATCTGAGTCCAGTTTTAACTTTGATTTGGTTGGACAGAAGAGTTATTGTAAGGCTCCTGATATCAGGCCTCTTTTCTTAGAAAATGCCCCCCCCCCCTTGTTTCATTCTGTCTCTTTCAGGGTTTTTTTTCTTTCCTCTTCTTCTGTGCCAGGTAAATTTACTTCCGAGTAAGCTTCCTTTAAAGGAAACTGCAAAAGGGGGGGGGCATAGATTAGGTTTACTATTCCTCTGCAAATTCAGATTAGGCTTACTATTCCTCTGCAAATTCAGGAAAAATTGTCACTTTTGTATTCCCTTTAAATCAAATCTATGGCTGTTTTAACTATGCTTTATAAGAGATCCTCTCCCTATCTTAAGAAAATGTTCACTTCAATCTTTCTTTAAAGATCATTTGTCTAGGAACTTGCACTCTAAGGAACTTGCACGTCTAAGGAAGTAAACTCAAACTAATCTCAAGATCTGCTAAAGGGTTCTGTATAAAGTTGGGAATTTTTATTTTCCTCTTCCCTAGTACATGATAGGAGCATTGATTGTGCTCTCTTCCCCAGTAGTGCCTGTGTACATAAGTATGTGTGTGTAGTACAAATCTTGCTGTGAACCCTTTATTTTGGAGGGTTGGACTAGATGACCCCAGGGTCCCTTTCGACTCTCCCAATTTGTGGCTGTGTGGAAGGACATGTGTCCGCAAGCATTGCAGGGTAATTCTTAAATTCTGGTGTGGTGATGGAGTTGAAATTCAGCCTAGCTTTGCTCTTTAGTTTTAAAAGGTGAGAGGTGAAGCTGTGATGTTTTGAAGCACAACTGGTAATATCAAGCATTTCAGTGATTACAGTGTTTATCATTTTGTCTACTATTTAAAATCAGACTTCAAAGTCAATTCAAAGTTTCAACACATACAAATACATATGGGCCTTGACCAATCCTGTAAATAAAGGGGCAGGAAAATTTTGTCTGCAAATGGTAAGGCCGAAATAACTTAGAATGTTAAAAAAAAAAAAAAATCCTATGAATTGACTCTGGCCATTTTTTCCCATATATAAGGGCGCGGCATTGTTCCACGAATGGCCAGAGGAATATTAGCCCTTTCCTGTACATAAAGGAAGCAGTCGCTTTGCTTGGGCTGAAATTGCTAGCTTTTGTTGGTGAATACTTCAATTGCTGAGTTTCCCTTTTTTGTTTTAAATCTAACCCTCTTTTAAAATCTACTCCTTACCCTTCCCTTATTCAAATTCTAATTTTGCCGAAAGATGCAACATTTCAATAGTATAAAAGATTTGCTGAGACATGAACTCCACACATGCACAGAGACTAGATCAGCTAAAAAAAAAAAAAAGATAGGAAAAGAAGAGAGAGGAAGGAGGGGGAACTGTAGGGGGGGGAGAGGAGGTTTATGTAAAACTTGGAACCATTGAGAGAAATCACCCTTAATGTGTCTCAAGTTTGAAATCTTAACATGTCAAATTCTTTTCACAGGTAAATATCAAAGCATTCCACCCCTCAATGGGATTTAAGTCACAGACTTTGTTTGTGTGCATTTTAGGAACAGCATTTCCTGACAGGCTTCTCACATGAAATAATTTTCCCTTTTAACAGGATATGTGAACCCCGATAACAAAGTGTTTGTCCCTTTTTCCTCCCACAACAACTTTCTTTCTGTTCTGTGAAATCCCTGCTGTATTAGTGACTTCCATCCCTTTGTGTCTTTGACACTTTTAAAGTTATAAATAATCTGTTTCCATTTATTTAATCCATTTTTCCATGATGTCTATGAAATTAATCGAAGCATAACCAAACATTGTTTGTGGAATGGTATTTGTTTACCTTTTGCCTGAGCATTTCTTATTAATTCTGTCATTTGGCTGTTCAAGGTACTTGCACAAAGTTACATTGCCATTAAGTCATTTTCCAGTATTTTGCTATTAACACTCTAGCCGATGTTGTCACATCAAGAAACACTCTTTTATTTTCATTGTTACTTCAGATTTCTTAAAATTCTGTGTCTTAGCATTTATTTATTTTGGTTCCTCATAGGTCATTGTGTGTGTGTGTTTGTGTGTGTGTTTTATTATTATTTTAACTGTGTCTTTTAAGTCCACCCTGTCCTTACAGGATATCACTTCTACAAGTGTGTTACTACAGATCCAATAAAAAGCTTCGCTACCACGAGACTTATTACCTGCAACAACAACAGATACCAAAGTTTTCAAAGTGGCCACAGCAATTTCTTTCAAAGGGGAAGTGGGGCTGACAAAGAGGGGAGGAGTTGAATTGCAAGGACAATTTTGACTTTATATTCAACTGATATTTAATTAGTTTGTTGTGTATTATGTGTTATTATGTAGGAATGTTGAAATGTGTTTGACAGTGTTATTTCCACAAAGGGAGGAATTTTTGTGTGTGTGTGTGTAATTGTCTTATGTTTAATGTATACTGCCTTATTCCTTATACCCCAATGGAGGATTTTCATACATTTTATGCTTTCTAATGGATCAGGCTATTGTGTAGTTCAATGTTTAGATAACCACATTTCGCTGTCCCACCTGGCACACTGCCAACCTTCCCTACCCATTTTAAAAGGTGTTAAAACTCGCTTTACCAAGGAGAAGCTTCAGGAAGGTGTATATGCCTTGATTTAGCAGGAATGATCCCTTATAGAGTTAAATTGACTTATTTGGACAAGTGCCCCTTTTAAGAATGGTTTTCTTTTAACAGATTGGTTTGAAGAGTTAAGAACCATGGGGCAAGATAAATTCAAATTGGACCCAGTGCGAATTGGGCATGTGTATCCAGGCTGCAATTAGCTTTTGGTCCTTTAAGTGCAAGTGAGCAACTTCCCATGACTGCAAGACCAGAGCCTCTAAAATAAAACCCCATAGAAAGGCCAAGGTAAAGACATTTCCCTCAGGACGTGTCCAAACCTGCCAGCTGTGATGGGTGCCAGGCAACATGGCTAATATGAAAGCCCTAAGTGGATTCACCAGGGATTGCCACTACTGTGACACGTGAGACCACAGAAGAGCTACCTTGACACCTGAGAACACAAAATGGCGGGGGGCAAAGCAAACTGCATTTTTTTCCAGTCAATAATGGACCTTCCTGCTAAACGTAAAGCATAGACCACTACTGAACAAAATACAACAGGTGTTCCTTTATGCGATATCCTATATCCAGCTATCTGCACTACTATACTTGCAAATGACCTTAAGAGGCATGGCTTGCAAGTCCCCTTCAGGTTTGCACAAACCCACACATCTAGTACGATAGATACAAAGTTATTATTTAGTGCATATCTATATAACATAAACATACATTGTATTGGTCCGTGTTGCTCCCTCCTTTGTTGCCCTGCTCAACCCACCTCCTTTTCCATTAGGGCCTATTCCCACTCACACGGCACCCCTACCTTCACCGAGATTTAGGGTGCGGAGAAAAGATTTGCAAGTTCTTACAGAACTTTAATGCAAATCTATCTCCGAATGGGGGACTGATACGGAAAGGGGGGGGGCATGTCTTCTTTACCTTCTTCTTCGCTACAATATATCCATTTATTCCAATTGTCAATGTCAAAAGGGACTAAAATCTATAAAATTCATAGAAAATCAGCGTGCCAGTTTGCTCAATTACTCTAGGACTCCATCACACCTCCCCTGTCCAGCATAATCCCTCAAGCAAGGTGTCAAGACCCTAATCCTTTCAAATTGCTCTGATCAGCCTTTCCTCCAGACAATGTCAGGTGGCAGACTATGCATATTTGGGACTATTGTTTTCTCATCCCCAGGAAGTGTTTATCTGTGCATATCTCCAGCTCTGCATATTCCCCCCTCCCTCCTCCTTATGTTAATCCGGTGTAGCTCTGCATATTCCCCCCTCCCTCCTCCATATGTTAATCTGTGTAACCCAACCTCCCTTTAATATATTCATGATGTAATCTGTGTAACCAAACCTCTCTTTAATGTATTCATGACGTGTTTTGCACTGTATTCTGGGACATGGAGGGAGTTTCAAAAACTCATGTCACCCCTTTCTCACTGTTCAATCTCGCCTTGAACCTGTTGCGCAATAAACTTGGATCTTCTGCAGTTTGCTCCTGTCTCCGGCTGAGCTCATTTTCCTCCGCAGGGACCCACGGACTTAGTCCGATGAGCTGGGTGGCAGAGCAGCCTCGCACCCAGATTTTTGCCGTAACATGCCGAACAGAAGATCGGCCGTTCAAATCCCCGCGACGGGGTGAGCTCCCATTGCTCGGTCCCTGCTCCTGCCAACCTAGCAGTTCGAAAGGATGTCAAAGTGCAAGTAGGTAAATAGGTACCGCTCTGGCGGGAAGGTAAACGGCGTTTCTGTGCACTCTGGTTTCCGTCACACTGTTCTGTTGTGCCAGAAGTGGTTTAGTCCTGCTGGCCACATGACTTGGAAAGCTGTTTGTGGACAAACGCCAGCTCCCTCAGCCTGAAAGCAAAATGAGCGCCGCAGCCCCATAGTCGCCTTTGACTGGACTTAACTGTACAGGGATCCCTTACCTTTACGAGCCTTGGCACGTTGAAGACTAACAAACGTATCATAGAATAAGCTCCCAGTACGTACATTGGCTCCCAGTACGTTTCCGAGCACAATTCAAAGTGTTGGTGCTGACCTTTAAAGCCCTAAATGGCCGTGGCCCAGTATACCTGAAGGAGCGTTTCCACCCCCATCATTCAGCCCAGACACTGAGGTCCAGCTCCGAGGGCCTTCTGGCAGTTCCCTCCCTGTGAGAAGTGACGCTACAGGGAACCAGGCAGAGGGCCTTCTCGGTGGTGGCGCCTGCCCAGTAGGAACGCCCTCCCACCAGATGTCAAGGAAATAAACAACTACCTGACTTTTAGAAGACGTATGAAGGCAGCCCTGTTTAGGGAAGCTTTTAATGTTTGATGGATTACTGTATTTTAATATTTTGTTGGAAGCCGCCCAGAGTGGCCAGGGAAGTCCAGCCAGATGGGCGGGGTATAAATAATAAATTTTATTATTATTATTATTATTATTATTATTATTATTATTATTATTACTACTACTACTACTACTACTACTACTACTACTACTACTAATGGATGGGAGCATCAGATGCATCATAAACAGGGAAACCTGAAAATAAATAGAGCTCTGATGCTGGATGAGACCCATCTAGACCTACATCCATTTCTTACCAGGCTGACCAGATGCAATGAGAAATATGGAAAAAAAGAGAGTGGGTCTGAGCAGATGGGGAAAGCCCAGCAGCCCTCATTCCGACAAGCTGGAAGAAAGAGCATGAGGATGGAGCCTAGATCTTCATTGGGAAGACACTGGACAAGATGCAGAAACCAGCAGTACCAAATAACTGCGGTTCTGCATTTCAAAGAAATCAGTCTTTCATTGTGACACTCTGGAACTCCCTGCCTATTGACATTACCCTTCTCTTTTTGGACCTTGCTTAAAACACTTTTGGTTGGACAAAGCCTAGCCAGACATGTAGAATGCTTGCTTTTAGTTTACTGCTTATTTTATCATTTCAGTTGCTTTTACCAAACATTCATTGTTTTATTCTCTTTGTAAACCATTTTGATGCATTTTTTTTAAAAAAAGTAACTGTCAGCTGGTGTGCAGGTTTTACCAAGTAAAATAACGTAATGGAAAAAAGATTGGTGCCACGACTGAAAAGGCCCCGCCAAACGACAAGGCGCAGCCCTGGTTGCATCGTCACCTGGCTGCTTGGTGGGCTCACCTGCTGTCCCAGAAACGGATGGTCTTGTCGTGATGTCCACTGATGATGAAGGTGTCGCAACACACAATATCGTTGCAATAGGAGAAGACGTCAATGGTTCTGTAGCCTGCCAGAAAAGCCATAGACAGTCGCATCAGGGAAAGGAGATGGATTGAGTCTCTGTTGGTGGGTGATTCCTCAGACCAGATGGCTGAGAGGTCGGCTGCTCTAGATGAGGTTACGCTGCCCCTGAAGGAGCAGGTTCGTAGCTTGGGGGTCCTCCTGGATCCTTGGCTGCCACTTAAGGCTCAGGTCGTCTCAGTGGCCCAGAGTACCTTCCATCAGCTTTGGCTAGTGGCCCAGATACGCCCCTATCAGGACAGGGATAGGCTAACTACTGTTGTCTATGCTCTGGTAACCTCAAGGTTAGATTACTACATTATACCAAGACAGTTCGGAAACTTTAGCTGGTGCAGAACTCAGAGGCCAGGCTGCTCACTAGAGCAAGACGGTTTGAGCATATTGCACCAATCCTGGTCCAACTGCACTGGCTACCGATTAGTTTCCAGGCCCAATTCAAAGTGCTGCTTTTGACCAATAAAGCCTTAGCTGGCTCAGGTCCGCAATACCTCAAAGACTGCCTCTTCCCATGTGAACCTACCCGGACCCTGAGATCATCTTCTGAGGCCCTCCTTCATGTACCTCCTCCTCAAGAGGTCCGGAGGGTGGCAACACGAGAACGGGGCCTTCTCTGCAGTGGCTTCCCGTCTGTGAAATGCTCTTCGAAGGGAAGTTCGCCTAGCGCCTTCACTATACACCTTTAGGCACCAGGCAAAAACATTCCTTTTCCTTTGCCTGACTTGATCTACATCCTATACAGTCATACCTCGGGTTACAGACGCTTCAGCTTGGACTTTTTTGGGTTACGGACTGCTGAAACCTAGAAGTACTGAAACAGGTTACATCCGGGTTTCAGCGGTCGCGTGTGCGCAGACACGCCGCTGTGGGTTGAGAGCACTGTGGGTTGCAAACAGATCATGTTTGCAACCCAAGCATCCACTGTACCCTTTTATAAAATGCTGCATCCTTGCGGGGGGGGGGGGTTATTGGGTTGTTGGTTTTGATTTTACGTATTTGATACTTTATGTGAGCCACCCTGAGACCTTTGGGTATAGGGCGGTATAGAAATTAAATTATAATAATGCTAGTGTGCTGCTTGCTGATCAGAAAGTCGGCGGTTCAAATCCCTGCGACGGGGTGAGCTCCCGTTGCTCAGTCCCTGCTCCTGCCAACCTAGCAGTTCGAAAGCACGTCAAAGTGCAAGTAGATAAATAGGTACCGCTCCGGCGGGAAGGTAAACGACGTTTCCGTGCGCTGCTCTGGTTCGCCAGAAGCGGCTTAGTCCTGCTGGCCACATGACCCGGAAGCTGTACGCCGGCTCCCTCGGCCATAAAGCGAGATGAGCGCCACAACCCCAGAGTCGGACACGACTGGACCTAACGGTCAGGGGTCCCTTTACCTTACCTTACCTTTAGTGTGCTGCTGGATCAAGGCCCCCCCATCCCCACC
Organism: Podarcis gaigeae; assembly: GCF_964106915.1. Taxonomy (NCBI): domain Eukaryota; kingdom Metazoa; phylum Chordata; class Lepidosauria; order Squamata; family Lacertidae; genus Podarcis; species Podarcis gaigeae. Next base: position 102,833,681 of record NC_139677.1, on the reverse strand, counting down.
GGAAGAGTTGGCCATCACTTACACGCCCCTTTGGTCAAGTCCCACTCCTTCACTGTCCTGTCCCGGCTGCCCGTCACAGCTTGGTGCCGGGTGGCTCTGAACTTGGCTGCCGTCACTTTGTCCGTGTGCCCCGTCAGAACCTCCTATGCAAGAGAAGAGTTTGGGGTGTTAAGAGATTAGTTGCTTTTCAGTGCTCCTCCTATCGGACACGAAGAATGGAAGCTCTGAGAAGAAGAGTTTGGATTTGATATCCTGCCTTATCGCTACCCTAAGGAGTCTCAAAGCGGCTAACAAACTCCTTTCCCTTCCTCCCCCACAACAAACACTCCGTGAGGTGAGTGGGGCTGAGAGACTTCAGAGAAGCGTGACTGGCCCAAGGTCACCCAGCAGCTGCAGGTGGAGGAGCGGAGACGCGAACCCGGTTCACCAGATTACGAGTCCACCGCTCTTAACCACCACACCACACTGGCTCTCTAACAGGAGCCTGATGGATCAGGCTAACGGTCCACCTAGTCCAGCGTCCTGTTCTCACAGTCGCCAGCCAGAAGCCCATAACAGAAGGACTGCCTCTTCCCGTATGAACCTACCCAGACCCTGAGATCATCTTCTGAGGCCCTCCTTCATGTACCTCCTCCTCGAGAGGTCCGGAGGGTGGCAACACAAGAATACTTGAGAATACTTTCTTTATCCTGAGCAAACCGTTTTGTATGACTGGCTTTTCGGACTGATGAAGCGTGTAGCGAAACCTGAAATATATCCGGAGAACAGGTCTCCTTTTGCCCACTTGCGCTATTCTCACTACGGTGGTGGCTTTGATTTGATCCATGCATACGGCTTTGTGTTTCCATCTCAAGACCCATTGAAGAACATCTCATCCAGTTCAATCTTTGAAAAACAGCTTTGGAAAACTTTTTCCATATTCTCCAGTGTGTTACCCTTGCCGTTGTGGCGGCAACGGGTTGCCGTTCTGTGATTGGACTTCCGCTACTTGTTGAACGGTTCAATTATCCAGTCTGTATAACGTTTATTGCACATGTAACTTGTTAAGATACAGTTGTACATTTATCCACTCCATGTTTACAGTATCTCTAGGCTTTGTCTTGCACATGGCACCTTAGTATGTTTGTTGTTTGAATGGTTACAAGTCTATCTCTATTCTAGTTATTATTCTAGTAAATTTGGTTTTATAAGCCAGTCTGTGGTGTTGTTGTTTTGTTGTATTATTATTACTGCTACCACATTTGATACTTTGTGTATATACAACACAAGAACGGGGCCTTCTCTGCAGTGGCTCCCCATAAAAAACGTTCCTTTGCAACCAGGCATTTGATTGACCTGATTGACATCCTATGCCCTTTTAAAATGTGGTTCTTTTTCTTTTAAGGGGGGTTGTTATTGGGTTGCTGTTTTTATTTTGATTGTAGTTTTATATTCTGATTTTGTTCTGTGAACCGCCCTGAGACCTCTGGGTATGGAGCGGTATAAAAATTCGATAAATAAATAAATAACACAAGCAGAATTTGTGCACAAGTGCAACTGTCCCCTCCTGTGGTTTCAAGCAACTGGGATTCAGAATCCCTGCTGCTTCCAGATCTGAAAGGCAGAGCATATCCCTCCTGGCTAGTGGCCATCGACAGCCCTCTCCTCCTCCATGAATTTGTCTAATCCTCTTTTCAAGCCATTCATGTTGGTGGCCATCACTGCCTCCTGTGGCAGGGAGTTCCATAGTTTACCATGCACTGTGTTAAGTACTGTACTGTCTTTTATCTCCAACATTCAGCTTCACTGGGTGCCCATGAGTTCTAGCGTTATGAGGAAGGGAGGAAAAATGTTCTCTATCTTTTTTCTCAAGGCCAGGCACAATTTTGTAAACTTTTATCATGTCACATATTAGGGCTGGCGTTCCCCCCTGCCCTTGCTGCTTTCCCCATGAAAAACCGATCTCTGCAGCTGAATTGGAGCAAATGGCAATTCAGCTTTTCCATGGACTGCCATTTGCTCCGATTCCACAATAAAGAGTGGGTTCAGATTCCTTCCTTGGCCCAGAAACCTGGCTTAATAGTTTCCCATTGCACAAATGCACCCCTCCGCCGCAAGCGAAAGGAACCCAGCTGATCTCACCTTGAAACGGCAGTCGTCAACCTTCCACAGCTGAGCAGCATTGTTGTATGTAGCAGCCAAGACGTGAAATCCCTGCCGGGGAGAGAAAGAGAGAGAGGTTGGAGAGGAATCGGACCAGCCACCTCTGCTCTGCCCTGGCTGTGGGACTTGGCTCGGCACTGGGAATGTTTCAAGATCTGTAAGACGGGCAAGTGGGGCTGAACCAAAACGACTCACAAAAAATGTTTCCCCTAGTAGTCCAGGATTAAAAGCAGGAATGGACAGAATTGCACAGCCTCGTTAATGTATTTTTAAAAAACAAGTCTGCTTCAGTCACTACTTTTACTTTGAAGAGATATTGAACACAGTAAAATAGAAAAATAAGCTGCTGGCTGAACCCGCTCTGCAGAAGCGTGTGGGGTCTCTTGTATATTTTCAGCTGCCCCCCACTATCATGGTAGCTGCCAGTGAGCGGCAACCATTTTGAATTCCCCAAAATTCAGAAAGCACCTTGGAACAGGGACTTTGGGGGAAAACAAAATGGCAATCGCCACTGTTTTTTATTTTGATTTTGCAAGCCAGGGCTGAACTGATATTACCCTTGCTGGTACCTTTCCTGGGAAAACCAGAGGCTCACTATGTCAAGTTCCTACTGGAAGACCGGACAAAAACTAGAACAGGAGTCTGCAACCTGCGGCTCCGGAGCCGCATGTGACTCTTTTACACCTTTGCCGCAGCTCCGGGGCGGATACTAGCGAGGGGAGGAGGCGCATTGTGTGCCCCGACACTCCCCACTGTGGCGGGCGCTGTACTGGCTGTGACGTCGCATGGGGGCAGTGCGTGCGTTAGTCAAGCACCATCCCGACGTCACCTTCCCGCCCGCCCGCTACATTGTATGTTTGTTGCATGTGTGCTTGTTGTGGTTTAGTCGTTTAGTCGTGTCCACCTCTTTGTGACCCCCTGGACCAGAGCACGCCAGGCACTCCTGTCTCCCCCTGCCTCCCGCAGTTTGGTCAGACTCATGTTTGTGGCTTCGAGAACACTGTCCCACCATCTGGTCCTCTGCCGTCCCCTTCTCCTTGTGCCCTCCATCTTTCCCAACATCAGGGTCTTTTCCAGGGAGTCTTCTTTTCTCATAATAATAATATAATAATAAAATTTTATTTATATCCCACCCTCCCGAGCCGAAGCTGGGCTCAGAGCGGCTAACTGATTTTATACTGAAATGATTTTATAATGTATTATTTTACCGCCCGCTACATTGTAAGGGGCATGAAGGCTGGTCACTGTTTTGAAGGGGAGTGAAGAACACACACACACAAAAAGGTAACTTGTTAATTTAACGTTTATTTCTATGAGGAGGAGTAATTCTGAGGGGTCAAACAAAGAAATAATAAAAAAGTGACAAAAAAGTTATTTTCATAATGATGAGTTTTGCGGCTCCCACATTTTTTTCCTTCGGAAACTGGTCCAAGTGGCTCTTTTTGTTTTAAAGGTTGCAGACCCCTACACTAGAACATTAGCAGTGGCAAATGTTTTTATCGGTGATTGCAAGAACCAATGATCCCAATCTTTAAGTCTGAACAAAATGCTTGTTTAACCTGGAGGTAGGCTGTCGGAATTGTGCATTGCTTTGTAACGATTTGTTGGGTCTCTGGATTGATTGATTGATTGATTGATTTTGATTTTGTTCTGCAAACCTCCCTGAGACCTCCGGGTATATAAATTCAAATAATAACAATAACAACAACAACAATATCAATTTGCAATGGATTCTGTAAGTTAAACTGGGTACTGAGGCCCTTCTGCATGTCTGTCCTCCTGAAGCTCTTGCCATTCCACGGAAACTGATATTTCCCCATGTTCTAGGAGTACGAGGGAAGCTGACATCTCTCCATCTGCTTAGTCCACCCTTCCTGCTCTCATGTCGGACCGCATTGCAGGGGGTTGGACTAGATGACCCTTGAGGTCCCCCTCAAACTCTATGATTCTAAGAGGAGAACTCATTGTGGGGAGCAGGGCCCCCTTCTGGAGGGGGAGGGCTTCCTTCTGTGCTTCTCCCTGCTTCTTTTCCAACAGCCTAGCACAGTGGGGTCCAAACTTTTTTCAGAGAGGGCCAGATTTGATGAAGTGAAGGGTTGTGAGGGCCAACCAAAGGACCGATCAAAGTTGTTAACCTTTTTTTAGGATTTTACCCCAGGAAATAAACTGTAAACTGCCACAGGGGCTGGATTAAACTGGCTGCCGGCTGGATTTGGCCCCCGAAACAGACTTTGGACATGCCTGGCCTAGCATTTTTTTTACCTTGGGACGGCCATTCATCCCACTAATGAGCTTGGAAAAGCTCATTCTGCAGTCCCTTCCGCCAGGTGGCTGCAGCTGGCCAGTGGGGAGCCCCACATCCTCCCTGCCTTTGGTTCTTATCTTAGGAGGGCGAGAAATCTCTTTTGGTGGGGTGGGAATGATGACTGCAAAGGACCGTGTTGGCATGGCAACAGCCTCCGCAGGAAGCCCCTGCTGCCCCCTGGTGGACGTGGGCAGGAAACACCCCCTTCCAAAGAGCCCCCCCCCCCCCCTGGAAACTGTCTCACACCAGGAGTTCAGCCCTTCCATAATATTTGGGCACTGCACGCTCCGAATACCAGGGGCAATAATAATAATAATAATACTTTATTATTTATACCCTGCCCATCTGGCTGGGTTTCCCCAGCCACTCTGGGCGGCTTCCAACAAAACACTAAATACAATGACCTATTAAACATTAAAAGTTTCCCTAAACAGGGCTCCCTTCAGATGTCTTCTAAAAGTCAGATAGTTTATTTCCTTGACATCTGGTGGGAGGGCGTTCCACAGGGCGGGTGCCACTACCGAGAAGGCCCTCCGCCTGGTTCCCTGTAACTTCACTTCTCGCAGGGAGGGAACCACCAGAAGGCCCTCGGAGCTGGACCTCAGTGTCCGGGCAGAACGATGGGGGTGGAGACGCTCCTTCAGGTATACTGGACCGAGGCCGTTTAGGCCTTTAAAGGTCAGCACACTATGGCAGAGAGAGGGTCTTTTCCTTTTTCTGTTACCTGATCTGTCAAAATGACAATGCTAACAGAGTGTGGCTCGATCCCTATCATTTGGAGGTACGTTTGGTAGGCAGTTCCTAGAATAATAGAATCACAGGTCTGTAGAGTTGGAAGGGACCACAACCCCCTGAAATGCAGGAATCCTTTGCCAAACACTGGGCTCCAATCCACGACCCTGAAGTTAAGAGCCTCACAATTTACCATGGGGACAAATAATTAGACAGGCGGTGTTCAGTCTGGACCAGGTCACACTCGCCTTTAAAATAGCAAGGTTGCAGCTGAGAGGTAATGTTTGATCTACCCCTGACTCTCTGTCATGTGCTTATGATAATCTTTTTTATTCTTGTGAATGATCAAATCAAATCAAATCAAATCAAATCACATAAATTTCGAATTACAAAGCCAAATTTTAAATTTTTGTTGGGGGGACCCATATTTCAAGTTCCGAAGGGGGATTCCGATCATCTTCTTGCTGCTGCGTTAATATCCACAAATCTGTCCAAATAATGTTCATAATTCTATCCAGTCTTATCTTGCTATTTCCACATCTCATCTTGTTCGTATATTTTTCTTTTTTTCTTTATGATGTCTTCTGATAATCTCCTTAAGCAGGTAAACACCAATTATAATCCTGTGTGAATTTTTCTGTTCGTCCAATCATCATATCAAGATGGTTTCCATATATCATCACTTTCATAAATAACAGCACTCTTTCCATCATTAATCTCGCAAATCTGTCGCTCTTTAGTCCCTCTGAGGAGGCTCACCCACAATATGAAAACAGATCTGTTCCTCGTCCCAGTCATAAGTCTTTCGACAGAACTTGCCAAAATGGCGACGCTATTTTTTGCTGCGTCATTCCAAAGCTCTTATGCTTTCCACGATCGTCTTCAAACATGCTTTGGTTAGAAAATTATCTCCACACAGTCTTAAATCCACAGCTTAAGTCATTTAAACGGCATTTCTGACTTGTGACTTGTGGGGGGGGGGGATTCTTGCTTAATCACATAGAGAAAAGAAAGTTTTTCCCCCTCCCCCATCCAGTCCCGTTGCCGGACATACCGAGCCTCAGTGTGTCTTCTCATGATTTATTCTTGTTCCTCTGACCTGTCTTGTTTATCAGAGATCTCTTCAGTTAGCAGTCTTTACTCCCCCTTCTTCCTTGAAATATGTGCATTCGCTTTCTCCTAATTGTTTCTTTTGAAGTTCTTACAGCTAGAGGCGCAAATCAGAGACAGCGTCCAGGAGCGCCGAGATCCGCACAAGGGCTTTCTGCCTAGTGCCCTCACCCCCACAAATTTGGGGGTGGTATAGGGCACAGCAGGCAAGGGCAGTCCCCCCCCCCCACACGCTTGGGGGGGCAGGGAGGCTGTTTACTCCCATCACAGCCTCTTAATTACCTTGTGTGGGTCAGAGAGATGTTATTGTCAGCCATCTTCTGATGCGCCCCTAGTGCCCCCCCCCCCGCGAATGATGCTGCTTTCAACGTGCATTTTATATTGGACATTTTATGTTGAGCAATGTTCTCTCCTGAAACGTTTAAGATCATTTTCGTTGTTGTTGTTAACTTTGCTGTGTTCAAAGTGCAATCTGCAGTTGACCTCTTTTGGAAATCTTTAAGATAATATTTTCGCATCCAGCCAGTTGTGTTGCTTTGAATGTGTACGTACTTGACTTTCGTCAGTAGTGTTTTATTCCACTGTTTTACTTGATGTAGGTTGCAAACTGCTTTGAGATTCCAGCCCACCCCCCCAGAAAAAGCGGAAGTGATATGAAATGAGGAGGAGGAAGAAGAGGAAGAACATAAGAAGTGCCTGGTGGATCAGGCCACCCCACCTAGTCCAGCATCCTGACACTCCTCTAATGTACAGATGCTAAAATCCTAGAACTGTAGAGTCACAAGGGACCCCCAGGGGTCATCTAGCCCAACCCTCTGCAGTGCAGGAACAAGAGACAAGGCTTTAATGCATGAAACTCACAGATCAGTCTTCCCCAACCTAGTGCCCTCCCAATGGATTGGACTACTGCGCTCGCTGGGGCTGATGGGACCTGTAGCCTAAAGCATCTTGAAGGAACCAGGCTGGTGAGTAGTAATAATAATAATAATAATAATTTATTCTTTATATGATTCTAGTTAGAGTATATGTGAGGTTAGTATCCTTTGCTCCACTGTGATGGGAAAGACTTTCCTTGGCCTGCTGCCAGTCCGAGTTGACAATATTGGGCTAGATCAGCAATGTCCAACCAGTCGACCACAATCGACAGGTAGGTCAGCAGGGTTCTCCAGGTCAATCGCGGGAGTAAAAAAAGAGACTGCCCTGTTGCTCCTGAGCGATCGTGAGGTGCCCCGCCCCTGTCGCTATGCCCCATCGTCGCCGTTGGCGGTGCTGTGAAAGGTTTTATTCCCTTCGTCTGGGGCAGAGTGGGGGATGAAGGGATGGCTTTGGACTGTTGGGTAAGCGATTAAAGGCAACCCTCCCCCACAAAACCTCAGCAACTGTGGGCTCCCCCCACCCTAAAAAAGCTGAACAGCTAGGGGCAATGACAATGGGTAGATCACAGCCAGTTTTATTATACTGTGAGATCGCAGTCTCTATAGAGTTGCATGTGCCTGGGCGAGATAAACCGCTTGGCTCGTTCAGTACAGTGGTACCTCAGGTTACATATGCTTCAGGTTACAGACCCTTCAGGTTACTGACTCTGCTAACCCAGAAATAGTACCTTGGGTTAAGAAGTTTGCTTTAGGATGAGAACAGAAATCGTGCGGTGGCAGTGGGAAGCCCCATTAGCTAAAGCGGTGCTTCAGGTTAAGAACAGTTTCAGGTTAAGAACGGACCTCCGGAACGGCTAGCGGAGCGCTGCGCTAATCCCGAAGCTTGGGGCGTGCGGAGCTCAGCGCGCCCCAAGCTTCTGGGTGCAGGCAAGCTCTCCGCTAGCTGTGGGAGAGCTGTGTCTCCCGCGGCTAGCGGATAGCTTCCTGAAGGCTGGAGAGCGAGAGGGGTCGGTGCGCACCGACCCCCCTCGCTCTCCAGGCTTCAGGGAAAGCCTGCATTCGCCCCATAGGATGCACACACATTTCCCCTTCATTTTTGGAGGGGGAAAAGTGCGTCCTATAGGGTGAACAATACGGTAAGTACTTAACCCGAGGTACCACTGTAAAAGGCGAGGAGGGAAGGACCTTTGCAAATGGAGCGCAACTTCCAGGCAAGCCCAAACCACAGTGCCTCCTCCAAACAACCAGCGGCGTTTGCCCTGCTGCGATTCACACTCACCGATGGGTCAAACTCGACGCTGGTGATGCCTCCGTTAGCCCCTTCCAGTGTCTTCATCTTCTCCATTCGGCCTGCAGGAAGGCAAAACAGAACAGGCAAGGTAGCCTAGAGCAGCAACAATTAGAACCGACACTTCCCTGCATATGGAAAAAAGCACCAGGAAACTCGGCAAGAAGCAGACAGTGCACTTTCCAAAGAGAGAGAGATTCCCCCACCCTGGATCTGAGATCTTTTCTCCTTGTTCCACGACTCTGCCTTGTGAAAATCTTATCTCACCTGCAGAACTGAAGCTCAGCTAAGCAAAATCTCTCGCACACCTGATAAGATCCAATGTGGCTTCTACTTCCGTGCATCGGCAAGACATTTTGTTTGTTTGTTTCATTTCGCTTCGTTTAAGGAATGAACGAGCCTCAAGAAAAGACTGGTGCGGAAACAAAGCCTAAAGCCGAGGCCAGAAATCTCTTATAAAGGCAGAGACAGCAACTCACTTGCGTGATCTCAAGAGATTTGAGCCGGACAGTTGCCAGCCCGAGCAGACAGCTGTCAGAGATCTCTAATACTTTTATACATTAAAAAATAAAATAGTGTGCAATAGGTAAAATGGTAAAGGACCCTTGAATGGTTAAGTCAAAGGTGACTATGGGGTTGTGGCGCTCATCTCGCTTTCAGGCCGAGGGAACCAGTGTTTGTCCGCAGACAGCTTTCTGAGTCATGTGGCCAGCAAGACTAAACCGCAATAGGACACTGTGATGAGAGTCAGAGTGCACAGAAATGCCGTTTACCTTCCCACCAGAGTGTTACCTATTTATGTACTTGCACTGGTGTGCTTTCAAACTGCTAGGTTGGCAGGAGCTGGGACAGAGCAACAGGAGCTCACCCCGTCGTGGGGATTCAAATTGCCAACCTTCCAATCGGCAAGCCCAAGAGGCTCAGTGGTTTAGACCACAGCGCCACCCATGTCCCTATCAAGGTAAAGGTAAAAGGTAAAGGACCCCTGGATTGTTAAGTCCAGTCAAAGTAGAATATGGGGTTGCGGTGCTCATCTCGCTTTCGATGTCGAGGGAGCCAGTGTTTGTCTGCAGGCAGTTTTCCAGGTCATGTGGCCAGCAGGACTAAACTGTTTCTGGCACAATGTGACACTGTGACGGAAACCAGAGCGCACGGATACTCTGTTTACCTTCCCACCGCAGTGGTACCTATTTATCTACTTGCACTGGCGTGCTTTCGAACTGCTAGGTTGGCAAGAGCTGGGACAGAGCAACAGGAGCTCACTCGGTCATGTAGATTTGAACCGCCGACTTTCTGATCGGCAAGCCCAAGTCTCGGTGGTTGAGACCCCAGCGCCACCCACTGTGTGCAACCATCAACTAATACCCCTCTGCGCATCTGCTCACCTCCTGCCACATTCCAGAGCCTGATCAGCTTGTCAGCCCCGCCAGTGGCCAGCACGGATGAATTGGGACTGAACCTGGCAGCGTTGATTTCGGAGGCATGGCCTTCCTAGAGAAAAGGGGAAAAGAACAAAGCAATTGGTCCCTTACCTTTCCCACCCTGATCTGGCCACAGTGATCCACAAGACTGTCACCTCCAGGCTTGACTACTGTAATTCGCTCTATGCGGGGCTGCCCTTGAAACTGTCCCAGAAACTCTAGCGGGTGCAGAATGCTGCAGCGAGGCTCCTCACGGGGTCCCTGCCATGGGAGCATATTCACCCAGTGCTTTACCAGTTGCACTGGCTCCCGGTGGAGTATCGGGTCAGGTTTAAGGTGCTGCTTTTGACCTTTAAAGCCCTTTGTGGCTTAGGGCCCTCATATTTATGGGACTGCCTCTCCTGGTCTGCCCTGCAGAGGACCTTAAGGTTCATGAATAATCATAGTTTAGAGGTCCCGGGCCCTAAGGAAGTCAGACTATCCTCCACCAGGGCCAGGGCCTTCTCAGTGATGTCTCCGACCTGGTGGAATGCTCTGCCCCATGAGACCAAGGCCCTGCAGGATTTCACTTCCTTCCGCAGGGCCTGTAAGACAGAGCTATTCTGCCTGGCTTTCAATTTGAACTTAGCCTGATCTTTTATTCCCCTTCCTTCCCTCCCCCTCCCCTTTTTATGAAGATTCCCCGCTCTGGGATCCCACAGGTAATTCTCCCCTGGTCTCCTCACTGGCCCAAATAGGACTAATTTAGCCAGCTAGCCCTGGTGAGCATCTAATGTTTATTGGATGGATTTTCCCCCTAAATTGATTTTTGAATTCTGAATTTATTATTCATGTTTTATACTGTATTTTATGCTGTTTTTGGTTGCATCAATTAAGTGTTTTAAATTTGTTGTTAGCCGCCCTGAGCCCGGTTTTCTGAACTGGGAAGGGAAGGGGTATAAATAAATTATTATTATTATTATTATTATTATTATTATTATTATTATTATTATTATTTAGACCAGGCAGGGGTGCCATGGAAGTCCAACAAGTTTCTCTTCTGAAGTAGATATGGGAATTCTGCTGGTGGGGACAATTGCAACCCAAACTCATCCTCCAGTCGCGTTCCCTTTCTGTCAGCGTGTGCAAGAAAAATGACTAGGAGCCAGATGCACAAATTATCAAGAAGAAGAATTAAGAAGAGTTACAGATAGGTAGCCGTGTTGGTCTGCCATAGTCAAAACAAAAAAAATTCCTTCCAGTAGCACCTTAAAGACCAACTAAGTTAGTTCTTGGTATGAGCTTTCGTGTGCATGCACACTTCTTCAGATACACTGAAACAGAAGTCACTCAGCTGTGATGAGCCTGTTGACGACTCTTAACGACTGCAATAGGTCTTACAGGAAAAAGCAAGGGGTGAGAAGGTGAAAAATGGCTTTGTCATGTATAATGAGATAAGAATCCAATGTCTTTGTTCAGACCAGGTCTCTCCATGTCTTCTGTAAGACCTATTGCAGTCGTTAAGAGTCGTCAACAGGCTCATCACAGCTATCTGCCAACCACCCATTCCCACCACCCTTCTGAGTAATACCCCTCCCCACCTTCTCACTATATAGAAGGGTCTGGTGACTTCTGTTTCAGTGTATCTGAAGAAGTGTGCATGCACACGAAAGCTCATACCAAGAACTAACTTAGTTGGTCTTTAAGGTGCTACTGGAAGGAATTTTTTTTGTTAAGAATTAAGAAGAGCCCTGCAGCTGGATCCGGCCAATGGCCCGTCTAGTCCAGCATCCTGTTCTCAGGGTGGCCACCCAGATGCCCCCACAGGAAGCCCACAATCAGGATTCGAACACAAGAGCCCTCTCCCCACCCACGATTCCCAGCAACTCACATTCAGACAGTACTGTCTCCGACACCGGTGGAACCAGTGTGGTGTAGCGGTTAGAGTGCTGGACTAGAAACCTGGGAGACCAGGGTTCAAATCCCCGCTTGGCCACAAAGCTCACTGGATGACAGTCTCAATCTAACCTACCTCACAGGGTTGTTGTGAGGACAGAATGGGCAAGGAGAACTCTGCACCCCACCTTGAGCTCCATGGAGGAAAAGGTGGGGTATAGATGCAAGAAGAAATAATAGCAGTAGTTATTTCCCCCAGTTCATCCATAAAAATGCAGCTCCCTTCGGCAAATGGCTAGAAGATATATACAGATTTGCAACACGAGTGTATAAACGTAGACTTGCCATGGACCAATTTAACGATATCGGGGGTTAATTTCTATATTAGGTTAAATGTGGGTTAGCTACAGTAACAATCTTGTAATGTTTATAAGTTCTGCTTTTGTTTTGTTTTGTATATGAGTTTCCTTCCTTTCTTTCTTTCTTTCTTTCTTTCTTTCTTTCTCCTTTTCCTTTTTCTCTCACCCCCCCTTCCCAAGTCTTATTTTACCCTGTGCACTTACAATTATATACACATTACTTGTTTTTAGTCATCTAGCAGGCTCTTCTAGGTGGCACCTGGTGCTTGGGGATTTCAGATTTACCTGTTCGTCGCTCACTCTTGACGGAAGGCAGGCAGCCGCACAGGAGGGAATGTAATAGTACCGTTCCTCCGAGGGGTTGCTGAAGGAGCTCCCGCGTTTCATCCTGAAACTAACAGGTGAAAGTTTTGCACCGTCTTGGATACAGACATTATCACCTAGCATTTCTTGCTCTCCCCCTCCTTCCAACTTCATAATAATAATAATAATAATAATAATAATAATAATAATATACTATTTATACCCCACCCATCTGGCTGGGTTTCCCAAGCCACTCTGGGCGGCTTCTAACAAAAGATTAAAATACAATAATACATCAAATATTAAAAACTTCCCTAAACAGGGAACTTCCCTAAACCATAGCAATTTTCAACTTGCTGTGATGTCAAATTAAATATCACAGGTTTTTCTGTCTTCAGACAGTCAAATGCTACACAGCTAAGCTGCTTAGAAGGACGTCCAAATCAAGTAAACTGGTTCGCCTGCAAACAAGCACTGGAGACATCATCCAAGCCGCAGTTTCCAGTTCCACTTTGGATACAACCATGGTCTGCAGGAACCCTATTTGCTCTGAATGAGACCTCAGGGAAAACCACAAGGAACTGAGAACCAGGAAATGGATCAACTTCAAACGTGGAAGAAGGCTGCCCGGACAGGGGATACAAGTTAAAGGTTGTGCATTTGAAAGTTTGTGAAAATGCACGAAGCTAGTGACAAATCTTTCACAGGGGTGGGGAGTAAAATGCCAGTTTTGACTTTCAGTTATGTAAACTTTTAAGTCTATAGTTCTGGAAGTGAGAAGGAGGGAGGGGAGATGGATATTGCTACAGAAACTCTTGGCTACAATGAATGTGTTAGCCCTCTATGTAATCAGTACTGGATTTACGTATAAACTAAACAAGCTACAGCTTAGGACCCCACTCTCCTGGGGGCCCCAAAAAAAAATTAAAGGGGGAAAAACTGGATGTACATTTCCAAAATATAAGATTAAAAACAAATAAAATAAAACCTACATACAGCAACAGTGTTTTGTTTTGTTTTGTTTTGTTTTGTTTTGTTTTGTTTTGTTTGTTTTGTGTTGTGTTGTGTAGGCTCCTATGATTTACGGTAAGTCATGGGCCCCGCCTGCTAGCCTGCTCCTAAAATATCACTGGTTTGCTCCTTTCTATATACAGTGGTACCTCGGGTTACATACGCTTCAGGTTACAGACTCCGTTAACCCAGAAATAGTACCTCGGGTTAAGAACTTTGCTTCAGGATGAGAACAGAAATCGTGCTCCAGCGGCGCAGCGGCAGCAGGAGGCCCCATTAGCTAAAGTGGTGCTTCAGGTTAAGAACATTTTCAGGTTAAGAACGGACCTCCGGAACGAATTAAGTACTTAACCCGAGGTACCACTGTATAGGGTGCCTACATTCTGCATGGACTGGTTGTATGGCAAGATGTGCAAATGACTTTAGATACCTATTATGTCCATAAATTACCATATAGCCTATATTCAACACATATATTCAATTTTCCATCCCCGTAGAGAAGAGATCTGTGCAACACTGAAGTTTGCTACCTTACCCACAGTTGATCCAGATAAAAAGCTAGTATCATCAAAATGATTCAGGATCTTATCTTGATTCTTTGGGGGCAATTCAAACACACGCTCCGGACCCAAGTAACCCTGAATGCATAGAAATGGAGCAACCAACTTACTCAAACAAACCCTTGAAAACACCCACGTATCTGGTGAGGGTCATGGAAGTGGCAGAAGCAGATCTAAAACAAGAAGTCAAGAGGAAAAAAGCGATGAACACAGGAATTACACTGGAGAACAAAAAAAAAATTCATTTTCTGTTGCATGAGATTTTTCAACTGTTCTTATATGTTCTTTCAATGCTGATTTCAAATCTGAAATCGATTTTCATGTACATGCTATAGTTATCTTGTAATTTTCGACTTTTGCCGATATGTCATATTTACACTGGAGATAAGTGGGCACTGACACGTTGATCTACCCTAACCACATGGTAATTATTGTTTTGCAAACTTAAGTTTTCTTTATTTTTATAGTTTTGTAACCTAAATATTTGTATTTGTATTTTTCAGATTGGAACATGGCTTCTTCAAGTAGACAAAAGTGTGTAAACAAGGTAGAACTACTTTTTCCTTCCAGGATAGTGGTTTGGGTTTCGTTTCTCGTTCCTCCCATGTGCGAAATTCATTTTCAGCATTCTAAACAACTCCTTTCTTGCCAGAGCAAGTTGTGCCATAGCTGAACTGCAGAACCACAGAGTGGACCCAGGAGGAATCTGCTGTTCCCTAGTTCCGCAAGAGATCGTAAAATACATTTCTTAAAAAACCAGAAGCATTTCTCCTGGATAAAGTAGGGGAAGAAATTCCAAAAAGGGACTAAAAATTGTTTCTGTATGCAGCTACGGCAGCAAGGAGTCTTTTAGATCCCGCTTCATTTTCTGGTGCTTTTCTGAGATCCCGCTTCATTTTCCGGAGCTCCTCAGTAAACCAAGGGGCCCGGTTTCGACGGGGTCGCAGAGGGCGCTTAGGCGCGATCTCATCAATGGCTGCCAAGAGCCGGTTATTCCAGTCCTCAACAAGGTCATCTAATGAGTCGCCAGGAGGAGCAGGGTTCCGCAAGGCTTGTCGGAATCTATCAGGATCCATCAGTTTTCGCGGACGAGCCCAAATGGGTTCGCCACCCGAGCTGGGGAGGAGCGGGAAGTCTATCTTGGCTTTCAGAGCGTAGTGATCAGACCATGGCACTTCCACAGCAGGGAGCATGATCACATCTATGCCAGCCCCAAAGATCAGGTCCAGCGTGTGGCCTGCTTGATGAGTGGGGCCCAAAACAACCTGGGAGAGCCCTAGTGTTGCCATGGAAGTCACTAGGTCCAGAGCCTGTGAGGAGGGAGCGGCATCGGCATGGACGTTGAAGTCTCCCAAAACCAGTAGGTTTGGGAACTCCAAGGCCCAGCCCGCCACCACCTCCAGCAAGTCTGACAGGGTGGCTGCAGGTGTGCTGGGTGGTCGGTACACCAGCCAGACAGCCAAGCTCTCCTTGGTGCCCCACACGAGACCAACACATTCAATGCCGGAGATCGCTGGTGATGGCAGAGCTCTGAAAGAGCAATCCTCCCGGAATAACAATGCTACTCCTCCCCCCCGACCCACAGTCCGCGATTGATGGAGGACAGAGAAACCTGGGGGTGTTATCTCATGTAGGGAGACTACTTCGCCTTCCCGTACCCAGGTCTCCGTCACGCAAGCCAGGTCAATCCCCTGCGAGACAAAAAATCACGCATGGTGGCGGTTTTGTTGCCTATGGACCTGGCATTGCACAGCACCAATGACGGAGGTGTGTAATCCTTGCTCTCCCTACCCTCATCCCTTGGGATGGGGCGTAGATTGGAAGGGATTCGAGGATCACTGCATCTCGAAACCCTTCGCCGATAGAGATATCTAGCCCCACCGCCATTCCTCCCTTGCCCTTCAATTGTGGAAATCCCAGATCCCATACTAGCCTCCCCAATAGATGGGTAACATCCCCTCAATAACAAGTCATCCTTGGGCCAGGACTCATGGGTCAAAGTGGTATGGGAAAGAGGTGGAGGTCTGATAGGGTAAGTATCCCTAGAAGATAAAACCCAACCAACCGCACCCCAAGCGGGGGGGACAGTCCCATGGTGTTTCATTAACTGTCAATCCCCCTCTCCCTCCTGGGTTAATTGGAGGATTGTTGGTTCTATCTGTGGCTGTGGAAGTATTAATGAGGTATGTGTTATAAAATGTGGATCACTGGCCAACAAAGAGCCAGATTTGAATTCAGAAGATCTGTCCATCCTGTCTCACCAGGAGTACAGTAGAGAAGGCTGATCATTCTGGTAAGTTTTTGGAACATTAGGCAAAGGTCCAGATGTAGATTTGGTGCTGGATATCTCCAGATTGTCAGCAACATAGATTTCTTTATGTGTTGTTGCCATAGAAATGTCGGAGACGCCAAATTCCTCATCTAATTTGGTGTCGTTTGAAAAGGGAACAGGGAGTTGCACTGATGTCTTTCGATGGGATAAAGAGCTGTTGGACGTCTTTAAATATTGTGCTGTAGGCTCTACTGTCCTTATATTTTGGGTAGAAATCTCAGTCTTTATACTCATTAGCCTCTTCTTCAGGTCTTGTAATTCTAGGCTTACAGAGTTATTTTCTTCCTTCAGGCAATTAGTATTTCTAGTGTTGAGCTTGGTTTCCTTTATCCACATTAGCTTTGACTCTATGCAAGGGACCAATTGCCTCCTAGTTTCGTCCTTAAATACCCTCACTGGGCGGAGAGAATGGAACCACCATAGGGTATCCTTTATCTCCATGAGTCGAGATGGGAGGGTTGATGACCTAAAGGTCATAAATAGGCGCATGGTGTTTCTCAAGGTAGGCAGGAAGTGGAAATTTTCTAGATCTACATTTCGGTAATGGTAATTCAGGAGCTGAGACAAGGACATAGTAATTTGTCTGCGGTTCATCCACCTATGAGTGTATCGGTGAATCTCAAGCATTATCTGGTTCGTTTGCAAGACTTGACAGGACCTCAATTCATCCATAGTTTGAGTTGGTGAGTTGTTAACAGAGTCATTTCTTATCATCCTTTTAAGCCCTTGGGCATTTAAAGGGGAGGAACTAGTATCCAATTGTTTCTCAATGTTAACTATTCTGGTGAGGATTTCATCCAGTCTTTGGAGAACCAGAACCATAGTTTCTGCAGACAACATGCAAATCTCTTGGTAGGGTTGAAAGCAGGCTCCTCTGATATCTTGTTCTAGAGGCCTGGGTGGGTCAGCGTTAGGAGTGGGAGGAATCCCTCCTGCTCTTGCCCTCTTGGACGGATTAGCTTTTTCTGGGAGGAGGGGGGTCGGGTCATTGACATCCTCCTTAAGGGGGGGTGAGGTTCCCCCAACGTTGTTACTCACTGTTTGTTCTATTTGCTCTGTTTTCTCGGTTTCCTCAACCCATAACCTTGTGGTTATGGTAACCACAAGGTGGAGGGGCGAGTCGACCAGCTCATATGAGCAAAAAGTAATGTGCAAAATGAGGATGCATTTACGAATTATAAAATGGAAATTCAATAAAATATTATTTTTAAAAAGAGTTCGCAATTTTCCTGTGCCACAAACATGCACAGACAAGCCCCTCAAACGATGGCTCTTTCTGTAGCCCATGGGTAGGCAAACTAAGACCTGGGTGTCAGATCCGGCCCAATTGCCTTCTAAATCTGGCCTGTGGACAGTCTGGGAATCAGTGTGTTTTTACATGAGTAGAATGCGTCTTTTTATTTAAAATGCATCTCTGGGTTATTTGTGGGGCATAGGAATTCGTTCGTATATTTCCCCCCCAAAAAATATACTAAATATACTATATATGGTCTGAGGGACAGTGGATTGGCCCCCTGCTGAAAAAGTTTGTTGACCCCTAATGTAGCCCCTGCCTAAGCCCCTCTCAAATTTTCAGCCTGTGAGGACGAGATTCTAAGGGGAAATTCTGCACAGAATTTCACTCTCTGCAGAGAAAAGCCAAAGGCAGCCTTTGCAGCCTTTGCATGCATCCCTCAAACGCAGGAGGCTCTTAAGATGGATTTTTATGATTGTTTTCATCAGCGTTTTTTTTAAAAAAACTGTCATGTTTTCTATGTGCTGCGTTCTTCTTGTTGCTGCAAGACTTTGATGGGAGGAAAGGATGCAAAAATCCAACCAATTTAAAAGGAAGCTAATGCAATAACAGCAATACAAAAACTATGAGCACCACAGTTCATGTCTCACCGAAAGGGCCTTTTCCACATCTTTTCGCCAGGCTCCCCCTGGGCCTCTCTGTGGGGCATCCTTTGCTCATCAGCCTTCCCTTCTTCTGGCTCTCTGGCGAAGAGAAAACATGCAGAAAATTAGGGAGCACAAGAGCAAGAGCGACAATATTTTAATGAATTTATTGCATTTACAGATCACCTTCTTTCTCCAAGGGCCTCAAGGAACACGGATCTCCCTATTTACTGTAATTCCCCCAACAGCAACAACAACCCTGTAAGGTAGGTTAGGCTGAGAGGGAGTGAGAGGCCACCCGGTGGCAGAGTGGGGATTTGAACCTGGGTCTCTCAGATCCTAGTCCATTATTATTATTATTATTATTATTATTATTATTATTATTAAAGGTTAAAAAATTGTGTCGGTGCATTCAGGAAGTGTATCCGCTGGTGGATAACCAAGTTCCAAATCTGGAAATATAATAATAGTTGCATTGCGCATATGTGTGTGTGTGTGTGTGAATATACATATATATATACACACACACACACCATACTTTCCCGTGTATTTTTCTTTAAAAATTATGTTAAGAAAAGGGGGGTCATCTTATACATGGGACAATTTCCCCCCATTTTCTTCATTTAGAGTCCCCAAAAATAGGGGGCGTCTTATACATGGAGGCGTGTTATACACAGAAAAATACTGTGTGTGTGTGTGTGTGTGTACACACACACACACACACACACACATATATATATATGATAGCTTGCAAATAAATATCTATGTATTGGAATAATAATTTCACTTATAGATAAAGGTAAAGGGACCCCTGACCATTAGGTCCAGTCGCGGATGACTCTGGGGTTGCCGCGCTCATCTTGCTTTACAGGCCAAGGAAGCCGGCATTTGTCCACAGACAGCTTCCGGGTCATGTGGCCAGCATGACCAAGCCGCTTCTGGCGAACCAGAGCAGTACACGGAAACACCGTTTACCTTCCCGCCGGAGGGGTACCTATTGATCTGCTTGCACTTTTACGTGCTTTCGAACTGCTAGGTGGGCAGGAGCAGGGACCGAGCAACGGGAGCTCACCCCGTCGCGGGGATTCGAACCGCCGACCTTCCGATCAGCAAGCCCTAGGCTCTGTGGTTTAGAACACAGCACCACCCGCGTCCCTAATTTCACTTATATACTTTCATAAGAGACAATTTTTTAAGTTTCCGATCTGCACACATAGTCTGGGAGGTGCAGATCAAGCCAGAGCGAATTCCCCAAGCCTTCCTAATGACAGGAAAAGGTCTCTTCGTCCCAGAGGCCACCTGGAGGGACATCGACAAACCGGCTGTCTCGCGGAGACAGCAAACTGCCTTGGAGCATTTTAGGTCTTGGCGGAAAGGTGTTGCGCTCAGCATGAGGAGCATGGGGCCAAGATTGCACATTTCAGCAGCAGTCTTGCTCTCTCCCTCCCACCTGGGTATTTAATTAGCCAGCAGCCCTGGGGACACAACGATCAACAATCAACGTACCAATTAACTCAGGCTCTTTGCAGCTCCCTCTGCATCATCACCAGGTTTATATACAAACATTTCGGTGGCCAGCCCAACAATTTGTTTCAGCTCAACCAAGAGGAGGGGGGGACAGGGAAGATGAGGCTAGATAGATTACATAGATGGACAGATAGATAGATAGATGATATATAGATGATATAGAGAGCGATATAGATATATATTCTGCCTTTCAACCAGGCAGAGGGCCTTCTCGGTAGTGGCGCCCGCCCTGTGGAATGCCCTCCCATCAGATGTCAAAGAAATAAACTTTTTAGAAGACATCTGAAGCACCCACCCTGGAAGAATGGCAGATGAAAGTGATAGACTATATGGAACTGGCGGAAATGACTGGCAGAATCCGGGACCAGGGAGAAGAGTTGGTGGAAGAAGACTGGAAGAAATTCAAAGACTATTTGCAGAAACATTGTAAAATTAATGAATGTTAAAATGATGTCGGATTGAAATGAAGCGGTCTTAGCAACAAGGTTAAAAAGAATATATAAAAATGGATTGATAACGGATGAAAATATAAAGCTATAATATGTTAAGATATAGAATTAAGATAAAAACAAAGAGGGAAAGGATTTGCTGAATTAACCATGCGAACTGGAATACAAAAAAGGGAGGTGTGAGGAGGTCAGGGAAACAAGTAAATGAAATATAAGATATGAAAAGATTAGATTGTTTTCTATTTATTTTTTCTGTATTTTGCATTTTTTCTATGTATTTTTGTACTTTTTTATTTTTCTTTTTTCTTCTTTTTTCTTCTGTAGCTTCTTTCTCTTTGTAAAACTTTAATAAATATCTTTTTTTAAAAAAATAGAAGACATCTGAAGCAGCCCTGTTTAGGGAAGTTTTTAATGTTTGATGTTTTGTCTTCTTCTTCTTCTTATTGTTGTTGTTGTTATTATTATTAATATTCTGTTTGGAGTCGCTCAAAGTGGCTGGTGAAACCCAGCCAGATGGGCAGGGTAAAATAATAAAATAAATTCTTCATTATTATTATTATTATTATTATTATTATTATTATTATCATCATTATCATTATCATTATCATTATCATTATCATCCTTATTCTTATTATCCGAAGATCTTTGAGGACCCACAAGCATGACTTACCCCTTAATGCCAACCGGGGTCCTGGCTGCCTTCTTCAGCTCCTTGGCCAGCCGGTCTTGCTTTGCCCTGCAACGAGAGGATGGGGATCAGGGTGTGTGCAAGAGATGCTCCTTCCATACCTCCTGCTTGCTAGATTTTCCTGGTCCTTTTGGGAGACAGGGCTGTGCTTCTGTAAGGATGGGGTGAGGTCACGGGTTATGTACTGAGCTTGGATCCTAGAGCAATAGGCAGGTAGGATCCCAGAAGGCAGAAACCTGCCTATTGTTCTAGGATCCATGCTTTGGTTTCCAAATGTTTTGGAAGTCAAACGGACTTCTGGAACAGATTCCGTTCAACTTCCAAGGTATAACTGTATCCTAAAGGTGCCGTCATCTTTATTCCAAGGAAACCAAACTTGGGGCAAGTTAAACCCTAGAGTTTCTCACTGATCAAAGACAGCATTTCAAAACCCTGATGAAATTCAGGACGTGTATCTTTTGGTGCTGACAGAGTCAGCATCTGACACCTCCCCAATCTTATCCCATTTGCGACACAAAGACTGTTCCTGCAAACAGCCAGCAGGGGGTCGCTTTTACTTTCGCAAGATTGTATGTATTGCCCTGGGCTGTACTCGAGGGACGATTCCAACAGATTCTACACGAAAAACGCTTATGTCCCTGTGGAGATGGCACACCAAATCGGTGGTGCATGCCCTTCTGGCTTGCACTCTTTATAAAGACTTATCACCCCTATTTTATTGTCCATTCCGGTTCGCCCAGCCACTGTCACAGTGTCCTTTCTCCTGGCAGATCAAGATGAGCAGGTAACAGCAAAGGTTGCAGGGTTTTTAGCTGGGGCAATCAGAATAAGATCCACTATTCGACTACGGATTCAAAACCCTAAAATGTGTTTTATATACCGTATTTTTTGCTCTATAAGACTCGCTTTTTCCCTCCTCAAAAGGGGAAATGTGTGTGCGTCTTATGGAGCGAATGCAGGCTGCGCAGCTATGCCAGAAGCCAGAACAGCAAGAGGGATTGCTGCTTTCACTGCGCAGCGATCCCTCTTGCTGTTCTGGCTTCTGAGATTCAGAATATTTTTTTCTTGTTTACCTCCTCCAAAAACTAGGTGCGTCTTGTGGTCTGGTGTGTCTTATAGAGGGAAAAATACAGTACTTGCCTTTTTCTTTCTATTCTTTGAATATTGTATTCTCGTTTTATTGCTATGGCCGATGGCTGACGCAAATAAAGATTCATTCATTCAGCCAGCAGGGGGCACTTCAGCCCACACTTCCCCCATTCCAGACTCTCCGGATCTGAAACGCTGCTGCCCCCCACGCCCTGACCGCCCTCCCCGTTTCGCATGGGGGGGGGGTCGCCCACCTCTCGAGGGCCTTGTTCCTGTGCTCAGCGGCCTCCGCTTTCTTCTGCATGAAGCACCTGAGCAGCTCCAGGCCTCTCTCGGCCGCCCGGCGGAACTCCCCGTCCTGCTGCAGGTAGCGCTGGTGCAGAGAGACGTAGTCTTCCTTCATGGCGATGGTCCTGCGGCTCAGCTCCTCCACCTGCTCCCGCAGCAGGCGATGCTCGGCCTCCAGCTCAGAGACGTGTCCACTCAGACCGGCCAGCCTGTAGCAGACCAAAGCAAAGGGTGAAGGCAGGGCGTCAGAAGAACCAGCTGGATGAGGCCCTTCCAGCCCAGCACCCGGTTCTCCCAGGGGCCCATTATGGGAAACCCGCAAGCAGGATTCGAACACAGGAGCAACTCTCCCCTCCTGTGATTTCCAGGAAGCACTGTTGCCATCACATGTGGAGGCAGGGAGGGGGGTTTTTTTGAGCAGGGGGAACTGAGTCTCCTTACCTTTTCAAAATTAAATCATTACAGTGGTACCTCTGGATACGAACGGGATCCGTTCCAGAGCCCCGTTCGCGTCCTGAAGCGAACGCAACCCGCGTCTGCGCGTGCAGCGATTCGCCGCTTCTGCGCATGCGCGTGACGTCATTTTGACCGTATGCTCATGCGCAAGCGGTGAAACCCGGAAGTAACATGTTCCGTTACTTCTGGGTCGCCGTGGAGCGTAGCCCAAAAATGCTCAACCTGAAGCCACTTCAACCCGAGGTATGACTGTATTGTGTTTTGTCTGGGTGGGCTGGGATGGATGTATTTACCCAATGACTGAGCCAAAAATCCACCTGTATCTGTAATCAAAAAAGTTGTGGCCATTTCTAATCATGATCATTTTCAGCTTGAGTTTATTCATCACATCTTACATTTAGCCACTGCCTGGGGGGGGGAGTGGCAATGCACCGGGGCCCACAATAGACCAACCAACAAAAAAAATTGTGGGGAACTCCCCCACCTCCCCCCCCCAATTATTTATTTAATTTGGCAACCCTGGTTTGCACTTCAAGACCCCCAAGCCAGTCTCAGGAGAATAAAAGCACAAGGACACAGAATTTAGTTTAATGTTAATGCCCAAAATTTAGGCCACAACTTGATTGGTTACATAATGTGAGGGGTATTGGCTTAGGCATTGGCATCAACAGATGATATCTGACTCCTGCTCGCCTTGCAGGAAGTCTGGAAGGGTAAACTACCGGTTGGGGGAGCCCAGCTGATGCGGATCGACTCGAAGATCTCCTGGGTTCCCACTGGGATTGTGGTATGGCCCTAGCCCCTCCCTGGGCTTCGGAAGAGATCCACACTCCCAGATTCCTTTAACACAGCGGTTCTCAACCTGTGGGTCCCCAGATGTTGTTGGACTACAACTCCCATCATCCCAGACCACTGGTCATGCTGGCTAGGAATGATGGGAGTTGTAGTCCAAGAACATCTGGGGACCCACAGGTTGAGAAACACTGCTTTGACAGAATACCCTTACACATGGAGGGGCAGATGATGGCTGCACCTTACCTCCCCGCCACATCGCTATTCCAGTGCCTGACCATTAAACCTTACAAAGTTGTGACGATTGCTACGAGGTAATAATAATAATAATAATAATAATAATAATTTTATTTATATCCCACCCTCCCCAGCCAAAACCGGGCTCAGAGCGGCTAACAACAGTAAAAATAGCACAGTTTACATAAAATCACACTCAGTTAATTGAAATACATTCTAAAGTAGGCGAAAACCAAGTGGCTGGTGCCGATTTACCAAGTGGGAAAAGTCCTCCCAGGCCCCTCAGTGGGAACCAACCGAAGTCCATAGCAAGGCCAGCGACCCTACCCAAAAGAGGGTGGGGGGCGGGATATCCGTGGCGCGAGGCTGAAAGAGGAGCTTCCCGAGTCAAGCCACGGTTTAAATTGGCCCCGGCCACGCCCCCACAGCTCCCTAATTGGCTGTCTGGCAAATGGCGTGGCCGGGACACCCTCAGCGGGATGCTACCCCGCCCCACGCTGAGGCAGGGGTGGGACCTGGTAGCCCGAGCGCAACCCGCTCCCACTCAGAAGCGGAACTGATAAATCGCGGTCGACCCCCAGCCTTGCATACCTGGCTCCCAAAGGATTACAGTGGTGCCTCTGGATGCGAACGGGATCAGTTCCAGAGCCCTGTTCACATCCTAAAGCGAATGCAACCCGCTTCTGCGCATGTGCGCAACGTCCTTTTGAGCTTCTGCGCATGCGCGAGCGCGAAACCCAGATGTAACGCGCTCTGTTACTTCTGGGTTTGCCACGGAGCGCAACACGAAAACGCTCAACCTGAAGGAACTTTAACCCGAGGTATGACTGTACAGTGGTACCTCGGGTTACATACGCTTCAGGTTACATATGCTTCAGGTTACAGACTCCGCTAACCCAGAAATAGTGCTTCAGGTTAAGAACTTTGCTTCAGGATGAGAACAGAAATCGTGTGGCAGCAGTGGGAGGCCCCATTTGCTAAAGTGGTGCTTCAGGTTAAGAACAGTTTCAGGTTAAGAACGGACCTCCGGAACGAATTAAGTACTTAACCCGAGGTACCATTGTATTATGTCTGTCCTGGACCTGAAGGGTAGAACTTCTCCGACCATTGCCCCCACCAAAAAAAAGAGAAAGAATCGAAAAGAGGCGTTGCGCTATAGAAGCAGCCGGACAGAGGAACGTTACCTGCCCCTCTGTTCCTCCAGTTCGGCATCTTTCACTTTGAGCTGCATGTTCCATTCATAGATGCTGTAGGCAAGCTGAAAAAGAACAGAGAGGGGTCCCCTGGTCAGCTGGTCTGCAGGCTTCTCCTTCAATGAAAGACTGGATCATGCCTTGGGAGGGGAAACATCCTGCAGAAGGTGAAGGCATCAGGGCAAACAAGAAGCTGGAACGGGTGATGGCAGGGCCGGATTTAGGGTTGATGAGGCCCTATGTCAGGCACCCCCCAACTTGGCCCTCCAGATGTTTCGGGACCACAATTCCCATCATCCCTGACCACTGGTCCTGTTAGCTAGGGATGATGGGAGTTGTAGTCCCAAAACATCTGGGGGGCCGAGTTTGGGGGTGCCTGCCCTCAGCTCCTGAAGGTAATGGGGCCCTTTATATGTCCAGCTGTCCTTTGTCAACAACAAATTGTCAGTTTTTTGTGTTGAATATACGCTAGATGATAATTCATGGATCTAATAGGTATCTAAAGTCATTTGCACATAACAAAATATGTATTTTATCAAAGTATCTGTTACAGCCAGTCCATGCAGAATGTAGGCACCCTATATATAGAAAGGAGCAAACCAGGGATATTTTAGGGAGCAGGCGAGCAGGCGGGGCCCATGACGTACATCACAGGAGCCTACACAACACAAAACACTGTTGCTGTATGTAGGCTTTAGTTTATTTGTTTTTTATCTTATATTTTGGAAATGAATGTCCAGGTTTTTTTCCCTTTAAATTTTTTGGGGCTCCCAAGGGAGTGGGGCCCTAAGGTCAGCAAACTTTTTCAGCAGGGGGCCTTGTGGGGGGCCGGACTATACTTTTTTTGGAGGGGGGATAAATGAATGAATTCCTATGCCCCACAAATAACCCAGTGATGCATTTTAAATAAAAGCACACATTCCACTCATGTAAAAACACGCTGATTCCCGGACTGTCTGCAGGCTGGATTGAGAAGGCGGTTGGGCTGGATCCGGCCCCCGGGCCTTAGTTTGCCTACCCATGTTATAGATTGTTTAGCTTATATGTAAATTCGGCACTGGGTGATGGACCAATGAATAATTCTGCTTACCCCTTCTGTCCCATTTCCCTGACCTCTCCTGTTCCTTGGATGTGGGAGAGGTGTCTCGCCCAAATTCCCAGGCCCAATCCTGTGTCAGCTTACCTCCCCATTGATGCTTTCCAGCTCCGCCAAATGTCTCTCATGAATCCCCTTCAGGGTCTCTGTTGTTTCTGCAGAGCCCAAGACTGCACCCAAAAAGCAGTCAGTGGTCTCCTGGACTTGTCTGCAAAAACACAAGCAAATTCAGATGAGAAAATCAGAGTAGCGACCGGTCATCAATAGACCTCTGTGAATTTGTCCTATCCTCTTTAAAAGCCATCCAGGTTGGTTGCCATCACTGCCTCCTGTGGCAGGGAGTTCCACAGTTGAACCACGCACCACATGAAGAAGCCCGCAAGCAGGGCTGGAAGCAACAAACCCTCCCCATCGTATTCCCTGGCAACTGGTACCCAGAGGCACTTTGCCTTAAAAAATAGAGGCTTTGTTCAGACAGCAAGGCTCCCAGATCTGCGCTCCATGAATTAATCTGTGCAACCAACAGTCTGTGTGAACCCCACAGTTCTTGCAGTCATGGAAATTAATATTGGGCATGGAAAGTCAACTTCTGGAGAATGCCTTTTTGTTTCTAATTCAAAGCCGCTAACCAGTGAATTCCGTGCATCCGCTATGTGCTGTTTGAAGACAGGCTTCCCTTTGTCTGTGCAAAATCTGTTGCCAATCAATTTAATTGATTCAGTTCCAGCGTCATAAAAGAGATTTCTCTTAATCCACTTTCTCCGTCATCTCTTTTGCTGTGGCAGCTCTCCACACGCACACACACACTGGGTGCGGCTGTCTGGGTGGGGGGAAACCGCCCCCTTCGACCCCAGATGAACCAAAAACCTCAGACACCCAGATTTCCTTTGAAAAAGGGAAGGTTTCTAGCAGTGGTAAGACCTGAGGAAAATGTACAAACACTATACTTCTTCTTTGTGTGAGAAACCTGCATGTTCCCTCTTTCTGGTTGGACACTGTGAGGCAAGGATGCTGGGCTAGATGGGCCACTGGCCTGATCTAGCCTGATAATAATAATAATAATAATTTATTATTTATAGCCCGCCCATCTGGCTGGGTTTCCCCAGCCACTCTGGGAGGCTCCCAACCAAATATTAAGTACACAATACAGTATTAAACATTAAAAACTTCCCTAAACAGGGCTGCCTTCAGATGTCTTCTAAAAGTCAGGTAGCTGTTTATTTCCTTGACATCTGGTGGCAAGGTGTTCCACAGGCCACCACCAAGAAGGCCCTCTGCCTGGTTCCCTGTAACTTCACTTCTCTCAGGAAGGGAACCGCCAGAAGGCCCTCGGAGCTGGACCTCCGTGTCCGGGCAGAATGATGGGGGTGGAGACGCTTCTTCAGGCATACAGGACTGTTCTTCTGTTCTTATATATTCTATTCTTTGCACTGCCCCTAGAAATAAAAGCCTCGCAGACACACAGGCCCCTGCAGGCTGCAATGGGGGCATGAGGTTAAGAGATCAGAAACTATTCTTGAACCTAACTGAGGTGGTTCTTTTAGTTCTATGTGAATTGAGAGAGTGAAAAAACACTTATCACTAGGGCTGGGTGATCTATTAATATATCGTCCAAAACCGGTTTGAAGTGATATCGGTTTCATAGTTTTTTACCTGACAATATATCTTGAATCATGATGTGTGTTTGGGCTAGGCGATACATCGTAGAAAACCGGTTTGCAGCCCATATCGTGATATCAGTTTCATGATTTTTGACATGGCAATATATCTTGAATCATGATGTATGCGTGTCTGCTATGCAAAAATCACAATGTGGGGAAAACCGTGAAGCCAGCCAATGTCTCTACCTAACTCCATCCTATTTCAGACATTGTGAAATATCAGTATATCGTGATTCTTAGCTGGTGTTATAAGAAAAAAACTGATCCTTTTCCCTTATGGGGTACCCAAGAGCCCATATAGAGTCCTTACGTAGTTCTCTGTTGGTAGGAGAAAATAACAGAGGCCAGCCAGAGAATATTGAGAAGCAAAGCAGCTAGTAAGCCTGGTCTTCATTGAACTGTTGCAACTGGGTTCCCACTCACCACACACAGGAGGGAGGAGGAACCCAGAACAATGATGCACAAGCCCTTATATAGACTTTTGAAATTGCCCACCCTGGAGTCCAAGACCACCCCCAAAAACATCATACATACATCACAGAAGGGGCAGTCTACAGCAAAATCCTGTCTGGCAGGAAACCTGTTAATGGGTTTACCTGGACAGCCTGGCCATTCTTTTGCAACAAATACCGGTACTTAATTCCTGAGTCCAGGTCACAGGCTCACCCTATTCATACCCAAACGAGCCCTTAAGACTGGATTTGTGAACACAGAGACAATGGAGAGGCTTTTCCCATTTCCATCCAAACTGTGGAGGAATAGCCGAGGTCACTGAAAGAGTCAAAATGGCTTCAGGACTGTTTTCCTGTACTGTTTCAGACATGTGGTTTATATATTTATACATGTGTTTGCTGGGTACATTTATGACCATTTATTTTATATCATAGACCTTACAATTCTCAAAACAAAAAAAAATTCCTTCCAGTAGCACCTTAAAGACCAACTAAGTTAGTTCTTGGTATGAGCTTTCGTGTGTATGCACACTTCTTCAGATACATGCATGCACAGGAAAGCTCATACCAAGAACTAACTTAGTTGGTCTTTAAGGTGCTACTGGAAGGAATTTTTTTTGTTTTGACTATGGCAGACCAACACGGCTACCTATCTGTAACTGGTACTTACAATTCTCATAACACTGGTGATATATCAAGATACTGAAAACCAGATATCACCCAGCCCTACTCATCACTCGGACTGGGTGCATGAGAAGGAAATTCAGATGTGCTACTACTAATCTGCAGCCAGCAGAATTTGAACGCACACCCTCCCAAGGCAACCCTGGTACTGCCAAGGTCCCTGACTCAGCACAGATTCTGCCCAGGAGGGAGGCAGAGCTGAATTAGCCTTGCAAGACTTGTGCAAATGGGAAAAAGTGCCCATTGTAAACGTGCAAGGCACAGCTGCTGCTATTCTGAGTTATTTTGGTCCTGTGCGGTGCCAAGACAAGTTGCCTGTGTGCTTACTTCCACAACCGAGTAAAATTCCTGCACAGTCATCGTGAGGGGGAAGAGAGAAGGGGCCTCTGAGCCTGCCAACCATCACCCAGCGCGGGTGTCACAGGAAGCAAGAAAAAGAAAAATAAGAAAAACAGAGCAGAACAGCAACAGGAAACTCCCGACTCCTACCCACTAAAGCCAGGACTGCCCAGTGGCTAAACTACATATTGACACAAAGGCAGGGAGAGAACTGAGGTTTTGATACCTGGTAGGGAATCCTCGCAAGTTATCCAGAGATTTTGCTTGCAGCTTTGCAGTGAGGTTTTCCAGGTTGGATTTTTCCAAGAGCTTGTTATCTACAAGAAAATAAAGAAGATGGATGCTATGAAAGGGAAGACCAGAGAATAAGATTCCTAGAGAATTTACAGCAACACATCTCCCACTGGCAGCGATGCAGGACGGAAGACTTTCCCATCGTATTTTTTCTGCCAAAGATATTCTACTTTTAGAAATGCATTGTTTCCCAGTGCTTGGTTTACGTATAAGCTAAACAAGCTATCGCTTAGGGCCCCACTCTCTTGGGGCCCCAAAAAATTTTAAGGAAAAAAAACCTGGATGTACATTTCCAAAATATAAGATAAAAAACAAATAAAATCAAACCTACATACAGCAACAGTATTTTATGTTGTGTAGGTTCCTATGATGTAAGTAATGGGCCCTGCCTGCCATATAAAGGGCCCCATGACCTTCAGCAGTTTAGGGCCTCGTCAAACCTAAATCCAGCTGTTAAGTTGTGGGTGAACATATCAGACGACACAGCGATTCTTCAAACAGCTCTTGTTTATTCACAGGCCAGGACAGAACTGAACTGAAGGGTTCAGTCAGCCTGTTTATATAGAGCTCCAGTACAATGTACGATATGTTTTGCTCCATAGGGCGCACCGGACCATAGGGCGCACCTAGTTTTTAGGGGGGGGGGGATAAAGAAATAAAAATTTAGCCCCAAAGAGCAAAGAAGCCAAGACAGCGAGCGGGAACTCCCGCCGCGCTCAGAAGGCTTGCGGATAGCTTCCTGAAGCCTGCATTCGCTCCATAGGACGCACACACATTTCCCCTTCATTTTTGGAGGGGGAAAAGTGCGTCCTATAGAGCAAAAAATACGGTAACTGTAACAATTTTCTAAAACTATCCAATCATTGAACATCACTTTCAATCCCTTATTTGCATAACTATCTACAGTATCCCCCTGCTGGCCCAGGGTGAGAACTTCAGTACATAACACCGGCCCTGATTGTTTCATAAATTAACAGGTTGCATGGTGAATAGAACACAATGCAGGTCAAACAGAGCAGTCAAATCTAAATCAAATTGATGATTAACTTTTTCCAGGTGCCTATTGCTAGGAAGCAAATATAATTGTGTGCTCAGCTCTTCAGGCATTGCAAAATTGGTGCGCTAACAGTTTTCTTTTTTTTTTAATTGATTTTAATTCATTTTGCTACATCAAACATTAAAACAAACAAAAGAAACATACATAACACATACACACAAAAAAGAAATACATAAAAAAGAGAAATAATAATAACGAAAACAAAAGAAAAAACATCTTCTAACATAAGATACCAACAAATTAACTTACATTTACTAAATAACACACAACACTGATTGACTTCCCTTCATCTCGGTTTCAGAATATATTATATGATTTTTTATCTGCAGTTTCTTTTCCTCAAAAAACTCTTTACATCACAAGTGTTACGTCACACCTACTGTGATTTTTAGATTTTTTACCTCTGTTTCCATGTATGTCATAAATTTATTCCATTCTTTGTTAAACTTTATATCTTTTTGATTTCTTATTTTCTGTGTCATTTTTGCCAATTCGAAATAATCAAATAGATTGGATTGCCACTCGTTTATAGTTGGGATTTTTGATGTCTTCCAATTCTGCGCTATTAGAGTTCTGGCAGCCACTGTCGCGTACTGAAAGAGTGTTTGATCTTCCTTTTTGATTTCCTCTCCAATTATCCCCAGCAAAAAGGCTTCGGGGTTTTTTATAAAGGTATATTTGAAGATTTTTTTTAGTTCATTGTAAATAGATTCCCAGAATTTTTTGATAGGCTCACACAACCACCACATAAGATAAAAATCGCCCTCCTTGATCTTACACTTCCAACATAATTTATCACCAGTTTTATATATTTTTCCAATTTTACGGGCGTTACGTACCACCTGTACATCATTTTATACATATTTTCCCTGAGTGTTGATATCCTGACAATAAAAAAAAAAAACATCGAAGGAGAAAGATGGACCTATGAAGACTTGCTTGTAAAAACAGAGACCGGTTGGAGGATTAGGCCTTATGAAGAAATAAAGAACAAATTGACAGGATGGATCCAATTTCACCAAATTAATTCTATATGGACTGAAGATAAAAAGAATGGGATAAGTGAGAAAAAATCTAGATTCCAGATCGAAATACTAGAAAATAAAACAAAACTCCTATCGAAAATGTATAGCCTGTTACTTGAATGGGACACCAAGGTGCGCTAACAGTTTTCAATCCTCTCCCCCCCCCCTGAAATCTAATGTATGAAAACACTTAAAGTAGCTGCAAGCATTCTGATTTTTAATAGCCAAGTAAAAAATTGAATTTGTTCCAACACAACACTGAAACCCCACCAAAGCTGCAGTCCTATATCCATTTAGCAGCGCATCAATCAATTTAACTCAATGGAACTTACTCCTGAGGAGACATTTTTTGCAAGTGCACTTGATTGAGTGCCCCTACCCCCACGCGTAATCTAATATTTTAGTGCAACTCCTTTTCCAAGTGGGAAACTTTTTCCACCACTTTATTTCAAATCAATACAAAATTATCAAGAAAATGACTCTTCTTTACTAAAGTCTTATTAACACACTAAATCAGATCTATGCTGATTTAGGACAATAGAAAATTCATATATAGATAGATCTGACTTCATGCCAGCTCAGCCTTTAAGAGCCATAGTTGCTCTTAAGTTCTTAGTATCATAGAATTATAGGCCCACAGCAAGAGGCTGTTTATTGTTGAACAGGCTAACACAACAACAACAACAACAACAACAACAACAACAACAACAACATCAACAACAACAACAACAGGAGATGTAAGGAGCCAAAACAATGAGCTAAGGATGGAATCAAAGCTACAACCCATAATAACTGGATACAGTATTTCACTTTCCAATTGTTCATTGCTATAATTGCCACGACACATGTGCCCTTTTTTGCAATAAGAACTTTTTATTCTCCCAGACTTAACAACGGCCATATTCGTCTGGAGCTTTAAAAAATTCTTCCCCCAACTTCTTCCCCCTTGCTTGTAAAGCTGGTTTTATGCTGCTGCGATTATTCTGTATTCTACAAGGCCTCCTCTCCCGCTGTTGTTTTGTGTAGCTTATAACTGGTTTTATTGTCGGGAACCTTGGCCTGCATTTTGTAATTTCATAAGCCGTAAAAAGAGCCCAGAGGACAAGGAGGTACACGAAGTCACTCACTGAATAAAAAACCTCTCCCCAATCTAGCAGAGGGCTGAGCGGATCCTGCCGATTCGGACCGGTTGCCATGGTTACGAAGCCGCACAGAGCACTGAATGCTTGTACGCAGGACGAACGGGGCAAACCGCCTTGCAGCAAAAAATACAACAAATGACTTAGCTACATCTGGACTAGTGCAAGTTTTAGAGGTAGGGGAAGAATGAGCAGAGGTTGCACAGCCACCTGTCAGGGATCCTTTACCTGCGATACCTGCATTGCAAGGGGTTGGGCTAGAGGACCTTTGGGAACCCCTCCCCACGCTACAGTTCTAGGATTCTAACAACGTTCTTTTGCTGCAGTGCAGAGTCATCTTATTGCGGCATGATTCTGCATTGGGTAGAAATATGCACAGGTGCAGTTTTGGAAGGGATAAAACAGCTACTTGAGATGGTGTTTGGATGACGCTCAGGTCTACCCGCATGCAGGCTCCAGTGCTAGGAGGGAAGCGGCCACAGCTGGGGCTCGTGTGCAAACTCCGGGTCGCAGACAGCCTTGTTGCTGTTTAGTTGTTTAGTTGTGCCTGACTCTTCCTGACCCCCTGGACCAGAGCACGCCAGGCATTCCTGTCCTCCACTGCCTCCTGCAGTCTGGTCAAACTCATGTTGGTCGCTTCGAGAACACTGTCCCACCATCTCATCCTCTGTCGTCCCCTTCTCCTTGTGCCCTCCATCTTTCCCAACCTCAGGGTCTTTTCCAGGGAGTCTTCTCTTCTCATGAGGTGGCCAAAGTCTTGGAGCCTCAGCTTCAGGATCTGTCCTTCCAGTGAGCACTCAGGGCTGATTTTCTTCAGAATGGAGAGGTTTGATCTTCTTGCAGTCCATGGGACTCTCAAGAGTCTCCTCCAGCACCATAATTCAAAAGCATCCATTCTTTGGCGATCAGCCTTCTTTATGGTCCAGCTCTCACTTCCATACATCACTACTGGGAAAACCAGATCTTTAACTATACGGACCTTTGTTGGCAAGGTGATGTCTCTGCTTTTTAAGATGCTGTCTGGGTTTGTCATTGCTTTTCTCCCAAGAAGCAGGCGTCTCCATAGCTTTAACTATACGGACCTTTGTTGGCAAGATGATGTCTCTACTTTTTAAGATGCTCAGGCAGCCGAGCTGGATGTAAAAAGGGTCCGTTCGAAAGTTGCTCGCAATGGCCATCCTCACACGCTTTTCACTGCTCAGTAGGGTGGTTCTGTGGGTTAAACCACAGAGCCTAGGACTTGCTGATCAGAAGGTTGGTGGTTCGAATCCCCGTGACAGGGTGAGCTCCCGTTGCTCGGTCCCTGCTCCTGCCAACCTAGCAGTTTGAAAGCACTTCAAAGTGCAAGTAGATAAATACGTACCGCTCCGGCGGCAAGGGAAACAGCGTTTCTGTGCGCTGCTCTGGTTCACCAGAAGCGGCTTAGTCATGCGGGCCACATGGCTCCCTCGGCCAGTAAAGCGAGATGAGTGCCGCAACCCCAGAGTCGGCCACGACTGGACCTAATGGTCAGGGGTCCCTTTACCCAAGGCAAAGAGGCAGCTGGAGAGAGGATGCTGAGATCCAGCACCAAATCTGGGCCAGACACCAAAACCTTCTGGGTGGCCACAGCCTGGAGGCAAGCGCGGAACAAAAAACTCTTTGGTTATTAGATGCAACACAGGACAGTGGTTAGAGCAGGTTCTCCAAGGGCGTAGCAGGAGAGGACAGCAAGTCCAGTGGTAAAATTGAAGGGCAATCTATAGTGTCAAAATACTTAAAGTACATCTGTAAGAGGCTTCTTTTTAATTATACTTTGGGACTGATTCCTGTTCTTATGTAGATGCCTTGTTTTATACTTTCTGGGTGCCCCATGATTGTATTTTAAAGTCGTTGTGTTCTAGGTTATAAAATCCAGCACTGCTGGGAGTCGTTCCTTTTCGTTTTCCGGTGCATTTCTTATCCGCAAAAAATTCGGCGTGGGGCGAGCAAAGTTTTATTCTGAAAGTGTGGCCCAGAGGAAAATGTTTGAGAACCAAAGGGTTAGAGTGTCACACTGGGATCTGGGAGCAGTGGCAGAGCTGCATGCTCTGGCACCGGAGGCGGAGAACAGGCGGGGGTGTGGCACGCTGCCCGCGGGGGCGTAGTGCCCGGTGCAGGGTAGCACACGGCGCGCGTCCGGGGCGACAGCCGCAATGGCACCCCCCCGGATGGTACCTGGAGCGGCCCACTCCCCCAGCCCCCTTCCTCTGCCAGTGCCTGGGAGAGCAGAGTTCGAATCCCCACACAGCCATGGAGCCCAGTGGGTGACCTTGGGCTATGGACCATCTCTCGACACACCTAGTCTCCCTCACAGGGTTGTTGTGAGGCTCAAAGACTGGGCAGGGAAGTCTTCATGCCATCTTGAGCTCCTTACAGGAATGGTAAGGAGAAGAAGTTATTTGAAGTGCTTTCAATAACAGCAACGTTGGTCATACACAGTACGTTTCTGAGCACAATTCAAAGTGTTGGTGCTGACCTTGAAAGCCCTAAACGGACTCGGCCCAGTATACCTGAAGGAGCGTCTCCACCCTCATCGTTCTGCCCGGACACTGAGGTCCAGCACCGAGGGCCTTCTGGCTGTTCCCTCATTGCGAAAAGCAAAGCTACAGGGAACCAGGGCCTTCTCGGTGGTGGTGCCCACCCTGTGGAACGCCCTTCCAGCAGATGTCAAAGCGATAAACAACTACCTGACATTCAGAAGACATCTTAAGGCAGCCCTGTTTAGGGAAGCTTTTAATGTGTGACATTTTGATGTATTTGTAATCCTTGTTGGAAGCTGCCCAGAGTGGCTGGGGAAACCCAGCCAGATGGGTGGGGTACAAATAAATTATTATTATTATTATTATTATTATTATTATTATTATTACACAGAGCACACCAACCGGAATCAATGGACGGAAGCAGTAGTTTAAATCGGGATGCAGAAGCTGCTGCTCAACTCCAACTCACATCAATCCCCAAATACCTGTGAGACCAGCTCTTTCCCTACAGACCGTCTTGGCTGTTAAGGAGGCAGTGGCAGCCCCCAACTTGAAGGCTTTTAAAGAGGGTGGGACAAGTTCACAGGCTATCGAAGTCTACTAGGTTATACTGAGAGGCACTGGCCGAGCTTCACGTCCACAAGTGAGGATTTGAACCCATGTCTCCTGGGTCCTAGTCCGACATTCTAACCACTAGACCACCCTGGCTCCTATCCATACTGGGTCAGGAGCAAGTCTTGCTGAGCTCAATGGGACTTTCTGAACTCTCAGGTGCATGCATACAAGATTGCAGCCTCCTTGCAGAATCTTTGCAATGCCTTTACGAAAACAGAAACTGAGCAGTGCCAGCTTTTGAAACTGCATCGGTTCCTCCAAAGAACGGCGGCTGTTCCTTCTTCCCAGGGGGCTGACTTACGTTGCATTACATTGTTTTCCTACTGCTCTTTCAAACGTTGCAACATTCCGCAGAAAAGAGGATGCTAAAATGATTTCCCCTTCCTCGCTTTGGTGCGTGTGGTCTCACCCAAAAATGGAATCTGCACGTCCGTTTGTCTGCGGTTCGCCAGAATTTGCCATGCCTCCCTGTGGCCATCTGCCTTGGTGGCGCCGCAGCACATTGAGAGGTGCTGGTGATGCCGGTATCTGGCTGCCAGAGTCCCGGGGTTCTGAGTTCGAATTCCCGGCAGTGAAGATCATAGGGTGACCACGGGTCAATCACTCTCTCTTACAGGGTGCTTGTGAAACACCCATACCTGTGGAGCACTGAGCTCCTCAGAAAAAGGTGACGAACGTATTGGCATCTGTCTGCCTTGAGAGGCAATGGAGTGTGCCTGAAGGGGTGAAGTCAGACTGCTGTGACCTCTCAGGACAGGGGTCAGCAATGTCCGGCCCATGGGCCGGATACGGCCCACAAAGACAGTTTTACCAGCCCGTGAGCCACCCACAAACTGAGCCACTCGCTTGGCAAGGCCCCCGCGCACTGCTGCTGGAAATGGCGTCTGCACATGCACAGATACCAGAAATGGCGTCTGCGCATGTCCAGACGCCGAAAACCGCTTCTGCGCAGACACAATTAACGGCATCGTGCTGCGCCAGTCCGGCTCACAGACGATCTCTGTGGGAGTGATCCAGCCCATAGCCAGTAAACCTTGCGGACGCATGTCCCAGGAGATCCTGGGCTGCCTAGATGACAAGACCCCCCCCCCTTTCAGCCTCACTGGTGTGGTCCCAAGAACAAGACGTTTGGCACCAGCTTGGCTCCAGGAGTTGCTGGAAGGAGGCAGACAAGGAGCCTTGGAGTCTTAGGGACTCCAATATAATAATAATAATAATAATAATAATAATAATAATAATAATAATAATAATTTATATCCCGCCCTCCCCAACCGAAGCCGGGCTCAGGGCGGCTAACAACACTAAAACAGTGCAACATTATAAAAACATTATAAAAATTAATTAAAATCAAAATTGATGGCAACCATAAACTAAAGTTTTGTAAAGATTGCCAAAGGAGGGAGTCAGGCTGCGCCCTGGTCAAAGGCCTGGTGGAACAGCTCTGTCTTGCAGGCCCTGCGGAAGGATGTCAGGTCCCGCAGGGCCCTAGTCTCTTGGGACAGAGCGTTCCACCAGGTTGGAGCCGCAGCCGAAAAAGCCCTGGCTCTAGTTGAGGCCAGCCTAACCTCTCGGTGGCCTGGGAGCTCCAAGATGTTTTTATTTGAAGACCGTAAGTTCCTCTGTGGGGCATACCAGGAGAGGCGGTCCCGTAGGTACGAGGGTCCTAGGCCGTATAGGGCTTTGAAGGTTAAAACCAGCACCTTAAACCTGATCCTGTACTCCACCGGGAGCCAGTGCAGCTGGTATAGCACCGGATGAATGTGATCTCGCAGCGAAGACCCCGTAAGGAGTCTCGCTGCGGCATTAATCTGGGTTTGTGTAGGGTTTACCTCTTAGCCTTTTCTTCTCCCACTAGGCAGCAGAGGTTTAGGATCAGAGTTTTCCTTCTCCTAGACAGGCTCCCATCCCATCTGCCCCTCATTTCCCTCTACAGCATGTGCAGAAGCCGCTTTCATGACCGTTGGACCCACTCTTGGTCTTGTCTGCCAGAGCCTGTCTTCGCAGGGAGGGGAGATCCCTCACTTCCTCCATTACAGGGGATTAGATGACTGTTGGGGTCCCTGCCAACAGCTCTATGATTCTATGGTCACCAGCACAGATTTGAGGCCTCCTTTCTGGGCTGACTGACCAAGACCAAAACGAAAGCAGAGCTATTAGGAAAAGCCATTCTTGGCTCAAGCCCGCTCAGAGGAAGAGAGGCGTTCCCCAACATATCCAAGAGTTGTTTGCCGTTGTTCTGCCTTTTCAAAAAATGTCCTTTTACACAGATGATGATGATGATGATTTAAAGGCATGTTCCCTTCATTGGTCTACTAATCCGCAAACAGTACAAATTAGCAATGCTTTTAACAGGCAGAAAAACAAAGACGATCTCATTGACAGCGCTACATTTCCTGCCTTAGTTTAATTGCAACCATCAATATTTTAAATGATGCTGGATAGCCCAGGAGTTGGAGAGAAATCATGCTAAGCCTATGAAAAGAGAGAGCAAGAATTGTAAAATATGAGAATAAGATTGTGTTGAATAATTGGTAAAAGAAAATTAAAAAAAAATTATATATATAAAAAATAAAGGTTCGGAGCAAGGACAGAGGGGAAAAAAACAAGAAAAGAAAAGAGAGAGCAAGGCTGCCTTTCAGGGAGGACTGAGCTATTCAGCTTGTAGAAGATGAGAGGAGCAGACCATTCCCAGGGAGCAAATTTTGCAAAACATTGCTTCAGACTGGGGCAGGTCTCACAGTGCTACTTTTATTGAGGATCTTTGCACATGGGCAGGATCACATGGGTGGAGGAGAGGATCCTTCCAGCTAGCAGGACATTTGTGGTCACAAAGCAGCGAGGCCAAACAAATGCCAACTGCTCACTTCTCCTTTCTCTAGCGATGTCGAAACCAGGGGATAAAACGGTTTAAAATCACACAGGGAAATGAATTAATGGGTCATTTCCCTTGTGACAATTCTTCTTTGTTAGCCAGGGTCTCTATTTACCATGGCGAATGTTATTTCTTAATCACAAAAGAGAGAAAGTGAAGACTGAATCAGTGCACTAATGGAAGAAGTGATAATGTAATTGATGGGGTTTTCCACTCGCGTCATCTTTATATAGATGTCGATAAAACAGAGAGACCTTTGAACATGTGGATTACCGAGAATCAAGGCCTGGATAGAAACCAAGAGATCTTAATCACAGGCTTCCTGCAGTTTTGCTTTGCTAATTAGCAAACATGTAGGGCTGAGAAACAGTGATCTGGTGGGAATATTCAGCAGCCCATCCCTCAACAAAAACTCCTTGACTTGCATGAATGAATTAAGTAGATGCTTGTCAAATTTGCAGGTGACACAAAAACTGGGAGCGGTGACAGCATCAGGGTCCAAGATGCTCTTAACAGGTTGAAGAGATGGAACCAAACCAACAAAATGAATTTCAATGGGGACAAATGTCAGGTTCTGCAGTTTGGCAGGAAGAACCAGATTCACAAATAAACAATGGGGGACACCTGGCTTGCCAGTAGTACATGTGAAAAGGATCAAGGGGTTTTAGTAGACTACAAGTTTAACTCAAGGCAACAGTGTGATGCAGCAGCAAAAGAAGAAATGCTATTCTAGGCTGAATCAACAAAAGTCAAGTGTCCAGATCAAGGAAAGTAATACTACCATTCTATTCTGCCACTGTAGGTTAAACCACAGAGCCTAGGACTTGCCGATCAAAAGGTTGGCGGTTCGAATCCCCGCGACAGGGTGAGCTCCTGTTGCTCAGTCCCTGCTCCTGCCAACCTAGCAGTTCAAAAGCACGCCAGTGCAAGTAGATAAATAGGTACCACTCCGGCGGGAAGGTAAACGGCATTTCCGTGTGCTGCTCTGGTTCTCCAGAAGCGGCTTAGTCATGCTGGCCATATGACCCAGAAGCTGTACGCCGGCTCCCTCGGCCAGTAAAGCGAGATGAGAGCCGCAACCCCAGAGTCGGCCACGACTGGACCTAATGGTCAGGGGTCCCTTTACCCTAACCTATTCTGCCTTGGTCAGACCCCATCTGGAATACTGTGTCCAATTCTGGGCACCACAATTTAAGAAGGATGTTGACAATCTGGAAGGTGTGCAGCGGAGGGTG
Organism: Podarcis gaigeae; assembly: GCF_964106915.1. Lineage (NCBI taxonomy): Eukaryota > Metazoa > Chordata > Lepidosauria > Squamata > Lacertidae > Podarcis > Podarcis gaigeae. The sequence goes on along the minus strand of NC_139677.1, from coordinate 102,793,801 downwards.
ACCAAGAATGATCAAGGGTCTAGAAACCAAGCCTCATGAGGGATGGTTGAGGGAGTTGGACATGTTTAGCCTGGAAAAAAGGAGACTGAGAGGAGATATATCTAAAGGGCTGTCGCATGGAAGATGGCGCCATTATGTTCTCTCCTGCTCTGGATGGTAGGAGTCAAATTAGTGGAATCATATGGCATGAAAGGAGATGCTGACTAAACATTCAGAAGAGCTGTTCACAGTGGAGCAGACCTGCAACACGAAAGAATCTTTCTCAGGTGCTGATGACTTGGTCTTACAAACTCTTCCCATCTATAAAGTGCCAACAAGCTAGTCCTCAGGGCTCTGCAATCGCCCCGCCCCCAAGAGAGGAACCAAATAGAGTCACACCAGGATGAATCAGGAGCACAAACTTAGCTACTCCTACAGAGCCAGCTGCAAACAACACCCTTTAGCCATGCTTTAGCCTTAGCCAAGAGACCATCCTCGCTGAACTGTACAAATCCTCATTTCTCTGGCAATTATTTATACCTTGTGGAATGTTCCTACATTAAAAAAAAAAAATCCTTGCAGACAGAAAGCTAGCATGCAAGCAGAGGTGCCAACTTGAATAACATATTGGGGGGCAGGTAAGCCCTGCCCCGCATAACCAATCACATATTAGGTTAGGTTAGACTGAGTCTGAGGGTGGGTTGGGGCAATGGACCAGCCTCTAGGGCAGCCATATGATTTCTGCAAAGTAGCTATTTGTGTGTGTGTGTGTGTGTGTGTGTGCACAAACTCCGGCCACAACAAGCCACCACTTTAAAACCAAAATGCCTGTTTGGTTCTGGGAAATGTTCCAGGTTTTGTTTTGCTTTTTTCCAAACTACCGTATTTTTTGCACCATAACACTTACTTTTTTCCTCCTAGAAAGTAAGGGAAATGTCTGTGCGTGTTATGGAGGGAATGCCTACGGGTGACATGCCTATGGATTTTCCTCCTCTAAAAACTACGTGCGTGTTATGGTCGGGTGTGTGTTATAGAGCGAAAAATACGGTATATTGATTTTTTTACTTAAAAAAACAGCTACCAAGCATACAGTATTTTCTTCCAGGACCAATACACACGCACAGGTGTTAAGTCTTGCACGCATGCAGCCATCCACATGTTCCCGAAACGAACTTGGAAAATCTTTCTACATCAAGCTGGCATCCAGAGGGTATCCACTTCAATCTAAAGCGTCAAGGTAATTTCTCCCTAGTGGCAGCTATGACTGAGATGGACGGCAAATTACTGTGCTGCTATTTAAAAAAGGGATACTGTGCTTCTTGTTAATAAAGGATATGACTCAAGATACGATGGAGTCAAACCCAACTCCTTCTTTCCCCCTCCAATGGGGAATTAAACATTTGAGTGCCATAAATCATGGTCAGTGTCAATCCAGGTGTCAATCTGGAGGGAAAGGGGAGATGGCAGGGTCCAAAAATTGGACGGGGATTCAGGAGTTGCATCCTCTGCAATATGAGGATCCTGGGGGGGGGGGGGGGCTTTTGGATCTTGCTCAAAATAAAAACTAAAAGATATTCCCTGTTACAAGAGATGGGGAAGCGGGGAAGAGAAGCCCGCAGAAGACAGCAAGTATAGAAATGTTTTCTTTTAATGCCACCCTGTCTCCTTTTCCTTATTCATCCCGCCCTCAGTTGGTGGCGTTGTCTTCCCGTATGGGTGCAATAAAAACGTTGGCTTGTTAAGAAGAGCGCAACAAATGTTTACCGTTCTGGGTGGTGGTTGTTGCTCACGGAAAGCAGAACAAAACACACGCACCCCCCCCCCCAAAAAAAACCCTGCAGGCAGTAAAATAACTGCATTGTTAAGGGTTTGGGGGGCAGCAAATGTCCATCTGTGCAATCGGCGCTGCCCCCTCTCCCTGCTGCCTTTTCTCGGGCTTGAATCAAGGCTGCACTCTGCACATGCTCTCGTGCCTCCCGGGGCTCGATCCCTAAGCACCGGAGCTGGCTGAGAACCTGCGGAGATCCGCGGCGCAAACCTGCGCGCCCACCCCGGGACCCCCGGCTCCCTCCGCAGCCGCCCGACGCGGGCTTCCCGGGAGCGCTTTCCGCAGGGGGGAGTCGCGGGCAAGACTGCCTCTGGGCATGTGCAGAAGGCACCGCCGGCCCTGCCCTCCCTCCGGCTGCGCCCCGCCGACTCACAGGCCTCCACCAGGTCGAGGAAGCGCGCCTTCTGCGCCCGATCCCGCTGCTGCAGCTGCCGGACGATGTGGCGCTTCCAGCAGCGGCGACACAGCCGGCCACCGCCGCCGCTCTCGGCCATGGCGCCCCGATGCAGCCCCGGGGGCCCGGATGACAAAGGGCGACGGCGGCCAAAGGGGGAGGGAACTCCCAGTGACGTCAACGCCCAGGGGTGGGGCCAGAGCGGGGGAATCCCCCTGGAGTCGCCGCCCCGAGGAAGAGCAGGCGAGGCTTAGAGCGCAGAAACTGGAGGACATCCAGTGCCGGATTTAGGTATAAACTAAACAAGCTATAGCTTAGGGCCCCACTCTCTTGGAGGGAGGCCCCCCAAAAAATTAAAGGAAGAAAAACTGGATGTACATTTCCCAAATATAAGATTAAAAACTTCTTAATTGTATGAACAATTGTTGTTGTTTAGTCATGTCCGACTAAACAAAGATCATGGCCACTGGTCCCATCACCTCCTGGCAAATAGAAGGGGAAGAAATGGAGGTAGTGAGAGATTTTACTTTCTTGGGCTCAATGATCACTGCAGATGGTGACAGCAGCCACAAAATTAAAAGACGCCTGCTTCTTGGGAGAAGGGCAATGACAAGCCTAGACAGCATCTTGAGAAGTAGAGACATCACCTTGCCAACAAAGGTTCGTATAGTTAAAGCTATGGTTTTCCCAGTGGTGATGTATGGAAGTGAGAGCTGGACCATAAAGAAGGCTGATCGCCGAAGAATTGATGCTTTTGAATTATGGTGCTGGAGGAGACTCTTGAGAGTCCCATGGACTGCAAGAAGATCAAACCTCTCCATACTGAAGGAAATCAACCCGGAGTGCTCACTGGAAGGACAGATTGTGAAGCTGAGACTCCAGTACTTTGGCCACCTCATGAGAAGAGAAGACTCCCTGGAAAAGACCCTGATGTTGGGAAAGATGGAGGGCACAAGGAGAAGGGGACGACAGAGGACGAGATGGTTGGATAGTGTTTTTGAGGTTACCAGCATGAGTTTGACCAAACTGCGGGAGGCAGTGGAGGACAGAGGTGCCTGGCGTTCTCTGGTCCATGGGGTCACGAAGAGTCGGACACAACTAAACGACTAAACAACAACAACAACAACATGTCCGACTCTCCGTGACCCCCTGGACCAGAGCACGCCAGGCACTCCCGTCTTCCACTGCCTCCCGCAGTTTGGTCAGACTCATGCTGGTAGCTTCAAGAACACCGTCCAACCAGTATCAACAATTACTTTGATAAAATACGTATTTTGTTACGTGCAAATGGCTTTAGAGACCTGGTAGGTCCATAAATTACCATATATCATGTGTTCAACACAAAAAAACAGCAACAATTTGTTGTTGACAAAGGACAGCTGGACATATAAACAGTGGCGTAGCTTGGGTTGTCAGCACCGGGGCAAGGCAAGTAATTTGCGCCCCCTAACCCGTGGATTTGCGCCCCCTAACCCTAACCCCCAGATGTTGTGCTCGGTGCGGCCAGCCCCCCCTGCACCCCCCACGCTACGCCACTGCATATAAAGCATAGATGTCAACTTTCCCTTTTTTAAAAGGGAAATTCCCTTATTCCGAATAGGATTCCTCGCAAGAAAAGGGAAAAGTTGACAGCTATGATATAAAGGGCCCCATTACCTTCAGTGGCTTACGGCCTCATCAAACCTAAATCTGGCCCTGAAGACATCGCATAAAGCAGAATGCGGAAAGCATCCAGAGGGAGACCGTTCCCCTGTCGAACAGCTCTGTCAGAAAGCTTTTTCTGTATGTTTAGTCAGAATCTCCTTGCAACTTGAAGCCATTGGTTCAAGTCCTACAAGACTCAGCTAGATTGGTAAAGAAAAAGCATTTTATAGGTGTTGTATATGTGATATATAACACTGTGGCACCAGATGGAGTCCCACCATTCCCTACCGGATTTCACTGTATGAGTTTGCAATGCGTTTAACTGAATCGCTTCTTTGAGGTGTCTACATCCAGCCCTACCCTCTCCAGCAGGAGAAAGCAAGCTTGTTCTCTCTTCCATGTGACAGTCTTTGAAATATTTGAAGATGGCTATCCTGTCAGTCCCCTTCTTTCGAGGCTAAACATACCCAGCTCCTTCAGCTGTTCCTCATAAGGCTTGGTTTCCAATATTTTCCTCATGTTGAGGAGAGTTGACCTGCTGATTTTCTTTTTGTCACATGACTGAGATACACACAAGATTCCTGCAAGGGGGTAGGGAGAGAAGAGAAGGCAGCCCAGCTTATCTCCCACTCCTGCCTTAGAATCCTAGAACTGTAGAGTTCGAAGGGACTCCAGTGGTCATCCAGTCCAACCCCCTGCAAAACAGGAATCAATTTAGTTGTCTCATAAGCCCTCCAGGGAGAGATTGTGTCATTTCTTTATGTTCTGTACTGCATTCAGCATGCCAGTGACAGTAAGTGATGTGGTATTTTTGAAGGAAATTGGGGGCTCATTACATACAGCCATGCCTCCATGTTTCCTTCTCTGAAAAATTTCTCTTGGATGGTCAATATAAGGCAGCTGTGACACCTGGTGGCTGGAGAGATGAATGCACTTGGAATATTTCCCCATGCTAGTAATGTACGCAGGTGGCGCTGTGGGTTAAAGCCTCAGCGCCTAGGACTGGCCGATCGAAAGGTCGGCGGTTCGAATCCCTGCGGCGGGGTGCGCTCCCGCTGCTCGGTCCCAGCGCCTGCCAACCTAGCAGTTCGAAAGCACCTCCGGGTGCAAGTAGATAAATAGGGACCGCTTACCAGCGGGAAGGTAAACGGCGTTTCCGTGTGCGGCTCTGGCTCGCCAGATGCAGCGATGTCACGCTGGCCACGTGACCCGGAAGTGTCTCCGGACAGCGCTGGCCCCTGGCCTCTTAAGTGAGATGGGCGCACAACCCCAGAGTCTGGCAAGACTGGCCCGTACGGGCAGGGGTACCTTTACCTTTACCTTTAGTAATGTACTATTTTAAAACCAGGAGATTGAAACATTGGACCAGATCCATTGCTCGTGCCTTTTCTTCAGAGGTAAGGAAAACACTGGATGGCTTTAAAGCAGTGGCCAAACTTGGCCCTCCAGCTGTTTTGGGAATACAACTCCCACCATCCCTAGCTAACAGGACCAGTGGTCAGGGATGATGGGAATTGTAGTCCCACTGCTTTAAAGGATCACATATTTTTTCCTGTGGCATAAAGGGTCAGTGGCTTAGAACCTGCTTCTTTAGATGTTTGTGGAAGTAAATCAAGCATCTTTAACCAGATTCAGAAAGGGGGGGGGGGTATTTTGAAACAAATCCCTTGAACAGAAGAATGCAACATGTTGTTTTCTCCTAGTCAATGTGGCAGCTCATGTCTGACATACAGTGGTTCCTCAGGTTAAGAACTTAATTCGTTTTGGAGGTCTGTTCTTAACCTGAAACTGTTCTTAACTTGAAGTACCACTTTAGCTACTGGGGCCTCCCGCTGCCACCGCGCCGCCACAGCACGATTTCTGTTCTCACCCTGAATTGTTGCAGGAACCCCACCCCCAATCATTCAGTTTGTACAAACACGGCGCACACACACTCACACAAATCAGCCATACATCAGATCTGTACCGTTCCACTTTTATTTTACACCATGAAAGAAGGACTATCAAAGGGGGGAGACTTGACACAAAGCAGCCATAATCCCCCAACACGTCCACAGGGAGCCCTACCCAGTTGGCATGCCAACCTTGATGGTCCTAGGCAGAAGATCATTACACTCACAAAGGACCTGCATATGGAAGTGGATTCAGTACGGACTGAAACAAAGGACAGTGACCAACCCTTCCCTCTAATCATGGGGAGGGGGAAAGGAGGAACCGGACAGGTGACAGGACACTCAGGTTACCACCACAACTCCTCCCTGAACCCCTCCTCTTTGTGATGTGTCAATGATGTAGTCATGATGTAGTCTTAGGGGTGTAGCATGGGGAATTAGTAGCTAATAAAAGTTGGGGTCTTCTTTTGTTCGGGGCTTCCATCTTGTTCTACCTTGTGGCAGGTGGGAGTCCTGTCGCGACAGTCTTCAATCAAGACCAAGCCTACTGGCTGCTGTTTTGCTCTGGTATTCCTGGCTGGTGTCCTTCTTGTTGTTTTTTGTCTTGTTGTTTTGTTGTTTTTTGCCCTCAGATTTCTCCGTTAACAGAAGCAAAGTTCTTAACCCGAGGTACAATTTCTGGGTTAGAAGAGTCTGTAACCTGAAGCGTCTGTAACTTGAAGCGTCTGTAACCCGAGGTACCACTGTATACACATGCAGAACAGACCACATAAATGGCACATAATGTGCAATGTTCAAGAGAGAGCTCATTTTATTTGAAGTGTGGGAAGGCAAAAAACAGAAAGATTCAACAACAAGATTCAAGCAGACCAAACAACACTGAGGAAATTGATGAGACACAATAAATCTCTCTTGGGAGCACCTGTTATTTTCTTCTGTCTAACAGCACAGTCTAGTTTCAGTTGTTATGTCCGACTCTCGGCTTTTCAGTGACATGCTACATTCTGACCCTAGGCTTGCTTGTGATCCCTAAAAGAAAAGAAATGAGGGTTACTATATCCCATTTGGCTCACAAAATGTCTCAGCTGGGACAGTGATGAGGTGAATTTATAGGGCATTTTCCAGAGAAGGTGGGTGGAGAATTTCTGCCACTTTTACAGAACTTTCACAAAGGTTGTAAGAAGTTTGGGATGTGAGGGTACTCGCTATTAGTCAGGTTGGCGGAATCATCACTGTCTCCCCCCCCCCCCCCCTATATAACTTGCTGCACTCAGCAGCTGGCTGCTATTGAGTTTAAAATCTCTTTTAAGGATGGTGAAAGAATGTTACTATGTGATGACTTAGTGCTGCTCCCTGCAACATTGTACAGGAAACAAAGGTGTTTATTTCCTATTTGAAAGAGCAGTTGACTGCTGCTGAGTTCAGAGGCTTTCCCTTGTTAAACAGGCATCGTCCCAGGCAGTGGCGTAGCGTGGGGGGTGCAGGGGGGGCCGGCCGCACCGGGCGCAACATCTGGGGGTTAGGGTTAGGGGGCGCAAATCCACGGGTTAGGGGGTGCAAATTACTTGCCTTGCCCCGGGTGCTGACAACCCACACTATGCCACTGGTCCCATCAGTGTGTGTGTGTGTGTGTGTGTGTGTGTGTGAGAGAGAGAGAGAGAGAGAGAGAGAGACTTACAGCAGGGCAGTCCAACTTTTCATACCAAGTGGGCTGCAAGATGTCTTTGACATAGATCCCATGGGTTGCACAAGGCCAAAATTTGAGCCCTTCCCCAGCCCTCATGCTGCCTCCCAAAAAATGGCCTTTGGGGCAAGGCTCTGGCAGGGTCCTAGAACCCTCCCTCTTCTTCCCAAATCTGGGAAAGAGCCAGTGTGGTGTAGTGGTTAAGAGCGGTAGAACCGGGTTCACGTCCCTGCTCCTCCACATGCAGCTGCCGGGTGACCTTGGGCTAGTCACACTCAGTGGCGTAGCGTGGGTTGTCAGCACCCGGGGCAAGGCAAGTAATTTGCGCCCCCTAACCCGTGGATTTTAGCACTCGAGTCTCTTCCACTAGATTAGCATGCCCCCCCCCCGATGTTGCGCCCGGTGCGGCCGGCCCCCCCTGCACCCCCCATGCTACGCCACTGGTCACACTTGAAGTCTCTCAGCCCCACTTACCTCACAGAGTGTTTGTTGTGGAAGAGGAAGGGAAAGGAGAATTTTAGCTGCTTTGAGACTCCTGAAGGGGAGTGATAAAGCAGGGATATCAAATTCAAACTCTTCTTAGTAGGCTTTGGGAAGGTGAATGGAGGACTCTAGGAGCCTGTCAGAGGCGCACATCTCCTTCCCAAACCAGCACCGTGCTCCCCCAGTTTTGGGAAGGCAGCACAAGGGCTGTTGGGGTTGTGTGTCAAATGTTGCCAAGGGCTGCCAAAAATCCTTGGCCACATCTTGGAGTGCCCTGACTTATAGGATGGCGTGAAGAAACTGGACAGTTTAAAAAGAACTAAAGATCTAGCACATAGGTGGTTTGGAATGTGAGCAAGCCAGTCTGCAGGTGGAATTAAGCCAAACTTGTCCTTCCTTGCTCTTCAGTGTTTTGAATGTTTGTGCATTACACTAGGAGAAAGGATTTGGCCAGAGGGTATCCATGCCAGACTTAAGCTGTTGGAAAGTTGTTTAAGTTAGGGATAGCCAGGTGTTTAACCTGATTTGTTTTGCTTTGTCCCTTTTTTGCTCCTTTTGGGTTTGCTTGTGTGCTAAAATTGCTTCTCTGTTTTCAAGGGTGTCCAGTTAAAATTCAGAAAGAAATTCAGACCACCATGAGTACATAGATGGTCTCTGTGCTTAATTTTTTTTTGGGGGGGGAGTATTAAAAACTGAACAATGGAGAATTCTGAGTGCATTGGTTCCACTTTGGTAAGTTAATTCTCAGCTCCAAAATCCAGGAAGAAATCTGGATGAGAGAAATTTTGCAAGCATCCCTAATGGTAGGCTAAAATTATCTTTCTGTAGCTTGGGTCTAAAGAGAGCAACATTAAAGGCCATATATCTCATTGTGATGATAGTGAAACAATGATGTTAACTATTTTTCAATCATGAAGCATAAATCTGCAAGATGAGGTACAGGAAGCCCAGTGAAGCCACACTTTATGGTACCTAGATCAGGACTTTGTTTTATTCCAAAGATCAAAGTCTGGCAAAGGTAAGTGGAACGGATATAGAATGTTTGAAAGAGAACAGATTTGACCTTAAGATCTATGTTTTGCAGGACAATGTTCTAAAAGAAATATTTGAAATCTTGGTGGATCATTGACATTCACAGACTTCCTCCTCTGTGGTCAGTAATAAGAATCTGGATTTGTAGGTCTTTTGCACCTCCCAGAAAAGAGCTTTCAGTAACTTACTGTATCTCCTGATCCTATTCTTTTCCATATCACTCTAGCAAACCTATTGATGAAAACCACAGAGAAATTAGTAGCCCTTCAATATGGTTCCAGCGTTGCAGCAAAACAATTAACAGCTGTCTTGAGATATAACAACACTGTCACAATCAGCCTTATCATGAAGGAAACATTTACTTACCAAGCCCCCAATTGCATTCTCTTAAGTGTGGCAACAAAACCCAGAGCAAGGAACAGCAACGCAGCCAGGGTACCCGTCACAACAACGAGACTGGTAGCCACTGCAGGCAAAAATGAGAAAGAACAAAGTATTTCATACGTTCAGACCTGCAAGCAGTCACGACTTCCAGCATTTGTCATGTCCTGAAATAATCTGCAGAGCTAGGGGATCCATAGCTGAACCACAGGCAAGAATGTCCTTTAGTGACTGGATCTAGGAAAGCCCCTTGAAAGCGAAGAGGCCAAAGTACCAAACCCAATGGATACTTACTCACATTACTCGGAGGTGGCCCACTGTCAATGCTCCCACCGAACCCTCTGCCGGAGCAGAAGGGAGGGGCCCATCCATAGGAACAATGGCAGTTTCTCTTGCTGTTGCACACCTGGAAAACATAAAGGGTGCCAAGCAGCAACTGGCACATATAACCTACTTGGCTAATATTGTATTCAAACAAGAACTTTCACAAGGATGGCAAGTGCAGGTTTGCCACTGACAAAGCCAGCAGATGTAAAAAACAACAACAACAACAACAACACAAGGGGATGTTCTTGTCAACGTGTTTTTTTTTTTGTGTTTTTTTGCAAATGCTTCATAGGAAGTTGCTACGGGCTCCCCCTTGGTGTCCTGGGTTCCAGAATGCAACAACCCCTCTTCCAACAACAACTCTGACTGCAACAGTACTGAAAACAACTCTTTTGTTACCCTCATCACAACACAATAGGCGTTAAAATGATAGATAGATAGATAGATAGATAGATAGATAGATAGATGATAGATAGATAGATAGATAGATAGATGATAGATAGATAGATAGATAGATAGATAGATGATAGATAGATAGATAGATGATAGATATCTTTATTGTCATTGTCCCATGTAGAACAATGAAATTGAAAAACTAAATAAAACTACATAAAAACTACATAAAACATTCAAAAACATTCAAAAACATTCAAAATGGGCTCTAACTCAGGGGCCAGTAAACCTTTTCAGCAGGGGGCCAGTCCACTGTCCCTCAAACCTTGTGGAGGGCCAGAAAATATGCCCCACAAATAACCCAGAGATGCATTTCAAATAAAAGCACACATTCTACTCATGTAAAAACACACTGATTCCCGGACCATCCATGGGCTGGATTGAGAGGGCAATTGGGCCAGATCCAGCCCTTGGGCCTTCGTTTCCCTACCCATGCTCTAACCCCTGGTCAGATGCCTTTCCCCACCATCACTCTAGCCACCTACCTAAGCACTTCACAAAAAAGGGGCCCATGTTCTGCATGACACCCAAGGGTGATCATGTCAAACAGTGAAGTTATTGCCTCTTTCCACAGATCAATTGTGGGTTCAACATTAACCTGAGCAGGTCTCAAGGGATGGCATATTTTCTTCCTTTTTTTTACTACTTACCCCTCTGTTGCTACATTTTGAAAAATCACAGTCATAATTCAAAACGGCCCGGTCAACACAAGATCTGTTCATGCATATCTGGAAAGGGATGTATGAAATGTTAATTTTATATAGTGCATTGGCAGCCGAGCAGCTTGGATTCTGACAGTTTGGAAGCCAAGACTCCTGGTGAATACTCCTAGGCTGTGCACAAGCAGACCTTGAAACAGGAGGTGTGGGTTCTCCTGCTGCAGAGAGAGCTGTGCTTCCCCCAGTCTTTCCTTCAGTAATGACACAGATAAAGGCTCCAGATCCAGCATCGCCCCACAACCTTGTTTCAGGTGACCTATCCACTTGTGTGGTTATTTTTTTAAAGCTCCTTGCATGGCCAACTGAACATTTGTTCTGTGCTTTATTTTTTATTATTGCTTTTAGACTGGTCATTTTCATATTTTGATAACTGCTCTGAGAAGCAGAGAGGAAGCTGCCTGATTGACCTAAGGGCCAGCTAGTCAGCAATGTGTATCATCCTGCCCTAAGAAAGGAGAAAGTGGTCTGATGACTAAAATGAGCGGTAGCCAATCAGCATAGAAGAACAGGTTTCCCCTGACCTAAGTCTGGCAGAGAAGAACGTATACATGCCTAAAATGTGGAGACTTGCACTTCCATAGTGGGCTCACTGCTCAAATTGTGCATGCCGCTCTGTACACACTCTTAACTAGGCAGAGAGTGCTGCTGCCAAAGGCCAACCAAATGACTTGCCAGATCAGTCAATTAATAAATAAATAAAAATCAGGAAAACATATTCAGAGAAGACTGTACTCCCTAGCAAAGCAAATTGCCACCCCATCCCAAGTTAGAATTTGAGAAATCAGAGTCAAGCAAGGGATACAGCCAAAGCTACCTTGTCAGGTCCACAGGTTGTTCCATCTCTCACTGCTCCAAGATCATAAACATGCTGGCCAATATGACGTTCAAAACCCCAGCAGAACGTACCCTCCACTGGAGTCTGGACTACACTTTGTCCTGTTAACATTTTGGGAATTTTATTAACGTGAGTGCACTGGAGCCTTCCACAAAGAACATCTCTGAAAGAAAAGCGAGGAAGGAGAAATTTTTGGGCAGATCCATACCAGACATTTAAAGCACAATGAATGCACATTTAAAGTACGTGACTTCCCCAAAAGAATTCGGGGAACCTTTGTTTCCCCTTCACAGAGCTACAGTTCCCAGGACCCTTAATGACAGTTTGCAGAATTCTTTGGGGGGAGTCATGTGTTTTAAATGTGCATCATGTTGGAGCAGAATAAAAAATAAAGGTAGAAAAGAAGAATTCCTGGATGCTAAGATTCAAGTTTGAGGCAAATACTTTTGGTGAGAGAACCCCAGTAGAGATTCAAAATCACAAAATATGCAGCAAAGTAAACTGTGGAAATATAGGCTGTTAGAGCCAGACCTTTAAAAAATGCCCTTCCGAGTTCATTCCGAAATTTCCCACTCCTAGCATACAAAAAGACCACACATTTGGTAAGTTAAAAATGATTTACAAACTCTTCCAAGGTCAGGTTCATGTGCTTTTCCATGAAGAAGTCAGGAAAGTTGCACAGGCAGTAAAACTTGGCATAGTTACTTGGTGAAAGTTCCTAAATTATTGGTATGGGAACTCAAGAGTGACTTGTGAGAGTCATGGGGTCTGACCCCCTCTCACACTGAGCTTCTCAGGTATATTGGCAGAAAACAATATAGATAGATAGATAGATAGATAGATAGATAGATAGATAGATAGATAGATAGATAGATAAATTTATTGTCATTGTCCGTATATACACAGTATACACAACAACGAAAATCAAACACCCGAGACCGGATTCACATACACATTCGCACGTATGTCTGATTACCTAGTTCCTGCCAAGGTAAGCTAAGCCTGGCAGGACAGTTTACTATATGGTCTTAACCCCTTCATGCATTAATTCAACATAAGCATGTTGGTTATGAGAGGCTTGTTATCCCCCACACTGGATGTGTTTTAAAAGTATATCTCCTCCATTCTCAGTGTCAGATGCTCTGGCCACCCAGGAATCCAGATGAGGTACAGTTTACAATAAGGAAGAGATAACAGCTCACTGAAGAGGCCAAAGGCTGTGAGGGAAAATACACATGCTTAAGGGCTCATCCACGGTTAACTTTTCTCCACATTTCTAGGCACAGGACTGGGCTTTCCAGGTCTGTGTCTGAACACTTTTTTGACCCAGCGTTTCCCCTGTGAAAACCCACTCTTTATCACTGACTTGGTGCAAACGGTAATCCGTGGAAAACCTGAATTGCTGTCTGTTCCAATTCAGCATTAAAGAGCAGGTTTTCTTGGGGAAATTGGCAGGACAATAAAAAGTGCCCAGACATGAGCCAGGAAAGTGCAGGGGGAAAGGTAAGCATGGATGAGCCCCAAAATAACGGGAGAGGGACATACCAAAGGGGCCATTTTCATAGTTCCACTGCTTTCAGAAACCTGGCAGTAGGGCTGCAAGAGGGCATTCTCCATGGCAGCCGCTGTGCTGTAACATTCTCTCTCCACACAGGTGCATCTGGCACTTTCATTATACAGTTTTTGCCATGCGCTGACAATGAGCATCTTCACCATGGCCTTTGACACTTGGGAGATACAGACACACACACATTTGGGCCCATCCTATTGTGACTGCAATTTGTCTTGAACTGTTTTGAATGTTATGGGAAATGGACTGAGTAATCTAAGAAAATAAGATACCTGCCGACAGGTATAACCTACTCTTCATAACATTTCCTGTATTTTAGTCCATCCTTGCCACAGTTGCCAGCCTGGTCGCCTCGCATATTCACTTTCTTGAAACAACTCAGTGGGGCCTGTTTTGCACCTGCAGAGATGGGAAGGAGTGAAAAAATGAGGACTGGCAAGAACTAAATTAAGGCATATAAAAGAGGCTATCTAAGTGTTTAATGTTAAGATCTTGCCACAAATGTTATTTGGAGCAGAAGTGGAGCCTTAACAGTTTTGAGGCTCCAGAATCTGTCCAAACAAAATTTCTGAGAACTGTTCTCAGCCTTCCAAGATGTGTGCCCAACAAACTTTCACAATTAGAGACTAGACAAATTTCTATTGAGTCTCAGATCTGGATATATAAGTTAAATTTCTGGTTAAAACTGTTATTCATGCCTGAAGGCCCGGCCCCCCAACCCTTACCAACCCTTACTGATACATTTCAGTAACAGTGGAAGAAGATAGTAAATGAGAAAGTACTGAACCAAATGCCATTCTTGCTATGAGTTATGCAAAAGCCAAAGAAAACATATGCCAATGCATCTGAGATTTCAAGTTGCAAAATTATATTAAATGTAGCTTCTATTTTTCCAACTTTTAGAGGGTGGCCTCTCCTTGATGATCATCTGATCAAGGTGACTATTCCAAAATTCAGGCTAAATTTAATGTGCTCCCATCTGCAGTACTGAAGGGTAGATACTACAATGTACCATGAATGCTTATGCCCCTGTGAAGCAGAAAAAATAGAAATTGTAGGACATGTTTTATTGTACTGTTCTTTCTATCAGCTTTCAATGTTCATCTTAACTGTTATTAAAATGTTTACTGCAAACCTGCACTTGAGTGTGTTACACATCATCTGGGCTTTCTGCACCTGGGCTGGGACCCTATAATGAGCAGAAATCTGTGAATTTGGCTGAGCTGGAAATTCAGTATCCATAAAGTTGGCTCACTGAATTTCCTCACCAGCACTTGTTAGCAAGCTGGACTGAAAATTCTCAAGAAATGATTCTATTGTAAGTTTTTGGAAAACAAAACTTTTTGGAGTTCCTCCCCAACTGTTGAAGACTTTCAATTCTTCCCTGGAGAATATTCAGGAAACCCCACACCTCCACATTTCAGCATTTGTTAATGGGGTGGGGGATTCTGAGATAACTGTGGATTCAGTTTCAGTATTATTTAATACTATTTTAATATTGTTGAAGGAATCAGGGGGCCCGGCCCCCTGCTCCTTCAAATCAACCTCTTAGCCCACCACTACTTTCATCCACCCATATTAACCAACAACAAAGTTGCATTCATCATTAAGTGGCCTGCAATTTCTCAATGGAGGCTTTTAAAAGAATGTTTCTGTTCCACCCACCCTCAAATGATTGGAGAATTTCAACTCTCTCCTCATTATGCCAACAAACAGCATGGATAAATTGGGGAGAACCCTAGAGTCTGACATCCACTAAGGAAAAGCTAAAGAGAAAAATTACTCAGGACACACAAAGTAGCAGAAGATTCCCGAAGCCCTCTTCCCAGATGGCACTCATGTGTTAAGGAATAAAGCAGATTTTTCCTTTTCTTCCCGAAGCAAAGGTTAATCTTGCCTTGGCCAAAAAGAGATGTGCAGTGTTTGTGGAGGTCAATGCAATTCCCCATAAAACAGCTGTTACTGTTGCTACATGGCGTCCCATCTTGTTTATGGACGTCTGGCGGGCAAACAGGAGAGCTCCCATTGCAGTACTCCGGAAGGTCACACTCGGAAACAGCTTCTCTGCACACTGTTCCCTCTTCTAACAACTGTTGGAAACAACAATTGAAGCTTCTCATTCTGACTCTTCAACAGAGGCGTGTCATGTTTTCCCTTCAGAAACTGAAATTACTTGTGGAGCTAAATTACACAAATTAAAGTCCCAGTGTTGGTTGCATTGGCATTGACAAAGCAACTCAGGCAGGCGTGA